>NW_028318930.1:52500-1252500 GCF_062004578.1 Staurois parvus
TGAACATAAGTTTCCTTTTTTTTTAAAGCACTGCTGGAAATGGCTTTGAGCATGGGGTTATTTATTTATATGGGATAGAAATGAAACATTCCCAGAATAGAAGAAGCCTATGACATGGCAGATGGAGGGAGAACTGTGCTAAAGGAATCACCTCTTCCTGAAATCGTCAGATCCTATAGTACTTGCACACTGCAAGCAAATAAAAATGATTATTGAGAAGCAAAACACTAGAAGTAAAAAAATAAAAAATACTTAATTTTATTGTGTTTTAACTTTCAGAAAAAGTAAGCCTGCACAGTCAATCATCTCATACTCAATATTTAGATTCCTACATAACCCTTGCGTCTTTTTAATTCTTAAACAAACTCCACGGAAGAAAAACATTTAGTCTTGTAGTGGATTCCCTCCCCACTGCAAGGGTTAGAGAAGGTAAACCTAACATTTTGTATTCCTGATATGTGCCTGCTGTACCATGTACTTGTATAAAAAAGTATCCTGTTCTCTTTGTATTGCTTCCTTTGTATGAAATCCCTGGTGTTCCTGGCAGTTTCTCTGCTTTCCTATAAAAACTGACCACACTAAGCAAGAGAGCGCAGCATGGTCAGTTCTCTAACTGTGCTGAGAACTCAGCCTGCTCTCCTCCAATATTCAGACTTGTTCTGACACATCCTCCCTGCACGGCCATTCGCTGGGAATATCAGTGTGCTGCTGCCCACCCCTCCCCCAGTTCATATGCAGCTGAAAACCGAGGGAATGTAATCACTTATATAAAAGGGAAAAAAAAAAAAAAAGTACTTATTTTTTTCATATCTATACACAAATGTTTTGCCTTTCCTTTCTATTTTAAACGGAATAGGTTATTTTACAAGGAGAGGGTTTACTATCACTTTAACTGCGCTTTTGCCTAGGGGGAGGAGGATATACTTACCTTATTCCATGCTTCCCGGCATCCAGCACTCTTGGCCACTGTCCGACGTCCTGTGTCATGGGTTGGTCTTCAGCATCTTCTCACACAATGCTGGACTGCTGCATTGTAAAAGATGCTCCATACACTTAAGTGAACCTGTAAGTTTTACAGTATGGACAAAATACAGGTTCACTTTAATAAAGAAAGGTCAATTACTTACAGTGCAATTTGCTATCTCATCAATGATGTTCATTTTTGGACTCTGGAGGACTGCAAGAAATATTTTAAAACAAGTCATTCTGTATGGTTCCTCCAGGTAAGGCTGTCCAGGAACACTGAAACAAAAAAGAGAGAAAAAAAAAGGCAGTTTTGAGTATAAATATATTGGACTAAGTAAAAACATTGAGCATACAATTGCTACAAAAACGTTGCATCTAATATGATGCAAACAGAAGTGCATGTTAACACTTGAAAAAAATAAATATTTTGTGTGGGCATATTTCCCATAATGAATTACTGAAACATGAATTTTATCCACCTAATTTAGAGGTATTCAACCAGGCAAGCTTAAATTCTACAATCTGTAGCACTGAACTACTTTACAGAAACACACGTTAAGAGCAGCAATTTCCCTGTGTATTGACTGTTTCTGTCTGCATGTGATGCATAATTTTCATCGGCTAACAGTCAATTGCAAAACAACCTTGGAAAATGATAAGAGTCGACATTAGATACCATAACTCTGGATGGGAGGTAAAGCCAGTGTAACTTCTTTGCCTAAAATTGTCTTCATCACCTGTTTCTATCCATACACAGTAGGGATCCTTTCCGGAATACAGCGCTAGCTACAAAATTCAATAAAAACCGGCCCATGTATATACAGTCATGGCCGAAATTGTTGGCACCCTTGATATTTTTCCTGAAAATCAAGTATTTCACACAAAAAAGGTATTGCATTAACACATGTTTTGCTATACACATGTTTATTCCCTTTGTATGTATTGGAACAAATATAAAACAGAGGCAGAAAAGCAAATATGACATAATGTCACACAAAACCCCAAAAATGGGCTGGACAAAAGTATTGGCACCCTTAACTTAATATTTGGTTGCACACCCTTTGGAAAACATAACTGAAATCAGTCGCTTCCTATAACCATCAATAAGCTTCTGACACCTCTCACCCGGAATTTTGGACCACTCTTCCTTTGCAAACAGCTCCAGGTCTCTCTTATTGGAAGGACACCTTTTCCCAACAGCAATTTTAAGATCTCTCCACAGGTGTTCAATGGGATTTAGATCTGGGCTCATTGCTGGCCACTTCAGAACTCTCCAGCGCTTCTTTGCCATCCATTTCTGAGTGCTTTTTGACGTATGTTTGGGGTCATTGTCCTGCTGGAAGACCCAGGATCTTGGACGCAAACCCAGCTTTCTGACACTGGGCCCTACAGTGCGACCCAAAATCCTTTGGTAATCCTCAGATTTCATGATGCCTTGCACACAGTCAAGGCACCCAGTGCCAGAGGCAGCAAAACAACCCCAAAACATCATTGAACCTCCACCATATTTTACCGTAGGTACTGTGTTTTGTTCTTTGTAGGCCTCATTCCGTTTTCGGTAAACAGTAGAATGATGTGCTTTACCGAAAAGCTCTATCTTGGTCTCATCTGTCCACAAGACGTTTTCCCAGAAGGCTTTTGGCTTACTCAAGTACATTTTGGCAAACTGTAGTCTTGCTTTTTTATGTCTCTGTGTCAGCAGTGGGGTCCTCCTGGGTCTCCTGCCATAGCGTTTCATTTCATTTAAATGTCGACGGATAGTTCGCGCTGACACTGATGCTCCCTGAGCCTGCAGGACAGCTTGAATGTCTTTGGAACATGTTTGGGGCTGCTTATCCACCATCCGGACTATTCTGCGTTGCAATCTTTCATCAATTTTCCTCATCCGTCCACGACCAGGGAGATTAGCTACAGTGCCATGGGTTGCAAACTTCTTGATAATGTTGCGCACTGTGGACAAAGGCAAATCTAGTTCTCTGGAGATGGACTTGTAACCTTGAGATTGTTGATATTTTGCCACAATTTTGGTTCTCAGGTCCTCAGACAGTTCTCGTCTCCTCTTTCTGTTGTCCATGCTTAGTGTGGCACAGACAGACACACAATGCAAAGGTTAAGTGAACGTCTCTCCTTTTTATCTGCTTTCAGGTGTGATTTCTATATTGCCCACACCTGTTACTTGCCCCAGGTGAGTTTACAGGAGCATCACATGCTTGTAACATTCTTATTTATCCGCAGTTGTGAAAGGGTGCCAATACTTTTGTCCAGCCCATTTTTGGAGGTTTGTGTGACATTATGTCGAATTTGCTTTCTTTCCTCCCTTTTTTTGTTTTGTCCCAATACACACAAAGGGAATAAACATGTGTATAGCAAAACATGTGTTAATGCAATACGTTTCGTGAGAAATACATGATTTGATGGAGAAATATCAAGGGTGCCAACAATTTCGGCCATGACTGTAAAACAGCCAGACGGGAACAGTGCAGGAGCGGGTTGGTGTTCATAAACGGCGCCCGCATTTTCCGCCTGTGCACGCTCCCTGGGAGCATGCGGCACAACGATCTGGTGCCCACCGTGTCCGGAGAACACCGATTGCTGTACGGGACCTCTGTGTGAGGTCCCAATCAGTGATCACTTGAATAGTAGGAACCAAGATGTTACTTCTGACATCATTGCTTACTACTTGTGAAATCTGTGAATGATCACAGAGATCACATGGTACAAGGCTATTCACAACAGCCTTGTACCATGTGACAAGCTGTGACCAATCACAGCTCTCACAGTATTTCTCAATGGCTGCAAGAATGCAGTCAGAGAGAAGGAGAAATGATTGCTTTTACAGCCTTTATGGGTATAAAAGCAATCAGTGTAAAAAAAAAAATATATATATATATATATATATATATCTTCATGACCCCCCAGAAGTAGTGTGACAGTATGTTAGAAAAAAAAAACACCAAAACAAATAATATAAAAAAAAAAAAAAATGTAAAAAATAATTCAGAAAAATTATAAATTTTTGGTTATAAACTAACTTGGGTTATTTTTTTTACTAAAAAAGACAGCTGAATACATTTTGGCCAAGATTTATGAAGAAAGATTATTTATTTGCAAACTTTTATAAGAAAAACACTTTTTTCAAAATTTTTGGACTTTTTCATTTATATAGAAAAAAAAAATCCCAGTGGTGAATAAATACCACCAAAATAAGTTTTATCTGTCTCAACAAAATTGGTAAAAATTCATATGGGTACAGTGTTGCATGACCGCACAATTGTCATTCAAAGTGTGACAGCGCTGAAAGCTGAAAATTTGCCTGGACAGAAAGGGCGTAGAAGTGTCAGGACTTGAAGTGGTTAAAAACCTTCACCACCATACTTGTTTCACAGCGCTGTGAGGTCCTTTTTGCATAATGCAACCATTTGATTGTAGAAAAGTTTATATCAATGACATTCCTAAAGACTTTATATCTCAGAACTGGTGACTCTACGTTGTAAGGGATGCGTTAATAATGAGTTTAAGGTGTTAACCAACTTGAAAGCAGCAGAACACTGTTCTGAATGAAAAAAAAAATTGTTTACGCCTTTGAAATGTTTTAAAGTGGTACTAAACCCACAACAGTAAAATCAGTCTGTATATGCAGTAAAGCGCGCTGGTAAGTCCTCATGCACACTGGACATTTTGATAATGCTGGTAACGTAAGCTGTGTAAAGTCATGTGAGTTTTCCAGCTTTTTAGCTTTTTTAGCGTTTTGCTGCATTTGCATTTTTAGCCTTTTTTTTTTTTTTTTAACCAAAAAAATATTTTTTTTGCTCAAAAAACGCTGGTTTGCGGCGTTTTTCCACATATTTCAGCGTTATAGCATTTTTACAGCTAAAAAAAAACTCCTCTAGAAACCCACTAGTCCTGGGTTTTTTTTCCAGCCAAAAAACGTTGATTACAGTCTATGCGTGCATGGGCACATAGGATAACATGCTTGGGAGGGGGTTTACTAGCTGTAGAAAAAAAAAAAGTCAAAAGCCAAAAAAAGCAGCTGTAAAAATGTCAAGTGTGCATGAGGACTTATACTCACTCTGAGACCTAAGGGGTATAAGTCCACAAAAAGGTTGTTTGATCCTGTCTTCTCTGATCCTCCCCTTCTCCTGTCCCCAATCCATCTGCTGATAGTACAGAGATTTAGGAGTCACTCTGCACATACTCAGTTTAGTGTGTATTGCTACAAAGTTTTGTTTTTTTTCTTTGGGAGGGTGCATGTGATCAGCACAGGGTCAAACAGTACTATCCAGACAGAGGATCAGGGGCTATGCAGCTTCATAGGACAGTCAGAGCAGAATGAAAACTCCTCCTACAAGCTTTTACCAGTGCAAAGATGGACACGGATAGAAGTCACAAGACTGCTATGCACTGCTGATGAGAAAAGGTATTTAGCAGTGTATATTTACTAAAATAATTGCTTTTCCATGTTGTGTGTACTGTGGGATACCAGATACAGCAAATGCAGAGTCATGGGTTCTGTAACACTTTAAACATATTTTATCTTATAGCTTGAGCTTTCAGAGCAATAAATCCAGACCATGATTTTATACTGTACACTGAAGCACAGTGCCGTAACTAAGGTGATCTGGTGTGTCCTTTGGGTTTTGTACACAGAATGTATGAACAATTAACAATTACAGCAATTCTTATGAACCAGTAATAAAAAAGACTAACGCAAAATGCAAAAGATAACACACCAACAATGTAACTAGAAAAGCTACAATTTCTGGGGAAATTGTGTGAAGTGTTCTTGCCTCCACCAGTAGTCTACCACTGGAATGGGCAGAGTAACTGGGTGGAGTGGCTTGAGTAACTGTTGGGTGGTTGGAGTGGCTGGAGTAACTGTGAAAAGGTTGGACTGGGCAGAGTAACTTTATGGAGTGGGCAGAGTAACTGTGTGGAGTGCTTGGAGTGAGTAAAGATAGTAAACATTACACTAACCAATTGATTGATCAAATTTAAAAAGTGCACATGGCAAGCTTGATAGAGTGACAAATGCATTTCAACTTTTAATTATTTATATAGCACATCAAACGGTTGTAGTTTAAAAATTATAAATCCTACACTGAAGAGCTGTGAGAATCACAAGACCCAGGCCTACATTTTGATGCATAGTATGTCTCTGAAATATTAAAAATGAAGGCACAGTCGCAGTTTAGAAATTGCCCTTCAAATTTGAGGTGGCTAGAGTGGAGTTTCAATGAATGTCAATTCATTTTTAGTGGCAGCAGGGATAGCTGAACGTTTTGATATAAGATTTGTGTAGGTGGGCTTGAAAATGAGGGAGTGATGGCAGTTTAGAAATCATGTCCTGATTTTTCAGCTCACACTCTAGCTTTTGTCAGCTCCCACTCTAGTTTTGAACATTCCGCCATTCATTCCTATGGGACCAATTTCACTACAAAAACGCAGATATTTTGTGAACCATTCGGCGAAACTTTCCACAAAGTAATAGCACACCAATCGGGAACAATCCGCACGTTTCGGTATATTACTGTCTATGTAGTGTACAAACTGTGGGAGGAGTTAGGGTGGTAAATTTGGCAATAATAATAAGAATATATATGTGATATAACAGTAAGTGGTCTTGCCATGCAAGAACACTTAATAAATAATTCCAATGTAAACATACAACTATAATAGGATACGGGACACATGACATGGAAAGACATTAAGACACTGTACTTACCAGAGGCATAGATTGGCCATGCAGTGAACTGCAGCCCTCAGTAACTCAGGGTCTTTTTTGCTGGTATCACTAAATTGTACAAGTAGTCCAGTTGGGTCCAACAAACATGGAAGATACTGTTTTAAATTAAAAAAAAAAAAAGAGGCTAAATATAGCAGTTTTTGGGTTAATATTAGAAACTGCTACAATTGTTTGACAGATGTTCACTTATTTACTAAAATTTGGTGCCACTATTTAATTCTGAAAATTTGTCAAAATCTACTGACCAGTCGGATCATATAAAACACAATAATTGACTGTTCATGCCTCTGCAAGCTTTACAATCCATATAGTTAAATAAAAACAGAGTAGATGTATACCCTCCTCCTTTTCTTTGCTCATATGGAGCCATATAAATTTTTAGCTGGGCTAAGTAATTTAAGGATTAAAAAGGTAGTGCTCAGGGGCGGACTGACCATTTGGAAACTCGGGCACTGCCAGAGGGCCCGAGGTCATTAGGGGGCCCGATGAGATGCCCCTGGTACCTTTTTCATAGGCTTTTTTGAGTTTGGGCAAGGACACAGGGGCCCCATGATCCCCTATTGCCCGGGGGCCCCATGAGTTGTCAGTCCACCCCTGCTGTTTTATTCTTATTAGAAAGCAAAGCATGTCCTGCAAATCAACTTATATTAAGTAGGTCCATTAAGGTTTTTTGTTCATCCAGGTCATGGTAAAGCTAACAGTGGTTGCTCACATTCAAATGGACTTGTCATGTAAAGCTGAAGACATTTTACCACCCATCCAAGATGGAAGAACTGAGGAAACCACTTGGACTAGTGGACAAAGTAGAGAAAAGTCTTCAATATTATAGAACGAGCCCAGCTGAATGTGATTAACTACTACTAGCCCCCTTTATTAAAAGTGTATTTGTTGATCATTAGCACTAAAAAAACCGTACTAGGATCATGGCAGCATCATGGTTTAATTGCTTGCTACCCGGGACATTTATATACATACACTGGGCAGCAAGAGGTTAACATGGTAAGCTAACATTTGGCTGGTTGCTATGGGCCCGATTTCCCTTTGTTCTTTTTTTATTTTATTACTAGTTATCCCTATTGCCTCGTAAACAGAATTTGTCAATAAAAACAACAATCCTAGCAGGAAGTACTGCGCTTACCTTCTGGCACTTATGTCCATTGCTGTAAACTAAAGCTGCCAACGCATGCAATATTTCCACATGGGTCCAGGAGCTACATTGTTTCAAAGCAGAAACTGAAAATCCAAGGAGAAAATCCAAATTCTGCTCATCAACAATTACCTGTCACCAAAGGCAAAAATCATCAAAGGTTACTTTGGATCAAAGCATAGAAAGATCTGTAATTATGCTTGTGATAAAGAGGCAGAGTATTAAATTATGCATGTTAGTTGGAGTAGCAGATTGCCATCATCTTACCATCTTTTATTTATTAGGCACATTCTGCATAAAAAAAGCTTTACAAAATAATTAATATGCTGCTCCCTATTTACATAGTAAGACAGTCGTTCTATGAGGTAGTGGAGTGAAACTTTATGAAATATGATAGATTTAGATTACTGTAATATTTACCTTAAACTGCATATCTATACATTACAAAAATATAATAATAATCATATACCAGTCCTTAGATGTTATTTTATTTAGGCTCCCCCCCCCCCCCACCTTTACCCAATGAACCTTCCAGCAACACACTTCCTGTCCTTGGGTGACAATGCTTACTCACCACACTGTATTTTTAGAGGGGCAGTGTTGTCACCCTATGACAAATCCTGACGTGTTATTACACCCAAAAACAAGAAATGAATACACAGTATATTGCCACTTACCTATCCTTAGAGTGATATTAAAGGCAATTTATTTTTAAACAAAACATATTATACATGCCTGCTCTGTGCAATGGTTTTACACAGAGCAGCTCCGATCCTCTTCTTTTCGGGTCCCCTGCACCTGGCTCCTACCTCCTGCCCAGTGCACCCAGCGCAAGCAGGTTACTATGGGGGCACCCAAGCAGGCTCACTCCAGAGCTGTTGCTCTGCATGTCCATTCACACACAGAGCCACGCCTCGGCCCTGCCCCCTCTTTTTACTCATTGGCTGTGATTGACAGCAGCGAGTACCAATGGCCAATGAGGAAGGAGAGTTCCCAGACAGCCAAGGCTCTCGTGCACATCGCTGGATGGAGATGGGGTTCAGGTTTTCAGGGGGGCTGGGGGAAACTGCTGCAGAAAGAAGGTTTTTTTTTACCTTCATGCACAGAAGGCATGAAGGTAAAAAATCTTGATCCTTTACAATCACTTCACCTACGATGGTTACATTAGTTTTCCTTTTTTTTTTTTTTCTTCATTATTTTCACTTTGTGATCTGGCCAAAAACACATTTCCTGTCTTAGGGTGTCTCCACTCTGGATGGAGGAGTAATAGAGACACTTTTGGACAGCAGCAAAGAAAAAAAGCCTAAAAGAAAAAAGGAATGCAGGTACCACATCTAAGAATTGGCAAGCTGCAACATAAATAATTTTTGCTTTTGGGTTTAATACCACTTTAAGAACATCTCTTCCAATCCTAACTCCCACACACTAGGAAGGCGCTCCATACTTTACAGAGATTGCTGGAAAACTGCATGATGGAAACTGCACAATTTCAGCCTGCGTCAGTATGAACCCAGGCTGAAATTGTGCAACTTCACTGGAAGTTGCACGATTTCAAAGCCCCATGTCACTGTGACTTGGATGACATCTGTGTGACTTCATGCACAGTTGTCTATGCAAGTTTCACCTGAATTGCAAAAAAATAGTGCAGGAACCTTTTTTTTATTCAAATTGTTGCGGCACCGCAAAGTTGGGAGTTAAACTGATTTAAACGGTTCCATTTCCGACAAATCGCATTACAAGTTGCACAGGTGTGAACCAGGACTAAAGTTTTTAAAATTGAAATTAACTTATTTGCTTCCATTTTCTTTGCTAAATACACCATTAAAAATTATTTTATATTTGTTCAGTAAGTACAAAATACCTGTTGATCCTGCTGGAAATCTAGCGAGATAACTCCTTTCCTTTCAGAAAAATCTTCTATAGGACACTATACTACAAAATACTGACACAAATGCAGCCATTGATTGCAAAAAAGATTTGTTAATTTGCACACACAAAGTTTTTTTCCTAACAAATTCTTTCAAGATCATGTTCAAAATGAATACACCCCAATGAAAGTCTTAAGAGCAAAGTTAAATTTTACTCATCAAAATCCTAATTAACAAGACTACAACTACAGGTGAGTCTAATTATTCATGAAACAGGTGTCCAGCAGACAGTTGATTATAAAAGGGCATTACTTAAAGGAAACCCCTTCCCATTTCATGCTATCAGCAATGGTACCACATTGGACCGAAATGTCACAAGCCCTGAGAAAGAAAAAATTTCTTTACACAAGAAAGATGAAGGTTACAAAAAGATCAGCAAAGCATTACTTATCAGCCAGAATACTGTAGCAAAAGTGATACAAAAATTTAACAAGGATGGAACTGCAACCATCTCACAGAGATGTCCAGGCCGTCCACGGAAATTAACACTTCTATAGGAGCGTCTTCTAATGAGAAGGGTTGAAGAAAATCACCCTGCAAATTCACTGCAGTTAGCTAAAGATGTAGAAAGCCAAACTAGGGGATTGTTTCCTGTGACACAATATGGCATACACTGAAGAGGAATGGCATGCATGGGTGTCTTCCACGAACGAAGCCTCTCCTAAAAGACCATTCGACAAAAAGTCTGCCTAGAATTTGCCAGAGCCTATTCTGAAAAAGAAGATGACTACTGGGACTATGTACTCTGGAGTGATGAGACTAAGATAAATGTTTTTGATGGCTTCAAAACTGTATGACGTTGCAAAGGTGAGGAGTACAAAGAAAAATGCATGGTGCCTACAGTGAAACATGGTGGTGGCAGTGTCCTTCTGTGGGGCTGCATGAGTGCTGCTGG
This sequence comes from Staurois parvus, assembly GCF_062004578.1. Lineage (NCBI taxonomy): Eukaryota > Metazoa > Chordata > Amphibia > Anura > Ranidae > Staurois > Staurois parvus. Next base: position 63,180 of record NW_028318930.1, read on the forward strand.
TGTCGGGAGCTGCATTTCATTGATGGTATCATGAATTCACATGAATTTCTATATTGAAAGAGAAGATGTTACTACTATAACTCCGTACCCTTGGTAGTCGTACACTTTTCCAACGTGACAATGATCCAAAACACACATCTAAAGGCCAGTGTTGCATTTCTGAAGAAGAACAGGGTGAAAGTAATTCAGTGGTCAAGTATGTCTCCTGATCTGAACCGAATCGAACATCTATGGGGCATTCTGAAGAGACAAGTTGAGCATCGCTCTCCATCCAGGATACACGCTCTAAAAGAGGTTGTTCTTGAATAATGGAAAAAGATAAATGTTGCAACAATATGTCGCCAACTTTTTCCTTCCTTGACTAGAAGACTTGGTGTCGTCCTTACAAATCATGGAGGTCATACAAAATACTAGATGTTGTAGTTTTTGTTGTGGGGTGTATTCATTTCTGCATCAATTAATTTGAGTAAAACTGAAGATTTTGAAATCTTAGTTATATTATTAACCTTGCTTTCATGTAGTGAGCTAAACAAATTTTCTATAAAACTCAGTTTTGTCAAAATTTTTGAAATTGTTCTTGTGTTCATTGAGATATTGATTAAAATCTTATGTTTCAAAATGGGTGTACTCATTTATGCTGAGCACTGTATAATAAATATGTAATTTCTCTTCAACGGCTCGCTGATTTAGGAGTCACCAGGTATAATTTTAATACAATTTGCAGGTTTACAAAAAGATTGCTAACAACTTTTGAAATTACAATAACATTTTTAGGCTATAATGAGCTTTATCGATCGGGTTTACAACTACCAATGGTAGGTACTGTATGTGTGCTATTTCAGTATTTGGTGCAAAGTGTTTCTTACCTGCAGTCTGTTAAGCAGATAGTGTATAAGCTGGCAAACTTTGCTCACAAGATGTTCTTGGTTGAGCTGAACAAGATGACAAGCTTGCACGAGTAAGGCACAAACCTCCTGAAAAAGAATTTGATATTAAAGCTGAACTGAATCTGCCTAAATTGTGTCTTCTGTGGTTTCTCCCATCTCTCCCCTCATCAGCATGCTAATGAAATGTTTAAATATAACCTTTGTGTTCATTACATACCGTATATTAGACCCAGTGGCAAAATCACTGGCTCTACAGTGCTTTGAAAAAGTATTCATACCCCTTGAAATTTTGCACATTTTTCATGTTACAACCAAAAATGTAAAAGTATTTTATTGGGATTTTATGTGATAGACCAACACAAAGTGGCACATAATTGTGAAGTGGAAGGAAAATGATAAATGGTTTTCAACATTTTTTTACAAAAATATATCTGGAAAGTGTAGAGTGCATTTGTGATATTCAATTGTGATAAAGGGGAGACTGGTGGAAAAGGTCCACTTTAAGTCCATTTTTAAAATTTTGAATAGTGTACACGGGTGTGCAATTCCTATTGCCCGATGCCCAGGACATGCAGTTCCAGGCACCGGGCAAGAAGTTTTTCTTTATATTTAGCCCTGCTGCAGGCAAGCAGGAATTAGAGCCGACGGTAAACTCTCTTGTAAAAGAAATCCAAGAAGCTAACCAGCCATTGGATTGATTTTACAAGCAATCTCGTCGCACCAGGACACCCAATCGACCATTTGGTGCTTCTGCCGGCTGATCAGACCGGAAACCGCTCTGTCCTCCTCCATGGTATAGGAACAGGAAGCGATGAGCAGACATCACTTACGATTTCCCTGGATGTAAATGGCACCATTTTTAAAAATGGAAAGCATTTGATCACATCGATCTTGTGTGATCAAATGTTTTTAAGGGCGGAGGAGGGGTCTGGGGTCTTACTGACCCCAGATCTCTTGATAAAGAGCACCTGTCACTGCCAATTGCTGCCACAAGTGATAGAGTTAAAGTAATATTAATTTTCATCTTTTTTTAAAGCACCTTGTACACATGGAAACAGCAATCGGCCTGCACATGTGATGCATCACCGAGAATGTCAGATCATGGGCAGAAACACTAGCACTAGACCTCTCTGTAAATTTAAGGTGGCAACCTGTAAAGGGCTTTAATGCGTCACCTGTGGATAGTAAAATTTATATTGTTTGTTTGTTGCCGCTGCACGGGCGTGCACGATTTTAAAGTGTGACATGTTTGGTATCTATTTACTCAGCGTAACATCCTTTATATTTTCTCTAAAATTGTGGCTTAGTATTGGGGTTTTTGCACTAAAAGTCAAAAAAGGTGTATTTTTTCCAAAAAAAAAAATAGCATTTGAAAAACTGCTGCAGTTTTATCAGGAAAAGTAGATTGTCAGAAGGGCCAAGTAGATTGGAATCCTGATTTAGTCCTTGGACAAGTAGTTTTTTAACAAAAAATTCTACACCCCTGAGTGTAGTGAGGGGTTCAAATGAGAGCTGCATTTAGAGGCAAAAAAAGTCCCCTAAATGCTGTATTTCCTCTGCCAGCTTCCACTGCTGTTCCTGTCCCCTAGACCTAACTAAACAGTTAACTCTGGCAGTGTGAGGGGCACCTTCCCTGTAAGGCTTCATTAACACAGCTGTAAAAAAAAAAAAAAAACACATATACAAATTTTTTTAAACCACTTGCCCGCCAGAGGATTTACCCCCCTTCCTGACCAGGCCATTTTTTGCATTACGGCACTGCGTTACTTTAACGGATAATTGCGCGGTTATGCAACGCTGTACCTAAATGAAATTCAGTCCTTTTTCCCACAAATTGAGCTTTCTTTTGGTGGTATTTGATCACCTGTGAGGTTTTTATTTTTTGCACTATAAAAAAAAAAAAACTGACAATTTTGAGAAAAAAAAAACCAATATTTTTGACATTTTGCTATTATACATGTCCAGTAAAAAAATTTAAAAAATCAAATTGTCATAAATTTAAGCCAAAATGTATTCTGCTACATCTTTGCTAAAAAAAAATCCCAATGTTTAAATAATTGGTTTACGTAAAAGGTATAGCGTTTACAAATGGTAGTATGTATACACTGGGATTTTTTTTTTTTAATTATCTATTTTTACTAGTAATGGCGGTGATCAGCGACTTATAGCGGGACTGCGGCGGCCATTCTGACACTGGGGGGAACTGACTTGGTGTCACTGACATCCCCAGTGACACCAATACAGCGATCAGTGCTAATAAAAAGCACTGACACTGTACTACTGGCACTGGGCAGGAAGGGGTTACCATGTGGGGCGATCAAAGGGTTAACTGTGTACGGTTTTACTATATGCTATGTCTGTGTGCTTCACTCTAAGCACACTGTTGTGCATGGCTGTATAGGTACGTATATGTGGGGGGCCTTGAAAAATTTGGAGGGGGGGGTTTATATGCTTGGGTGTAATTTTCATTTTTTTTTTAAAGTCCCCTATGTGATGATTTTTGGTGACAGGTTCTCTTTTTGGAGACATTCAGGGTCTAAAAGACACTGCATGTCTCCCCTGAATGTAATGCACTGCACATCACACTGCATTACATTCTTTCCCAGCCTTGATACTGTCAATGGGGACCCGGAAGAGATGTCACATCACTTCCAGGCCAGGCCAAGAAGGGGAGGGGAGCAGGTGTGGGCAAGCAGAGCCCGGGACAAATTATGTGCGGGCGGGGGGGGCGCTGTGGGAAAGCAATCGGGCAGCACTGCCCGACTGCTTCCACCTGACAAGTGCTTGCCCATAGCAGGGTTAAACGTAAATAAAAACTACCTGCCCGATGCATGGAAGTACATATCCCGGGCGTCGGGCGATATAAAATGAACATTCCTGGGATGTCATGGCTATTTGATTGTTTAGATTTGATTGTTTTGATCAGCTCACAAATTGATCAAATAATAAAATCTAAGCGTATACGTCCACCATAAGGGCTCATTCACACAGGTTGCCAGGGGGAGGAAAAAGCAAGCAGATGAATCACAGTTTTACCACCCACCTAACTGAAGGCCACTTTCACACTGATCCACATTTGTGGTGTGTTTTTTTTATACGACATGCGACTCAAAAACCACACCAAAAACGCAACACGGGTGTGTTTTTGCCACATTTTCCATTGATTTCAATGGGGAGGTGTTTTTGGTGCGTTTTTTTAAAGCACCAAAACTGTACTAATAATGCAGCAAGCAGGAATTTAAAAAACACACCAGACCCGCAACAGATCAGTGTGAAGAGTTCCATAGGAATACATGGTCACATGTTTTTCTTCTGCTTTTTTTTAACACAAAAGCGGAAGAAAGACCACTCAGCAAGGGATCGGTGCAGGGAGGTTTCACGCACCATTCCTGTGTGAACTATGACAAGCTTGGGTTTACACAGGAGCAGTGAGGAAACTGCGTTTTACACAGGAATCACATTCCTGTGCAAATCGAATGCTATCCATTGCGGTGCAAGAAATGCAGCTGCTCAGGGATATACCTATGAGGCTCTGGCAAAAGTTAAATGGCATGCTGTAGATGGTCCTGTGACCCATTCAAGTGAACAGGGATTTGCTGTAATGCACATGGTTGCAGCACGGTGGGTTAGGATTTTAACCCCTTCACGCCTAAGGGTAAAACAAATCTAAATGCCTAAGCACAATTCTGCACCGTTGACATGTGTTAGTAAAACTGTATATATCACCACAACTACATTGTACATCCAGGTGGATTATACCTTGTTTTTTTCAGGACAAATTGGGCTTTCCTTTGGTGGTAAATGGTAATGGATAGCTCCTAATTTTTTTTTTTATTATCAAAGGAAAACTGGCCCAAAATAGTAAAAAAAAAAAAAATAGTTTTTTTTTATTTAGCTGTGCGTTTCTTGTTACGACCATAACCTACCTCCATAGAACAACCCAAATAAATTCTCCAACTCTTGACGATCACAGCGTTACCATATATGTGTATGTTATTTGTTGTTTGTACCCATAGTACAGCCCAGAAACAATAGCGCGCATTTTGTTTTTGTCTTTTTTTTTTTAACCTAAAACACACTGACATTAACACCAATTTGTGTTTTAAATCCTGACCTTTGACCCTGACCTTGACCCAAACACTAACCCTGGTACTGAACTAGATCAAACCTTGATATAGGTATTTTTCTTTATTTTTTAATATTTATCTTTTTTTTTTTTTACAAACTTTTTTTTCTCTCTCTATGTCAGGAGCTAGAGAGATACAATGTATCTTTCTTCTCCGTTCATAGAGAGAGAAAATCAAGGGACTGATCACTGTGATAGCCAATCAGAGGCTATCACAGCGATCACGTGACCCAGAATCGGGAGTCTCAGTGACACCGCAGTCTCTGTGCTGGGAGCGCGCCGCACAAAGACAGGTACGCAAATATGTGGCCCCACGGAAAAAAGCCCAGTTCCGTGAGGCCGCATATTTGTGTGCCATCAGCGTCAAGAGGTTAAGTAGGGATGCACCGATACTAATACCAGTATTGGTGCTGAAAATGAGTATTTTCATAAGTACTCTTATTCACGAAAATGTTCCCGATATCAGAAACCGATACTTTGCAGTGCAATTAGTGTCAATACAAAACGCAAAACGCACCGCAAAGGGTAGCATGCAATTTGAACAGGAATGTGATTCCTGTCCAAATCACAGGCGGTTTCCCCACTGCTCCTGTGTGAACCCAGGCTTGTCATAGCTTGAGTTCACACAGGAACTGCGCAGGAAACCTCCCTGCATGGATCCCATGCTGAGCAGAGAGTGGGAGAGAAGGTTGTGTGAGGACATAAACCTGATGGCAGATGTTTCGTATTCTCAACTGTACGGTGCTGACCAATCAGAAGCGATCTAGCCTGTACTGTCATCCCTGCAAGGAGAGAAAGTCACAGGGATTTCAAATCCCCGAACCAGATAACTGAATAAACTCTTCAGCGCTCCAGGGATCAAATGCCAAAGGAAAGCCAATGGAACCAGGACCAAATTCGCCTATGGATAGCCTTTCAGAGATGCTGCCCTCCTCAGATAGGGAAATCAACAACCCTAGTGCATTATCCAAGGTTTATTATAGTATAAAACGGGATGAAAACATACTCACAAACATAGCATAAATGTAAAGCTTAGTGGAACGGTAGCGCTTGACCAGCTCTGAGGAAAGGGAATTGTCCCCGAAACGCGTCAGTAAGCCGATCACATTGATAGTCGGACACCCCGCCATTGCTATGGCCATCTCTACCGTTCCCCTAAGCATTACATTTATGCTATCTTTGTGAGTGTTTTCATCACCTTTTATACTATAATAAACCTTGGATAATGCACTAGGGGTGTGCGCCTCCTGTTTGCTCTTATTTCAAATCCCCAGACCTGTGAAGCAGCTTTCTCTCCTCTCTTTGCAGGGATAACAGTATGGGCTAGACGGCTTCTGTTTGGTCAACACCATACATGTGTCAGTGCTGACCAATCAAAAGCCCTCTAACCTGAACTGTCATTCCTGCAAGGAGAGGAGATAAAGCTGCAGGGATTTCAAATCCCCAGACCCGAGAAGCAGCTTTCTCTCCTCTCCTTGCAGGGATGATAGTATGGGCTAGACAGCTTTTGCTTGGTGAACATTGCCCATGTGACACTGCTGACCAATCAAATGTCCTCTAACCTGAACTGTCATCCCTGCAAGGAGAGGAGAGAAAGCCACAGAGATTTCAAATGCCCACAGCTTTCTCTCTTCTACAGCTGAGAATACGGAGCATCTGCCACCATGGTATACATCCTCAGGTGCTCTTCTCTGGCACTCTCCGCTGCGGGAAACCTCCCTATGACAAGCCTGGTTTCACACAGGAGCAGTGAGGAAACAGCATGTGATCTGGACAAGAATCGCATTCCTGTTCAAATCACATGCTATTGTTTGCGGTGCAATTCGTGGCCATACAGTTTGTATTGACACAAATTGCAAAATATCAGTACTCAGCGAGTACTTGACCGACAGTATCAGTACTCGTGCCCACCGTTTAAAAAAGGGTATTGTTGCATCCCTAATTTTAAGGGTGAAGCAGGTGCTGCAAGCCGACAGTGTCTCCTCAGAACTTGTTAAATGCCCTCTGAAAAGCGCAGTGCAGATCACTTTTCAGAGGGATGACAGTCATAACTGCACGTGTGTAGGAGACATAGGTGAATGGGCCGGTGATAGACTTTGCTGCCCTGCCATTACTTTGTCCGGTTCGTGTATTGTACAGCACGAGTCCAGGCTCCCAGCATGCACTGTGCAGGGACACGAGGCCAGACGTTATAGAGCGGACGGGTACTCGCCTCCTCTCCGATGCCCGGGACTCCCTTGCTGTAGTCCTGGGAGATGAGGAGATCCAGCAGCAGGTTGAGTTCGGTTCGGAAGCTCTCGGTGTCTGCGGGCTCCAGGCTGTACATCTTACTCCGGTGCCGGTGGAAGTCCCTCACCGCAGTCTGCTGACTGTAAGCCTCCAGGTCTCCGGGGGGCGGCAAGGGTGACTGGAACGATACGGCCGGCACCCGTCTGCCATGAGACTTCCCTGCCATTGCTCCGGCGCCTTCCTGGGCAGCCATCTTTCTGAAGGGCAGGCCGTTGTCAGGGCAACCAACTGTCACTTCCGAGATCGCTGAAGTGGGACTCTACGCCATCATCCTGCGCATACAGATTCACTCCTTTTACCAAATACATAGAATGAATGGGGGCTGTATGTCCTCATGTAGCGCAGGGTAATTTGTTATGTCAGTAACCTGGAACCTCAGGAAAAGACCTTTTTTAACCACTAGCCTACAGGGCACTTGTACCCTCTTCCTGCCCAGGCCAATTTCCAGCTTTCAGCGCTGTCACACTTTGAATGACAATTGCGCGGTCATGCAACACTTTACCTATATAACATTTTTATCATTTTTTGAGACAGACAGAGCTTTCTTGTGGTGGTATTTAATCACCTCTGTTTTTTTTATTTTTTGCTAAACAAATCAAATACTACTGAAAATTTTGAAAAAAAATGTTTTTCTTAATTTTTGTTTTAAAATTTTGTAAATAAGTGATTTTTCTCCTTCACCAATATGCGCTAATGAGGCTGCAGTGATGGGCACTGATAGGTGGCACTGATGGGCATCACTGATGGGCACTGAAAGGCAGCACTGATATATGGCACTGATAGACAGCATTGATAGGCGGTACTGACTGGCACTGATAGGCAGCACTGACGGGCACTGTTAGGTGGCACTGACAGGCACTGATGCGCACTGATAGGCGGCACTGACTGGCACTGATAGGCAGCACTGATTGGCAGCACTGACTGGCATTGATAGGTGGCTCTGACTGGCACTGATAGATGGCACTGAAAGGCAGCTCAGATTATCACTGATATGTGGCATTGATGTGCACTGGTAGGCACTGATGGGCACTGGCAGGTGGCACTGATGAGCACTGACAGCTGGCATTGATGGTCACTGACAGGTGGCTCTGCTGGGGCTACACTGATCATCAGGGCACACTGATGATCAGTGGCCTGATGATCAGTGTACATGTCCCGTCCAAGGAATGCCGATTACCGGCTCTCCTCTCGAGCTGTCAGAGTGACAGCTCGTGAGGAGAGAAATGCCGATAACCAGCATTTCCCTATTTACATGAGATCAGCTGTGATTGGACACAGCTGATCACATGACCAAGCCGAAATCTTCGGCTCTTTCCGGTGATCCGCTATGTCCGGGGGACACAGCGAACCACCAATCGCTGCGCGCCGCTGGAGCCGCGCATGCGCAGTTAGAGTGGGAGGATGTCATATGACGTCTTCCCAGAATGAGAGAACTGCCTTGCACCCGTCATTACCTTATATGGCGGGCGGGAGGTGGATAAACACTTGCCCTCCAGAGGATTTTCCCCACTTCCTTACCATACAGCGCTGCGTTATTTGCGATACAGTGCTGCATTATTTTAACTGACAATTGCGCGGTCATGCAGTGCTGAACTCAAATTAAATTTGTTTCCTTTTTTTCCCCACCACAAATAGATCTTTCTTTGGTGGTATTTGATCACCTGTGCGTTTTTATGTATTGCGCTAAAAAAAAAAGACAATTTTGGGGCAATTAAAGGGTTAACTGTGTGCTGTGTGTGTGCTTCACTGTTAGCGCACTGCTTTTTATGGCTGTGCTGTGCAAAGCCATGCATAGCGGCGTGCAGGAGCTGACGGGAGAGAACTGTATTGTTTACAAACAGTTCTCCCCCTCCATCGGAGATGCTCGGCAATCACCTGGCACCGGCAAGTAATCACCCGCCAGGACCCAGTGATTGACAGCCGAGTCCATGAATGCGCCCCCTACCCGGAACTGCAAAATCACATATATATACGTGATTTTGCACACCCGGGCTGCCCTGTAGCAGTACTTCTGCTATAGGGCGGACGGGAAGCAGTTAAAGCAGAACTTTCTTAGTTTTGGATAGAGTGGGGAGGAATTAGAACTTCTGGCAGGTTTCTGTTGCTGTCTGTGCCCCATAAAGGAGGTTGATCCTATTTGTTCTTTTTAGAGTCCATTCAAACAAGTCGCTGAGCTGCAAACCATGTGCAGGTCCATGTTTTCCTGGCAGGTGTTGGGTGCATCCCCATGCCAGCATCCCATTAATTTCTGGGGACAGAGAAATGGGACAGAGAGCTGCGCTGCACAGCTTCTGTGTCCTAATAAAATATGCGGGTGAGTGCAGGTCCCTGAATTAGGGTTGCCACCTCATTCCTTTAAAATTGAACATGTGTTAATTACATAATCATAAAATAGGGTGCAGCGCTAGTAATAAATAAATATAAATCTATATAAAATTGCTCAAACAGATAAAAAATAATCATTCAGCTCCTAATCTTTTAATAGTGCTGATAGTGCAACAAATCCCCAATGGTGACTCAGTGTTTAAACATATGCAAATAGATAAATAAATATACAGTAATAGACCTCCATCACAACCCAGCTTCCCATACCATTACATACATTCAGTGCTGGAGGTGCCGGAACTGCATTCCTCCACATTCCCGCTAAAATAAGCCCTTCCTGTACGATTTCTGAGCAGTGCGGTCCAGTTCAGGTGCGGATTACAGGTTATTGACTTCTATGGGAACTGTTCTAAACCTCATATGTGTGAACAAGATAAAATCCTGAGCTAATCTTGTCTTGAACCTGATGTAAACCTTACATGAACTGCTGAACAACTACTGTATCAATTAGCTCTAAAAAGGCTGTTTAATCCTGTCTTCTCTGATCCTCCCCTTTTTCTACTGTCCCCAGTCCATCTGCTGATAGAACAGAGACTTGGGGGCAAGCTGCACATACTCAATTTGGTGTGTATTGCTAGAGAGTTTTTTCTTTCTTGGGAGAGTGCATGTGATCAGCACAGGGTCAATCAACGCAGTCCAGACAGAGGGTCAGGGGTCCTGCAGCCTCATAGTACAGTCAGAGGAGAGTGAAAACGCCTCCTATAAGCTTTAACCAGTGTTCAGCTGAACACTGATAGAAGTCACAAGACTGCTATATACTGCTGATGAGAAAAGGTGTTTAGCAGTTTATATTTACTAAAATAATTGCATTCCCATGTTCTGTGTACTGTGGGAGAACAGATATAATGAATGCATGGCCATGGATTTAGTACCACTTTAAGATAAGGTAATTATTCTCACTTATCTGCATTAAAGTAGAACTATAGGCAAAACCTTTTTTTCATTTTGGATAGAGCAAGGGAGGGTTATAACCCGTCGGATTTTTTTTCACCATCTGTGTCCCATTGCAGAGACTTCCCTTAACTTTTTGTCCTATAGCCATACAAGTAGTGAGAGGAAATCCCTGCAAATTAAGGCAATTCCTTGGGGAAGATTTCCCCTCTATTACTTTTCTAAGGGCAACCAAAATTTTGGGATTTTCTTTTACTTCCACTTCCAGCGATAATGGTAAACAGGAAAAATAGAGAGGTGAATCTCCTTAACAGGGGCTCAGACAGCGATAAAAATTGACAAGCATTCTAATCCCTCTCCACTCTATCCAAAACTAAAAAAAAACGTTTTGCCTTCAGTTATACTTTAATTTAGCCTCATAACCTGTGTTATTAATATGTTCAGGTTTAACCACTTGCTAACCACGCTATAGCCGAATGACGGCTACAGCGCAGTTGTCCAGTTCTGGGAGGGCGTCTTATGACATTTTCCCAGAACATGCCCTACCATGTGCCCCCAGTGGAGTGCACCCTGTGATCGCTGTGCCCAATCACAGCTGCCTTTTACCACGTGATCAGCTGTGTAAATACAGTTGCCGGTTATCGGCAGCACTTTCCTCATGCTGTCACAGCGTGAGGAAAGTACTGCTTATAACCTGCAGCTGCCACAGAGCAGATCAGCAATGATGATCAGTGCCCTGATGATTAGTGTCGCCTAGCAGTGCCTCCCATCAGTGCCCCCAGCAGTTGCGCCCATCAGTGCCACCTATTAGTGACCATCATTGCTGCATATCAGTGCATCATCATCAGTGCCTCCTCATCAGTGCCCACCAGTGCCACCTCATCAGTGCAGCCTTTCAGTGCTGCATATCAGTGCAGCCTCATCAATACACATCAGTGAAGGAGAAAAATTACCTTTTGACCAATCACAGCAAGTCACATGACAGTTGCATCCATGCCATCCATTGTATACTAGTGTGTGTAGCTGTGATTGGTCACAGCGATCACATTCACAAACTGGGCTAATCACAGCCCAGCTGTGTCATGTGATTAGCTGTGGCCAAATCCCAGCTAAGCACAAAAAAAAAAAAATCCTGAATGAATCAATGTCATTCAGGTAAATGCTTGCTTATAGCAAAGTAATTCTTTGCTATAAGCAAATTTGTAAAGAAAAAAAAATACTGATCACTTCCCCAAAGTAGTACAATGTTACTATGGTAACATTGTACTACTTTGGCATTAGTGAAATATGAAAAAAAAAAATTAAAAAAATGTAATAAAAAATTAAAAAATAATAAAAAAATAATATTTTTTTTTCATACTGTCACCAGTCAGTGTCCCTGATCACCGCCATGCCAGTTATATGATGACTCTGTACTGCACTGGTGACATTATGTAAAAAAAAAAATAGTGAAAATAATTTTTTTAATTTTCCGAAAAATTATGACAAAAAAATACAACTTCAAAAAACTCGCCATGCCTCTTATGAAATACGTCGGACTGTCTACTTTGCAAAAAGGGGTCATTTGGGGGATATCTGTACTGTTCTGACATTCTTGGACCTCAAGAAATTAGATTGGCTGTCAGTACTTCAGGATTGATAAAATTTCAGATATATCCCATAGTTTGTGAACTCTATAACTTTCCTACAAACTAAAAAATACATCCTAATTTGGGTTATTTTCACCAAAGACATGTAGTAGAATACATTTTGACCTAAATTTATGAAGAACAATTATTTATTTGCAAACGTTTATAACAGAAACAAAGAAAAACGTGGGTTTTTTTCAAAATTTTCGGCTTTTTTTGTTAATTTAGCAAAAAATAAAAACCCCAGTGGTGATTAAATACCACCAAAAGAAATCTCTAGTTGTGTGAAGAAAATGATAAAATTTTAGTTTGGGTACAATGTTGTATGACCGCGCAATTGTCATTCAAAGTGTGAGAGCGCTGAAACCTGAAAAATGGCCTGGGCAGGAAGGGGGTAAAAGTGCCCGGTATGGAAACGGTTAACCACTTGCTCTCCAGAGGATTAACCCACCCTTCCTGACCAGGCCACTTTTTGTGTTGCGCGCTGCGTTACTTTAACTGACAATTGCGCAGTCATGCCAGACTGCACCCAAATTAAATTTACGTCCTTTTATTCCCACGGTGGTATTTGATTGCATGTGCGTTTTTTATTTTTTGTGCTACAAGCAAAAAAAGACCGACAATTTTGAGAAAAAAAAACAATATTTTGGACTTTTTGCTATTAAACATGTCCAGTAAAAATATTTAAAAAATCAAATTTCGTCATAAATTTAGGCCAAAATGTATTTTGCTACGTGTCTTTGCTAAAAAAAATCCCAATACGTGTAAATTAATTGGTTTACGTGAAAGTTATAGCATTTACAAATGGCGGTATAGATACTGGGATTTTTTTTTCCTACTAGTAATGGCAGCGATCAGCGACTTTTAGCCGGACTGCGGCAGGCATTCTGACACGGGGGGGGGGGGGGGACTAACTTGGTGTCACTGACATCCAATACAGTAATCTGCTAAAAATTAGCACTGATACTGTATTGATGACACTGGGCAGGAGGGGGTTAATGTGAGGGGCGATCAAAGGGTTAACTGTGTGTAAGGAGTGTTTTACTAGGGGGTGGGGGGGGTGTTTCTCTGTAAGCACACTGCACAGTACAGCCATCCCGAGCAGTGTGCCCGAGCTGACAGGGAGGAAGACAAAAACAAAAAACAGTCTTCCTCCCCGTCTGTGATTGTCGGTAATCACCAGGCGCCGGCGGGTAATCTGTGGCCACGAATGGCAGCGCGGGTAGGGCACGCATGGCTCTCGCGTGCCCCCTACCTGGAGATGAAAATCGCATATATATATATACTGTATATATATATGGTTTTGCACACCCGTGCCGCCGTGTAGCAGTATACCTGCTATATGGCAGCAGGGGAACGGTTAAAAAATTATTTTAGACCTGAAGATTATACAAAACCCCCGAAACATTATGTTTTCTGAAAGCAGACATCCTAGAGAATAAAATAGTAGTAGTTCCAATTTTTTATGTCACACAATATTACCACAAAGGTCTAGGAAACACACAATTTCAGGGAAAAGCACACTGAAGTAAATTTTAGGGCAAACAAATGCAATAAATTACCCAAATATTTGGTAAGATCCAAAAGAGGTTTCGCCAAGTACATAGATACCCAACATGCCAAACCTTAAATTTGTATGCGCTAATGAAACTTCAGTACCCTATATTTCCTGTAGGCGATGCTTCAAAAGCCCCTATAGGTCATCAGTTTTGCAGTATGGAGGAGGTCTTGTGCTAGAATATTGCTCTAATTCCGGTCTGCGTGGCGATATCTAACATGTATCGCAATCAAAATTTTTATGCAAAGGTGCCCTGACGTGTGCTTTTGCTTTCGTACATGCATATATGGGTGGGAGGGGGGCTCAAAATTTTTTTGGGGGGATGTTTTTTGCTTGGGCTTTTTGCAATAAAGAAAATATATATATTTTTTTACTTAGTGTTACTAAACCCAGGACCCTGCATTCACTATATCTGGTTTCCCACAGTACATACAACATGGAAATGCAATTACTTTAGTAAATATAAACTGCAAAATACCTTTTCTCATCAGCAGTTAGAGCAGTCTTATTACCTCCATCAATGTCCAGCTGAGCACTGATTACAGCTTGTAGGAGGAGTTTTCTTTCTGCTCTCACTGCCCTATGCGATTGCATAACCCCTGACCCCCTGTCTGGACAGTGCTGATTGGTCCTGTGCTGATCACTTGCACCTTCCCAAGAAAAATAAAAAAAAAATTCTCTAGCAGTATACACTAAACTGAGCATGTGCAGAGTGCCCGCAAGGCTGTGTTCTATCAGGAGATGAAATGGGGAATGTGGAAAAAGGGGAGGAATAGAGAAGACAGGATCAAACATCTTTTTTTACACATTGCAGAGGATTAACCCCTTAAGTTCCAAAGTGATTATAACAAGCATACTTTACTGATTATATACAGACTGATTTTACTGTTGTGGGTTAGTAACACTTTCACTTTTTTTTTCAGCACATAGGGGGCACAAAGTCCCCTATGTGATGATTTTAGGTGACAGATTCTCTTTATTGAGACATGCAGGGTTGCCTTCCGGGTCACAGAAAGAAGAGGAGAGCGGACCTTTGTTCTCTGATCTCTCTCTCCCTGCCACCCGCTAGGCACCCAGAATGGTGCTCCCCAGGTCTGCAGATAAATGGATTATCCCCAAAGGATATAGGGGACATTATAGGCAAATCAACATGTATATAAAAAGAAAAAAAAAGAATTTTATTGTTACAAATATTTTTTAAAACATTACATTTTGAAGATACAAAACAAATTTGTCAATAGGGAGACAATATTAATTCTGCAAAATACTTGACACATTACAGAACATCTTTCTTTCATCAGGGGTAGGCTGAAGGGAAATGATGACTGAATTACCCTTCGTCCAGGATGCATATTAATCTGTATGGAGCCACCAAGGAATAAAATTGCCTGAATTGCTATCTACTGATACCTGCAGGTGAGGAAATCGTGCTCAATACAGATGATACAGGTCATGGAAATCTCACACTAGGGTCCCTCACGATTGGCAAACCATGTCAGAGGTCCCACCTAATGTGCAAAAAAGTCCAGAGAAGTTCCCTGTGTCCATGTAAGTAGTGCCAATAGATAATGCTAATGTAAGCGTGGCCCGGATACATGGCGCTGCGCAGGGGGGGGGGTGCACCAGTAACGGGGGGACTGCTTCCACCTGATAGGCAGGTGTCTGCTTGTCAGTTTTATACACAATCCAGGTGGCTGCAGCCAATGGATTGTGTATAAAACCCCCTGCTGTCAGGTCCGTACTACATACGTACCTGGCGGCAAAAGGGCTAAAGGCCTAGTATAAAATCTGGGCATCTTTCTACACCAGGGGAACCACAGGTTGCACATTCAGTTGGCCATTGAAGTAAATAGACATTTAAAAGCATTGGCATATGCTGTATATGACGGTACAAATGTGTACAGCCGTTCATGTCTTTGGCTAGCTGGGCGCCATCTGTGACTCTCTGGGTGCAGAAAAGGGACAGAATTTTATGCTGAGCATATTTCTGAAGGCCTCTAAACATCTGTGTGCACAAGGCCTCATTTTCACTTTTAGCCAGGTGGCAGTAAAAATAGGCAGAACTGTGGTTTTACCGCCCCTTAACGTAGCACAGTGGCTATATTTGGTTGTACACATACAGCAGTAAAAATTATACACCCTGTTGCTTTCAGCAAATGCAACTCCTTCAAGCGATTGTGGCTGCGATACAACTGTGAGCCAAATGCTGGGGTTGTAGCGCAGTATTCCTATTCAAAAATCCTATTTGAATGTCAAAAAAAAAAAAATAGGCAGTCAGGAAGTGGCAGTACTGTCTGCTGAAAAGTGGTCCACCATGGATTGCTTTTCAAAGACTGACATAGATTTAAATGACCCCTAAGACATTTTAAGAAATGATTTGTAAAAAAATACTCAATTACATCCGGCTTGCAGTTACTTCCTGTTGGTGGCGGTGCTGTCACTGGGAGAGCTCTAACCAAAACCCTAAGGTGATCTCCAGGAAATCTATCTAGAAAAGATGGTGAGAGGTAAGTGTAGAGTTTTCATTTCATTTACTTTCATGTTTCATTTCCCAGATACAGCTCTCCATAAATTGTGCCACCATTGATTTCGAAATTCAGTCAAGCAAGCCTTCAATTTCATCTCATATTGCTACAGAAAAGAATTTTCGTGGCCGGGAATCTTCTGTTCTCTCCAGGTCACAACTCATGTATCAACATGAGGTGAAATTAAAGGCTTAGTTGGTTGAATTTCTAAATCAATGATGGCACCATCGGATTACAAAGCGCACAAAATTTCCGATTTTCTACCACTACAAGATTTATATTGCTGCAGTGTTTTTCTGTAGTGGGTCCTGTTTGCAATTTACTGGGGTTGAGCGCCTTGTTGTACTAAGTATGAGATCAACTTGTACAGTACCCTCTTTTGTTGATAGCATAGTCAGCTATGAAATGGCTCTTATGGGCAGATTATGTCTATGTGGATACGTTTACTGCTCCTATCATTATCATGATGTTGTTGCACGACTTTTTTGTTGCTCCCACTGTTGTGTTTGTAAATTAAAAATTTGCTAATAGAAATAATTAAAAAAAAAACAAAACTGATGTCTCTGCAAGTGAAATCTGCGGTTTTAGTTTCCACCAGTTTTGTTCTGTATGTACAGTATAGTGTGAACGAGGTCTTAATGTTTTCCATTAGACTTTAAATGTATTTTTACTTATTTAGCTCCATGTAAGCCCTACTAAGCCACTTTAACGTCTTCCCTAACTTTTGTCTTTAGCTATTTTTGGTTGTTTTAACCATTTATGTGTTATATTTACTTTTGATAGCATGGCATTAAAAACATAAAATATGATTAAACATGGCACTATTCATAATGATACAATTTTCATATCTTGGAAACCCAAGTAGATACAGCTATTTTGGGGACAGACATAAAAAAAATTGTAGGGCCATCGCAGTGTTTAGTCCATACTGCCCCTGCATTTTATAATCATTTATAAAATGCAGTCTGCAATGTGGAGCCTGCAGTGTCTGTGATTGTCATATAACTTTGACAGGTCATGTGAATAGGCTGTAATTCTTCTGGCAGTTTTTGACAGTTGGAGTATGATGCTGGCAGTATGTGCAGGAGAGAAAAGTGGAGAGTATGATGGGGGACAGTATGTACAGGAGAGGAGTGTGGAAGGTGTAATGGGGGACAGTATGTACAGGAGAGGAGTGCAGAAGGTATAATGGGGGGCAGTATGTACAGGAGAGGAGTGTGGAAGGTGTGATGGGGGACAGTATGTACAGGAGAGAAAAGTGGAGAGTATGATGGGGGACAGTATGTACAGGAGAGGAGTGTGGAAGGTGTGATGGGGGACAGTATGTACAGGAGAGAAAAGTGGAGAGTATGATGGGGGACAGTATGTACAGGAGAGGAGTGTGGAAGGTGTGATGGGGGACAGTATGTACAGGAGAGAAAAGTGGAGAGTATGATGGGGGACAGTATGTACAGGAGAGGAGTGTGGAAGGTGTGATGGGGGACAGTATGTACAGGAGAGAAAAGGGGAGAGTATGATGGGGGACAGTATGTACAGGAGAGGAGTGTGGAAGGTATGATGGGGGACAGTATGTACAGGAAAGAAAAGTGGAGAGTATGATGGGGGACAGTATGTACAGGAGAGGAGTGTGGAAGGTATGATGGGGGACAGTATGTACAGGAGAGGAATGTGGAGGCTATGATTGAGGGCAGTATGTACAGGAGAGGAGTGTGGAAGGTATGATGGTGGGCAATATGTGTAGGAAAAGAATGAGGAGAGTATGATGGTGGTCAGTATATAAAGGAGAGAAGTATGGAGGGTATTATGGTGAGCAGTATGTGCAGGGAGAAGGGTGGAGGTTACGATTATAATTATTATTATAATCATTATGATGCACCCAATGTTTGTTTCAGGTAACGGAGAGAAAAAGTTAAGACCGTGTACAAAATGTACGTGTTGTTTATAACATGGGCGAAAGGAGTGGAAAGTGTGGAAGGATAGGACACATGTTTGCTATTTTGCATTGCTTGATTTATTTATTTATTTTACTATGGTGACAGGTAAATGAACTGGGGGCAGCATCACTGATGTGAAAGCAGCATTTCGCTTTAATACTGTAAAAAAAGAGAGCATGTAAGGTAGATTCTGTTTAGATTATGTAACTAATCTTATTAATATGTTCAAGGGTCCATGCACACCAGGTGAGCAACGCATGCCAGTGTACATACTGTGATGATTTGGGGGTCTCTTAGCTCATTGGTAGCACCAAACAGTGAATTTTCTCCACGCTAGAGATATATTTTAGGGCTTTTTCTGCTCACTTTTATTTAACCACTTCCCCTCCGAAAGATTTACCCCCCTTAATAACCAGGCTATTTTGTGCGATAGTGCACTGCTTTACTTTAACTGACAATTGCATGGTCATGCAACGCTATATCCAAATAAAATTTGTCATTTTATTTTTTTACAAATAGAGCTTTCTTTTGGTGGTATTTGATCACCGCTACGCTTTTATTTTTTGACTATAAAAAATAAAAAGACAGATTTAAAAAAAAAAAACAATATTTTTTCATTTCTGCTATAACATTTAGAATAAAAATAATTTAAAAACACATATCTTCATAAATTTAGGCCAGTATGTTTTCTGCTACATATTTTTGGTAAAAAAAAATCCCAATAAGCATATATTGATTGGTATGCGCAAAAGTTATAGCATCTACAAACTATGGTGTATATATACTAGAATTTGTATATATTTTTATACTAGTAATAGCATCGATCAGCGACTTATAGCAGGACTGTGATATTGTGGCAGGCAATTTGACACTTTGTGGAAACCAATGACACTAATACAGTGATCAGTGCTAAAAATATACACTGTACTAATGACACTGGCTGGGAAGGGGTTAAACATCTGGGGGCGATGAAAGGGTTAATTGTTTGCCTAACTATGTGTTTTGTGTACACAGAAAGGTGCTTTTACTTGAAATCTGCTTTGCAGGGAAAGAAAATCTAGCAGATCAGCACTGACAGGTCACAGCTCTGCTATGTTTACATAGGCAGAGCTGTGTCCTGTCACTCTCCTTGCCAATCAACGGATGCCAGCACTCATCCATTAGCCGTTACCTGTTGATTGGCTTCTGCTGTGACTAATCACAGCAGAAGTGGCGCACGCCCTACACCAGGAAGTGCAAAATCTCATATATACATGATTTTTCACAGAACGGCCACCCTGTAGCAGTAAATCTGCTATAGGGTGATCTTGAATTTTTTAAAGGTAACACAAAAGTTCATATGAACATCTTCCCAATCAAGGGTTCTCACCATTAATCATAAAGAGTATTCAGCCTTGTGGCTCTTTATGCATCTTTGCAGCACAGCTTGGCAGTGTTGGTTCTCTTATCATCAAGCACATCCAGTGCTCGTGCACTAACCAGTGTACCTGAGCTCTGTGTCCTTTCTGCACCGTCCCAGCTGGTATGTCCCTTATGGACGGTCTCTCATACTCAGAGGCTCATGCCTCAAACTGTCCTGACCTGGACAGGTCGGTGTATCATACACATCTGTAGCACTGCCCCTTGGGACAAGCTGGAATATATTATGGGTCCTGCGCTCAATAGATCCAACCCTAAGCAAACCCAATCCCTCTGGCACAACTGGTAATGAATAGCAAATACCCCGCCAAGAAATTTGCTGACACAGGGTTAAATAAAACAAGAACAATTTTATGGAGAATGAAATGCAGTGTAGAGGGGTGGGGTTCCCCTTTCAACTTCAAAACTTACTTTTCTTCTTTTATGCAATGCAGTAAATTTGGTCTGCCACTAGAGGGCTTCACAGCCAAGAGTCTCCGGATGGCAGAGTTGCACTTTAAGCAGAATACAACTGATATCAAACAAATAAACTTACTTATACTCTATCAATGAAATGTATTACCCACACCGGTGTATGATTCTGCTTCTGAGGGGCGTTAGCCAAAAATCACCTCAGAGTCAGAACAGAATGCAATAAAGAGGTACCTCTAATAAGGCTACTAAGCCAGATTCCCCCACTCTAGTCCTTGTAACGGTGGAGCTCTAGTTGGTGCACGTTTAGTCCTTACAATGAAGTAAATAGCAGCTGAAGGCTTCTTTGGAGTTTCAGCTGGTGTGGGTTACATCCGATTTCACTAAGTTTCTGGGCTGAGAGGGTCCAACCTCAGTGTCTAAAGGCAACACAAAGCACCCCAAGACCAGGGGCAGTCGCAGGATGCAATCTCCCAGTATGTGTCAGTCCCCAGGGCAGACAGTCTCAACTACACTGGTGGTGAGGGGCAAAGCAGGCAGAGGGATCTGTGGCTTGCACAGGGCCCCGGATGGGTGAGATCCCAGCAGTGGGGTGCGGATGTCCCAGTCTATATGCAAAGTGTAAATGGTGTGTCTTACTCTCTCCAGTGGGACAGCTCACCAGACTCTGAACACACAGCAGGGTCCCTCTATCCGCGCTGAGTGCTGTAGTGCCTCCTCCTCTGCTTGGACGGGCTCCACATGTCCCTGTCTTTTCTCCAGCCTCGTGTCTCTCTGTTCTCCCCTTCACGTCCTGCTTCCTCCCCCTCCCAGCGTTCTTTGCTGTGTAGTGGATGAGTCATGAACTTGGCAGAATGCCCAGGTTTTACAAACAGGAGAGAGAGAGAGAAAGGACTGACTGCTGAACATGTGATTCCTTCTGAATCCTCTTGTACAAGGAGCCTGCTACACACTCCCCCCACCAGAGAAGCTTTGGTCCTCCAAAGACAGCAGTAAAAGCAACCTGTTACATGCTTTTTATATACACGCGGAGAAAAAGCAAAGTTAGTACACACAGGAAATTAAATTATTCACATTTGCATAAGAATCTGGCAGAGGAACCTCCCACCATGTAGCAGAGTGAGGGTTGTCCTGCCCATAGGCCACACTAATGGGAATGGCCCAACCAGATGTGCCAGGGGGTGAGTTGGGGCTGTTCTCTACCGAAACTGCTGTAGGAGAACCAGGCGTCACGAGATTCCTTTGAGAAGCATGTACTACTTCCTCAGAGTTTTCACCCAACACATCATATGTCAGTCTCTTTGGGGGTTGAATAACTCTACACTCTCTCTGTTCTCTGGGCTCTAGCAATGGTTCTGGCGTTGCTTCCGATGTTGGTTCTGACACTACTGACTCATCAACCCTTGCTTCTTGCTCGACGCTCTCTGTCTCTCCCAGTTCAGCTTCCTCCACATCTTCTCCCTCATCAACAATGGACCACCAGTCTTCAGGTTCTTGCAAGTCTTCTGCAGGTTGGGCCTGAGGCACAAATTCAGGAGCCTCTGGCCTAAGAGGAACTACGTCAGTCACTCCAGTGGAAGAAGTAATGGTGGGTTCGGAAATGTCAGATGGCCACAGCAAATCTGTCCCTACCTCCTCACTCTCACTGTCCTCTTCATCTGCAGGAGGTGGTATGGGTGGAGACCTGGTCACAGGTCTAGTCCTCTGAGAAGTTGAGGGGGTAGACTGTGGATCAGATTGTGATGGTAGACGGACTGCATCTGACAAAGGCAAAAGGTGGTTGCGGTGCCAGGTTTTGAGTGGGCCAACACCCTTTGATGACATAGGGCTCTGATCGCCACCTATCCGCCAACTTGTGTTTTCCAGGGATACCCAGATTTCTCAGTAAGACTCTGTCTCCAGATTGTAAGTCCTGTACTCGCACTCTGAGATCAAAGTTCTCTTTGTTTCTCTGTCCCCTGGCGTCTGAGGTGGCTTGAGCCTTCTCATAAGCAATCTTCAGGCTTTTCCTTAGGCGGTCCACATATCCTCTATGGGAAGCTGCAGAGGTATGGTCTACAGAGGTTCCAAAAGCCAAGTCTACTGGCAGTCGGGCTTCCCGGCCGAACATCAGCCGGTAAGGAGAGTATCCTGTAGCGTCGTTGGCAGTGCTATTGTAGGCATGTACGATGGCTGCTACATGCTTACTCCAGTGTTGCTTTTGCACTGAAGTCAAAGTCCCGAGCATATTCAGGAGGGTACGATTGAATCTCTCTGGCTGAGGATCTCCCTGAGGATGGTATGGAGTAGTCCTCGACTTTTGGATGCCTAGTAGACTCAAGAGTCTCTTGATGAGATTGCTCTCGAAATCTCTCCCTTGGTCTGAGTGGATACGTTGTGGTAGTCCGTAATGCACAAAGAACCTTTCTACTAAAATCTTTGCCACAGTTGATGCTAACTGATCTCTAGCAGGAAAAGCCTGGGCATACCTGGTAAAATGGTCAGTCACTACCAGGATATTTCCCTGTCCACTCTGATCCGACTCCAGGCACAGGAAGTCAATGCACACCAACTCCATGGGTCCCTGACTTTGAAGGTGGCCCATTGGGGCAGCTCGTTGAGGCAGAGTCTTCCTCTGAATACATCGGATGCAGGAGTGACAGTAACTTTCAACTTCTGTCCGCATGCAGGGCCAGTAGAAGCGGTCTCTTACCAAACAAAAGGTTCTTTCTGGTCCCAGATGGCCATGGTCATCATGGAGAGCAGCCAGCACCGTTTCTCTATGTTTTGCGGGCAAAAATAGCTGCCATTTCTCTTCAGGATCATCAGAGGGGCCCCTTCGGTAGACCACTCCGTGGCGTAACTGTAGCCAATCCCACTCACGATGTAGCCGCCGGGCCTCCCTTGACAATGTAAGAAGCAAATCAGGGCTTTTGCTTTCTAAAGCCTTCAATACTAGGCCGCAGAGGGGGTCTTCCAACTGATCTCTTCGCAGATCCTTCCTGGAAAGCTTGGGCAGGCCTTCACCCCCAACCTGGGTGACATTGCAATAACACCTGGGAACGCCAGACGCCGAAATCCCAATGTCTTCTGCCCTGGACCCACCTCTTGTTCGGTGTTCCACTCCTTGGCATAAGGCTTGTACCCCTTCAGAGGGCACCTGAGTCCACTCTTCTGGGGAATCCTTGGAACAGTGAGGTCTTCGGGATAAGGCATCTGCATCCCTATTCCCAATCCCTGGCCGATAGCTGAGGCTGAAAGTGAACTCTGATAAGGCAGCTAACCACCTGTGGCCAGTAGCATCCAGCTTAGCTGTAGTGAGAATGTATGTGAGGGGGTTATTATCTGTTTTTATCACGAATTCTGCTGCATATAGGTAATCTCGAAGTTTGTCCACTACTGCCCACTTCAAGGCCAAGAATTCAAGCTTGTGGGTGGGGTAGTTCTTCTCAGCGGACGCCAAACCCCGGCTCACATAGGCGACAGGTCGCAAGCATCCATTCTGTTCTTGATAGAGGACTCCCCCTAACCCATCTCTACTTGTATCCACATGCAATTCGTACGGCTTGGCTGGGTCTGCATAGGCCAGGATTGGGGCGATGGTTAGACTCTTTTTCAGCCGTTCAAAGGCCTCTTCACACTGGGTTGTCCATTGTCCTTGAATAGATTCCCTAGGCCTCCTGGGTCCCACTGCTGGCTTCGGAGGTCTAGAAAGATCTGCATCATCATTGTCTTCTTCGTTTCTGAGCAGTTCATTGAGTGGGCGGGCTATCCGAGCAAAGCCCTGGACGAATCTGCGATAATAGGAGCAAAACCCCAGGAAAGATCTGAGCTCTGTGACATTTGTGGGCCTCGGCCATGAGGTGATAGCTTCCAGCTTCTTGGGGTCAGTGGCCACTCCATCGGCAGATACGATATGACCCAGGTAATTGACCGAGGGTTGGTAAAACTGGCACTTCTCCAAAGACAACTTCAGTCCCTCATCATGAAGTCTCTTGAGCACCTTCTCCAATCTCTCCTCATGTTCCTCCAGGGTCTTCCCGAACACAATGATGTCGTCCAAGTATACCAGTACTTCAATTAAATTCATGTCACCCACCGTCTTCTCCATCAGCCTTTGAAAGGTGGCTGGAGAGTTGCACAAACCTTGAGGCATCCGGTCAAATTCAAAGAACCCTATTGGGGTTATGAACGCTGTCTTTTCTCGGTCTTCCGGGTGCATGGGGATCTGGTAATACCCATTCTTCAGGTCCAGCACACTGAACCACTTTGCCCCTGATAGGCTTTGCAAAGCATCCTCTATCCTGGGGGTGGTATACTGATCAGGAACAGTTCTTCGGTTTAGCGTCCGGTAGTCGATGCACAATCTTAAAGATCCGTTCTTCTTCCGGACCACCACTATCGGAGAGGCGTATGGGCTTCGGGACTCTCTGATGATGCCTGTCCTCTTCAACTCTGCCAATTGCTCACGCAGGTCTTCCAAATCTCCCAATGGAACTCGTCGAACCCTTTCCCTGAATGGGGCGTCTTCTCGAAGCCGGATCCGATGATGGGCACTCTCTGCACACCCCACATCGAACTCTCTTCTGGAGAATGCAGCCCGCCACCTTAGGAGTTGATTCTTCGCTCTCTCTCTCCATTCCGGGGAAAGTGGGGTGTTCCTTGGGTAAAACGCATCGACAGGGATTTCTTTCTCTCTTCCGTCCCCTAGCTCAGTGGGCAAGATTGGGGTTGCAGGATCCACATGTCCTAACAGCACCCGAGCTGGGATTTTCACTGGGGCAGCAGTTGGATTATGAACACTGACCGAAACCTTTCTGTGACTCCTCCGTATCGCTTTTGTTGACACTACCTCCGGGAGGATCTCCACTCCTGTGTTCTCTTCACAGCCACCAGCCTCAAGGACAATGAAGGGGCCTGGCTGCTTCCAGGTCAATTTGACTGATGCCTGTAAACACGCCACCTCTCCGGGTTGTAGCACCTTCTCATGTTGATCCAGGCGCCATATCTTCCCTATTCTTTCCGCTGGGGCTCTCCTCTCTTGTACCAGGCGCTGATATGCTTGCCTCAGCATGGGATGTACAGAAGTGGGTTGATCATTGGGCTCTTCGACCAATGGCGCCAGCAGCCTTCTGACAAGATTGGTGTTGGTCCCTATGATTAGGGGACTCCCATTGGCCCCAGGCGGCCGGGGACAGATGACGGCTAAGGCTTTGAAAGTCTCAGCCTTCCCTGTCATGGAAGGATCAAAAGTTAGTCTGACCGATAGGTAACCATCATAGGGAAACTTCTGGGTTCCTATGCCCCATATTTCCAGATCTTCCAGCTTCTGCAAGGGCAAATGCTTCAGATGCTTGTCATAGAAGTCTCGGTACAGAAGGGTTACTTGGGCTCCGGTGTCCAGAAGAGCCCTGGTATAAATCCCTTCTACCTGAATCGGGACGACAGGGGAGGGTCCCGCTAAATTCTCAGGGAGTGGTGAACAGGTAGTCGTCTTCTTCTGTTCTGCAGTTCTTATCCTTACTCTCCTCCTGGGGGAGTTTTGGCTCGGCCTAAGCCGTGGTTGACTCCCAGGTTTGAGGTGTGCACTGACTCCCTGAGGTGAAGTGGCATTTTCCCTAGGCTGTTTGTAAGGGATGGTGGGGTCCTTCTGGATAGGGCCAGATTTTCTCCTCACCCCCCTTTTACTTGGTTGAGTGGAGCTAGCTGCGGTGGTGGGGTCCCTGGGTTGCTCCTTCACCAGGGCCCTCTGAAGTTTTCCGCCGGGTTTTGGCGCTTAGCTTCAGGCTTCCTGGGGCTTGGACTGACTCTCCTGACGTGTCCGGTCCCTCCACAATTAAAGCAGGTCATTTGAATGGTGGGACTAGTTGCTTGCGTTGGGGCAACTCCTGACAGGTTTTCAGAAACTGCTCTCGTCTCTCTCGCTAAACCCGACGGTCCCGCCATTAGTAAGGTCACCATCTCCATTAGTTGGGACACCTGAGTCTTAAGAAGTTCAACTTCAGGGGTGTCACCTCCCACATTGACTACCCGGACCCCTACAACAGAGTCTGACTGTCTCTCTTTGTCATCCAACATGGCTTCCTCCTCTCTCACAGTCCGGATCAAGTCTGGATAGTTCAGGAGGCCACCATCTCGCCGAGTTCGTAATAGAATGGCAATGGGGTTTAGGGGCCTGGCTCCCCGTAGGACTTGTTGCGCCCGAACCTCATCTACTCTTTCAGGGCCTATTCCCCTTTTTAGCAGAATTTGGTATATTATCTTGTCTAGACGTCCCATGTAACTGGAGAGTTTCTCCCCTTCATTTTGGTAGGTATGCTCTAGCTGATAGATGAGGTCTGAAGCCTTTTCAGTACGCCCAAATACATCTTGTAAAATATCTAGATAGCCCTGAGCAGTGCAATCCTGTTTGCTAAGTTTTAGGTTGCGAATGGCCTCCAATGCAGGGCCCCTTAGGCTCTCCGCAATCCTCTGTTTCTTGTGGGCCTCAGGAATGTCCCATTCACTTAGTGCTTGCATGGCTTGGTCTAGCCACTCTTCAAAGCCATCCTCCCCGGTAGGTATTGGTTGCCCACCCGAGAAGAATTGGAGCTTCCGATACATCCCTGTGTATGGAGAGGGGTCTTTGTGGCATTTTAACATGAAGTCCCCCAATGCAGTGAGGAATTCCGGGCCTATGGTGGCTAGAGGTGTCTGGGACAGGGGTTCTTCCCTCTCAGGTTTTGCACAACTAGGCCCGGGGGTGTTCAACTGAAGTAACTGGAGCCTTGTCCCATCCTCTATTTGGATATTGGCTCCTTGGAAACTGTCAGGGATCCCCTTCTTCCACTCTAGCAGGGCATATGCCAGGGTGGTGTCTGAGGCGGGTATCACATCTATCACCCATGTTTTCTTTCCCTCTGTGGGTAGTGCATTCACTATCTTGGTAATCTGTTCTTCGGTCCCCATTTCTCTGGGGAACTCGACCACTACACTCCGTTCTGGGCAAGCATTTTCCCTGCTGCACCACTTGGTCGCGGCTGCGACGTCCATCTTAGGAGTTGGTATAGGGCACTGCTTGAGTGGTTGTTGGGTAATTGAGCAGCAAGTATCCCGGACGAGCCCCCACGTGTAGCACTGCCCCTTGGGACAAGCTGGAATATATTATGGGGCCTGCGCTCAATAGATCCAACCCTAAGCAAACCCAATCCCTCTGGCACAACTGGTAATGAATAGCAAATACCCCGCCAAGAAATTTGCTGACACAGGGTTAAATAAAACAAGAACAATTTTATGGAGAATGAAATGCAGTGTAGAGGGGTGGGGTTCCCCTTTCAACTTCAAAACTTACTTTTCTTCTTTTATGCAATGCAGTAAATTTGGTCTGCCACTAGAGGGCTTCACAGCCAAGAGTCTCCGGATGGCAGAGTCGCACTTTAAGCAGAATACAACTGATATCAAACAAATAAACTTACTTATACTCTATCAATGAAATGTATTACCCACACCGGTGTATGATTCTGCTTCTGAGGGGCGTTAGCCAAAAATCACCTCAGAGTCAGAACAGAATGCAATAAAGAGGTACCTCTAATAAGGCTACTAAGCCAGATTCCCCCACTCTAGTCCTTGTAACGGTGGAGCTCTAGTTGGTGCACGTTTAGTCCGTACAATGAAGTAAATAGCAGCTGAAGGCTTCTTTGGAGTTTCAGCTGATGTGGGTTACATCCGATTTCACTAGGTTTCTGGGCTGAGAGGGTCCAACCTCAGTGTCTAAAGGCAACACAAAGCATCCCAAGACCAGGGGCAGTCGCAGGATGCAATCTCCCAGTATGTGTCAGTCCCCGGGGCAGACAGTCTCAATTACACTGGTGGTGAGGGGCATAGCAGGCTGAGGGATCTATGGCTTGCACAGGGCCCCGGATGGGTGAGATCCCAGCAGTGGGGTGCGGATGTCCCAGTCTATATGCAAAGTGTAAATGGTGTGTCTTACTCTCTCTAGTGGGACAGCTCACCAGACTCTGAACACACAGCAGGGTCCCTCTACCCGCGCTGAGTGCTGTAGTGCCTCCTCCTCTGCTTGGACGGGCTCCACATGTCCCTGTCTTTTCTCCAGCCTCGTGTCTCTCTGTTCTCCCCTTCACTTCCTGCTTCCTCCCCCTCCCAGCGTTCTTTGCTGTGTAGTGGATGAGTCATGAACTTGGCAGAATGCCCAGGTTTTACAAACAGGAGAGAGAGAGAAAGGACTGACTGCTGAACATGTGATTCCTTCTGAATCCTCTTGTACAAGGAGCCTGCTACACATCTTTTACTACTCCCTTGCAGTCACTGACCCTATCGGGAGGGTGGGGCCCTGAGCTCTGATACCAGCTCACAGCTCCAGTAAGAAGGATGCACACACCTGGCTCATTAAAGCGGAGTTTCATTCAAAAGTGGAAGCTCCGCTTATCTGCCCCCCCCCTTCCACTGCCACATTTGGCACCTTTTGGGGGGAGTGGGTACCTGTTTATGGCAGATACCCTCTCCCACTTCCGGCTCAGTTCGTCGTGTCAAACTGAGCCGGAAGTTACCCCTGTCCTGCAGCCCTCTGGGACACTTCATAGGTGCCAGAGGACTAAGGCCCATTCACAAAGCGTAATAGCATGTGCAGTAGGAAACCGGCTTTGAAGCGCAAGGCTTCGCTCTCGGTTTCCCTTAGTCGAGATGGATGTACCAACAACTAACCAATTGAAGAATCAGCTTGGGGTGAGGACACCGCAGGATCCCTGAACAGGTAAGTGCCCCAATAATATAGGTCAGCAGCTACATTTGTATTTGTAGCTGCTGATTTTTAATTTTTTTTTGCAAGGGTGGCGGGAGCTGTAACTCCACTTTAGTGTGCTTGCTTCCTTCAAAATCTGGCCTAAACTGCCTAATCACACAGTGGCATGGCCTCACCCTCACAGCAACACATTGACATTTTCTATTATAAATAAAGCTTAACAAAGTATTGCAGTGCATTTTAAAAAGCAATGCAGCACGAAACTGCATGTCAACGCAAGTGAGGTTATGTGTGCTCAGCGCACACACTGCAGTGTGAATGGATCCTTAGTGTTTTAAAAACGTTGTTACTGTGCAAGCGAACTTTATTATTGGTAAAAATACACTAAAATCTGGATTAGTGGACACAAGCACAACAAAAATTCCTGCTAAATATAAAAGATAAAAATGTATTGAGGTGATAAATTATAAAGCTTTGCGTGTGAATGAGGTCCTAGGACTCATTCACATGAGTGCTGTGGCCTCTACAGTGTGAATCTGTGTTTTTTTAAATGTGGCTGAAGCTGAGTGCATGCCTATGTTATGCTATGAATACGGAGCTGCTATACAAACACAGCTGCAGGTTCTAATTTGAAAAGCATGTGGGTGCAGGTTTATGGCCCCTGAACACAGACTGTGTGCATTAGGGGCCATTGCACACCTGTCAGCTGTTCCATATAGCTGCTGCGTCCTCAGAGTAAAGCTGGCCATACATTATACAATCTCCCTGTACAATTGTCCTTTAGATTTACCAAAACCATATAATATGAGATCAAACCTAAGCACTTTCAATTGTATGCAATCAGGCAGGCCCTTGCACTACAGAGTTGAAGGTATATCTAAAGAAATTGAACAAGAAAATTGTATAATGAATGGCCAGCTTAACAGGAAGATCCAGCCATACAAATTGCTCATTTACACTTTATGGGCCAGAGAACCGGTGTGAATAAGTCCTTAATTTTTTATATTTATTGTTTACAATTTTTTTATTTTATCTACAATTTTTTATTATTTTTTTTACATTTGTTTCTAATTTTTATCATTGTTGGGAATGATTTGGGCTTTGGTGAAATACCAGGGGTCTAAACAAACTCCTGTTTATTCATAAAGTGAAGCATAGTAAACACAGTGTACTATGTTTCAGTCGTGATTGAAAACAGTGAGTGGTCAGTACCGATTATACAGGGCAGTGTTGCCAACCGTCCATAGAATCTGTAAAAACCAGGCACTTTTCTCCTGTCTGTAAATGTTATGACAGAAGAGTGTCCTTTAAAATTATGGCTGTGCTGCACTGTGATTCTTGGTTCAGAACTGCGCATATGCAATTCCAGACCCGACCAATTCTGCCCAAGTGCTTCTACTGCTCAAGTGGAAGGGGGCAGGTCTGGCACTTGCAGTGCAGTGCGCACTTGCGTGGAACAATGTTACATTACGTCATTGTGTCTTTCCCGCTAGCCGCCGTCAGATCAACACAGCATCCAGGAGGTGCCTTGTGTGTGGACTATGGAGTCTCTGGACGAGTCAGTCAGTTGTGTGTGTGTGTGAGTGCAGTGTGCACCTACTGCCTTCCCTGGGCCAGGAAGAAGGGGGGCTGGGGGCAGTAAGCAGTCTGTTTGCTAAGCAGTCTCTCTCTATCAAGGGCAAAGCAGTCTCTCTCTCTCTCTCAAGGGGAAAGCAGTCTCTCTCTCTCTCAAGGGGAAAGCAGTCTCTCTCTCGGGGGCAAAGCAGTCTCTCTTTCGGGGGCAAAACAGTCTCTCTTTCTTGTGGCAAAGCAGTCTCTCTGTCAGGGCAAAGTAGTCTCTTTCTCATGGGGGCAAAGCAGTTTCTCTCTCAGTGGCAAAACAGTCACCCTCTCTCAGGACAAAATAGTCTCTCTTGGGGACAAAGCAATCTCTCTCCCTCTCGGACAAAGCAGTCTCTCTCAGGCAGCCTCTTGACAGCCTCCCAGACCAGTTTTCTTCTCATCTTTTCAGCAATTTTGGAGGGATGTCCAGTTCTTGCTAATGTCACTGTTGTGCCGTATTATCTCCACTTGATGGCCATCTTCACTGTGTTCCATGGTATATCTAATGCCTAGGAAATTCTTTTATACCCTTCTCCTGACTGACACCTTTTAACAATGAGATCCCTCTGCTGCTTTGGAAGCTCTCTGCAGACCATGGCTTTTGCTGTAGGATGCGACTAAGACAATGTCAGGAAAGACCTACTAGACCAGCTGAACTTTATTTGGGGTTAATCAGTGGCACTTTAAATGATGACAGGTGTGTACTGACTATTTAACATGATTTTGAATGTGATTGTGTCACGAGTTAGCCTCTTGTTTGTTTATTCTTACCTCCTTGCTGCTCCTGATTCCTTCACACCTGTGGTTTGTCTGAGTTCACCTATGGGGGTCATCTGCTATTCTCTGGATTTTATTTCCTTCCCTTCCATCACTTCCTGGCCCGCCTCCTAGTTTGCTTGTCTATATAAGACATGCTCAGTCTAGCCCACTTTGCCTGAGCAACTTCCTAGTTGTCTGAGCTCCTGTGTGTTGCTACTGCCTGAATCCTATATTGACTACTTGTGTACCGACCCCAGCTTTGTTCTTTGGCCTTGCTTGTTTTCCGCCTGTCCTGACCTCGGCCAGCCAATCGGATTCCGTTGTCTCCTCCCATTATACAGTCTCCTCAAGCTCAGCTGGGCGTACCTGGGGGTCGCGACCTGGTTCCAGCTTGCTGCAAGTCCATCCCCACCATCAGGGGCTCTGGTGAAGAAGCAGGCTGGGGCTTAGACTCCGCGCCCTGGAGACCTACAAGTTGAGTATCAACAAGGGCTCACTACCACAGGTGCTGACAGATTGCTTAAGCCCTCATGCACACTGGATGTTTTTACAGCTGCTGTTTTTGGATTTTGATTTTTTTTTTTCTACAGCCAGTAAACCCCCCATGTTATCCTATGTGTCCATGCACACATAGACTGTAATCAACATTTTTTGGCTGGAAAAAAAACCCAGAACTAGTGGGTTTCTAGAGGAGTTTTTTAGCTGTAAAAACACTCTAACGCTGAAAATGTGGACTTTTTTTGACTAAAAAAAAAACCCGCTAAAAACGCGGGAAAACACCGCTAGACGCTAATGCAAAAACGCTAAGAAAAACTCAGGTTTTTAACGTGACTTTACACAACTATCGTTACCAGCGTTATCAAAACTTCAAGTGTGAATGAGGCCTAATTCTGAACACTGCTACATCCCCAGCTATAAGAGGGTGTGCACACTTATGGAACCATATTATTTTAGTTTTTTATTTTTACTTCCCTCCACCTAAAAGATTTCAGTTTGTTGTTCAACTGAATTGTACAATTTATAGGTTACATTAAAGGTGGTAAAAGTTCTGAAATTATTTATCTTTGTCTTATTTTTTTACATCACAGAAGGCTGACATTTTAACAGGGGCTGTAGACTTTTTATAACCACTGTAGGTGACAAACAATTGATGGAGTATAATAACCTGCTGTTACTGTATTGAAAAACAGAAATATGTTGTTTGCCTTCAGATCTACTTGCATATTGTACTTATTTGTAGCTTAAATACTGACATTTGCACTTAAAACTGTCAGTAAAACCTTGGTTGTGTCATTAAATTTTGGGTGTCATGTCAGTAAATTTCAGTTTGTAGGTTGGCAACACTGATATTGGGCAGGCGCACAGGGGGGCCGGGTAGCAGAGGGAAGACAATGGTTCACAGAGAGGGTAACTGATGTGGTGGAGAGGCAATTACTGGAACTGATCCCCTGTAGAGCTCTCTCTGCAGGAGCTGAAAGCTAGCTGGAGGGAGAGGAGGAGAAGCTGGCTTTCAGCTACTCAAGAGAGATCCACCCAGGCATGGCCACTGATAGGGCAGTGCAACCAGTCCTGTTGTAGCGGGCTGGGGGCCCGGGCAACTTTACAGTTCATTTCTGCCAGAAAAAAAATTTGGGCTTACTAAACTACACCCCCACTCCTACTTGCTTAGGTGGGTGCATAATTACATTTTCCTCTGCCCCGTCATGTAAACATGGGCTTTGAGCATTGTGGCAGGGACTTTTTTTTTTTTTTCATTTTCGGGTGCAGGCACATAATCCCATGCTGCACTTTCAATAGTTACGTATGGATGCCCTCTGCCTCCCATGGTGGCGGAGTGATCTGACTGTCATGAACTGTGCCTGCTCCGCTCTCTCAGGTGCTGGGACTTATGTGAGGCGGTTGGCAGGGAGTTATAAAACAAATCCCCGTGTCGGCAGCACGTAGCGTGGCACTGGCAGCATACAGTGAGTGAGCACTGGAGTTACACATTCTAATATCCTAAGTACTGCAGAATCTTTACTGCGCCTTATGATCGTTAGCATTAGGATAATCACACAACACAGCAGGTGCTTTATGGCAGTGTCACATACCTGTTGGATGCTGACTCTGTTATGGCTCTACCAGGGGCAGACTGACCATTTGGAAACTCGGGCACTGCCCGAGGGCCCGGGGTCAGTAGGGGGCCCCATGAGATGCACCTGGTACCTTTTTCATAGGCTTTTTTAAGTTTGAGTAAGGACACGGGCCCCATGATCCCCTATTGCCCAGGGGCCCCATGAGTTGTCAGTCCTCCCCTGGGCTCTACTGGGTTACAGTCTGTAACACACAGCACAGCCATAAATTAACATTTAGCATTATCCTATGCTAAAGATTGTGAGGCACAGTGAAATGCTACTTTACACTTACCTCACACATCAGTTGAGCTGCATTTTTACTGTCACCAAACCACTCCCCTTTAATCCCTTTTGTTCTAGCGCCATTTTTAAATGGCGCTGAGATCATGCTGCAGATGTGTTTGTAACCACTTGCCTTCCGGAAGCTTTACCCCCCTTAATGACCAGGCCATTTTTTGCTATTTGGCACAGTGCTATTTCAGCTGGTAATTGCACTGTTGTGCAACACTGTTCCCAAACTAGATTTATTTCCTTTTTTCACACAAATAGAGCTTTCTTTTGGTGGTATTTGATCACCACTGGGTTTTTTATTTTTTGTGATGCAAACGAAAAAAGACCAAAAATTTAGAAAAATGTCATTTCTACTTTCTGTTATAAAAACTATCCAATAAACTCAAATTTAGTCATAAATTTAGGCCAAAATGTATTCCGCTACATGTCTTTGATAAGAAAAATCCCAATAAGTATATATTCATTGGTTTGTGTGAAAGTTATAGCATCTACAAACTATGGTATAGATACTAGAACACAGCTTTTACTTTCTGACTGCCTATCACATTTCTTGAGGTGCTACAATGATAGGGCAGTACAACAATCCCCAAATGACCCCTTTGCGAAAAGTAGACACCCTAATTTGCTGAGAGGCATGTTGAGTCCATGGTAGATTTATTTTTTCCACAAAGTTGTCACTTAAATGATATATTGTTCACACATGCCATGGGTATATGTAGAATTACACCCCAATATATTCTGCTGCTTTTCCAGAGTATGGGGATACCACATGTGTAAGACTTTTTTGGAGCCTAACTGCATGCAGGAGCCCGAAATCCAATGACCCATTTTAAAGCCTGATGGTGCGCAATTTCCTCAATTCACTTCCTCACTACCTATCACAGTATCAGAGGCTCTGAAATTCCAGGATAACAACTACCCCCCAAATTACCCCTTTTTGGAAAATAGACACCCCAGACTATTTGCTGAGAGGCATGTTGCATCAATGAAATACTTTATTTTTTACAACAAGCTTTTGCAAAATTACAAAAAACATTTTTTCCCCACAAAGTTGTCACTTAAATTATATATTGCTCACACATGCCATGGGTATATGTGGAATTACACTCCAGAATACATTCTGCTACTTCTCCCGAGTATGGGGACACCACATGTGTGAGACTTTTTGGCAGCCTAGCCACATACAGGACCCCTTTGAAAGCCTGAAGATGCGTAACTTCCTCATTTAACTTCCTCACTATCTATCACAGTTTCAGAGGCCCTCAAGTGCCAGGATAGCACCCCCCCCCCAAATGACCCCTTTTTGGAAAGTAGATGTTCCAAGGAATTTAATAAGAGGCATGGTGAGTATTTTTCAGATATAATTTTTGTCACAAGGTTTTTTCCCCAAAAATTATGGCAACAAATGAGATCTGGATCTGGTTACCTTGGAGTGTCTACTCTCCAAAAAGGGGTAATTTGAGTGTGGGTGGGGTTGTACTATTTGGGCATTTCAGGGCCTCTGAAACTGTGATAGGTAGTCAGGAAGTGAAATGAGGAAATTATGCCCTTTAAAAGTCTGAAAGTGCTTATTGGATTTTCGGGTCCTGTACGCAGCTAGACTGCCAAAAAGTCTCTTACATGTGGTATCCGCATACTTGAGAGAAGTAGCAGAATGTGTTTTGGGGTGTAATTCCACATATATCCATGGCATGTGTGAGCAATATATCATTTAAGTGACAACTTTGTGTAAAAAAATTATTGTGGTAAAAAACAAATTCTTCGTTTGACTCAACATGCTTCTCAGCAAACAGTTTAGGGTGTCTGCTTTCCAAAAAGGGGTCATTTAGAGGGGTTTTGTGCTATCCTGGCATTTTATGCCCAACATTAGAAGCTTCTGCCACACATCACCCACTCTTCCAACGACTTGAAGACGAGGCCTTTTCTGACACTCTTTGTTCACATGAAAAAAAATCAGTATTTTTTGCTAGAATTACTTTGAACCTGGAAAAATTATATACTGTATTTTTTTAAGGCAGAGGCCCTAGAGAATAAAATGGTAGGTGTTGCAATTGTCACAGTACTTGCGAAGAGATTTTTCAAATGCAAATATTTTGGAAAAAATATACCTTTTTTGAATTTTAATGCACAAAAACTCAATATATTGCCCAATTGTTTAGTAAGATAGAAAAGATGATGTTATGCCAAGTAAATAGATACCAAACATGACATGCTTTAAAACTGCACACACCCCCTGAAACAGCCACAAACTACATACATTTTTAATATCCATAGGTGACACTTTAAAAGCCTTTACAGGCTACCACTTTAGATTTACTCAGAAGGTCTAGTGCTAGAATTACTGCCCTCGATCTGAAGTTTGTGGCAATGCCTCACGTGCATGGTGCAAGTGCTGTTTACATATCAACATGGGGCAAATGCTTGCGTATGCCTTTAATTTTTGGGGGGTTTTGGTTTTTTTACACTGTCTATTTTTATGTATTTATCGATCACTTGTTTTGCTACAACAGGGAATGTAAATATATTTTTTGAGAAATCTGGGGTCTATTAGATTTTAGATCTCTCCTCTGCCCTTAAAGCATCTGATCACACCAAGATTAGTGTTATCAGATACTTTCCCATTTTAAAAATGGCGCTGTTTATATGCAGCAAAACTGAAGTGATGAAATGCTTGTAGCTTCCAGTTTCTTAGACCATAGAGATGATTGGAGCTGTTCCGCTCTCTGATCAGCTCTACGGTCAGCAGGCAGAAACACTGGCTGCATTCTCGGATTCCCCGAATTGCTTTTACATGAAAGCTGACTGATGGCTGAAAAAACGATACCAGGATGATGCCTGTAGCTAACATAGTCATCCTGGTATAACTACTCAAAATCCAACGACATACAAGTATATCACTGGTCCTTGTTGGGCATATATGTAATGTTCTTTTTTACATAAGAAAGTGTACCAAGCATGCTGTGTCAATGAGGCAGGCTTCCTGACATGTTTCGTGCACAAGCACTTTTTCAAAGGCCTTTGAAAAAGTGCTTGTGCACGAAACATGTCAGGAAGCCTGCCTCATTGACACAGTATGCTTGGTACACTTTCTTATGGACATCAGACTACCAGATTGTTACTATTTGGACATCATTTATCCATTGTGAGTTTATTTCATCTTTTCATTTTTACCTTGAATAAATTAAAAGTTACTACACTATGGGAAGTCTTTTTGTTTTGGCTCACTTCTGGTGAGTCTTTTCCACAAGGATACCCATTGTGACCTGACTGAAGTTACTAGTGTGATTCCCCTGGTAGCTAATCCATCCTCGGTGCCGAATACTACCTGATGGTGTGCTGTCTGCCCCCCTGATGCCCACCTGATGACCTGATATTTTAAGTAACCTGATGCTGATGACCAGGAGTTGGTCCTTAATACTCAAATGCGCATTCATTTGCGCTCTCTGGTGAGTGCAATCTACGGCCATTTATTTTATTTTATCTTTCACCATCACGGATCTACACTAATCAGAGACTAATCACATATGCACCTGGAAACGCCAATTGGGGACGTTCTTATCACATCTATACTTCACCATATGTTTATAGTGCGTTTATTTGTACTTCACCATACGCCATAGTGCATGTATTGATTTCTGGCACCTTAATTTTTTGCGGATATTATATTTGGTCATCTATTAATGTCACTATAATAGATAAGGTCATTGAACTTGGTCACTTTCATATTTTTAAACCTTTGTGGATATTATAGCTTGTCATCTTATATTATTATCTATTTATGTCACTATAACAGATAAGGTCATTTACTTGGTCACTTTCATATTTTTTAATTTTGTTATATTGGTATCATATAATTTATAATTTATGATTTTATGTGTTTTATCATACTTTTAGCGCTGCACGAGTTTTATTTTATTATTAATGAGAGGGTTTGAGGTTTTTACCTTTTTCATGCTAGCTGCTCCTTTTTATATGTTTATCCAGCGCTCGTTTTACCTGATTGGATGTGCCATGCCCTATACTAATACTCCACTAGTGTGTAGTAGCGACGGAAGCAGTCCTTAAGGCAGAGACCAGGTTGGCCAGGACAGGATGGACAAAAAAAGCGGGTGTTGCTGCTTATTCCATGTCTGCTACAGACATGACATCTTCTTTGGGGTGACCTTTAGGTTGGGGTACCAGAGAGGACATTTAGAAAATGCCTTTCATTCAGCCGGCTCACTACATCTGGATTTAGGAAATAGGCCACAGCACCTTCTGGATACAAAAGGACCGTGATGATCTCTTTCTAAAATTTTAGGAGGGATCCACTTCGTCCAGTTGCTTTGTAAATTACAACAGTGTTCTAGACAACTAAAGTAAATAAATAGACACCTTTTTGTACCAGTGTCGAACTTTGCAGGAAACAAGGTATGGATTCAATTGATTGTTGAAGTGCACCCCTCCCATGTTAGAGTTATAGTCGTGGAGACAGAGGGGTTTCTCAACACGCCAGATGTTGTGCTAATTTGGGTCATCGTGTCTGCGTGAATGGAAGACAGAACGAAAACATCCTATTTGTCCTGTTCATCATTTCTAAAGCAGGCTTTCTCCCTCTTTCTAAGTCAGGTGTTTACAAACCGTTGGGGGAAGCCCCGGCGATTAGGTCGCATGGTGCCACATGAGCCAATTCCAAGATTGTACAAATGTCTAAATAGTGGCACGCTTGTATAGAAGTTGTCCACACATAAGTGGTACCCCTTGTGGAACAAAGGCAACACCAAGTCCCATACTATCTTGCCACTGCTTCCCATGTAGTCTGGGCAGTCGGGGGGCTCTACTGCACTGTCTTCCCTCATAAATCCTAAAATTGTATGTATAGCCTGTGGCCCTCTCACAGAGCTTATACAATTTGACCCCAGATTTGACATGCTTGCTGGGGAGGTACTGTTTGAATACAAGGCACCCAGTAAAGTGAATGAAACATCCACGCAGATGTTTTGCTGGGACGTATACTGATCTGCAAATTTCTCAGTGAGGTGGTTTATGAGGGGTCGGATTTTGTGGCACCTGTCATGCTCAGGGTCACCATGAGGACAACAGAGTGTGTTATCACTGAAATGCATGAAGCAGATTACCGTCTCACCTACACCTGGCCATGGCTGCAGAGAACATGGGCATATTATGAATTGGGTCTGTGGACCAATACGACTGCAACTCATCCTTTTTTGTAATGCCCATGTTGAGGGTTAGGACCAAAAAAATTTTACATTCAGAAACTGAGATAGGTTTCCATTCAAATGGTCTGGCAAGAGCTGAATTTGGGTTGGCGGCGATAAATTGTAGTGTGTATAAATTTCTTTGGCCCACAATCAAATTATACAAATCTGTGAAAAACTGCTCAAAAATCAAGGGGAGTAGTTACATTTGCTGTTTCCACCTGAATTCTGGGTTGGGCAGTGAATGGGGGACACTAATACTAAGGGGGCACTGGTATAGTTCTGTTCGTGATTAATATATTGATCCGTACAAACACTATACTAGTAATAGGAGTGATCAGCGACCTGTAGTGTGAGGGCAATCTAACGCTAGCTGACCCTGGCTGGGATGGGCGCTAACTGACCCTGATGCTATCTGAAGACACTAGTGGCACTAATACATTGTTCAGTGAAAAATACTATACACTGTCACTGTACTAATGGCACTGCAAGGGTGACAGGGCAATCAAAGGGTTAAATGTGTTAATCAAGGGGTTAAAATGTGTCACTCTAAGGTGTGGTGCAAATGTGCTGCTTTTACTCACGTGTGGTGTCTTTCTTCTCTCCCTGGAACAAAATGGTACAAACTGCAGCAAATGTCAGAGGGGTGGGAGTGGCAAACGCATGCGTGCTTCAAACCTGGAAATAAACAGCCACATACAGGTACGTCGCTGGTCCTGTAGCTGCCGCCCATTCCCGGTACATTGTGGACAGGCAGGCAGAAAGTGGTTAAACACACCTCCAGCTCTAGCCCGCTGTATATTTCTAAAAACAACTGTCAGGTTTCATGTGGAAGTGATACAAGCAGCTCTGACGCCGCCTGATCACTTCCACAACTGCTACACTGCATGCGACCCCCCTGGCTTGAAAACAAAGCTGCATTTTGTTTTGAGGTGGGGTCAGGGGAGGGGCCAGCAATGTAGTGGAGGGTGGAGTCCAAGGGGCCCTGTCAGGTAGGCTGTAAAGGGCTCCATTATTTCTAACAGTGACCCTGCACACAGGAGATCAGTTCCTATAATTGCCCCCCACCGCCACACCGATCATCCTCCCTGCCCATAATTGCCCCTGCTACCCAGGCCCCATACAAGAGGGCTGGTACTTTCTCCTTATCGGAGGTCCTTCCCAAGGCACATGTCCCCAGTCTTCTGTCTGACATGTCAGGGTCATGACCAGCGTATTGTCACTTTTTTAATGCTTTTTCCTTTTAATAGGACACTGTTCTATACCTTCTTAAATAAATTCTTTAGACAATGGATTTTCTTGTGCCCTGGTGATCTGGTAAGTCAGGGTGGAGTGTGTCATGTATTGGTGTGATATGATCCTACTTCCCTCCCAATACCAGCATTGTATATCTATGTCTGCCTGCCTCTGCCGCAAAGAAAAGAAGGATGTACAGTACAGAACCTGTGCGTGCTTCACCTAATTTGGCCAGGCTGTCTGCCATCACTTGGGCAGCCAAGTTTAGTGGAAAATGGTTCTCTCTGTGGTTATAGTATGATTGAGATATATATATATATATATATACAGTGGGGATCGAAGGTT
This sequence comes from Staurois parvus, assembly GCF_062004578.1. Classification (NCBI taxonomy): domain Eukaryota; kingdom Metazoa; phylum Chordata; class Amphibia; order Anura; family Ranidae; genus Staurois; species Staurois parvus. The sequence continues at coordinate 103,494 of NW_028318930.1, forward strand.
TGGGCACCCCAGCTAAAAATTTGTATTAATGTGCATAAAGAAGCCAAGGAAAGATATAAAAATCTCCAAAAGGCATCAAATTACAGATTAGACATTCTTATAATATGTCAACAAAAGTTAGATTTTATTTCCATCATTTACACTTTCAAAGTAACAGAAAACAAAAAAATGGCATCTGCAAAAGTTTGTGCACCCTGCAAAATTTATAGCATGCACTGCCCCCTTTGCAAAACTGAGACCTGCCAGTGTCATGGATTGCTCTCAATCATCGTCTGGGAAGACCAGGTGATGTCAATCTCAAAGGTTTTAAATGCCCAGACTCATCTGACCTTGCCCCAACCATCAGCACCATGGGTTCTTCTAAGCAGTTGTCCAGAAAACTGAAACTGAAAATAGTTGACGCTCACAAAGCTGGAGAAGGCTATAAGAAGATAGCAAAGCGTTTTCAGATGTCAATATCCTCTGTTCGGAATGTAATTAAGAAATGGCAGTCATCAGGAACAGTGGAAGTTAAAGCAAGATCTGGAAGACCAAGAAAAATATCAGACAGAACAGCTCGCAGGATTGTGAGAAAAACAATTCAAAACCCACGTTTGACTGCACGATCCCTCCAGAAACATCTGGCAGACACTGGAGTTGTGGTACACTATTCCACTATAAAGAGATACTTGTACAAATATGGTCTTCATGGAAGAGTCATCAGAAGAAAACCTCATCTACGTCCTCACCACAAAAATCATCGTTTGAACTTTGCAAATGAACATATAGACAAGCCTGATGCATTTTGGAAACAAGTTCTGTGGACCAATGAGGTTAAAATTGAACTTTTTGGCCGGAATGAGCAAAGGTACGTTTGGAGAAGAAGGGGCACAGAATTTAATGAAAAGAACCTCTGTCCAACTGTTAAGCATGGGGTTGGATCAATCATGCTTTGGGGTTGTGTTGCAGCCAGTGGCACAGGGAACATCTCACGAGTAGAAGGAAAAATGGATTCAATAAAATTTCAGCAAATTTTGGATGGTAACTTGATGCCATCTGTGAAAAAGCTGAAGTTAAAGAGAGGATGGCTTCTACAAATGGATAATGATCCTAAACACACCTCGAAATCCACGGGGGATTACATCAAGAGGCGTAAACTGAAGGTTTTGCCATGGCCTTCACAATCTCCTGACCTCAACATAATTGAAAATCTATGGATAGACCTTAAAAGAGCAGTGCGTGACAGACAGCCCAGAAATCTCAAAGAACTTGAAGACTTTTGTAAGGAAGAATGGGCAAAGATACCTCAAACAAGAATTGAAAGACTCTTTTTTTTTTTTTTTTTTAATTTAAATATTTATAAAATTTTTCATGTTAATACAAAAACCCAAAAAGGGAAGTAAATCTCATACAAATAGACATTTATAACATTTCTACCTTTCCCTTACTAAAAACTCTTTTCTTTGCCGTCCCACTACCACCCCCCCTTCCCGCCCCTCTTCCCCCCTCCTCCCCCTCTGCAGACTCTAGCCCATTCTAATCTCTTGAGGCTTATTAATTTTTTGTTAACATCCTAGTTCATATTTTCCTATATTTCTCTTTCATTCCTGCTCTTTCCCACTTTTCCCATCTCCTGAAATAAACTCTCATCCTATCTTCCTGCATATGATATGATCTTTCCATTCTACCTATCTGGTTTACTCTGTTAATCCAGTCTACCTCCTTCGGTACCTCAGCTTTCCGCCAAAACTTGGGTATCAACCCTTTCTCTGCATTCAAGAAGTACCAAATACCTGAATCTTTATATTTATTTACAGATGTCTCCACATTGTGTAGGAGGCACGTCGTTGGGTCTAACCCTATGTCAATTTCAGTTATTTCTTCAATCAACTTGACTATTGTCTTCCAAAAAGCCTGGATTTTCGGACATTCCCACCATATGTGAAACACCGTGCCTATCTCTCCACATCCTCTCCAGCACATATTTGAATTTTCCCCTTTCATCTTGTGCTCTACACTCGGTGTGATGTGCCATCGTGTCACACACTTATAATTAACCTCAACCTCTCTCATGCTAACATTATCGTGTATCAATCTAAACATCTTTCTCTGTCTATCTTCATCAAACCCAACTCCCATATCTCTTTCCCATTTTGTCATAAAAATTAACTTTGTGTTTGTGTCTAATTCTGTGAGTATTCTATACACTTTTGAAATACCGTGCTTCCCATCCCTTCGTGTCTCTAACAACCTTTCAAACATATTCCACTCCTGTTTTATTCTCAAGGGTTTCGGTAGATTTCCAATAAAACTTTTCAATTGATGATATTTCCACTCATCTATTCTAATAAAAATGTCTCCCTTCTTCTCTATTAACTCTTTAAGTGATCTCAATTCCCCCTCCACCAAAACATCTCTCAGTTGGGTATCCTCCTTTCTAAACCATCTCCCTGATATCTTATTCTTTCCCGGGGGAAAGTACTCAGTATTTGTGAGAGGCATTAATATTGAATTAAATTCCCATTTCATATTTTTATGTAAATTGTCCTATACCCTAAAAACATTTAAAGTGTAGATACTTGTGCTTTCTTTAGTTCCCCTGAACTGTGGTGGAACCCATATCATCTGACTCAATCTAATGCCACTAAGATCATTGTCAATTGTTACCCAACTTTTCCCCTTATGGTTAAATGTCCAGTCATATATTCTTGCTAAAACCACTGCTTTATAGTATCTCTTGACATCTGGTAGACCCAATCCCCCTTTCTCTTTAGTCCTACTCAATGTTTCATATGCTATTCTAGGTTTTTTATTCTTCCATATGTATCTTGTTAACATTTTTTTCATTATCTTAAAGAAGGCTTCTGGAATTTTAATTGGTACCATTTGAAATCTATACAGTATTTTAGGCATAATTACCATTTTGACTAAGTTTATACGTCCTATCCAGGATGGATTTCCTCCTTCTAGTCTTTTTAAATCTTCCCTGATCTCATTTATCAAAGAGATATAGTTTAATCTATACAAATGCTTAGATGAGGCAGTGAGTTTTATTCCTAGGTATTTTATCTCTTTTTCTCTCCATATAAAGGGGAATTCTTTTTGTAGTTTTTCTTTTTCATTCTTTGATATATTAATATTCAGGATCTCTGTTTTCGTTGGATTAATTTTTAAATTTGATAGTTCACCGTACTCCTTCAGAATCTTCATTATATTTGGGAGAGTTATTCGGGGATTCCCCACGTAGAACAATAAGTCGTCCGCAAAGGCCGCTACTCTATGTTCTATGGATTCTATCTGAATTCCCTTTACCGATCCACTATTTCTTATTATTGACAACAGAGGTTTGAGTGACAATACATATAGCAGAGGGGACAGAGGACAGCCCTGTCTTGTACCATTAGACATTCCAATGGGTTCTGATCTCTCCCCATTTACCGTGATGATTGCAGTAGGCTCCCTATATAATTTACTTATCCACTCTCGCATTCTATCACCTATCCCCAGCACTTTTAAGTTGTCCATCATAAAGCCCCAGTCCACTCTATCAAATGCCTTCTCCGCATCAATTGACAAGAGCACCACCGGGGCTTTCCCTCTTCTACTTTTCTGAATAAGCATCAGGGTTCTCAAGCCGTTATCTCTACCTTCTCTCCCCGGTACAAAGCCCACCTGGTCTCCATGGATCCATTCAGGCATCAGATCTCTCAACCTGTTTGCTAACACCTTTGCATACAGTTTAGTGTCTGTGTTCAATAATGAGATAGGTCTATAGCTGGAGCACTGAGATGGGTCTTTTCCCTCCTTGTGAATAAGTACTACATGTGCCTGTAGGGATTCTCTCCTCACTTCCATCCCACCTCCCAGAGCATTCATATATTTCTCCAGCTTGGGTAACAGTACTTCACTAAATTTCTTATAGTACTTAACTGTATAGCCATCCGGACCTGGACTTTTTCCCCCTCCTGTGCTTCTTAATGCTATTTTAATTTCTTCCTGGGAAATTTCTACGTATAGGGAGTTCAACTGTGCTTCACTTAGTTTTGGTAATCCCGCATTTTTTAAGTATGTCATCTTTTTTCATTAATTCCCTCTTGGGCTTCTTTTAGAGGGCCTTGGGGGCTAATATTATATAACTTTTTGTAATACTCCGTAAACACTTTAATAATCTCTTTATTTGAGTGGACCAACTCCCCCTTTGAACTTTTTATCTTTTCTATATAATTCCTATTTTTCTTTTTATTCAAAGCTCTCATTAGATATCTTCCTGGTCTGTCTCCCCATCTATATCTCTCGTTCAAAACCCTGTTGTATACTCTTCTCTTCTCCTCATCCATCAACCTCTCTAGCTCATCTTTTTTATCCATTAACTTCTGTCTCGTATCTTTTGTTATTTTCTTCTTATGGATCTGCTCCAAGTCCAATATTTCTTTTAAGAGCCCACTGACCCTCTCTCTTCTTTCCTTTTTCTTCCTTGCTCCTGCCGCAATCAAGATTCCTCTTATGAATACCTTGTGACTTTCCCAGACTGTAGCTATCGATACTTCCTCTGTTTCGTTCTCCTTAAAGTATACCTTAATCTCTTTCTCGATTTTCTGAACTACATCCTCATCCAGAAGAAGAACCTCATTTAACCTCCACCCTAATCCTCCAGTCCACTTTCTTCCCCATCCCAACTTCATCATGACCGGAGCATGATCCGAGAACGTCCTTGTCTCTATGTCAATTTTTACCAGATGATCTATAAATTGATGGTCTATTAAGATGTAATCTAATCTCGAGTATATCTCATGTGCATTAGAAAAGAAGGTATAGTCTCTGTCTTTCATATGCGTTATTCTCCAGGTATCCACTAGTTGGTATTCATGCATCACTTTTTTCAGAGCCCTCAGAGACCTACTCCCCTCTCTTTGCACGGAAGAGGTATTATACTTTTGTGGGTCCATACAAAAGTTTAGGTCTCCAGCTACTATCAAGCGCCCTTTTTTAAATTCCATTAATTTTTTCAACAGACCCTTCATATACTTCTCCGAGTTTTTATTGGGGCAGTATATATTGGCTAAAGTACACTCAATCCCCTGAAGTCTACCTTTTAAGAATAAAAACCTCCCCTCCGGGTCGGTTCTTCTATCCTCCAGCTCAAATCTCATATTCTTTGCCAAACCTATTGCAACCCTTTTTGCTCTTTTAATTGGAGAATCTGCATAGTACCATGTTGGATAGTATTTGGATTTCATTTTCACGTTTGCCTCTATCTCAAAATGCGTCTCCTGTAAAAATACCACTGATGTAGCCCTATGATGTAACTCATTAAACAACCTAAATCTCTTCCCTGGACAACTCAGCCCGTTCACATTATAGGTTATAAACTGTATTTCTTCCATCATTCCCAATTAACTCCATCTCTCTTCCAGATTGCCTCTTCCTCTTTATCCCTTCTGTCATGCAGAGTATTGACCCAATACCTCCTCCCCTCCCTTCCTCCCACCCAACTCTCGTCCCCTCCCCCCTCCCTCCCCCCCCACCACCTTTCTCACCCTCTCTTCTTTTTCCCCTACCCGTTTTTAGGCCTATAAACTGCCTACAAATCATTTGTGGATCTATTTCCACCATTGATTTAAAATTTGGGGCGTCAGCTCCGCCTATGTACGGCTCACCTCTCCTCCTACCCCCCGATTCCCTCTCTCTATCGTCTAGGCTCAGCAAGAGTCTTTACTCTTTACCTCCCTCCCTTAACCGGAGCCTCCAAGCGGGTCTCAACATCTGGAGGGGGAAGACCAGGGGCGAGAGGGGGAAGTAAGAGAGAAAAAAAAAAAAAAGTCATTTTCTACTTAATTCTCCCTCTCCTCCCTCCCCAACCCCGAGGCCTCCCTCACCCCGACCTGTTGCCAGTCCTCTTTTCTTATAACATTTGTGTTTCCTTTATCTTCTTTTTCTTCTTCCCACCCAGCTATCTCCATTCTTTGCAAGTCCAGTCTATCACAGAAATCTCTTAATTCATCCGGAAATCTCAGATACGCTGTGACCCCATTTTTCCAGCCAATTAGAAATGCTGAGGTACCCCATCTATACTGCACATTCTGTTTTCTCATTTGCTCCAACAGGGGTTTCAGGGATCTCCTTCTCCTTAGGGTCTCTACTGTTAAGTCTGCATAGATTTGGATAGTCAAGTCTCCAAACTTAATTAATGATCTTCCCTTGATCTTCTTCCAGATCTCGTCTTTGACCCCAAAATTTTGGAACTGGGCAATTATGTCCCTCGGTCTTTCCTTCTCAGTAGCCCGTTTGAGCTTTCCTACCCTAAACACTCCGTCCAAACCGATCCCGTCAGATTCCGGTTTATCTCTTATGGAGTTTAGGATTTTTTTAACTAGTTCATATAGTATTTCCCCTTTAGCAGTCTCTGGGATTCCTCGTATTCTAAGATTACATTACTTTCTTTATTTTCTTGAACTTCCATCCCAAAGATCATTTTTTTCTGGTTATTTTCTAATTGGCTTATTTTTTCCCTTAAATTATCTATATTCTGGGCCTGGATTTTAACTTTCTCCTCCGTTTCTTCCATTCTTGATAGAAGGTGTCCTAAATCATTTCGAATAGCTGTCATTTCATGTTTTATCGTTTTTTCCAGATTTTGAAACATTTCTGCCATCTCCTTCTTATTTGGTATTTGTAGTTCACCTTCAGATTCTTTTTTTCCCGAGCCCTCCACTATTTGTTGGCTACCGCTGCTATTCATGCCCCATGATAATCTAGGGCTATTTCCTGAACTAATGTCCATTTCCCCCTTTGCACCTTGGGCCCTTTCTGGCGTAGTATTTCCATATGATGTAAATTTCTTTATTGTTCCTGTTTGGGCCCCTTTGGGCCCTGCTTCCTTGGGACCTTTGTTCTTCATATCCTCTATATGTCTTGATAGCCTTGCAATTTTTCCTATGTCCTTTACTCTCCTAGGACACCTGGGCCTCCTTTCTTCTTCTCTTCTAACCCCTGGGAATCCTCCACTCTTTCACCCCTTGGTCGCCTATGTCACTCAGGGGATTACCACGCAATAAGCCCCCAACAGTTTTCACTCACCCTTCCCTTCTCAGGACGGTGATTCCAGGCTTGTGTGGAGGGCCTTCACTGCTGCTCAGTCCTGGGGGGGATTCCTCGGGGTATCCGATACTTTATTTCTTTCTTTCCACCTCCTTTCTCTCTCCTTGGGGATCGTCTTGGGGAAGAAGAATAGATCTCCTGATATTTATGGGTCTCCCTGACCCAGGATCAAACAGCCGGCCAGGGGGTACAGGCAACTATAAGCCGGCAGCACCTTATCTGATCAGAGCGCCAACCAGCCTCCTCTTTCCCTCCAAGGTCCTCCTCAGCTGGGCCCTTTCTCCTACCAGCTTCACTCCTCCACTGGCCGCACGGATTTCCAGTCCTGTAGCGCAGGGGGAGCCGACATGCCACTGCCGCTCTGACACTCTGACAGGGAGCCGGCCGGCGTCTCTGCCTCCCAGTGATGCCTTGCGGCGAGCAGCGTGCTCACACCGCCCTGCTTCGTCTCCCCGGCAACCCGACAGCTGCACTGGAGTCTCCGCAGCGAGATCACCTTCTGGAGGTCCGTGCCCGCTCTCCTCTCCCTTCCACGCGCCAGTCTCTCCCCGCTTGCAGCCCTCCTCATGCAGGTAGGGCTTCACTCCATGAGGGTCTCGGGAGGGTCAGTTTTGGAGGTTATCGGAGAGCACTCACATCGTGCTCTCCGTCGCCGCCATGTTTAGGCTCCACCCTGATGAGAATTGAAAGACTCTTGGCTGGCTACAAAAAGCGTTTACAAGCTGTGATACTTGCCAAAGGGGGCAGTACAAGATATTAACTCTGCAGGGTGCCCAAACTTTTGCAGACGCCATTTTTTTGTTTTCTGTTATTTTGAAAGTGTAAATGATGGAAATAAAATCTAACTTTTGTTGACATATTATAAGAATGTCTAATCTGTAATTTGATACCTTTTGGAGATTTTTCCATCTTTCCTTGGCTTCTTTATTCACATTAATACAAATTTTTAGCTGGGGTGCCCAAACTTTCGATCCCCACTGTATATATATATATATATATATATATATATATATGTGTGTGTGTGTGTGTGTATATATATATATATATATATATATATATATATATATATAAATATATATACATACATACACACACACATACAGTTGTGTTCAAAATAATAGCAGTGTGTTGAAAAAAGTGAATAAAGCTCAAAATCCTTCTAATAGCTTTTATTTCCATACACACAAATGCATTGGGAACACTACACATTCTATTCCAAATCAAAACATGAAGGAAAATATATCAAATTTGTGTTGTTCCTCTAAAAAAACTGAAGAAAAGTGAATATTAGACTGTTCAAAAAAAATAGCAGTGTTTGTATTCTTCTTTACAAACTCAAACATTCACTATATAAACTGAAAAATGTTTGAAGATTTTGCTTTCCTTTGAATCACTTAATGAATATTTCGTTGTATAGGCACTGTTTCTGAGAACTGCTGTACATCTGTGTTGTCTGGAGTCAACCAACTTCTGGCACCTGTGAACAGGTATTCCAGCCCAGGATGATTGGATTACATTCCACAGTTCTTCTCTATTTCTTGGTTTTGCCTCAGAAACTGCATTTTTGATGTCACCCCACAAGTTTTTTATTGGATTAAGATCCGGGATTGGGCTGGCCACTCCATAACACCAATCTTGTTGGTCTGGAACCAAGATGTTGCACGTTTACTGGTGTGTTTGGAGTCGTTGTCTTGTTGGAACACCCATTTCAAAGGCATTTCCTCTTCAGCATAAGGCAGCATGACCTCTTTAAGTATTCTGATGTATTCAGACTGATCCATGATCCCTGGTATGCGATAAATAGGCCCAACACCGTAGTATGAGAAACATCCCCATATCATGATGCTTGGCAACCATGCGTCACTGTCTTCACAGTGTACTGTGGCTTGAATTCAGTGTTTGGGGGTTGTCTGACAAACTGTCTCCGGCCACTAGACCCAAAAAGAACAATCTTACTTTCATCAGTCCACAAAACGTTGCGCCATTTCTCTTTAGGCCAGTCAATGTGCTCTTTGGCAAATTGTAACCTCTTCAGCACGTCTTTTTTTCAACAGTGGGACTTTGCGGGGGCTTCTTGCAGATAGCTTGGCTTCACATAGGCGTCTTCTAATTGTAACAGTACTCATAGGTAACTTTAAACCTTCTTTGATCTTCCTGGAGCTGATTGTTGGCTGAGTCCTTGCCATTTTGGCTATACTTCTATTCATTCGATTGGTAGTTTTTCTTTTTCTTCCACGTCTTTCAGGTTTTGGTTGCCATTTTAAAGCATTTGCGATCATTTTAGCTGAGCAGTCTATCATTTTCTGCACTTCTTTATATGTTTTCCCCTCTCCAATCAACTTTTTAATCAAGGTACACTGTTCTTCTGAACAATGTCTGGAATGACCCATTTTCCTCAGAATTTCAGAAAGAAATGCACTGTAACCAGCATTTACAACATTTGCTGCCTTCCTTCCTTAAATAAGGGCAAGGAGCTGGGGGGGGGGGATTTGAGGGGGACCTTAGAGAAGGGAAAGTATCCCCCCGCCCACACACACACACACACACTTTAATAGGGAAACATGCCCAGTTATGGCTGTGTACTGGAGGAGGGGCTGTGGGATTGTCTGGTGTCCCCATAACTTGTCAGAGATGACTTATGCAGATAGCAGACAGAAATCACACTTTTTGCTTCGTGATCCTGAAACATGGCAAAGAAACAAGGGATCTGATTAGTTGCTATGGGAAACATCTCTGATTTTGCTTCAGACTTCTATATGCCAGTTTTTAGAAATCAGCATGTGTCTTGCCTTCTATGGCCAAAAAAAAATTTTATGTACTATGTGTCCTCTAACACTTTGTTCCAATTGTAATTTTCTAGGTTTAGTATTGGTTGTATACCAATATAGAATAATCCCTTAGATGAGATTATTGTAGCTCATTTTTTCCATTCTTTGGCATTAACAGGAGCCTGTAACATGGACCGACATGTAATGCGAATAACCCTAAAATGTGAGTACAAAAATGTAATACATGAAGACTAAAAGGTATTTGCCTTCTAACCATGTCCTTAAAATCATACCACACCCATGCTTTTTTCACAGTGCTACTCACAATGCAGTTTTTATCCCCAGCTGGTATCTCAGGAGTTTTAGGAACCCAGCAGATGTAAATTGGGGCAGCCATATTTGCTCTACTTTGCAGTTCTACTTGATGTTAAGCTATACTGCTCTGTTTTACAGTGCAAGTCAGTCAACCCATTGAAAACAAGGTGCTTCCTGTGTGGCATATCCAACAGAGCAATTGCTGTGAGCAAATGATGGCTCTCTCTAGTGCCTAATCTACAGGTTTTTCAGATCAATGCTTTTGAATAGTGAGGTAACAGTTGGGGGTCAGGTGTATAATAAAGTAGAACTAAAGGCAACATTTTTTTTCATTCCAGATAGAATAAGGGAGGGTTATAACCCCTGTCAGGTTTTTTTGCCATTTGTATCCTGTTTGGAAGATTTCTCTTCACATCCCATAGCAACAACAGGAAGTGAGAGGAAATTCCTCCAAGTGAAGCTATCCCTAGTTGTCACCAGAACGACTGTCTCCATCATTTGCTAACAAGTCATGTAATGGCCAGGGGAGAGTCAGGAGTAGCAGCAAGGTCCTGGTGGAGAAAATAGTTTGCCTCTGAGGAAGTGTCAATTGTCTGTTATATTTTCAAGGCTTCATTCTCAATGTAGAAAAACAGACAAACAAGTGGGGAAAGCAGGAAATACTAATGTTGCTGTACTACTACAAGGCTTCAAACTAGAAAGCACAATCTGGTGGCAGAGTCTCTTTATCAAGTACTAAGCAGAAAAACCTGTTTCTGACAATCTACATTTGTTACAATGGCTCCACAAGTCAGGTCCTCAGTTGCAAAATTGACAGCAGATCCCAGCAGCTGTCAAAGCATATCTTTAAGACAAGGTTCACACCTATGCATGTTGCATTTGAGCTGCTGCTGCATTGTGTTTTGTGTTTTTGCATCTGCATTTTTGACACATTTCGCAGCATTTTTGATGCATTTTTTTTTCTTCTTAGGCAGATTTAAAACGCATCCAAAACGCAGCAAAATCGCAATACATGTTTTTTTGCAGCATTTCCATTGAAGTCTATAGAACCAAAAATGCAACTTTTTGCGTTAGAAAAAGTCCCTGGCCCTTTTCAAAAAAAGCACCGGGTTAAAATGCACAGATGCGAACATGTCCCATAGGAAATCATGTTAAATGGACTTAACTGCGTTTCTGCAAAATGCAAAACACTGCAGAAAATGCTTAGGTGTGAACCAAGGGCAACTGGTTATTATTACATTTATTTAGAAATGTATACATCAGACCTAAAAAGTGGAATTCAACAGACAGATCCAAAGGACTGGTTGGTGCAAACCTGCATGAGTGTACATTATTTATTTGGTATCCAGATCCCACTTAAGGGACCATTGTAAAGCATGTGCGATGGTCTGCGTTGCTCAACACAGGCCCTTAACATAGATAACTAATGACATACAATATACATATTCTACACCACTGTGAGCAAAAAAAAAAAAAGCACAACTTTGATTTGAGGGCCAAAGCTACTTTTTACATAATAGACTGCCAACCAGGCTGCATGGCTCCTGGGACATTATGGAAAGTAAAACTATATGCATACTTTTGGTGCTTGCTTTGTATATCTTACTAGCAGACTAACAACTTTCAAATGAACTAGCATAGAAGAAAGTGATGCAGTATTATATAACAGCAAACTGTATCTGCTTAACTGAAATGGGAATTTAACCAATTAATGTGACTCATTGGGGTTGATTTACTAAAACTGGAGCACTCAGAATCTGGTGCAGCTGTGCATGGTAGCCAATCAGTTTCTAACTTCAGATTGTTCAGTTACAAAAAAAAAATTGGAAGCCAATTGGTTTCTATGCAGAGCTGCAACAGATTTTGCACTCTCCAGGTTTAGTAAATCAACCCCATTATGTACTTCAGGGGGATGAGACTATGTGGCCACACTGAATTGCATGTAATGTCACCTGTTTTTAAGCCCATTGCAGATAGATAGCAATCATTCATTGCAGCAGTCCTTTGGTAGTGTAGAGGAACATATAGAGCGGGGGTCAGCGACCCATCGATCATGAGCTACAGGTTACTGGTAGCTTGCGAACACATCCTAGTGTTGCTGACCCAGTCTTCTTGGAGCTTCAGGTGCACCCTCACCCAATCTTAGGCTGCAGAGGCAGCCCCAACCCCTTTCATATGTGCAGCTGCGGGGCGGGGAAAGCCTCCAGAACAGCTCAAGTGAGTTTGGGCTCTTCTCCGAACATGCCCGAGCTCTTCCTCTTCGGCGCTCATCCCCACCGGCCCTCCTCCCCGATCCAAGGGGCTTGTGGGTGATACCAGGTGGAAAGGCAAGATAGAATTTCCAGCATTGATCAGAGCCAGGACATGTAGGTTTGCTCCTTCACCTTCCCTGCACCATTCTGCATTAAAAAAACAACTTCTTTGCCCTCCTAACACCACCAGCCCTTCTGATGCCCCAGCATCAAACCCTGCTGAAACCCCAGCCCTCCTGATCCCCCAGTACTGTGCCCTTCTCACCCTCCAGTACCATGCCCTCCTGACTCTCCAGTACCATGCCCTCCTGACTCTCCAGTACCATGCCCTCCTGACTCCCCAGCCCTTTTGATATCCCTAGTACCATCCCCACCTGACCCTCCAGCACCATGCCCTTCTGACACTCCACTACCGTGCCCTCCTGTTCCTCCAGTTCCATGCCCTCCTGTCCCTCTAGTGCCATGCCCTCTTGACCCTCCAGTCCTCCTGATTCCCCTGCACTGTGCCCCCCCGACCTCCTATACCTTGCCCTCTTGACCCCAGCCCTACATACTAGTGACCTCTGTATATTGTCCTATATGCTACTGATCTCTTTCCGCTGCCCTACTTACTACCTATCTCTGCACACTGCTCTACCTACTAGTGACCTCTGTACGCTGCTCTACTTACTGCTGACCTCTGTATGCTGCCCTACCTACTACTGACCTCTGTACGCTGCCCTACATCCTACTGACCTCTGTACACTGCCCTACATCCTACTGAGCCCTGGATGATGCCCTACATACTACTTACACTAGTCAGAAATGAGAGCAGATAGCCAGCCTGAAACTAGTCAAGACTAGGCATGAAAAAAGTGAATGAAAGTGAGTGCCAAGTTTCTTACTGAAGCTAACTTTTAAGGTAGGCTAAGTATATATTTTTACAGTGACATTAGTTTTAGATTTTTCTAGGTTTTCTTCGTGCTGTCTTCACTTTTTATTGGGGGCTTGCTTTTTTTTGTTTTTGGGGGCGCTGAATCCTGGTGATCTTTGATCTCTTCATTGTTGCCCAGGTAGATCTCCATCTCTTAAAGGTCTCCTACCCCTGATATGGAGCATTTGACAAGAATGTCTGTGACTTCATTCTTATCTGTGTGTTGGAGTGTACCTTCTGTAGACAAAGATTCAGTATAGCAAGACTCAAAAGTTTTGTTTAAGAAAGCCCCCCCCCCACTATGTTCCAATTTGGGAAAATGCTTTTTTTTTAACCACTTGAGTCCCAGCTGCCACATTAAAATGGTGCAATGAGAGCCATTCTTTGTCCAAGCATTATTGTAAAAAGGGAGAGGGGGTTCAGTGACAGCCAGGGTACAGTGCTAAGATCAGGAGCTGAATTAGACAGATCATAAGCTTCAAGCCCTTCTACAGAGTGCTGTAGATCAGTGGTGCTACATTTTCAAGGCCAAGACCCCAAAATCAACTGGAAATTTTACAGAATCAAATGTATGTTGCAATCATGTATTAGAAAGGCAACATTCATTCAGATTATGTGCTTTTTAAATGGACTTGTCCTTTTCTTTACCTTCATTTCACTTCATTGGAAAGCCCATCTGTCAGCCTTTATGTTACAAATCAATACCCAGCAGGTTAATGCATATTTGCAATTTGAATAATGCGTGAATTTGTCCACTGTTGAACTGAGTTGTATTGTGAACAATGATTAGTTTGTGCCCACAACTGCCTCAGCTGTGATAAGCTTACTGTTATGGGGCCAAAAATGTATGGAACATATTTTTTTCTTCCAATGAAAAAAAAAACAAAACAAACAAGCCATGGTATATAGCTATTATTATTGCATAATAGTGGTGTACTGAAATGAAAATTCTTGGACCCAAACCGAAAACTCAGGATGCATTTGGCCATTGCGCTTCCCTTGCGGTGTTAAAAATCCTGCTTGCTGCATTTTTAGTGCATATTTGGCAAGTTACAAAAAGAAAAAAAAAAGCGCACCTCCACACTGAGGCCTGGTTCAAACCCATTTGTTTTTTGTTTTTTTTTTGTTTTTTTAGGGCTTTTTGCTTAAAGGCAGTACAGTCCATTTAACATGGTTTTCTGTGGGACACATTCACATCTATGCTTTTTTGAGCTGCTGCGTTTTTGGAAAGGGTCAGGGACTTTTTTAAACATAAAATGTTGCATTTTTTATTTAACCACTTCACGCCGGATCGTCCCGGTGTGAAGAGGAGTTCCTGCGCCGGGAGGTGGACGGGGCAGGGCTTAGTGTCATGTGGCCGCCGTGACGTCACATCACGGCTGGTCACATGATCGGGAAAGGTCCCGATCGAAAAGGCGGACCGGGACCTTTCCGTGAGTACCGCACATGTGTGCTGGGAGCGCGCAGGGCGCGCGCTCTCAGCACATATGTTTTTGTTACATGAACGCAAATGTGCGGCCGCTCGGCGTCTAGGCCCAGACGCTGGGAGGCCGCACATTTGCGTGCGGCCGGTGTGAAGGAGTTAATAGACTTCAATGGAGACGCTGCAAAAAACTCATGTAGTGCGTTTTTGACACGTTTGCTGCAATTTTTTTGCGTTCTGCATTTTTTATGCATTTTGCATTTTTAATCTAGCTAGCAGCAAGTTGGCAAAAACAATTCAAAAAACGCAAAACACACTGCAAAAAGCACTGCAAAATGGACCAAATGCAAACTGCCTGAAATGCATTGAAAACGCATAAAAATGCACACGTGTTGCATTTTTCATGCATTTTGCATTTTTAACCTGCCCAGCAGCAAGATGGCCAAAAAAATGTAAAAAGAAAATGCAAAACGCATAAAAAATTGTCAAAAATGCAAAACGCACTGCAAAACAAACAAAACACAAACTGTATTGGTGTGAACAGGGCCTGAAATGCATTGAAAAATGCTTTAAAAAAGCATGCAAAACCACACACATGTTGCGTTTTGGATGCGTTTTGTGTTTTTAATCTGCCCAGCAGAAAGTTGGCCAAAAACCAAACATTAAAAAAAGGCGGTAAAAGCATGCATGAAAAATGGACAAAACGCAAACTGTATTGATGTGAACCAGACCTGAAAGGCATTGAAAACACAGCAAAGATGCACACATGTTGCGTTTTTAACCTGCCCAGCAACATGTTGGCCAAAGAAAAAACAGCCCATCCAAAAAACGCATTAAAAAAAGTCAAAAATGCATGTGCAAAAACTCAAAAAGCACTGCAAAACGGACAAAACGCAAACTGCATTCGTGTGAACCAGACCTGAAATTCATTAATGAAATGTTGCATTATGATGGGTTTTTTTGAGTCACTTGACCTAAGAAAACCGCAGCCTAAACTTGGTAACATTGCGCGTTTTCAGCTGCCAATATCAACACCTTTTTTCCTATTGGCAAAATTTCAGTAACACTATTTATGTCCCATACATTTTGGCCACCGGTATATTGCGGCATCCCTAATAATGCTGAATGCTGTGGTGGGCCTGTAGTTTTTTCTCTCTCTAATAGTAACCTTCTGAGTATAAGCTCTCAAAACTGTTGATTTATTTCCTAATGACATCAAAAGTCCAGTATGAATTATAATCTGTATTTATTGTTTGACCACTTGTCCTCCGGAAGATTTACCCCCTTACTGACTGAGACATTTTTTTGCTATTCAGCACTGCGCTATTTCAACTGGTAATTGCGCAGTCATGCAATGCTGTACCCAAACAAAATTTATGTCCTTTTTTTTCACACAAATAGAACTTTCTTTTGGTGGTATTCGATCACCACTGGGATTATATATATATATATATATATATATATACAGTGGGGCAAAAAATTATTTAGTCAGCCACCAATTGTGCAAGTTCTCCCACTTAAAAAGATGAGAGAGGCTGTAATTGGCATCATAGGTAGACCTCAACTATGAGAGACAAAATGAGAAAAAAAATCCAGACAATCACATTGGCTGATTTGGAAAGAATTTATTTGCAAATTATGGTGGAAAATAACTATTTGGTCAATATCAAAAGTTCATCTCAATACTTTGTTATATATCTTTTGTTGGCAATGACAGAGGTCAAATGTTTCCTGTAAGTCTTCACAAGGTTGGCACACACTGTTGCTGGTATGTTGGCCCATTCCTCCATGCAGATCTCTTCTAGAGCAGTGATGTTTTGGGGCTGTCGCTGGGCAACAAGGACTTTCAACTCCCTCCAAAGGTTTTCTATGGGGTTGAGATCTGGAGACTGGCTAGGCCACTCCAGGACCTTAAAATGCTTCTTACGAAGCCACTCCTTTGTTGCCCGGGCGGTATGTTTAAATCATTGTCATTTTGGAAGACCCAGCCACGTTTCATCTTCAATGCCCTTATCTCACCATACATGGCTCCATTCATTCTGTCCTGTACATGGATCAGTCGTCCTGGTCCCTTTGCGGAGAAACAGCCCCAAAGCATGATGTTGCCACCCCCATGCTTCACAGTAGGTATGGTGTTCTTTGGATGCAACTCAGCATTCTTTCTCCTCCAAATACGACGAGTTGTGTTTCTACCAAACATTTCTATTTTGGTTTCATCTGACCATGTGACATTCTCCCAATCCTCTTCTGGATCATCCATATGCTCTCTAGCAAACTTCAGACGGGCCTGGACATGTATTGACTTAAGCAGGGGGACACGTCTGGCACTGCAGGATCTGAGTCCCTGGCGGCGTAGTGTGTTACTGATGGTAGCCTTTGTTACGTTGGTCCCAGCTCTCTGCAGGTCATTCACTAGGACCCCCGTGTGGTCCTGGGATTTTTGCTCACCGCTCTTGTGATCATTTTGACCCCACGGGGTGAGATCTTGCGTGGAGCCCCAGATTGAGGGAGATTATCAGTGGTCTTGTATGTCTTCCATTTTCTAATTATTGCTCCCACAGATGATTTGTTCAGACCCAGCTGCTTGCCTATTGCAGATTCAGTCTTCCCAGCCTGGTGCAGGTCTACAATTTTGTTTCTGGTGTCCTTTGACAGCTCTTTGGTCTTCACCATAGTGGAGTTTGGAGTGTGACTGCTTGTGGTTGTGGACAGGTGTCTTTTATACTGATAACAAGTTCAAACAGGTGCCATTGATACAGGTAATGAGTGCAGGACAGAGGAGCCTCTTAAAGAAGAAGGCACAGGTCTGTGAGAGCCAGAAATCTTGTTTGTTTGTAGGTGACCAAATACTTATTTTCCACCATCATTTGCAAATAAATTCTATTCAAATCAGCCAATGTGATTGTCTGGATTTTTTTCTCATTTAGTCTCTCATAGTTGAGGTCTACCTATGATGCCAATTACAGGCCTCTCTCATCTTTTAAAGTGGGAGAACTTGCACAATTGGTGGCTGACTAAATACTTTTTTGCCCCACTGTATATATATAAGAAAAAAGACCAAACATTTTGAAAAAAAAAAGATACTTTCTACTTTTGGTTATAAAAAATATCCAATAAACTCAAAGTTAGTCATAAATTTAGGCCAAAATGTTTTCTGCAACATGTCTTTGGTAAAAAAAAATCCCAATATGTGGATTTATTTATTTATTTTTTATCTTTCATTAAAATTTTTTTTCTCACTACAAAAATCAACATTATATCAAACAAATAAAAAATACACAGATTTCCACATAAATTAACTTATTTCCTTCCCCAACCACCATCATTCTACCCCCTTCCCCCCCCATTAAATTTTCTCTGTCCGTATTCCATATTCTTTACTTCTAGTTCCTTCGTTATTTTTCTATCTATATTTATATCCCCTATTTTTTCCTGACTCTGCTCTCTCTTATCTTCATGCAAGACCCTTCAACTATTCAATTTAAACTCTCCCTACTCTCACCACCTGTTACTCCTTCCCAGTGGTGTATTTAGGTTTTGTGCTGCTGTAGGCAACACAAAAATCGGCGTCCCCTGCAGAGAGAGCCTGACATTAACCAACACCCCTGCCTCCCACCCAAGAGAGCCTTCCACTACCACTGCCCCCCATACACCAGCCACCATCTCCCATGGCCAGAGAGAGAAAGATACTCACCTTCACAGCTCTGGACATCCCCGGGAACAAGAGTCAGGCTGTGCATATACCGTCATGACACCTGTAGCCTTTCTCGGAACCCACCAGGTCCCCATGCCGTGTGTGTCCCTTCTTCCATGGGGCAGTGCTGCCCCCTCTAAAAAATGCCGCCCTAGGCAAATGCCTTGTGATAAATACATCCCTGCTCCTACCGTTTCCAAGTATCTTTTGGATGTTTTAAAGTCATGCCATTTACTCCACACTTTTCTGAATTTTTCCATTTTATCTTCCTCCATATGGTATAGCTTCTCCATCTTATTTATATATTCAACCCTATTTATCCAGTCTTTTATTTTTTGGGGCTCTTGGGCTTGCCAGAATTTAGGAATAAGTCTTTTGGCTGCACTAGGTAGATGATATAATACACTATTTTTATATTGTTTCACTGAGGTCTCTGATTTATGAAATACACAAACCCACGGGTCCTTCTGTATGGTAATCCCCAGTATCTCCTGTATATATTGTGTTATTTTTTGCCAAAACTTCTGTATTTTAGGACATTCCCACCATATATGTGCCATTGTTCCCTTGTTCCCACACCCCCTCCAACATAGATGAAACTTCTAATCATTGCTTATGTTCCACACTTGGTGTAATATATCATTTCACTAGACATTTATAGTTCATTTCAACTGTATTCATATTCATCACCCCATGTGTTTAATTTATATATTTTATTTTTTTGTTGCTCATTCACTTTTGTTCCCAGCTCCTTTTCCCATTTCTCTAAGAACAGCGGAGGATCAGATTCTGACAATTCAATAAGGATCTTATAGATCCTAAAAGTGGCATGTTTTTGGTTTATATTTTTTCAACATTTTTTCAACTGGATACATGTCCTCCAGCATCCTCAGTGGTTGTGGGAGCGCTGAAACAAAATGTCCTAGTTGTAATACCACCATTCATCTAATGTGAAAAATAAATCTTTTTTTACTCTTTAAATCTTGAAAAGTGTACAATTTCCCCTTATCTACTATATCTTTTAAACATGCATTTCTATCTTTAATCCATTTCCCCGAAATATTATCTTTCCCTGGTGGAAAGTGCTCTGTTCCCACCAGAGGAATTAATATTGAATTATACTTTCATCCCATTTGCTTGTGCATTGCAGCCCAAACTCTTAATACCTTCCGTGTCAACGTGCTGGTATTTTCGTCCAATATACAAAACTTATGTGATATCCAAATAATCCTCTCTAATTGTGCCTTACTTAATGTGTCTTCCATTTTTGCCCAACATTTCCCTTGTGAGTTATGTGTCCGATCTACATTTCGTGATAATATGACCAAAATATAGTATTTCCTAAATTGGGCAAGTTTAAACCCCCTTTCCCTTTATTATTACACAAAACCTCATATTTAATTCTTGGTTTCTTATTTGCCCATATAAACCTGAGTATCATTTTTTTTATTATCTCACAAAAAGACCCTGGTATATGTACTGGGAGCATGTGAAACTTATACAAGATTTTTGGTACTATCACCATATTTACCAAGTTTATACGACCTATCCAGGAAACTCATGCCGTTTAGAGTCTCCTCAACTCATCTTTTATTTAATTTATTAGGGATATAGTTTGCCTGGTATAGGTTCTTTATTGAGGAAGTTAACTTTATTCCTAAATAACTTAAATCCCTTTTCTTCCATGTGAATGGGAAGTCTTTTTGTAGGATCTGCTTCTCTATCTTCGAGACGTTCGTATTCACAATCTCTGACTTTGAGGGTTTTATTTTCAGATTTAATAACTCTCCATAGTATTTTAATCACCTCATTAAATTAGGCAACGTTAATCTTGGGTTCACAATATAAAACCGCATGTCATCTGCATACGCTGCTACCTTATGTTCCACTTCGCTTATCTTAATTCCTGTTATATCTGCACTCTTTCTTACCATCGCTAATAGTGGTTCCAGGGTTATAAAAAATAACAAAAGGGACCCGTTAACCTTTACAGCTGCTGATGGGTTATTATAAAGCCCTTTTATCCACTTTACATTTTGGGCCCTAGTCCTAAAGCCTCTATTGTATCTATCATAAATCCCCAGTCAAACGTTTTTTCACTGTCAATTGACAGGATTATTGTCGGCAACTTCTCTCTCCTTGCTTTTTGTAGAAGAAGCAATGATCTCAGACCACTGTCCCTCCCTTCTCTGCCAGGGATGAATCCCACTTGATCCAAATGTATCCACTCCGGTATCAGCTTTTTCATCCTAGTTGCTAATACGTTAGCGTATAGTTTTGTGTCTATATTTAATAGTGTAACTAGCACATTGTGAGCTATCCATCCATTCTTTAAGTATAATTGTTATATATGCTTGCAGTGATTCTTCTCTCATTCCCAACCCCTCTCCTAACGCATTCATATATGTGCATATTTTGGGGACCAATAATTCTCTAAATTTCTTATAATAACCTACAGGGTATCCATGGACTCTTTCCTACTGTCATACTCTTCAGTGCCAAAATAATTTCCTCTTGGGAGATAGCTCTTTCTAGGGCCACTAACCTTTCTTCTGATATTCTTGGCAAACCAACCTCATTTAAGCATTTCTGCCTTTTTCCCTTCTTTTCATCCTCTGTTTCTGGTTCTTAGAATGTACATCATACAACCTGCTGTAATATTTTTGAAATGTATTAGTGATATCAGTGGTGGAATACACCATCTATCCTTTTTCATCTTTAATATTTTTTATAAAATTCTTCAATTTCTTTTCCCTTAATCTTTTCATTAAATATTTTCCTGGTCTATTCCCCCACTGATATCTTTCTTTTAAGACCCTACTGAAAATCGTCCTCATTCCCTGTTCCATAAGATCTTTTACTCTTTGAGAGTTATCTTCTGATGTATATCTAAATCCAGTTTCTTTTTATGTGACCGTTCTAGTTTATGTAACTGCTCCGTCACAAGCCTTATTTTTTTTCTCCATGTCTTTCTGTTTTTCCACCCCTATCGAAATCTGGATTCCTCTGATATATGCCTTTATGTGCCTCCCAGGTTGTACCAACAGATACCTCCTCAGTCTCGTTAGATACTAAAAATTGCTCTATTTCCTTCCTTAACCTTTTCTCTATTTCAGGATCTTGTATAAGCTTCTCATTTAATCTCCACATAGTCGTTTTATTCCGTTCCCCTCCTACCCGTAGTCTCATTGTAACAGGTGCATGATCAGACTAACTTCTATGTTAGATTTAACCAATGACTCCAATTGTCTATGCTCGATCATTATATATTCCAGTCATGAATACGATCTATGCGCCGGAGAGAAGAAGATATATTCTCTTTCTCTTGGGTGTTTCACTCTTCACGTGACCATCAATTGACATTGATGTAACATCTTTTTCACCGATTTTTAATTTTTTACCATCTTCTCTCTGCGTACTCGATGACGCATCCATCCCTGGATCCAAACAAAAATTAAAATCTCTTGCCACAATCAGACTACCACTTTTGAAATCAATGAGTTTTCTTGACACACCCTCAAGATATCCTCCTGTGTTTTTATTTGGGCAATAAATGTTAACTAACATACATTCAAGTCCTTGTAGGTTTCCTATCAGAAACAGAAACCGACCTTCTGAATCCACCAGTCTCTCATCCAAAATTAAACCTACATTTTTTGAGAACCCAATTGCTACTCCTTTAGCCCTTTTTATTGGTGAGTCAGCATAATACTAGGTTGGATAATGCCTCGAGTATAGCTTAATATTTGTATCATGGGATATTTGTGTCTCTTGTAAGAACACCACATCTATAGAGTTTTGATGAATTTCCCTAAGTATCTTATGTCTTTTGGTCGGAGAGTTTAATCCTTTCACATTATAAGAAAATTATAAAATTAATCAAACTAATTTCTTATACTATTTCACTTCTCCTCTGGATTTCCATTCAGAGGAATACAAATATAGACAATTTAGAACATGGACTTTCTCTCCACCCCATATAATCCTCCCCCCCTCCTCCCTCCTTCCTCCTTCCACCCTCCAACCTCCCTCCTTCCCCCACTCTTCCCACTCTCCCTTCCTCTTTTCAATATTACTCTTAAAAAAACCCATGGCGCACATCTGCACTGGCTCCTAACATTGGGATTCTAGAGTTTGGTAGGATGTTTTGGCCTCCAGACTTCCCGTCATTTCCTATTTATCTTCCTCGGGGTTCCTTCTACCTTTCTGACCCTCCTACTTTATCAATCAAAGAGGAAGGAACAAGGTGCGAGGAAGTCATGGACACAGGAGGGGGAGGAGAGAAAAAACTAAATAAAAAAAAAAATCAAGGCCAAGGGGAGGCTTGGGAGATCCCCTCTCTCCCTTCTCCCTCCTCTCCCTCTCCTCTCTCCCTCCTCTCTCCCTCCCCTTCCTTCCCCCTCTCCCCACCCCAATGTTACCAAATGCTACTTTTCTTTTCCCAGCCCTGCATTCTCTTTAGACCCCTCTGACCACCCCGCGATGTCCACTTTCTGTAAATCTAATTTTTCACAGACGTCACTTAGGTCTTCTGGAAATCTCAGCCTTGCCTATTTCTCATCTTTCCACCTGATCAGACATGCTGGGAATCCCCAATTATAACAAATTTTTTTTTCTTCATTTGATCCATCAATGGTTTCAAAGATCTTCTTCTGGCTAATGTCTCAGATGCAATGTCAGCGAAAATTTGCAACTTTGTTTCTCCATATTTTATTTCAGGGGTCTCATGCAATTTTTTCCATATTCTCTCTTTATTCTCATAATGGTGGAATCAGACTATCACATCTCTGGGGGTTTCTAATGTCACTGTCACTCTTTGCTCTCTCAATTTTCAAGTGTTCTGTTGCCGGTCAACCTATCATTGGATTGAACACTCTTCTTATTTTATCCCGTAAGTCTACACCTCATGCCTTGGTCACTTGATAAACTCCCATGGCTTTAAGTACTATGCTGATGACACACAAATCTATCTTTCTACTCCTCACCTCACCCCTTCAGTCTCCTCTCGCATTATTAACCTACTAAGTGACATACCAGCATGGATGTCACTCAACTTCCTCAAACTAAATATTTCTAAAACAGAGCTCATACCATTCCCTCCAGCCCGTGCCCGCTCCCCTGACTTCTCCATCAAGATCAATAATACAACCATCAGTCCCTCCCCTCATGCCATTGTACTAGGTGTAATCCTAGCCTCCCATCTGTCCTTTCAGCCCCAAATCCAATCACTGTCCAAATCTTGTAGGCTTCCCCTCCGCAACATCTCCAAGATACGCCAGTTCTTAACCTCTGAAACCACTAAGCAACTTAACCACTTCCCGCCCGGCCTATAGTAAAATGACTGCCGGGCGAGCCTCTTGTCCCCCGGTAGGGCGTCATATGACGTCCTTCCCGGATCGCGCTTTGTGCGCACCCGCAGGGCCGCACTGTGCGGAGATCTGTCACCAGCTGTATACCTCGGACACAGCCGATGAGAGATCTGTGTACCGGCTCTGTTGCCAATACCATGTGACCTGCTGTGTGTCACAAGTTAGCCTGCAGTTTCTTGTTTGTGTTCTTACCTCCTTGCTGTAGTCCTGTTCCTGATCCCTTCTCTTGTGTTTGTCTGTGCTCATCTATGGGCATCATCTGCTGTCCTCTGGGTTTTATTTCCTTCCCTTCCATCATTTCCTGGCCCACCTCCTTGTTTGCCTGTCTATATAAGACATGCTCAGACTAGGCCACTTTGCCTGAGCAACTTCCCAGTTGTTGGAGCGCCTGTGTGTTTCTACTGCCTGAATCCTACATTGACTACTTGTGTACTCACCCCAGCTTCGTTCTCTGACATTGTTTGTTTTCCACCTGTCCTGACCTCAGCTAGCCTATTGGATTCCGTCTGTCTCCTCCCATTATACTCTGCTCCCGCGAGCGGTCTCCTTTACCTCAGCTGGGCGTACTTGGGGGCTGCGACCTGGTCCCAGCTTGCTGCAAGTCCATCCCCACCATCAGGGGCACTGGTGAAGAAGCAGGCTGGGGCTTAGACTCCGTGCCCTCGGAACCCCAGGTTGAGTATCAACAAGAGCTCATTACCACAGGTGCTGACACCGTGACCAATAGCATTAGAATCTAATTTACGCAGATTTTACTTTCTTTTTTATTATATCTTTTATTAACTTTTTACAATACAAAAAAGAACATCTGATACCCCCAAAAAGAAATAAACAGAACTTCACCAGTACATACATTCCATTTGCATCGTCTTATCCCCTGCCTCACCCTTCCTCCCCCCTCCCCCCTCCCCCCCTCCAATTGCTCCAGTCCACATCCAACTTCCTAGTTTCTATTGTTTCTTGTGGTTATCTATCTTTATCTGCGTTCCTTCCCTCCTATCTCCTTCTCTCTTTCGGGTACTCCATTAAAACTCCTTCTAATACTTTTCCACCATACTCCAACCAGTTCTAGATATCTTTTAGATGTTTTAAAATTTAACCAGCTACTCCAATTTTTTCTAAATTTTTCTATTCTATCCTCCTCAATATAACACAGCTCCTCCATCCTGTAGATATTTCCACTCTGATTAGATGATATAATACCCTGTTCTTATGTAGTTTTACCAAAGGCTCAAATTTATAAAATAAACTCGTCCGCGGGTCTCTCTGTACAATAATGCCACATAGTTTCTGAATATGTTGTATTATTCCCTTCCAGTAATCCTGTATTTTCGGGCAATCCCACCATGTGTGTACCATTGTTTCCTTTTCCCCACAACCTCTCCAACATAAAGGTGAAACCTCCAAATCTGCTTGTTGTTTATGTGCCTTACCCGGTGTAATATACCATCTAGCCAAACATTTATAATTGATTTCTACTGTGCTCATATTCATCACCTCATGTGTTAATTTGAATATTTTATTCTTTTGTTGCTCATTCAATTTTGTTCCAAGCTCCTATTCCCATTTTTCCAAGAACTGGGGAGGGTCGGTATCCTCGATATCCATAAGAATCTTATAAATCCTGGAGGTAACCTGTTTAGGAACTATAGTTACATTCAACAGTTTTTCAAATGGATGCAGATTGTGGGAGCATTGAAACAAAATTACCTAATTGGCCATACTGCTACTCATCTAATGTGAAAAATAAATCCTTTTTTTCTTCTTTAAATCTGAAAAAGTGTGCAATTTCACTTTTATTTACATAATTATATATATATATTTATGTATATCCTTCAAACGTGCATTCTTATCTTTAATCCATTTCCCACAAATATTATCTTTCCCTGGGGGGAAATACTCTGTTCCCGCCAAGGGAATCATAACTGAATTATATTTCCATCCCTTTTGCTTATACATTCTATCCCAAACACTTAAAACGTTCTTTGTCAGTGGACTAATATTCACGTCTAATGTGCAAAATGTATGTGCTACCCTAACCATCTTCCCTAACTTACTCAAAATCCCTTCCATATTCACCCAACCTTTCCCTTGTGAATTGAATTAAATATCCAGTCTACTATTCATGATAATATCACCGCTTGATAATATTTCTTAACATTAGGCATACCCAAACCCACATTCCCTTTTGCCCTACACAGTACCTCATACCTAATTCTCAGTTTCTTGTTTGCCCAGATAAACTTAAGTATCATCTTCTTTATTATCCCAAAGAAAGATCCTGGTGGGTGTACAGGCAGCATGTAAAACATATACAGGATTTTTGATACTATCACCATCTTTACTAGATTTATGTGATCTATCTAGGAGGTTCCACCTTTTTTAGTCTCCCCAGCTCATCTTTTATTTCGTTCAAGAATGGCATATGATTTGCCTGGTACACGCCTTTTATTTCACAAGTGTAATAAATGCGCCACACCCTTAATACTTTAAAGCAGCAATTCCACCTCAAAGAAACCAAATAAATTTCTTAGTGCTATAACTTAAATAAAGGAATGCGCTAAAACCACAAACTATTCCTAATTTAGTGTAGAAACATTAGTGCAAAAGATATATATATCTATTCTCAATTAATATCAACAGACGTCGGCCCTGGCTTGCTGGATGCCGACGTCTGTGGAGAGGATTGAGTCATGAGCGCTGTAGTGAGTGTGTGGGGAACAGGAGACTGTTATACCATTTGCTGTTTTATGCTGTTATACTGGTGTCGGTGAAGACACCCTTTTTGTGAGTGTAAATCTTTATTAAATTGTTGGATACTTTTATAAAAAAACTGGCTGCACCATGATTTTTTCTTTCATTCCCAAACATGACCTCGGTGGAGAGATATAAAAAGAGAAAGTGATATAATGCTCCTGGAACCGTTATATTGAGTGGTGGATACCTACCTTATGGATGATTGTGTAGCTATTGATCATCACACCTGAGAAGTTGATTTATTGCATCTGCTCCCAGAGCAAAAAGCGTTTTTTGCTGATCTAGAGATTGATCAGCATGGAGCTCTGGTGAGTTACCCAACTTTACTTTGGTGGTGGATTTTGGCACAATTTCTTTGAGAGCACTTGAATTTGAAAAGGATTTGTTTGGACATTTGAAGAAATTCAAAATTGGACAATTTTTATATTCACTGACTTAATTATTTAAATTACTTATGCACTAAAAAATAGTTTTGCACATAATTTTGATATTTTTTGATATTAATTGAGAATAGATATATTTATCTTTTGCACTAATGTTTCTACACTAAATTAGGAATAGTTTGTGGTTTTAGCGCATTCCTTTATTTAAGGTACAGGCCTTTTATTGAAGGAGTTAATTTTATTCCCAGATCGCCTATTTCCTTTGCCATCCAAGGAAATGGAAATTCTTTTTGTAGACTTAGCTTTTCTACCTTTTGGTATATTGATGTTTAAAATCTCTGACTTTCCAGGGCTTATTTTCAAATTTGATAGCTCACCATACTGTTTTAATAATCTCATTAAATTAGGCAACGTTATTCTAGGATGTAGAACATAGAACAACATGTCGTCTGTATATGCTGCCACCTTATGCTTCACCTCCCCTATCTTTATTCCTACTATATCTACACACATTCATACCCTCGCCAAGACATGTTCCAGGGATAAAAAAATAATAAAGGAGAAAGTGGGCTTCCTTGTCTGGTTCGGTTATACATTTTAAAGAACTGAGAGAGGGATCTGTTGACCTTAACCACCGCTGACAGAGCACTATAAAACCCTTCTATTCACCTTGACAATTTACGCCCTATTCCTAAGGCCTGTAGGGTATCGATCATGAAACCCCAGTTAACCCTGTCAAAATCCTTTTCGGCATCAATCGACCGGAATATTGTCGGCAGTTTCTCTCTTTTTACCCTTTGTAGGGGGAGCAATGATCTCAGGCCATTAACCCTACCTTCTCTTCCAGGAATGAATCCTGCCTGATCCAGGTGTATCCACTCTGGCATCAACTCCTTCAGTCTGGTTGCCAATACCTTAGTGTACAATTTGGTGTCAATGTTTAACAAGTATATGGGCCTGTAACTGGCACACTGTGTGCTATCTTTCCCTTCTTTAAGTCGTTATATGTGCCTGCAAAATCGTTAAATGTGTTAATTTGTTATATGTGCCTGCAATGACTCCTCCCTTATTTCCATTCCCTCCCCAATTGCATTCACATAACCACACATTTTAGAGATGAGGAGATCTGTACATTTTTTAAAATAACCCACAGTATATCCATCCAGGCCAGGGCTCTTTCCGGCAGCCATATTTTTTTGGGGCCAAGGTGATTTCCTCCGGGGTAATGGATCTCTCTAGGGCCTCTAATTTTTCTTCTGCTATTCTTGGCAACTCCACTTCATTTAAGTATTTCTGCTTGTTTTTCTTCTTTTCCTCCTCTGTTTCTTTTTGGTTTCTGGGGCTCACATCATACAGCCCGCTATAATATTTTTGGAACCTGTTGGCGGTATCAGTGGTGGCGTATACCATTTCTCCTTTATGATCTTTAATTTTTTTCTATAAAGATTTTAGATTTCTTTACTTTTTAGCTTCCTCATTAAGTATTTTCCAGGTCTATTCTCCCACTGATATCTTTTTTTTTTTAAACCCTATTGAGTATCCTTCTCAACTCCTGTTCCATAAGATCTTTTAATTCTTCTCTTTTAAAAATTATCTGATATATGTCTGTATCTGTCTTCTTTTTATATGACTGTTCTAACTTGTAGAGCTCCTCATCACCATCTTTATTTTTTTCCCTTGATCTTTCTTTTTTTCTGCTCCTATAGAGATCAATATTCCCCTGATATATGCTTTATGTGCCTCCCAAATTGTGGCCACCAACACCTCCTCAGTCTCATAAAGCTTATAGAATTGCTCACTTTCCTGCTTTAACATTTTCTCTAATTCGGGATCCTGTATAAGCATGTCATTTAGTCTCTACATAGTTATTTTATCCTGATCCCCCCCACCCTTAGTTCTCATTGTGACAGGAACATGATCAGAAATGGAGGTGACTTCTATATTGGCACTGACCAACGACTCCAGTTGTCTATGTTCGATCATTATATAATCCAGTCTTGAATATGATCCATGTACCAGAGAGAAGAAGGTATAATCTCTTTTGCTTGGATGTTTTACTCTCCAAGTATCAGTCAGTTGACACTGATATAATAACCTCTTCAATAGTTTTCAGTTCCTACCCCCCTCTCTCCGCATACATGATGACACATCTATCTGAGGATCCAAACACAGATTTAAATCTCCAGCCACAACCAGACTACCCTTTTTAAATTCTGAAAGTTTTCTTAACACGCCCTCCAAGAATGTTACTGGATTTTTATTTGGGCAATAGATATTACCTAGTGTATATTCAGACCCTTGTAATTTTCCCCTCAGAAATAGGAATCAGCCCTCTGAGTCCCCCATTCTTCCCTACAGGATAAAACTTATATTTACCCAATATATAGACCCAATTGCTACCCCTTTAGCTCTTTTAACTGGAGAATCAGCATAATACCACGTTGCATAATACTTTGTGTATAACTTAACATTTGTATCATGGGTTATATGTGTCTCTTGAAGAAACACTACATCTATGGAGTGTTGATGGATTTTCCTAAGTATCTTATGTCTTTTTGTTGGAGTTTAGCTCTTTCACATTATAAGTCATAAACTTAATCAAGCTCATTTCAACTATTATTCCCCTACCCTAGCAGGATTCTCATCGCTGGAAGACAGATCCAGACACTTTAGGATATGGACTTTCTCCCTTCCCTCCCTACCCCAATTCCCCATTTTCTCCCCCCCCCCACCACCCCATTTCCCACCCTCCCTTCCCCCTTCTTCTCTTTACCCTAAAACCCTCCTGGCCTACATATTGCCCTAGAATCTGTCATGGAATATTCCCACTAGTGTTTCCTAATACGGGGTGAGACTCAAAATATGCACACTGACCCCAATCCTTAGCTCGTATCATCAGCATACTTGGCCTCCAGTCCGCTCACCAGATCCATGTTCACACTGCCCCACCATCCCTCCCACCCGTTATCTCAACCAGGGAGGAAGGGACCGGGGGTGAGGGAACCATAGTGCAGCCGGGGGGAAAGGAGAGAAAGAGCTAAGAAAAAAAAAAGTCTCTCTCCAAACTTCACTCCCCGCCCCCACACCATGTCCCCCTACTTCCTCTTAGATACTCGCTGCCATCTTCCTGATCCCTGCTCTCCACTCTCTCTAGGCACCTCTGACCATCCTTCAAGGTCTAAGGTAAATCTAATTTCTCACAAAAGTCATTGAGATTTTCTGGGAACCTCAGTCTTGCGATTTTCCATCTTTCCATCTGATTAGACATGCTGGAAAGCCCCAGTTTTATAGAACATTTTTTTCTCTCATATGCTCCAACAGCGGTTTCAGAGATCTAGCCAGTCTCTGGAGCTATGTCCGCAAATATATGCAAGTTTGTTTCCTCGTATCTTAATTCAGTAGAGTCATGCAAACCTTCCATATTCTCTCTCTATCTTTGAAGTGATGAAATCGAACTATCACGTCTCTGGGGCTTTCCGCTGGTACTCCTTTTGACCGTCTAATCCTATGTACTCTCTCTATTTTTAACTTTTTTCTGTCACTGATCTTCCTATTATTATAAATGAGAGCTTTCTCTGTTCTCTACGCATCACCTCCACCTGCTTTTCTAAATTATTAATAATTGAGTGTATACCTCCATTCTCCTCTCTACTTCTTCAACTCGAGTTAGTATCCGACCCAAATCATTGTGTAATATCCCCATCTCATTTTTCATGGACATCTCTAGTTTTGCGAACATTTCGACCATCTAATTTTTTGTAGATATTTGTGACGTGGCTCCTTGCTGTTTCATATTTCCTTGTTCTCTTACACTTTCCATGTTTGTAAATTCTTTAGTCTGGTTCTCTTTCAGTGTCCCGATTTCAATCTGGATTGAAATCCATCATATTTTTTAATTCCTTCATGCTGTTTCCCCAGGGTTTGGGTCTCTGGGCTTTTCTCCTGAAGGGGCATGTATTTTCTTATTGTGCTTGTATTTTCATTTGATCGGGGGGGTTTTGATTCCCCCCCCCCCTTTAACAGATCTACTGTTCATTTCGTTCAATGATTTACAGTTAGAAGGAAAGACTCTTTTTTTTCTTTTCCTTTCTTTTTTCTTCTGATGACTTTTACCACCTCTATTATGTTACTTTGGTAGCAGTACAATTTTAGCCAGTCCCACCAACCACTAAACACCCCAGCTCATATAGTCCTCATATAGTTCTTCGTTCCCCCCCCAGTGCACGTGTGTTTTAGATTGCAATAATTATATCAGGAAAAACAAAGGATTAAATGTCCTGCCATTACCCACGGCAACTCACCACTACCTTCCGTGCCGACCGTATAGGATCATTCAATCCTGCTGCACTTTCAGTCCCTGCCGAGGCTTCCTCAGGTTCCAGAAAGATCCAGGTGGATCAGTGTGGGGACTCTATGTATCAAGTGGCCTGGGATGTTTCAGGGTCTCAGTGTCCCCAAAGGCTCCTGCTCTCCTGTTTCTTTAGGGCCGTTTGTCACACTCAAAGCTGCTGCCATAGTCCCCTGGGCTTTCACATGGGTGGTCACATGGTCACTCACATGGACGCTCTCACCATCCCCTTCTCTGGTCCCGCCACTTCCAGCTCCCAATGAGTCGCCGTCTGGGGGGGTTCAGCACTCCTCTCTGACCACCGCCACCCGCGACTCTCCCAAGGGTCCACCTCCGGTCACTGTCGGCCCCACATCATCGACCTGCCACTCAGGGTCCCCACAGGATCTGACACCGCACTGGCTCGGGCCTCAGGTAGGGCAGATAGCTTTCACACATGACAGGCATCTGGAGCTTCTACTCCTCACAGCGCCATGTTTAGGCCCCTCCTCCGTTATCCTGAGCTTTTACTTTCTGACTGCCTACCTCATTTCTTGAGGTGCTAAAATGCCAGGACAGTCCACAAAAATCCCAAATGACCCCTTTTTGTAAAATTGACACCCCAAGGAATTTGCTGAGAGGTATGTTGAGTCCATGGAAGATTTTATTTTTTTTTGCCACACATTTTTGGAAAATAAATTTTTTTTTTATTACACAAAGTTGTCATGTAAATGATATATTGCTCACGTATGCCATGGCTATATGTGGAATAACACCCCAAAACACATTCTGCTACTTCTCCCCAGTATGGGGATGCCGCATGTGAGAGACTTTTTGGCAGCCTAGCCACATACAGGCCCCCAAAATCCAATGACCACTTTCAGACCTTCAAAGGGCATATTTCTTCTTATCACTTCCTCACTACCTATCACAGTTTTGGAGGCTCTAAAATGCCAAGATAATACAAACACCCCCCCCCCCTCCCAAATGACCCATTTTTGGAAAGTTGACAACCCAAGGAATTTGATAGGAGCCATGGTAAGTATTTTTCAGATATCATTTTTGTCACAGTGTTTTAAAAAAGAAAAGAAAAAATAAATTTTTTGTTTTTTTTCTTAATTTTCCAAAATCCTGTGGCAACAAATGAGATCTGCAAAAAAACTCACCATGCCCCTTAGCAAATACCTTGGAGTGTCTACTTTCCAAAAAGGGATCATTTTGGGGGGAGGGTGCTTCTACTATCTTGGCATTTCAAGGCCAACATTAGAAGCTTCTGCCACACATTACCCACTCTTCTAACCACTTGAAGAACAAGCCTTTTCTGACACTTTGTTTACACGAACAACCATTTTTTGCTAAAAAAAATACTTTGAACCCCGAAACATTATATATTTTTTAAAGCAATGGCCCTAGAGAATAAATTGGTGGGTGTTGTAATTTTTTTTTGTCACACAGTATTTGTGCGGCAATTTTTCAAACGCAAATTTTTTGGAAAAAAGACACTTTTTTTAATCTTAATGCACAAAAACACAATATATTTGATAAAATATAAAAAAGATGTTCTTTTATGTGTGATAAAATATAAAAGATGATGTAAATAGATGCCAAACATGACATGCTTTAAAATTGCGCATGCCCGTGCAACGGCAACAAACTACATACATTTTTAATATCAATAGGCGACGCTTTAATAGCCTATATTTACACAGGAGGTCTAGTGCTCAAATTACTGTCCTCGATCTGATGTTTGCGGTGATACCTCACATGCATGGTGCAATCTCTGTTTACATATGAACACAGGACCGACGCTTGCGTTCGCCTTTGCGCACGAGCACAGGAAGGGGGGGAGCAGGGGTGATTTTTTTTTTTGTATTTTTAATTTATTTTTACACTGTCCCTTTAATTTTTTTTTTTATCAATTTTTTTGTTATCACAGGGAATGTAAATATTCCCTATGATAGCAATAGGCATTGATAAGTACTCTTTTCTGAGAAATCTTGGGTCTATTAGACTGTAGATCTCTCCTCTGCCCTTAAAGCATCTGATCACACCAATATCGGTGTCATCAGATGCTTTCCCAATTTAAAATAGCACTGTTAGTATCCACCAAAACAGAAATGATGAAATGCTCTTAGCTTCCAGTTTCTTAGACCATAGAGAAGGTTGGAGCCATTCTGGTCTCTGATCCAGCTCTATGGTCAGCCAGCTGCATTCTTGGATTCCCCTATGGGACGGGAGAGCTCAAGAAAACTGTGAGAAAGGGGGGACGTCCCTTCCTGCTGCTTGTAAAAATGATCCAGCAGCTAATTAGCGGCTAGGGTTTCTTTTACATGAAAGTCAACCCCCAGCTGTAGCTGCAGGTATCATCCTGGTATAACCACTCAAAATCTAGCAATGTACCAGTATGCTGCTGGTCCTTGTTCGACATATATATAACAGCAGAGAACATGGGCATATGATGTATATGGTCTGTGGACTGTGTTTTTGGGGACACTATACTAAGGAGGCACTAGTATAGTTCTGTTCCTGATCAATATATTGATCTGTACTAACACTATACTAGTAATGGCGATGATCAGCAACCTGTAGCATGAATGCGATAGTGTGCGGGCAATCTAGTGCTAGCTGACCCTGCCTGGGAGGGGAACTTGCAGACCCTGACGTTATCTGTTGTTGCTAGTGGCAGTAATACATGTAGGATATTGTAATTATATATACAGTCTGAGGTGAGATCTTGCATGGTGCACCAGACCTAGGGAGACGGACAGTTGTTTTGTGTTTCTTCGATTTGCGAATGATTACACCAACTGTTGTCGTCTTCTCACCAAGCTGCTTGGCGATAGTTTGGTAACCCAATCCAACCTTGTGTAGGTCTACAATCTTGTCCCTGACATCCTTGGACAGCTCTTTGGTCTTTGCCACGGTGGAGAGTTTGGATTCTGATTGTTTGATTGCTTCTGTGGACAGGTGTCTTTTAAATACAGTGGGGCAAAAAAGTATTTAGTCAGCCACCAATTGTGCAAGTTCTCCCACTTAAAAAGATGAGAGAGGCCTGTAATTGGCATCATAGGTAGACCTCAACTATGAGAGACAAAATGAGAAAAAAAAATCCAGACAATCACATTGGCTGATTTGGAAAGAATTTATTTGCAAATTATGGTGGAAAATAAGTATTTGGTCACCTACAAACAAGAAAGATTTCTGGCTCTCACAGACCTGTACCTTCTTCTTTAAGAGGCTCCTCTGTCCTGCACTCATTACCTGTATCGATGGCACCTGTTTGAACTTGTTATCAGTATAAAAGACACCTGTCCACAACCACAAACAGTCACACTCCAAACTCCACTATGGTGAAGACCAAAGAGCTGTCGAAGGACACCAGAGACCTGCTCCAGGCTGGGAAGACTGAATCTGCAATAGGCACGCAGCTTGGTGTGAAAAAATCAACTGTGGGAGCAATAATTAGAAAATGGAAGACATACAAGACCACTGATAATCTCCCTCGATCTGGGGCTCCACGCAAGATCTCACCCCATGGGGTCAAAATTATCACAAGAACAGTGAGCAAAAATCCCAGAACCACACGGGGGGACCTAGTGAATGACCTGCAGAGAGCTGGGACCAACGTAACAAAGGCTACCATCAGTAACACACTATGCCGCCAGGGACTCCTGTGGTGCCAGACGTGTCCACCTGCTTAAGCCAGTACATGTCCGGGCCTGTCTGAAGTTTGCTAGAGAGCATTTGGATGATCCAGAAGAGGATTGGGAGAATGTCATACGGTCAGATGAAACCAAAAGAGAACTGTTTGGTAGAAACACAACTCGTCGTGTTTGGACGAGAGAGAATGCGGAGTTGCATCCAAAGAACACCATACCTACTGTGAAGCATGGGGGTGGCAACATCATGCTTTGGGGTTGTTTCTCCGCAAAGGGACCAGGACGACTGATCCATGTACAGGACAGAATCAATGGGGCCATGTATCGTTAGATTTTGAGTGCAAACCTCCTTCCATCAGCAAGGGCATTGAAGATGAAACATGGCTGGGTCTTCCAACATGACAATGATCCCAAACATACCACCCAGGCAATGAAGAAGAGGCTCCGTAAGAAGCAATTCAAGGTCCTGGAGTGGCCTAGCCAGTCTCCAGATCTCAACCCCATAGAAAACCTTTGGAGCGAGTTGAAAGTCCGTGTTGCCCAGCGACAGCCCCAAAACATCACTGCTCTAGAGGAGATCTGCATGGAGGAATGGGCCAACATACCAGCAACAGTGCGTGCCAACCTTGTGAAGACTTACAGGAAACGTTTGACTTCTGTCATTGCCAACAAAGGATATATAACAAAGTATTGAGATGAACTTTTGATATTGACCAAATACTTATTTTCCACCATAATTTGCAAATAAATTCTTTCCAAATCAGCCAATGTGATTGTCTGGATTTGTTTTCTCATTTTGTCTCTCATAGTTGAGGTCTACCTATGATGCCAATTACAGGCCTCTCTCATCTTTTTAAGTGGGAGAACTGGCACAATTGGTGGCTGACTAAATACTTGTTTGCCCCACTGTATATATATAGTGCATATTCACATTATTGACCAAAAGGATAGCCAAGGAGTCCATACTATGTTAATTTATGCACGAGGTACTTGCCTTACCTTTGTTGTGTTGAGCTAACCTGTTTTTGCATAAATATGTGGAAAATCAGGGGGAGTTTCAGAGCAGGTTACTTGCAAATCTATTAGCATTGTAAAATGCAAGTTTGTCTGATTAGATTTGGAAAGGGTTTAAATATCCATATTCATAGTGTACTTGTTTATGGTGAAGAGAATTTTAATGTGGGTGTTGTGTCCACCTTTGTACAAGGATGTTAATGATTGCAGTTTTGCCATACACAAGACAAGGAGTATCTATTTAAATTTTTTATTAAAATCTATGCATACAGATGTTCTAGGTCTAGACACATTTTTTGTAACACATAAGATGAAACATGCTCATAAAACCAACCAATCAGATTGCTCAACACTTTGGTGAATGGGAAAAGGTGTATATTAGGGAAGGTTTTTTGGTTGAGTTGTGACAGGAGAAACTGGGGACAGGAGAAAGTGGGTCCTCTGAAGGTTTCTGATGATTGCATGCATGTTCTAAGTACCCTGTCTCTGTAACATATGACAACAGATTGGTGCCATCTAAGTGAGCAGAAGAGCATTTTCAGGTTCAGTAACAGAACATGGTGGTGACAACAGTCCTGTAAGGTGGATCCAGAAGCTGTGCTGTGACTCAAAAGCCTGGTGGTGACTTAAGGGGTCTGATTCACAAACTGAACAAAGAACTGTGCTGTGGACCAGAAGAATCCTATGAGAATCCAACGATCCTATGAGGTGACAGAAGACTGTGAGGACTCACTGTGATAAAGTACTGAACCGCGCAAAACCTGTTATCATGGTAACCTGGACTCATTGTGATTGGTCTCCTTCCTGCTGAGTGCTTTCGATGGTTGCTGTCGGCTTCCTTGTGTTCCACTGAGGTCATTTCCGGTGTGCGATCTTCGGTACACCGAGGAGGTCCTTCCTGGTTCCTCTCATCCCTCTAGTGGCAGTTCATCAGACCGCTGGCCTATGGACACCTTATTTACCACCAACTGTGGCTATTTACTGTTCCATCTACTGAGTCCACCATCCAGGCTCCCCATAGCCATGTCTACACAGCAGTAAGCCACTCTCACCATTCCTTTCAGCTTAGGTTTTGCACCAATCCTTGTCTTGCGTCATATCATTTCATGGATACAATTTACAGGATGATTATGGTTTTATTGCTTCGTTAAACTTTTTATAGACATTGACTGTTGGTCATGACCGCCATTGTATTTATTCCTGGTTTTCATCACAAGCGCTCTTATTTTCTATGCTCTTTTCCTAGAATAATTACCAAATTTTCAAAACAACACAAACCAGTGAGACATATTAACAATAAATATTGGCCGTTGGTGTTAGCTGATCCTACTATTCAAAAACACGTTAAACTTTACCCAGAAATCACTTTTAAACTATCGCGTTCTCTTATAGACTACTTAGTAAAAAGTCATTAAACTACAAGTAAACTACAGGCCAGTTTGTTCTGTTATAGAGCACAGAATTTTTGCGGTTTTGTGCTACCTGGTCAAAAGGTCTTGCTTCAGAATGGGAGTGTTCATGTGCTAAAACGCAGAGTAACCTGCCAAACTCCTGGGGTTGTGTAAGGGAATTCCTGTGAGATGGCTGGCGAATAGACGTGCACATGCGTACAGAAATGTGTGATCGCGCATGTTTACATGAACAGCGAAGATTGGCACCAGACAGACTATTTAAAGGGTGCCTCTGCCTGTGCTGAGTGCTGACTGGTCTTCAGCTGTTCCCCGTTTCCTGCTCGTTCCTGTGTGATTCCCCTGTTGCTGACCCGACTTGTTCCTGACTTGACGCTTGATTACTCTCCTGCTTGATACTTGTTCCTGACCTCGGCTCTGCTCCTGCCTTTGGCTTGCTTATGATTTGGTACCTCGCTGTCTGCCCATTGATGACCCCGGCTATTCCTATGACATTGCTCCTGTCTCCCATCCCAGCTTCCTGCCTTGCTATGGTGCATGCCTGGTGATCTACCATACCAGCTCTGCATATCGTTCCATACTGTTCCTGAATCGGTGGTCCATCAGTCTTTTAAGGACTCCAGCTGCAAATGCTGCAAACAACATCTGCTGGAACTCTTGTCCCCCTCGTCCCTAGACACCCTCTGTTCCACTTCCAGTGGGGTCAGGGCTAATGACACAAGTGAGGCCGACCTCGTCACTTCAGTCTCCAATCAGGTACGTGACAGGTTGTCTATATATTGAAATTTTAGAGGAGGGTGACACCATGATAGCCATCATCAATGATCCCTCAGGACCTACAGCTGTCCGTAAAACACTGCGGCCAAAGGCAGAATCCTCTGCGACTCTGAGATTCACCTGGTAGAACCTTGTGAATGTGTGAACCAAAGATCATGCAGAAATCTTTGGTGAGTAATGAATATCAGCACATGTAGGTATGCATCCTTGATGTCTATGGATGCTAAAAAATCTCCTTCCTGTAAAGAGGCCACTTCTGACGGAAACGATTCCATACGGAAAGACTGGACATTTAGAAACTGATTTAGCCCCTTGAGATCCAAAATGGGTGTTACATCCCCAGTTAGCTTTGGGACTGTAAACCGGTTTGAATAAACCCCTGAAACCTTTTTTTCCGCTGGAGCCTCCGTGATCACCCCCTGAGACAATAGGCGATTGAGTGCCTGTAACAAAGCTCTTCTCTTCTCTGGATTCATTGGTACATTTGATCTTAGAAACCGGGAAAGGGGGAAGACTCTAAACTGTAGTCTGTAGCCCAGAGAAGTCATGGAAATGACCCACTTGTCTTGGCTTAGCGCCCTCCAGGCAGCAACAAAATTCAAAAGCCTCCCCCCCACCCGAAAGAGTGGGGGCACCCCTTCATAAGGAGGCATACTTTGGATCTGCCTTGGATGACTTTTGCACCCAGGGCTTCCTTGGGTTTTGATTCTGAGTTCTACCCCTGGAGGCTGGGACCTGTGTGTGGCAAAACGACTATCTGGTGGATGAGGGGCCAGCGACCTAAGCCCCTGACACCTTAAGAGAAGGGCGCTTGGATCTCCTTTTAACGGATAGAAAAAAACTCTTTCCCGCTGAAACTTTTTGGATATATTTGTCCAAATCTTCCCCAAATAGCCACTCTCCATGAAAGGGAAAACCTGCCAATATTTTTTGCATGGCAGTTCTGCTGTCCAACTCTTTAGCCACAAAACCCTGCACATGTGTACTGACAAGAGGGCCAAGCGAGAAATTTGCTGAATTGAATCCTTAAGAGCATCAACCGCCAAACATAAAGCATGTGGAACATCCTCCAAATCCTCAGAGGAGTATTCCCCCTGCACCGATGGGCTTCCAAGCAGTCATCTGACATGGTCAAAAAGACTCTGGCAAATACCAATATCTGCCACTGCTGGCTGTGTTGCAGAACCTGCCAGGGAGAAGGAGGCCTTAAGGAGAAACTCCAGTTTCTTATCCACTGGATCCTTGAAGACCTGGACATTATCCACAGGACATGTTAAAGATTTATTCAGGGATGAAACAGCTGCATCCTCTACAGGCATACCCCATTTCTTAATAAACTTCTCTTCCATGGGATACGAAAAAAGAAAACCTCTTTGGTGGAATAAAAACCCTGTCTCGGTAATCCCAGTTAGCATACATAATTTGTTCTAGAAGAGGATGCATCGTAAAGGCCTGAGTACTCTGTGGAGTATTCAAAGAGCCCAGAGAAGAATAAGTAACCTCCAAGGTTTCTGTCTGAGGTAGCCTGAACCCAGATCGTACCATATCAGTGAGGTCCTGGACTAATACCCTCTGAGATTGGAAGGCAGAGACCACCTGCTTCTATTCAGGCAGTGACCCCTCAGACAGAGACTCTACTGCCTAACCTTCCTCCAGTTCTTCCTCATCCTCAGGTTCCACCCATTCCTGCTCCAGGATTGGTGGTTCTAGTGATGGGGATCCCTCCCGCTTCTTAGTCCCCTGGGAAACCAATGCAGTCATCCCTGCGATCGTATCCTCTAACCCCACTAAGGCTGTAGCAAGATCATCCTTGGTTACATATGCCGAGGCAGATGCCCCAGTAATAGCCACAATGCCAAATAAACCCAGTGGCATAGACTGCCCAGTTGCTTCTGGCCTCTCAAGAGAGTATATTACAGTGGACATTCGGCTAGGTTCCTCAGGACCTGGCAGCGGCACATTAGTGCCCTTTCCTGCTGTGCCAACCCCTACTTCGCTTTCTGGAAGACTGCTTCAGATAGCGTGAAAACCTGTGCAACTTCAATAGTAAACACAGACCACAAGGTACAGCTATGCAAGTAGTGTGCTGAAGAAAATACTCAATGTCAATTGCTGACCTTATGAGCCACCAAGGGCGGCTCCAAAACTGACTGGCCAACGCTCACTCCCCGTCAGGGGAGTGCTCACGTGCCCTGCTCTGTGTCTCAGTCATAGGAATCCGCCAGCGGCAGCAGCACACTTGATGAACAAATATGGCCGCGTACACCCACTGAATGCGCGCGCACCCTGCTGTGCACTCATCCCACGGCTGATGGCCGACTACACTCTTAGGGAGCAGAATGCTCCCTCTAGTGGCCCCCAACAGAACAACAGGCAAGCATGTCCCAGGCTAAAATGCCATGAGCACTCCCCCTGGTGGAAGTCTTGGCCAAACAAAAAAACCTCTCCTTTTCCCTCCAAATTTGAGCCTTGCTGTTTTGTTTTTTACAGAGGGAAAAAAAGAGCTTACCAGTCCCGCCGCAGGTCCCTGACTTCTGCCAGGCACCAGTCTTCACTCATCAAGGTGGGCATTGTCATACAGACCTTCAAGAACCTGGTCCCCATAATATGGGGCTACTGCCTCGGACCCGTATAGCACCCCACTGGAAGCACCTTGGTCAGATTTAAAACTGCACAGGGTTTCATCTACATGGGGTCCAGTGCCGCAAGGCTGAATTACAGGCAAAACACCGAGAATTCTTCTCCTTATCCAGCGAGCCCCGGGTGCCATCCATTTTGGCTCACAGCTTTCCGAATGGATACGATTAAAGTCCATGGTTCTAGAAGGAACGTACTAGACCTTAGGTATGCTCCAGGAGCACAAACAACACTTTCAGTGACCATCCACCGTACAGACACTGGCAAAATTACTGAAGTACTTGCTGTGTAGGAGGGGTTATATAGGGGAGGACCTCCTCTCTGGTCGGCCAGTGTCCATTCACCTATGGGTGGCATATAACCCACATAGTCATGAATAGCCTGCTCTGTGTCCTGTGATGTACAATAAAGTAATTTGGATTCGTAATCCCCATGGAATCATTTTGTTATCCAGATACTTATCAAAGTAGTTCTTATGCCAAAACATCCTAACTTTTTTCTCTAGCATGTGTTGTAACCTAATAAAAAATTTATCAATGTCAGCTTCTTTAATTTTAGAAGTATCTTGAGACTGCTGAATCTTTGTCGTAAACCCCTCCCATGCTTCCCCACAAAAATTGGCCATTGGTAGGATGATAATACTACCAAACAAAAGTCAATATGATGAACTTAAAACTATTTCATGCAAAACCATTAATTTGTAAGCAACATGACAATGTGAGTAAGTCATAGTAAAGACTGACGGTGTAGGGAAGTATACAAGTCGATCCAAGTGCACCATGTTTCCATGATGTTCAAGTGCCGACCCTGTAAGTTAGCTGTTAATGCCTCCATCCTCATAATGCAGTTGTGTTCATCAACCAATGGCGCTCGTGAACAGCATTCATAATGGCCACACTGTTGGCCCGCTCCTCGGCCACTGGGCACATCAGGCGATCTGACGGCCGTCAGGGGGGGTCGACCACCTTCCCTTCAGCCTCCCCCAGATTGCTACCCTCCACTAGAACTTGCAGCCTACCCGGCGGAGGTTGCATCTGATGCCCCAGCCTCAATTTTGGGTCCGCCGCCACCGCTACTCGAACCAGATCCCATCGGCGAAGAGGACCAGGCATCAGAGACATTCTTGCAGTCACCCACTCTGTTTCTGAGGGATGCTGAGCTCCTCTGCCACTTCAAGTCCATGCTGCAGTCGGAATTATCCTCCGCTACCTACAACCTGGCAGACCGTCTCTCGCAAGAAATTCAGGAGTTTGGCAATCGGACGAACAATCTCAAAGATAAAATGGACGCTGTGGCCATGGTCATTGAAAGCCAACGAACAGGATCTGTGTGACCTCAAGAAAGAATTGGCAGACGCGTTGCTCTGGCTTGAGGGTTACTGTTAGTTTGGCCTTTTAGGCTTTCCCAGTTGGCTAACATTTCATGATTGGGCTCCACTCGGCCGGCTCCCTTGGGTTCCATCCGCGAGTGGGGGGTCTCCTCCTGGACTTGAGGTCTCTGACTTTTGGCCACTGCATTCCCAGTTTGATAGTTATCCAGGATTTGGCCTGGTCTGGCCAGCTCCCTTGGGTTCCCGTTTTTGAGTGGGGGATCAACTCCTGGACTTGAGGTCTATGACTTTTTGCCTTTGCAGACTGCCACGGGTCCAGGTTACACTGGTTGAGTTCACGTTAGTGGAATGGGCCGATGGTTCCCTCGGGCTCCAGGGAGGGAGGTTGGCTCAGGTAGGCCCTAGTTAGGTGCAAGGTTGTCGGTTCTACTGGGAGGCTAGGGTAGGGGACCGCTTGGGCTGCGTTGTTTGGGTACCACGGCAGCCTGTAGTCATCCCCCCGAAGGTGGTTGGGCCCCCAAGCCTAGCTGGTTTCTAATGGGGAGGTTTCCTCGGATGTACCCACTTCCGGGGACTCATACCTCTATTGTTCTGGGACTCCATTATGTTGTGTTTATTGCCTTTTTGCCCCCTGAGGGCTTTTGTTTTTGATGTATCCATTTGCAGCCATGTGTGCGGTGGTAGACCCACCTCCAACTGGTATCTTTCAAGTGTAGGATGCACTTCACCATTGGTGTGATTTGACTGTGCTATTGTACATACTCCTTGTGTCTTCTTCTTTTCTTTCCTTGTCTTCTTTTTTTTTTCTGGTTCTTCTGTTCTTGTTTTATGCGGGGTTTTGGGACGCCATGGTCCAACCATCCTTGGGAGTGGAAATTGTTGGCTGACTTATGCTTTTTCTTCTGAGTGTGCTACTCCGATCCCGCCATGGCCTCACCCATCTTGAAAGTACATTCACAAAATATTCAAGGCTCAATTCGCCTCAGAAGTGGTCTTTTTTTCATCATCTCAAGTTGTAACAAATTGACATGGTGTGTTTGCAGGAAACCAAGTTTTCTCATTCCTACACCCCACTGTATCTTTCGCCTCATTATCCCACTTTTTACATGGCCTCTGCTCCAGAGAAACGCTGCGTGTGTTGATAGCTTTCAAACGCAATCTCCCCTTCGTCTGGGTTCGGAATATAGCAGACCCCACAGGCAGGTACTTGCTCCTGCAGGGCACCCTCTGGGACCAGGAGGTTACTTTTGTCTCTTACTATGCCCCCAATCGCTTTCAGCATAAATTTTTTTTCTCACTTTGCACCATCATTTCCTGACACTCCAAGGGTCTTCTGCTTTTGGGAGATTCAAATGTTACCTTGGATTCCGCCTTAAATAGGCTCTATACCCGGGGGTTGGTGTCTTCTCATGACTTAGTGCTGGAGGAACGTATGCGCCCTCTCTTGCAGACGACGGGCTGGCGGACGTTTGGAGGGAACTTCACCCAACTGAGCGCGACTTTACGTTCTACTCAAATCCCCATGACAGTTTTTGCAGAATTGATTACATATTTATGCATGTGCAACAGCTTCCCTTGGTCAGGTGGATATCTATCCCCTCCTCACCCTGGTCCGACCACGATCCCCTGGTTCTACTCCTTGCTCTCTCAGGGTCGGTACAGCACCCCTTTCACTGGCACATTAACGATTCTTTATTGACTACTCAGGTTACCTGCCAACAATTCTTTCTTACGTACATACTTTGCTTAAAACTTGGGATCTGTCTCTTCAGCAGTGCCCCTGA
The DNA here is from genome assembly GCF_062004578.1 of Staurois parvus. Lineage (NCBI taxonomy): Eukaryota > Metazoa > Chordata > Amphibia > Anura > Ranidae > Staurois > Staurois parvus. Next base: position 147,382 of record NW_028318930.1, read on the forward strand.
GGGAGACGCATAAAGCCAGGGTGTGGGGTCACATTATACAGCTGGCTGCAGCTTGGAAGCGGGAGTGCCGTCTTTTGGATCTTCACTCTCTACTGGCCTCTGCGGATGCTTGTATGAAGTCGCTCACATCCGTGACCCATAAACGCATGCGGGATGCTCTGGCTGCAGAGTTGAACCTACTTGCTTCTTCGGAGGCTGAACGGGCACTGCATTGGACAAAACATAAATTTTATTCCTGTGCTAATAAGCTAGGTCCAATGCTGGTCGGGAAACTTAATTCTGTGGGGAAATCCCACAAACCAATCCGCTTGCGACTTCCTGCGGGTGGCTGTACTTCCAATCCCCAGCAGATTGTTTCCCATTTCGCGGACTTCCTTTCACACCTTTACGCTAAACCAGATACCTTCCCTGTAGCTCAGGCAGAGACGTTTTTTCAAGATCTCCGACTTACTGTATCGTCCGAAGTGGACTGGATGCCCCTCAATGCCGATGTAACAGTATCAGAAGTGCTTCAAGCTATCAAATCTCTACGGTCCACCACAGCCCTGGGTCCTGACAGATTTTCAAGTCTCTATTATAAGAAATTTGTGACCCTGTTGGTGCCCTTTTTGGCTGATTATTTCTGTGAGTTACGACAGGGCTCTTTGCCCTCTCCGGACGCTCTCAGGGCTCATATCTCAATGATTCCTAAGACAACAGCTGATGTGCAAGAACCGCAAGCCTTTTTCGGCCCATTTCTCTCTCTTAATGAAGATCTGAAGATATTGGGCAAGATCCTCAGTCTTCTTATCAATAAATATTTGCGTAGTCTGGTCCACAGGGACCAAGTAGGTTTCATCCCCGGGAGGCAGGCAGGTGATAATGTTCATATAGTGGTCCACCTTATACATCTTCTACAACAGCAGAAAATCCTGGGAATCTTACTGTCCTTAAACATATATAAAGATTTTGATTCTCTATCCTGGGAATATCTGCGGTTTGTGCTGTCTCGTTGGGGCTTTGGGGACTCTATTCTCTCTTCAATTCAAGCTTTATTCTTCCCATTTGGCTTTGGTTAAATACGCTGGGTATTTCTCAGATCCCTTTCCTATTTGGCGAGGGACGAGACAGGGGTGTCCCCTGTCCCCTGCGCTCTTTGTCCTGGCGCTTGAGCCGCTGGCTTTAGCGCTCCAGGGTGATTGTAATATATTGGGTGTTCCATACGCGGGACAGGAATTTAAGTTGAACCTTTTTTGTTACGGACGATGTCCTCTTGACTCTCACTAATCCCTTGACGACGCTCCCACATTTGCAACAGGTTCTTGCGCAGTTCTCCTTGATTTCGGGTCTACGTATTAATTTGGATGAGACTGTTACACTCAATATTACTTTGACTTTGACGATTTGGTTTCACGCCTACAATCCCACTTCCCTTACAAATGGGCTTCCCCTTCACTTGAATACCTAGGCATTTGCTTGACTCCCACCTATGCCTCTTTGTTTGCTGTGAATTATTATCCATTGCTTCGCTCTGTGTCCTCTTTTATGCACTCCTGGCAATTTCCACACCTGTCTTGGATAGGATGGGTTAATTCAGTGAAAATGACCATCCTGCCTAAATCGTTGTACTATTTTCGCACCATCCCAGTGCGGGTTTCTCCTCATTTTCTTCGGTTGCGTCAGGCGAGGATTATGCAATTTATCTGGGCCAACAGGTGCCCCAGAGTCTCCAGAAATACACTTTTTGTCCATAAACTTCAGGGAGGTCTTGGAGTGCCTAACTAATTATTATCAGATGATCCAGATTGTCCCACTGTCTATGTTGCACACTTCCTCTGACGTTGCGCTTTGGGTCCTGCTGGAAGTACCTAATTGTGCCCCTATTGCGGCATTGACGCTTCTATGGCTCCTCCCTGCCCTATGCCCTATGACACTGAGTCCGATTTTGCTCCATGGTCTACAAGTGTGGGACTTGGTACGCTACTCCAGTGGCTTGATATCACCTTTTCTACCCTTGCTCCCAATTATTAACAATCCTCTCTTCCCGCCGGGTTTAGATCAACCAAGGACGTACTCCTTGTACGGTAAATGGTTTTTTCGCCGGTGCAACATTTTTGGACTTCTTGGTCCTTCCCCACCTGGAATTCTCTTTGGGAGTCATGGGATGTCCCTCAGATGGAATTTTTTCGTTACCTTCAATTGCGGCATTAGCTGACCACACTGCTTTCCCGTATCAGAAATCTGCCTTTGAACAGCTTTGCCAACAGCGTCTGAACGCCCCAGGCCTTGTTGGGAGCACAACCTGGGGGCGGTCGTGGATCTAGAGGACTAGAATAGGGCCTGGTCATTTATAGCTAAATGTTCATTTAATACAACAATGCTGGAGGCGGCATACAAAGTATTGTTTTGTTGGTATTGGGTCCCAGCTTGTTTGGCCCAGGCGAACCCTGCCTGCAGTGATCGCTGCTTTCAGGGTTGTGGTCATCGTGGAAATGTGTTGCATATATGGTGGTCATGCCCGAAACTTATTTGTTTTTGGTCTCATGTATTTGGCCTCCTTTTTACCTTGTTCCATCTCTCCATACACCGAGATGCTCGGTACGCTTTGCTTCATTGTCCCATACTGGGCCTGTTGGCTCACCAGCAGAAGTTGGCTTCCTATTTGTTCTTGTCAGCAACTAGAACAATTGCTCAGGCATGGAAAGGCCCATCTGTCCCTCTTTCAGGGGGTGTGGGACTGTATGACAACTCTGATTCTCCATGAACAGATGTTGAGTATCTGTAACAACTCCCAACAGAAATTTTTTAAAATATGGGAGCCGTGGTTGACATATGCTTTTCCCATGCTCCACCTGGCTAGTCTGGGTTTGTGATGTTGTTCAGTGTTGGCGTTCCTGGGCCCCTGCACCTGGTCTTCTCTTCTTCCTTTTCTACTCCTTTTTCCTTTCTATTTTTGCTTGCCTTTTGTGAGGCGGTGGATAGCTGCCTTTTGGTTTGAGCTACTGTCAGTGTTATATCACTGTTTTTGTCATTTATGTGCCATTGATAGCCCCTGCTTGGGCGCACCTAGGCATGTAGACTGCTTTTACAAACATTTGTGAAAGAATGGGTTGCTCTCAGTAGCTCAGTGAATTCAAGCATGGTACCGTGATAGGTTGCCACCTGTGCAATAAGTCCATCCGTGAAATTTTCTTGTTTCTAAATATTTCACGGTCAACTGTTAGTGGTATTATAACAAAGTGGAAGCAACTGGGAACAACAGCAACTCAGCAATGAAGTGGTAGGCCACATAAAATAACAGAGTGGGGTCAGCGCATGCTGAAGTGCACAGAAGTTGCCAACTGTCTGCAGAGTCAATAGCTAAAGACCTCCAAACTTCATGTGGCCTTCAGATTAGCACAACAATAGTGCATAGAGAGCTTCATGGAATGGGTTTCCATGGCCACAAAGCTACATCCAAGCTTTACATCACCAAGTGCAATGCAAAGCATTGGATGCACTGGTGTAAAGCATGCCACCACTGAAACTCTAGAGCAGTGGAGACTTGTTCTCTGGAGTGAAGAATCACGCTTCTCTGTCTGGCAATCTGATGGACATGTCTGGGTTTGGCGCTTGCCAGGAGAACGGTACTTGTCTGACTGCATTGTACCAAGTGTAAAGTTTGGTGGAGGGGGGGATAATGGTGTGGGGTTGTTTTTCAGGGGTTGGGTTTGGCCCCTCATTTCCAGTGAAGAGAACTCTTAAGGCCTCAGCATACCAAGACATTTTGGACAATTTCGTGCTCCCAACTTTGTGAGAACAGTTTGGGGATGGCTACTTCCTGCTCCAACATGACTTCACACCAGTGTACAAAGCAAGATCCATAAAGACATGGATGAGCGAGTTTGAGGTGGAGGAACTTGACTGGCCTTCACAGAGTCCTGACTTCAACCCGATAAAACACCTTTGGGATGAATTATAGAGGAGACTGTGAGCCTGGCCTTCTCATCAGACATCAGTACCTGACCTCACAAATGCGCTTCTGGAAGAATGGTCAAATATTCCCATAGACACATTCCTAAACCTTGTGGACAGCCTTCCCAGAAGAGTTGAAGCTGTTATAGCTGCAAAGGGTGGGCCAACTCAATATTGAACCGTACGGACTAAGACTAGGATGCCATTAAAGTTCATGTGTGTGTAAAAGCAGGCGTCCCAATACTTTTGGCAGTATAGTGTACCTCTTCATTGCTTCTAATGTTAGGGCCACTCAGAAGAACATAAACGTAATTGTAAAATTGTTAGGAAAATAATTGATGTGGTCACTGCTTTCTGGTTTGTTTAGTCCTGCTGTTTGTTAGCTTTTGAACTTTGACATACCATCTGCTATCTCTCAGCATCTCTCAGCAGAGATTTTAAAAAATTTTTGCAGATTCATATTTACTATTGCTTTGCTTTGTGATTCTGATGCGGTGTGGAATTTGCACAGAAAATGCTGCGAATTCCACACTGCATCAGTGTGAACCAGGGCTTAAGGTAAAATAATGATCCACTGCGGGTGTGTATGTTAACAACACCCCAAAAGCGGTCCGCAAAGTGCGGTGCGATGTGCAGAATCGGATCGCGTAGGTGTGAATACCCATGCGATCCGATTCTAGTGTGGACCAAAAAAAGGGTCCTGCATGTTTTTGGTGCAGGTGTGGCGTGATTAGAACCATAGAAAATGTATGGCCCCAATCGCACCGCACACAAATCGCATATGATTTGCACAGGAGTGTGGTTCCTGTGCGAATCAAATGTGATATACCGCACCGCATATATGTGAACCCAGGCTTAAGCAAACGTTTGTACCACTTTTTGTTTTGCATATATAAGAAGAGTCAAACAAAAATAGAGTGAAGATGGCATCTAGTGAGCTATATATAGAAAGTCAGCTTTATTCTTCTGCAATCTTTTTATTTACTGTATTTCAAGTGCAAACAGAGTATCAAGATAGAATACCTTGATGTGTTACAACAGTTAGAAAGCCAGCTTTACTGTAATAAAAGAGTTAGGCCTAATTTACTCAAACCCTATCCAATATAATTTTAACATACTCGTCTGAACAATCCGGAGGGCTGTGCAAAAATTCAAAGGCAAAATCTATTTCTCATTAATAAGAACAGGCTTAAAGCCTGGTGTTCCATTCACCAAAATTTGATTGTTAACATTTGTTATTAATGTTTTTAGAACTGATAATTCAAATGTTTAGCATTTTGAGAGAGATTGTAAAGTACATGAAGGTGTGTTTAACTCTATCCCCGACCCAGATTCTGTTGCAGGGGTTCACGGAATCCAACCTGGGTGACTGGGTGGTGGTCAACAGACACATCAGGAAGCCGCTAGGACCAAAATTTGATGGACCACATTTGGTGCTTTTGAAAACAGGTTCCGTTATCAAGTTGGAAGGAAAGCTTACTTGGATTCACTGCAGTCATTGCAAGAAAATCTTGAAGCCATGATATCCTTTGAAATAAAAATGTTTTTTTTTCTGGTGCTTGTGAGAAATGAGGCATGGAAAAATAACGCTTTCATCAAAATGTTAAAATTGTATGCAACCCATAGCAACTCTAGTAACTGCTGGGTGTGTTCTCACTTACATCCCCAAACGGGAACAATACCCATTATAGCAGTGCCTTTCAACTTCACTGATCTAAACAGGACCAGGATAAATGGCTCTTACATGGTATCCACAGCTAATGAACACAGATCAGTAACTTTGAGGGTTTCACAACACATAGACACTCCACAGCTTTGTCTAAACATTATTATTGTTATACAGGATTTATATAGCGCCAACAGTTTGCTCAGCGCTTTAAAATATAATGGGAGACAATACAGCAACAATACAGTTCAATACAAGAGGGTTAGGAGGGCCCTGCTCCTTGGAGCTTACAATCTAGGATAACATGCCCATTTAACACTAAATGTACACAGTTGGGCAATTCAGATTGCACTGCAGCAAAGATTACAAGAGATATTGCTAAAGATGGATGGAACCTTTTTAAGGGATTTGGAGTTTTTGGTGACTTTTTGCATAGTATAGCAACATAGTTACAAAAATTGTGATGTCTCTATTTCTCATACTTATTATTTACTTCCTCATCAGACTATGCCTCTGTGTGATTAGCCACTGTACCAGCAGATGGTCCACCATCCCTAATGAACCTGGGAAACAGGGAGAGAGCTGAACAGGATGCCATCTGTCTGCGCCAATGACCCAGGAACTGCTAGCAATCGGCTGAATGTAACGGAGAGAAGAATGGTGTTAAAAAAATAAAAGGTGGGAAATAACATGGACTTACACTGTATTGTTCATTTAGGTACAAGAGACTCCATCTTGCTTTAAATGTTGAAATGTGTCCTGTACCCTTCACGTAAGACACAGACACAACAGACCTAGATGTTCTCTCGCTCTCCCCATCCTTTCTTGAGGTTTTAGTTTCGCAACTGTTAGGCATAGTCTATGACATATGAAATGTGACATTATTCTATTTACTAATTTTTAATAACATTGCCCCCTTTTTATCTTCTGTATAAAATAGAATGTAATAATAAATTTTGCCAGAACAGATGCTTTAACCACTTTCCCTCTTGAGGATTTACCCCCCTTAATGACCAGGCCTCTTTTTGCTACTCGGCGCTGCACTAATTCAACTGATAATTGCGCGGTCATGCAATGCTGCACCCAAACGAAATGTATGTCCTTTTTTTCACACAAAGAGAGCTTTCTTTTGGTGGTATTTGATCACCTGTGCGCTTTTTTATTTTTCACGCTATAAACAAAAAAAAAACAAAATTTTGAAGAAAAACAATATTTTTTACTTTCAGCTATAAAAAATACTGTATATAGTAAACTCAACGTTAGTTATAAATTTAGGCTAAAATGTATTCTGCTACATGTTTTTGGTAAAAAGAACCCCAATAAGTGTATATTGATTGCTTTGTGTGAAAGTTCTAGTGTCTACAAACTATGGTATAGATACTGCAATTTACGCCATTTTTTTGCTATACAGCGCTGCGCTAGTTTAACGGACAATTGTGCAGTCATGCAATACGGTACATAAATGAAATTTATGTCCTTTTTTTCACACAAATAGAGCTTTCTTTCGGTGGTATTTGATCGCCTGTGCGTTTTTTATTTTTTGCGCTATTAAAAAAAAAAGGCTGACAATTTTGAGAAATAAAACAATATTTTGGACTTTTTGCTATAAAACATGTCCAGTAAAAAAAATGTAAAAATCAAATTTCGGCATAAATTTCAGCCAAAATGTATTCTGCGACATGTCTTTGCTAAAAAAACCCCCAATATGTGTAAATGAATTGGTTTACGTGAAAGTTTTAGCGTTTACAAATGGCGGTAAAGATACTGGGATTTTTATTTTTTTTTTATACTAATAATGGCGGCAATCAGCGACTTATAGCGGCGATCAGCGACTTATGGCGGGACTGCGGGACTGCGGCGGACATTCTGACACTGGGGTGAAACTGACTTGGGATCACTGACATCCCCAGTGACACCAATACAGTGATCAGTGCAAAAAAAAAAACCATTGACACTGTACTAATGGCACTGGGGAGGAAGGGGTTAACTTTTTTATTTACTGAAATGGTTAACTGTGTGAGGGGAGTTTTTTTACTAGGGGGCGGGGGTGTGTACTGCACGGGGACAGCTGATCGGGAGAGATAAACTCTTCTCTCCAGCTTAGCATGTCAGGAGCTGACAGGGAACTGACAGAAAGCAGAGCTACTGCAGCCCTGCTCTCTGTCAGTGATTGGCGCTAATCGTCAGGACACAGCCGGTAACGACCGGCTGCGACCCGGTGACTGACATCCGCGGCCATGATCGGCGGGACAGGTAGGGCGGTGGCGCGCCTCGCGCGCGCACCCTACCTGTTTTGCAAACACACGGTTTTTACATGATGACATAATTTCCGGTGCGGATGCCATCTTGGGACTCCAATACAATCCCATGCAAATACACCCACAGCATGTGGTTTAAAGCTTATATGATATTAATTACATGTGAGTGGGCATTTGATTGTTTCTTTTATTAAATCCATAACATTATTACACTATGGGAGCATTTTATTTACATTCCTTCTGTCTGTATGAGTTTTGGCTGTTCCTATACTTACTGCTCTGGAGAGGGTTCCTGCTGTGCTGATATCCACCAGTGAGGGGGACTGACCCATCTGCTGACTTGATATCTATGGAAGTGGATCCTGGTTGATGCGATAATATATGAGAAAGGCTTTTTGGCCCTGCAGGGTCACTTCATGGAGGTGAGGGGGCATTTCGCCTCACATTTTACTTAAAATAATCAAGCTTTTGAAATAAATCCTCTGTGTGTGCTCTGCACACTTCCTGTACTCGCCGTATTGTCTCCTGAATGCGTCGTGATGTCAGTGCCCCTCCCCTACGCGTTACGCCACTGGGTCACGTGGCTTCATCAGGGGGATTCGATTGCATGGCACAACGCTCATAGCTTTATATAGGGCTTTCGGGCACCATTTTGTCGTAGTCCGCATGGTCGCGGCCATCTTTAAGGGGCCTAAAATATCAATGTGTGCTAAACAACTACTTATTACGAATAGTGACAAGCTTTTTCTATATAAATACCATATTCAAATAACTCTGCATTGTGTCACTTCTCTACCTCAGGGCAGTGAATATGTGAGGAGCATCACAGAGGATTCACTCAATACCAATGCTAAAACACAATATGTACTAATATTTGCTAGAATACACTTATATGAATATCCATCTAACTATAATGCCAGCATAATAATATTTTATTAAAATTAAGTAAATCTTTAAATCTTTAATAAATCTTTAATAGGCACATGACTCTAAATATTAAAATATTAAAATGAATGTACACATTAAAAATAATAATAATAATAAAATATACTAAAATATATAACCCACAAATATTATACTAAACCTAACCTACAGTGCCCTGATGATCAGTGTACATGTCCCCTCCGCGGAAAGCCGATTACCGGCATTTTACATGTGATCAGCTGTGATTGGACAGATCACATGAGCGAGCCGACATCTTTGGCTCTTTCCGTGATCCGGGGGACACAGCGGACCAGCGATCACCGCGCTGCGCGCTCCCTGAGCTGCGCATGCGCAGTGAGAATGGTAGGATGTCATATGACATCCTATCAGAATGAGAGAACCACCTTGCGCCTGTCATTGTACTATAGGGTGGGCGGAAGGTGGTTAATATTTTTTTTTATTATATTATTACCAACATATAACTATAAAAAATCCTAATAAAAATGTAATAATTACTTATGAAACATGATAAATCAAACTCCTTATTTAGGCCCTTTGGGGCTAGACAACTCATTTCATGTATCCATTTTGACTCTTTCTTACTGATCTCCCTAATCATGTTGTCCCCTCTCCAATATTGTAGACAACAAATATATTGATATTTTTAAAAAGTTGGTAATAGAAGACTTCGAGGCCCTTAGCATTAGAAAATATAAAGAAGAATACATTTGAGAAAAGGGATTAAAAGTTTAGAAAATAGAAAAGACATAATAATACGTCCAACAGATAAGGGGGAAGGCATAGTGATATTATCTAAAGAATATTACGAGTCTACTCTGAATAATATGTTAAAAGATGTTGACATTTATAAGAAATTTAATAATAATCCTACTAAAGCCTACAAAAAAGAATTAAATAAACTGATACAATATGGGAGCAGAAAAGGAATTTTAAATAATAATGAAGAAAAATATTTGGTACCTTCACTTTGCAAATTACCCATAATCTATTCTGTCCCAAAGATACATAAAGATAGCAGCAATCCACCAGGTTGCCAATTATCAATGGTATAGATTCTTTGACATCAAGACTAGGTGAATACATAGATATTTACAAACATTGGTGGAGCAAACACCAGCTTATTTAAGAGACACGAAGCATGTCATACAAATAATTCAAAATTTGAATGTCAATACAAATACTAGTCTAAGTACAGCAGATGTCTCATCACTGTATACAAACATTGACCATGATGGAGCTATAGAAGCAGCAAAGTGTGTCCTAAACAAATATTCGAATATCCCAACCAAACATAAAAAGTTTATTTTGAAATGTCTGAAATTTTGTCTAGACCATGATTATTTTTGGTATAATAATGAGTATTTTTTACACGTGAGAGAAGTAGCAATGGGCGCCAAGTTCGCCCCAAGTGGGAAGAAGAATCTGTCTTCCACAATGCCAGAAAATAAATAATTATGAATAATAGATATATTGATGATATATTAATAGATATATTGATGATATATTAATAATATGGGAAGGTGAAAAGGTACAACTCACCAGGTTTTATGAAGGTTTAAACAACAATGATATAAATATTACTTTAAGTTGGGATATGAGTACAGACCAGGTTAATTTTTTGGATATTCTTAAAAAAAAAGAGGGGCATCAATTATATACAAAAATGTATTTAAGAAAACAGACAGAAATGCATACATTCTGAGAAATAGCTGCCATCATCAACCGTGGTTGAATAATATACCAAGGGGGGAGTGTTCAAGATGGCGACCGAAGCGGACGTCTGATCCTGAGCTCCGGCGCCCTAAAGTTAAATCCGCTGCCATCCAGGTGACAGTGGGCCTTACACGTCCACCGGAGGCTCTGTGGACCCTGCCTGACATCTGAGGAGGGGTTCTGGACGTTTTCATCCCCCCTCCGGCCTTTCGGAGCTCTGGACGATTTGCGACCTACCGCGGCATGTGAAGCCGTGGTCTTTCCCGCTACTGCAGCAGGGACGGAACGCTGCCGGGACAGGACGCTGCCATGCTGCCGCTCTTCCCCCCAGCACCCTGCTATAAGGCCAGCTGCTGGGACAGCCTGTGTTGGTCCCCGTGGCTTCTGTTTCGGTCCCGGGGTTCACACCAGGCCTACATATATTCCAATAGGGCCCGGAGGCCCACCGAAGTGGATGAGCGGCCCTTGATAGGGGTGGAGGCTTCACCCATCAGCCCCCTTTCCATAGAGGGTGAATCAGGGGCTCCTGTGGCCCCCCTTGCATGCCGTCATTGTTGCTTACCTCCTGGCCTGATTTTCGCGGACCCTCGCGCCCCACCAGCTGCTGAGATCTTGGGGCCTACGCCCGCTCTACCTGGGACTTCATCACCCTATGGAAGGTACCGCTACAGTTACATCTACAGTCTATATCTACCCCTCCCTTCCCAGTGCGATAATCTTTTCTACAATTTATTGGCTCTGGCGGGACGCATGATGTGTTCCGCAGCAATGGATCTTATGTGAAAGCAACCCCGTCGGGGGACATGCACACATAATCGGGAAGTTGACCAAGTGATCTGCCTGTGCCGTGCCACCGGAACATATATCTCGGCAATTGGGCTTCTACACCCTGGCGTATAATTTAAACCGGTTGAAGGTGTTTGTGAACTACCTGGACTTCTCCTAAAAATGCATCATACCCCACGCACCAAACCCAAACACTGGGCCCAGCAGCAATCCCCTCCGCATAGCCACACTAGCAAGCTAATGCCCAGCCCCCCGAGCCTGATGACATCACGCAGCTTACAGGGGATCCTGAATCAGATGGTGATAGTCAGCAGCAGTTCCCATCGGGACTGACCGGCCCTCTTGAACAAAACCCTGAAGCCTTGCTACACAAACCTTGCTACACAAATTCCGCGCCATAGTGCAAGAGGAGATTACAGTTGCCTCTCGAAAATTATCTTCTGATCTGGTAAGAGGCCTAAAAGAATTGGGCCATCATGTCCATCAACTAGAATAACGTATGGATCTGGCCACTACGGTCTTTGAGGGCCATGAACAGGAGGTGGATGATCTGCATGCTGAGCTGGACACTTTAAAAGATAAATTGGAAGATGCTGAGAATAGAGCCCGCAGAGATAATCTCCGCATCCGCGGGGTCCCTGAGGTAATCACTGATCTACAGGGTACTGCTACCGCTCTATTCCAGGAACTGGCTCCTGAGATCCCCTTGGAACGACTGGAGTTTGACCGTATCCATAGAGCTTTAGCTCCTAAACCCACGGAGGGCCCTCCCAGGGACATTATAATTAAATTCCACTTTTACTGCACTAAAGAGCATCTACTACAGGCGGCTCGGAATCGTCCAGCTTTGGAATTTCAGGGTCACTCTATTGCCAAGCGTTGTACCCTGAGACCCTACCTCCAGATTTTACAATCAGCTGATATCAAGTACAGATGGGGCTTTCCTTTCAAGCTCTCTTTCTCCTTCCAATGTAGTCAGTTCCAAGCTTCTTCACCAGCGGATCTTTGCCGTCACTTTCAGGAACTGAAATTGGAGTTACCACACTCCCAGAACGAGGAGGCTACAGTTTCTACATGCCCTCGGAGTTCCCTGTCTTCATGTAAATCTTCTCCTCCAAGTCAGAGTAGCTCTCAGGCTCTTCAGTCTCTACAGGCCCAGCGTTTCCAGGAGGTTTCTGCAACTTGACATTCTGGGGTTTATTTACTAAAGCTGGAGAGTACAAAATCAGACTCACTTCTGCATAGAAACCAATCAGCTTCCAGGTTTCATTGCCAAAGCTTCATTGAACAAGCTGAGGTTAGAAGCTGATTACTTTCTATGCAGAAGGGAGTCTGATTTTGGACTCTCCAGCTTTAGTAAATAAACCCCCCTGTGTCCGGTTGGGTTTTCACGTTTATTTTTTACTCTTTGAGATGCGGGCGACATTGCCCATAGGTGTTCCTATGCAGTTATGCCTTGTAGCACTTTCTCAACAGCGGCTAGTGCCTAAATAACCATGTTAGTTCTATGTAGATGCTTCTACTTATGTTATAGTTGATGGGCGGAACTGGAGGCGGATCTCAGGCCGCGGGTGTGACACATGGCGGTCCCATGGCGGTCTCCCCCCTCCGGCTATTTTGAAGCTTCTTCATTTTTGAAGTTCTAGTCTACTGAGATTCCTATTGCCATACTAGCCATCTATAGGTAAATTGTTCCTGGGTTTATTAGCCTAAGTTGTTTGTTTAGTATTTTCTTGCCTTAACGAAGTCGAGTAGTTCCGGTGGACTATGGTGTCCCCCTCCGAGCTGGTTAGTGGTCTGGATTGGTGTCCTGCCCGCTATCCAACCTTTTTGTGGGCATTTCACCCACAGTGGATTATTAAGATTTGTGCTAATCTTACTGTTTCATATGAATATTGCTCATATACCAGATGGTTTCTTGTTTTCTTCCTTCTTTGCTGTCTTTTTTTCTCTGTTTCTTGTCATGTGTGTTTTGTGTTTCATACATTTTTTTTCAGGGCTCTCGGGGATCGTAGCGGAGATGATCTTATTCCCTTCCGATCGCCATGTCGCTAAACTGGTAATCCTTGAATGTTCAGGGCATCAACTCTCCGCAAAAACGGGTAAAGATATTTAAGTTTCTCCGGGCTCGCCATGTTAACATTGCTTGTCTGCAGGAAACTCATTTTTCAAATACCTCTGCCCCTAAATATTTTGATGCACGCTACCTTCAGGTTTTTCAGGCTACTGGCCCTACTAAACAAAGGGGAGTCCTTGTTGCTTTTCACTGCAAAACCCCATTTGTTTGAGTGAAGCGTACTGCTGACCCAAGCTGCAGGTATCTTTTATTACAGGGCATGATTCAGGGTATTGATGTTACAATACTGACCTATTATGCTCCCAATGTCAACCCTGGACCCTTTCTATCACATATCTACTCCCTCCTGGCTGTCCAACAACGGGGTACTCTTCTGCTGGCAGGAGATTCCAATTTAGTATTAAATCCATCCCTAGATAAATACCCTGTAGAAAACTCTAATTATTCCACGTCGGCCAAATCCTTCACCCGTACGTTAAGTACCCATGACCTGGTAGATCTATGGCGTGAATTCCGCCCCCTCGGAAAAGACTATATTTACTACTCTCACCCTTATCATTCTCATACTATAATTGATCATGCTATTGTTTTGCGTAAACATCTTCCTTTGGTACGCTCCGTCTCTATCCTCACGGTTCCATGGACCGATCATGACCCCATTTTGGTGGTTTGTTAATCTCTCCTTTGTAAGCCATCCTACTCCTCTTGGATTATGAATGACTCTCTACTTTCACTGAAGGAGATTCAGGTGGAACTATTGCGTAAAACCCAAGAATATTTTCAGCTAAACTCGGGTTCTGTCTCTTCTTCGGTGACGTCGTGGGAAGCTTACAAGGCTGTTCTCCGGGTCATTTTATTCAGATAGCTTCGAGGCAGAAGGGGGATAGACAACATAAACAGTGTCAGCTGGAATCAAAGTTAGCTTCCACGTCAGCTCAATTTAAGCAGGTACCAACCCCATCGAATCATAGGTTGTTAGATCAGGCTCGCCTGGAACTAGATCTCTGTTTGACTGATAAGGCTGAGCGCTCTTTGCGATGGACACGCCAGAAGTGGTATTGTAAAGCAAATAAACCAGATTCCATGTTAGCACGTAGATTGCGCTCTTTTGCGCACCATCCTAAACCGATTTCTCTATGCACTCATCAGAAAGTTCTCACCAGTAATCCTGTAGCGGTATTGGAGGAGTTCCGGCATCAACTCACCAGACTTTATACGGATCCTACACAGGCTGATCCCCAATCTATCTCTGATTTTTTATCTCATTTGTCCTTACCTACTTTGACTCAGGCTCATAAGGACCTGATGGACTGTGATATTCAAGTTTCAGAAGTTCTGCAATGCATTGCAGATCTGAAGATGGGCAAACGCCCAGGTCCAGATGGATACACGGCTTCATATTACAAAAAATTGGCTGGTGTGCTCACCCCTCACCTTGCTGCTATGTTCAATGCGGTGAAGGGAGGTTCAAACTTTTCCCCTGACTCTTTGACTGCTAATGTGGTTATGATCCCCAAACTGGATTGGGATCATTCCTCTTGGGCAAATTACAGACCAATTTCTCTTATTAACATTGACATGAAAATCCTCACTAAGATCTTAGCCACTCGTTTGAATTCTTTCCTTTCTCGCTTGATTAAGAATGACCAGGTGGGTTTCGTCCCCCACAGACAAGCTGGAGATGCCATCAGACGTATTATACAGTTACAACATTTGGCCCATACTCGCAAAATTGATATGATGCTCCTATCTCTAGATATCAACAAGGCCTTATCTCATGTCGGTCCATCATCATTTTGGCTTTGGTCCCTCGTTCTTGTGTTGGATTTCCTCGCTATATACATTCCCTCAAGCAAAACTCAAATATTATGGTTTTGAGTCTTCAACGTTTTCAATTGTCAGGGGAACTAGACAAGGTTGCCCACTTTCTCCCATACTATTTATCTTGGCTTTGGCTTTGGAACCGTTGGCAGAAACCATTCGTATGCATCCTGATATTAAGGGAATAGATGTAGCTGGTTCCCAACACAAGTTATCTATGTTCGCTGAGGATATATTGTTATCGGTTACGAACCTGGGGGTTACTTTGCCAAACTTACTTGCGGTTTTGGATTCCTTTGCAGTTCTCTCAGGTCTCCATGTTAACCCTGCCAAGTCCAAAGCTATGTCAATTACCCTCTCACCATTACTTTTGGAGACTCTGAAACATTCGTTCCCTTTTCAATGGCTTTCTGCCTTGCCGTATTTAGGAATCAAGCTTACTCCAACTTACGAAGGACTTTACCGGGCTAATTTCCCCACTGTTTTTAATTACTTGACGAGCTGTCCTCCTGGTCTCACTATCTGCTTTCGTGGTTCGGTAGAATCAATGCGGTCCGCATGACTTATCTTCCCAAATTATTGTACGTGTTTTGAGTTTTACCAGTCCCTGTTCCCTCACATATATTGCGTATTCACCAGCGAAAACTACTGTCTTTCATTTGGAGTTCCTCTCGACCCAGAATCAGCAAACAAATCTTATTTGCTCATAAGACTGAGGGTGGGTTATCTGTCCCAAACCTTCAGTCTTACTATCTGGCGGCCAATATTGTCCCCCTAGCCCATCTCCATGCATCTCACCATTTTCCCTTGTGGGCTACTGTAGACTTGATGGACTCCCACCGATTCCACTCTCTTCTTTACCATGGCTTCCTTCTACTCATCGACCCTCATTCCTTAGTCCGACGCTAACGCTCCGTCTTTGGGACTCTATTAAATATTCAGCTGGCCTCATTTCTGCCCATTTACCATTACTACGGTTGCTACACAAACCATTATTTTCCCCAGGTCGTAACAATCCTGGACAGTTTGCTTGGTGGCAAGCAAATGGCTTCCATGATATATATTACATGCTCTCTCCCACTAGGATACTCGCCTTTTAAACTCTGCGCTCTTCTTACAATATCCCATTGCGGGAACATTTTGGATACCTTCAACTCCGCCACTTTATCAATACATTAATACAGACACATTCGGGACCCTACAGGTTGACCCCCTTTGAAAGTCAATGTAGACATAGACCCCATGCTCCGGGCTTAATTTCCCTGGTCTACTCTTCCATTATTTCTCATAGAATTCCTCCAGTCCGTTCTTATCATCAGCGTTGGCAGTCTAGATCAGCAGGATTGGCGGATCATGACCCAACAATTATCCAAATGTTCTAGGAATGTTATCATTCTAGAAAACGCTTATAAGGTTCTTTATAGATGGTATTACACGCCTGCTCGTCTGCCTTGTTTTATTCCCACATATTCCCCGACTTACTTTTGGGGTTGTCAACAAACGGGTACCATGGTCCATATTTGGTGGACTTGCCCCAAGGTGTGCAGATTGTGGATCAGAGTTTATGCCCTTCTCCGCACTATGTTTCACACAGACATTAAGTGCAACCCGTACGAAGCGCTGTTATTAAAACCATTAGTGGGCCTACGTCATCCCGAACGGCAGCTGGCATCGCACTTATTCATGGCCACCAAGCTGTTGATTGCGAGGGCTTGGAAGGCTCTCCTCCTCAGCTTCGAGGCTGTCAAAAACCAGATGAACTTTATAATGGTCAACGAAAAGTTGACAGCTATACTGTTAGACACCCATACAAAATTTTTACAGACATGGTGTCCTTGGCTTGATATAGCTCAACCGTCGAGATTCGACCAGTCCCTCTTGTCGATATAAAACTTACATACCAGTTTATTTTTTCTCTGCTGTGGTTCCCCTGGAGCCCCCCCCCCCCTTTGTTTTTTTGTCCTCTTTCTCTTCGCTCCTTTCTTTCCTCTTGTGTAGTCTGTCTTCTTCAGGCTGTTTGTGCTGATTGTGATTCCTGTTTTGAGCCCCGTACCAGCAACACTGCATCCATGTGCTGGACTCCTTTGAGAGCCCTGCGTGTTAAGTACCTCTCTGTATTCAGAGAGGCTCCTTCTCCTATTCTTCTCGCATTCTGTATGGTGATACAGTAACAATTTTTTCTTAGAGTTTATTATGTTATTGGTCTCTAAATGTCTATCATTTCTGCAATTTATTGTGTTTTCTTCCTATACAGCACTTATGTACGCAGTTTATTTTCATGTTTTCTCATCAGTACATATTCTGTATTATTCATCGAATCCTTTGCATGTTATATTCCTGCTGGTCATTGCATACTGTATGTTTTTGACTGATTCTCTGCTGTTTCCTATTCTATAATAAAATTCTTTGTAAAAGAATAATATACCAAGGGGACAGTTTATGAGGCTAAAATGAAACTGCACTAAGGATCAAGACTATAGGGAGCAGAGCTAGTTATTAACAAAGAGATTTATAGATAAAGGATATAATGAAGATAAAATAGAGGAAGAAAGAAATTTGGTGGGGTTAATGGATAGGAATTTAATGCTGACAAATGAACAAAGAATTACTACAGAAAATATGGAGGTACCAGTAGTACTGCAATATAATAAACAATACAAAGCAGTACAAAATATAATTAAAAAACATTGGAATGTGTTAAAACTGGATAAACATTTGAATAATATTATCCCTGACAAACCTACATTTATTTATAGAAAAGCTCCCAATTTAAGAGATAAGGTGGTGAAAAACATTCTAGAACCACCAATAAAAGGTAATAATATGAGTTTTTTTTAAGGGGTAGGGTTTTATGCATGTGGACGATGCTATAGTTGTAGCAAGGTAACGAATAACACGAACGTAAATTTAAGTTCAGCAACACACATAATAATAAAGAAAACAAAATTAGTTCATTTCCTGTGAAATTAAGGGGTGATATATGCCTTGAAGTGCCCGTGGATTCTTATATATATAGGACGCACTAAAAGGCCTTTGAAAGAACGAATAAAGGAGCATGTATATAATATCAATAGAGGATATAAATATCATTATGTATCACAACATTTTAGGCAATTCCATAACAAAGATGCTCGAAAATTGGAATTTTGGAGCATAGAAAAACATACCAGCCATTGGAGAGGGGACAACGTGATTAGGGAGATCAGTAAGAAAGAGTCAGAATGGATACATGAAATGAGTTGTGTAGCCCCAAAGGGCCTAAATAAGGAGTTTGACTTATCATGTTTCATAAGTAATTATTAAATTTTTATTAGGATTTTTTATAGTTATATGTTGATAATAATATAATTTAAAAAACATTAAAAATATATATAAATGATATTTTAACATTTTAAGCAATTTTATTACTAAAGGGGTAGTGGATACCATGATCCACATCTAGGTTACTCAGAATAAAGTATGTATATTTAGTAGGATTTAGGGGCAAATTATAATTTGGGTTAAGGTTGGATGTATACTAGCAAATTAGCTACATCTCTTAGATTGTGATTGAAAATAAAATTAGTATTATTTTAGGTTTAGTATAATATTTGTGGGTTATATATTTTAGTATATTTTATTATTATTATTATTTTTAATGTGTACATTTTAATATTTTAACATTTAGAGTCATGTGCTTATTAACGGTTTATTAAAGATTTAATTAAAGATTTACTTAATTTTAATAAAATATTATTATGCTGGCATTATAGTTAGATGGATATTCATATAAGTGTATTCTAGCAAATATTAGTACAAATTGTGTATTAGTATTGAGTGAATCCTCTGTGATGCTCCTCACATATTCACTGCCCTGAGGTAGCTAAGTGACACAATGCAGAGTTATTTGAGTATGGTATTTATATAGAAAAAAACTTGTCATTATTTGTAATAAGTAGTTGATGTTTAGCACACATTGATATTTTAGATGGCCGCGACCATGCGGACTACGACAAAATGGCGCCCAAAAGCCTTATATAAAGCTATGAGCGTTGTGCCATCCAATTGAATCCGCCTGATGAAGCAACGTGACCCAGTGGCGTAACGCGTAGGGGAGGGGCTCTGACATCACGACGCATTCAGGAGACAATATGGTGAGTACAGGAAGTGTGCACACACCGAGCACACACAGAGGATTTATTTCAAAAGCTTGATTATTTTAAGTAAAATGTGAGTGGAATACCATTGGCTCTACAAATAAATGGTTATAAAGGATAAGGCACTATGTTCTTCTTTCTTTCATTGCACCCATTCATGGGAATCTAAAGAAAGGAAGGAAAGGCTATATATGTCAGAGCCTGGGATCGAACCTGGTCCTTCTGCAGTGAGAGGCAATGTCTCTTCCCACTGAGCTATCTGGAATGCTGGACAGCTCCCTTGACAATTCTTGGATAATCCTGCCTTGTGCCTTGATTACTCTTGAACCTTGAACTCCTTGCTCCTCCCATGAACTTCCTTATAAAAGCCATGTCCATGCACTTCCTCCTTGCCAGATTATTGTGCCTTTCCAGCCAATATCCCGCTACTGTTCCTGCTGCTGTCTACACCTCTTTGGCTTGTTCCTGACCATGATTTCGTCTCATCCTAACGTACTACGATTGATTTGCTACCATTTGTGACCAACCCTTGGCTTGTGACTGACTCTGCTTTCGTCTGATCCCTAACCTGTTGATCCGCTATTGGTTCCCAGTCTGCTCATTCCCTGGTGGGGTGATCCTGAGATCTGCGACCTGGTATTAACACGCAGCCCAATCCATCTCCACCATTAGGAGCTCTGGTGAATACCGGTTAATACTTAGACCCCGCACCTCAGGTGAGCTTGCGTCATTCCCAGGGGGATCCACTGGTGTACCTATACTGCTGGTTTCAGGTAAGCCTTTTACTGCTATAGCAACTGGTCTCTGAACCTGACCTTATATTGTGACAGAATAATCTGGCCAAAACATGGAGGCCGCTATAGCAAGTGTTGTGAATCCTCTTAGGCAGCAAATTGCTGAGCTGCAGGAATTTGGGGTTACCCATCAGGAAAAAGTTGCCAAACTGGAAAGCATTGTGGATAGGCAACAGGGAGAGATTCAGGCTCTGCAGAGGCAACTGCTGAACCGTGATGATCCTGGCTCACATATGCCCCAGCCCCAACCATCTATGTTTAATGGAGACCGCCGCCAATACAGGGGTTTCCTTAATCAATGTCGCATATATTTTCAAATGTACCCTGCTGCGTTTCCTTCAGAGGAAAAGAAGGTATGTTTATTATTGGGCTTCTTACTGGGGAAGCTTTAGCTTGGGCCTCCCCTTATATAGAGCAAAACCATGGCATTCCAAATAATTTTGATACCTTTTTGACCGCGATGAATCAGGTTTTTGATGATCCCAACCGTTGTGCTTCTGCCGAAGCAAAATTACTTAGTCTAAGGCAGGGTAGACGCTCGGTCGCTGAATACACAGCCGAGTTCAGAAGTTGGGTTGCAGATACCACTTGGAACCCTGCAGCACAAAAGAGCCAGTTCCACCAAGGGCTTTCTGAACAGGTAAAGGATGAGCTTGCCAGAGGTGATACTCCTAATGATCTTGAGGAATTCATCCAATTGTGTATCCGAATCGATCAAAGACTTACAGAAAGGAGAAAGGAGAAGCTGGGAATACTTAGAAGTAATAGAGGCATGCATCTCTCTGCTAGTCCGTTTGTACCGCAGGATTCAAGAGTCTCTCTGGGTTCTAACACTCCTGAGCCTATGCAGGTTGATGCAATCAAGAGATCCATCTCCATTCAGGAGAAAGAGAGAAGACGTTCAGAGAATTTATGTCTATATTGTGGGGATTCTGGTCATTATGCAATTAATTGTCCTAACAAGGTTAAAAGAACTATTGCTGTGACTGATATGATTGAGCCTGAACACATAAACTTCATAAGCCAGTCGATCTCCCCTCCTGAAGAGAATAAGGTGAACTCCCTGCTTTCTCATTTTGTTATCCCCATTAAATTGGTATCTGAGGGCTGTGAAATTTCCTGCTCTGCTATGCTGGATTCCGGGGCTGGGGGAAACTTTATGGATATGGAGTTTGCTCACAACCATGGTATTCAAGCCAGAAACACATTTACCCCTATTGATATGGAGACAGTAGATGGGTCACCTTTATCTTCAGGACCTGTTACCCATAAAATGGTTCCCCTGGTACTGCTGTTTGAGGCTGACCATAGTGAGACTATCAGCTTTCAGCTGATTACGTCACCCAAGTTTCCCATCATCCTAGGCATTCCTTGGTTCTCCACTCACAATCCTTCCATCAATTGGGGAGCTCGGACTATAGATTTTACGTCCCCCCACTGTGAAAAACATTGCAAAGAACCTTGCCTACCAAGTTCATCACCAACCAAGGAAGCGCAAGGTGACATAGTGGCTACCCAGTCATATGACAACTTGCCCACACATTACCATGAGTTCTGGGATGTCTGTGACAAGAAGAATGCAGATCAATTACCCCCTCATCGCCTATATGATTGCCCCATTGAGCTGCTCCCAGGGGCAGAAATACCTTTCGGTCGCCTTTTCAATCTGTCGGAACCCGAATTAAAAGTACTCAGGGTGTGGATCAATGAGAACTTGGAGAAGGGCTTTATTAGACACTCAACTTCTCCTGCGGGGGCAGCCCTGTTCTTTGTTGAAAAGAAGGACTCCACCTTGCGTCCATGCATTGACTACAGAGACATGAATAAGATCACTATTAAAAACCGCTATCCATTACCCTTGATCTCTGAAATGTTGGAAAGACTTCGTTCTGCCAAGATCTTTACCAAGCTGGACCTACGAGGGGCATATAACCTTGTCCGCATTCGTCAAGGAGACGAATGGAAGACTGCCTTCAGTTTCAGGTATGGGCATTTCGAATCCTTGGTGATGCCGTTTGGACTTTGCAACGCCCCTGCAACGTTTCAGCATTTTATCAACGATGTTTTTCGTGATCTGTTGGACCAATTTGTAATTGCCTATCTGGATGACATTCTTATTTTTTCTGATAATTGGGAGGAGCACTGCAAACATGTTTGCATGGTCTTTGAAAGATTAAGGCAAAATAGACTTTACATCAAATTGGAGAAATGTGAGTTTGAACAAACCCAGATCCAATTCTTAGGCTATATCATTTCTCCAGAAGGAGTGAGCATGGATCCCGAGAAAATCAAAGCAGTGGTAGATTGGTCAGCACCAGGAAATGTTAAGGAGATTCAACGTTTCGTCGGGTTTGCCAACGTCTACAGAAAATTCATAAGAAACTTTTCTAAAGTGATAGCTCCAATCACACAGCTGACAAAAAAAGGGGTACCCTTTGTATGGACTTCTGAGGCACAGGCTGCGTTTGAAAAGCTGAAGACTCTGTTCACTTCTGCACCAATTTTGGTACACCCCGACCCTGAACTACCCTTTATAGTGGAAGTGGATGCTTCCAATTCTGCCGTGGGAGCGATCCTGTCTCAGCGAAGTGGTGAAAAGATGCAGCTTCATCCTTGTGCCTACTTTTCCCATCTGATGTCCTCAGCCGAAAGAAATTATGACAATGGGAATAAAGAGCTACTGGCAATTAAGGAAGCCTTTTCTGAATGGAGGCATCTGCTAGAAGGGGCCAATCATCCTGTAACTGTTCTCACTGACCATAGAAATCTGGAATTCATTCGCTCGGCCAAGAGATTGTCTTCCAGACAAGCACGCTGGTCTTTATTCTTCTCAAGATTCAATTTTGTTATATCATATTGACCTGGATCGAGGAATGGTAAGGCCGATGCCTTATCAAGGATGCTGTCTGAGCCTCCCCAGGAGGGCGATTCCAAATGTTCAATCCTAACGCAAAAGAACTTCCTGGGGGCCACAAGTGCAAAGACATTCTTGAGCCTCCTCAAAGAGGGGTATGAGAATGATCCACTTCTTAGGGATCCTCCTAGGGACATAAACCTTGAGTACAAGAACGGCTTTTGGACTCTAGCACATCGTCTCTATGTACCTGAGTCTGCTCGGGTGGAAGTCCTAAAATTAGTTCATGACTCCAAACTGGCAGGACACTTTGGGATTTCAAAGACTGATGACCTTCTGTCACGTTCCTTCTGGTGGCCCAGTTACAAGAAGGATATCAAACGCTACGTGGCCTCTTGTCTGACGTGCGCACGTCATAAGACACCCCGAGCTTCTCCTTTGGGGTTACTCCAGCCACTTCCTGTTCCATCGAGACCTTGGGGGTCAATTTCTATGGACTTTGTGGTCGAATTGCCTCCCTCAAAGGAAATGACTACTATCTTGGTAGTCGTCGACCGCCTTACCAAAATGGCTCATTTTATACCTGTCAAGGGGATACCTTCTGCCGAACAAACTGCAGAGTTGATTATTCGAGATGTTTTTAAATTACATGGAATTCCTGATGATGTGGTATCTGATAGAGGAGTACAGTTTACATCGAAATTTTGGAAAAGCTTTTGTTCAGCCTTAGGGGTAACTGTTAACCTATCCTCTGCTTTTCATCCACAGTCTAATGGTCAGACAGAGAGGACCAATCAAACTTTGGAACAGTACCTTCGGTGTTTTGTCAGCTATCTTCAGGATGACTGGGTGGACTATTTACCTACGGCAGAGTTTGCCTATAACAATGCTAAACATAGCTCCACCTCCCAAAGCCCTTTTTTCCTCAATATGGGGTATCATCCAGTTTTTATTCCGGAGCTCCCTATCACAATTCAAATTCCTGCTGTTGCCAACAGATTAACTACCTTGCAGGAGACTCAAGCGAAGTTGATCGAGACCTTTGGGGGAGGCTCAGGAATGTTATAAAAGGGCTGCCGACAGTCATCGCAGATCACTTCCTACCTTTCATGTGGGTGACAAGGTTTGGCTATCTACTAAAAATCTGAAGGTTCATGTTCCATCTGCAAAGTTGGGCCAAAAGTTTGTGGGACCTTTCCAGATTTCTGCTCAGATTAACCCAGTCACCTTTCGCTTAAAAACTTCCTGACAGTATGAGGATTCACCCTGTGTTTCATGTATCACTTTTCAAACCATTTCATGAAAATCCTTTCTCTGGAAGAATTCTTCCTCCTCCTCCTCCTGTTGAGGTACAGGGTGAAGAAGAATATGTGGTAGAGAATATTCTTGACTCTAGGATGTTTAGAGGAAAATTGCAGTATCTTGTCCAATGGGAAGGATATGGGCAAGAGGAAAATTCTTGGGAGCCTGAGGAAAATGTCCATGCTCCTAGATTGACAAGAGAATTTCACCAGAGGTTTCCTCACAAGTCTGGTCCTAAGACGTCCAGGGGACGTCCTGTGAGGAGGGGAGTACTGTCAGAGCCTGGGATCGAACCTGGTCCTTCTGCAGTGAGAGGCAATGTCTCTTCTCACTGAGCTATCTGGAATGCTGGACAGCTCCCTTGACAATTCTTGGATAATCCTGCCTTGTGCCTTGATTACTCTTGAACCTTGAACTCCTTGCTCCTCCCATGAACTTCCTTATAAAAGCCATGTCCATGCACTTCCTCCTTGCCAGATTATTGTGCCTTTCCAGCCAATATCCCGCTACTGTTCCTGCTGCTGTCTACACCTCCGCTACTGACCTTTGACTTGTTCCTGACCACGATTTCGTCTCATCCTAACGTACTACGATTGATCTGCTACCATTTGTGACCTACCCTTGGCTTGTGACTGACTCTGCGTTCGTCTGATCCCTAACCTGTTGATCCGCTATTGGTTCCCAGTCTGCTCATTCCCTGGTGGGGTGATCCTGAGATCTGCGACCTGGTATTAACATGCAGCCCAATCCATCTCCACCATTAGGAGCTCTGGTGAATACCGGTTAATACTTAGACCCCGCACCTCAGGTGAGCCTGCGTCATTCCCAGGGGGATCCGCTGGTGTACCTATACTGCTGGTTTCAGGTAAGCCTTTTACTGCTATAGCAACTGGTCTCTGAACCTGACCTTATATCGTGACAATATAGGACCCCTGGAGGACAGAGGGAGAAATCCATCCATCCTGACCAAATACAGGGATCTGTGTGCCTGAGAGACCCCCTGAGGGAAAATTGAAGTAGTACATCTTGTAATATCATTATCCCTGGAAGTATACCATCACTGGAAATTTCCTCATCTGTCCAATTTAGGACAAAAAGCTGTTTTAGCCTAATAACAAGTACCACCTTGTGACTATTTTAAAGGCTGATTCAGTAGTAAACATGTTAATGCAGCAGGAAGTCAGTGTAGTCCAAATTTGTGACCAGCTTTCCTTATCCTTAATACTTTTAAGGTCCCTTTCCCACTTGGAAACTTAAGTGTGGCTGTTTAGGATTTTGGAGGTTATTCAACTGTGAATAGAGAGTGAATAGAGAGTAGATATAAGTTTGGGAGAGAAAGGTTAACGGAGGCTAACTAGTGTTTTATTTGTATTACTCATAAAAGTTCAGTGTGGAGGGTTTGATATTTATCTCTGATTTCTGCCCATGTGTAAATAGAATGGCTAGTGAAGAACGAGTGGACACAGTGAAACTTGTGGGAGACCCACCAATGGAAGGTGCTAGGGAACTCCAGGTCTGGGGTTGCCTAGAAGGGGGAGAAGTGGTAGATGTGGGGAGATTAGGCCACTAGAATATTTGGTGGAGTCTGATACTTGAAGTGAGTGAGACAGTGAGCTAATGGATGCAGGTCTAGATTTTGGAGGAAGCCATAAAAGTAAGCAATGAGAGACCAGAGAGCAGGGAAGTGTTTCTAAAGTGACCCATAGGGGGGCTTGCTGCGCAGTATAAAGTGCGGTCGAAGATGCGATTAGTCTAAATAAATCTCAAAACATAGTTCTGAAATTATTGGAAGTGTAAGAGGGGATAGGGACAGGAAAGGTGTGGAATAAATATAAGAGCTTTGGGAGGATTATCAATTTTACGGCATTGATTCTGCCTATACACAAAAGATGGTGATGAGACCATGACACAAGTAGAGCTTTGAGAGAGGAGAAGGTTGGAATGTAGTTATCTTTGTAGAGTGTGTAATAGGATTTGGTGAGGCAGATTCCTAAATAGTTGAGATGAGCGTTAGGCCAGATAAAATTATAGTTTTGTTTCAATAATGTGACCTCAGCCTCAGAAAGAGAGATATTGAGGGTGAAAGGTTTATCTTCATTCACCACCAGGTCAGATACAATGGAAAATCGTGTTAACGTAGAGAAGAGGACAGGCAGCGTGGTACGAGGTTGAGTCAGGGTTATGAGCAGATCGTCTGCAAACGTCCGGACTTTGAATGATTGCTGACTAAACGTAACCCCTTTGATGTCCAGGTTAGATCTAATAATTACAGTGCTGAGCGAACTATTGGCGCTTTATAAATACTGTATAATAATAATAATAATAAGATGTAATAGAGTCTCCAGGGCCAGGGTAAAGAGTATAGTGGATAGGGAAACCCCTGGCTTGTACCCCTGTGGATTGGAAAGAAGAAGATTATCAAGAAAGGTAACAGACCGTGGCTGAGGATTTGTGGTAGAAAGCCTCCAGCCAAGCCATGAAGGCGTTCCAGGACATAATGCATATACTCCCAGGAAAGAAAGTCCAGTCCGAGGACCATAGCAGAAATTTGATTTTGGTGCATCAGGTGGATTAGGTGAATAACTTTGCGAGTGTTACCAGGGGCCTGTTTGTCTGGGACAAAGCCTATTTGATCTTTGTGAATAAGCTTGTGTTAAAATGTGTTTATTTCTGGTGGTGAGAATTTTAGCAAGAATTTTAATATCGATGTTTAACAAGGAGATGGGTTGAAAGTTATGTGGGTCATGGGAGCATGACAATTTGGGCTATCGTTGATGACAGGTGCAGATCGGAGTGGCTGTGTAGATGGTTAAATAAATTGTTCAAATGATTTGTCAAGATATCAGAAAATTATTTGTAATATAATAGTGAGAAGCTGTCAGGCTCGGGAGTTTTTTTATGTCTGTAGAATTTTGATTGCTGTGAGGACTTCAAGGATGGTTGCATTAGCTGTCATTTTGTCTGACATGGATTGGTAAAGGGAAAGCAGTTGAATATCCCAAAATAGATTATCTTCCAAGTCCTTTTGGAAAGACTGTGAAGGCTGATATAGTGTGGACAAAACTGAAGTGAATATATCCACGATTTTAGAAGGTTAGCTGTAATTACTTTATTTGGTAAGCATAACATGATCGATTTGATGTCTAGAGTATGGGCTTTAAGTTGGTTGGCCAACATCAGGCCTGGCTTTTTGACACATGCATAATATACATCTGATCTGTTTTTCAGCTTTATCGTCAAGGAGAAGATTCAATTCCACCTTGATAGCTTCCAAATGTTTGTTAAAAGAAGGAGAACAGGACGCTTCAGGTTTAGTTTCCAGCTGTGCAAGGCAGGAGGATAAAGTGGCTATGTGAGAGTCCCTTTCCTTCTTCTTACAAGACACAAGTTGTATAAGCTTCCACCTAAGTGTGGCTTTATGAGCTTCCCATAAGATTGTAGGGGAGGAAGCTGAATCAGTGTTACCATCAAAATAAGTGGAGATGGAGTCATGGATAGTGCTTTGTCTTTTCGTCAAAGGATAACGGAGTTGTTAAGGCGCTAGGAGTAGTGTTGGGGAGCTGAAGCTAATGATTTGCAAGTAAGAGTGGCGAGTGGTCAGACCATGATGTGGATAAACCTTAACATTAACAATGTCTGGAAGGAATGTTTGGGGAATGAAAAAATGGTCTATTCACGTGTGGCAGTTGTGGGGTGCCGAATAATTAGTCCCTCACTCTAGCGTTAAATTCCCTCCAGGCATCTACTAAAGCGTGTTCAGTCAAGAGATCTAGGAACTGTTTCATTTGTGAGTTAGCATCTATACTGACTGGAGAGGAGGGGGCTGAAGAGGATCTATTTAACTGCCTGTTTAGCACCATGTTGCTAACATCATGATCAAAGTGCCCTTCCTGTGAAAGGAGATTACACATAGCAAATGAGAAAAGAATCAAGACCGATATGCGTTGGGGGCATAATAGTTGACTATGGTTATGTCTACATCTAGAATCACCCAATGGACTAGGAACTATTGTCCTGTGTTTTCAAAAGAGCATATAAAGGGAGTGCTCTTATGGAATGCCACTAAAACACCTCTCCTTTTTTCTCAAGGATCGCCTAGAACACCCGTGGGTAATTTTTATGGAGGTACTGAGAATAGGAGGAGGTAGAAAACCTGTTTTCCTGCAGTCCGAAAATATGAGCTCAGAGCAAAACGTAGAAAGTAAAGGCACACCTATGTCTCCGGGGACAATTAAAGCCCTGTACATTGTGTGACACAACAGTAAATTTTGAAGTAGCCATCATGTAGGGTGGAAGAGTAGCTTGGCTACTCCGACATTCATGGAAACAAAGAAAGGAAAGGAAGCAGAATACGGAGAAAGTAAAGGAAGGAAAAAGCTTGGGTAAGCTCAACCACAGGGATGTCAAGGAGAAAATTGCCTAAGCAATCAATGGCGGTGATCAAGTACACTACTATAGATGGGGGTCTCCTGAGCCGGCCGGATGTACACTACATAATGTGACATCAAAAAGATATATGAAGGATAAAAGTGGCAAAACTGTTTCCTGAGGTTGGGGATATAAGAGAGGAAGAGGAAGGAAATTGGGAAAGGAGGGAGGGGAAATGAAAAAAAGTGTATATAAATACCTACAAATACACATGCACATACATATACAGTCAGGTCCATAAATATTGGGACATCAACACAATTCTAACATTTTTGGCTCTATACACCACCACAATGGATTTGAAATGAAACGAACAAGATGTGCTTTAACTGCAGACTGTCAGCTTTAATTTGAGGGTATTTACATCCAAATCAGGTGAACGGTGTAGGAATTACAACAGTTTGCATATGTGCCTCTCACTTTTTAAGGGACCAAAAGTAATGGGACAATTGGCTTCTCAGCTGTTCCATGGCCAGGTGTGTGTTATTCCCTCATTATCCCAATTACAATGAGCAGATAAAAGGTCCAGAGTTCATTTCAAGTGTGCTATTTGCATTTGGAATCTGTTTCTGTCAACTCTCAAGATGAGATCCAAAGAGCTGTCACTATCAGTGAAGCAAGCCATCATTAGGCTGAAAAAACAAAACAAACCCATCAGAGAGATAGCAAAAACATTAGGCGTGGCCAAAACAACTGTTTGGAACATTCTTAAAAAGAAGGAACGCATCGGTGAGCTCAGCAACACCAAAAGACCCGGAAGACCACGGAAAACAACTGTGGTGGATGACCAAAGAATTTTTTCCCTGGTGAAGAAAACACCGTTCACAACAGTTGGCCAGATCAAGAACACTCTCCAGGAGGTAGGTGTATGTGTGTCAAAGTCACCAATCAAGAGAAGACTTCACCAGAGTGAATACAGAGGGCTCACCACAAGATGGAAACCATTGGTGAGCCTCAAAAACAGGAAGGCCAGATTAGAGTTTGCCAAACGACATGTAAAAAAGCCTTCACAGTTCTGGAACAACATCCTATGGACAGATGAGACCAAGATCAACTTGTACCAGAGTGATGGGAAGAGAAGAGTATGGAGAAGGAAAGGAACTGCTCATGATCCTAAGCATACCACCTCATCAGTGAAGCATGGTGGTGGTAGTGTCATGGCGTGGGCATGTATGGCTGCCAATGTAACTGGTTCTCTTGTATTTATTGATGATGTGACTGCTGACAAAAGCAGCCGGATGAATTGTGAAGTGTTTCAGGCAATATTATCTGCTCATATTCAGCCAAAGGCTTCAGAACTCATTGGACACTGCTTCACAGTGCAGATGGACAATGACCCAAAGCATACTGCAAAAGCAACCAAAGAGTTTTTTAAGGGAAAGAAGTGGAATGTTCTGCAATGGCCAAGTCAATCACCTGACCTGAATCCGATTGAGCATGCATTTCACTTGCTGCAGACAAAACTGAAGGGAAAATGCCCCAAGAACAAGCAGGAACTGAAGACAGTTGCAGTAGAGGCCTGGCAGAGCATCACCGGGGATGAAACCCAGCGTCTGGTGATGTCTATGCGTTCCACACTTCAGGCTGTAATTGACTGCAAAGGATTTGCAACCAAGTATTAAAAAGTAAAAGTTTGATTTATGATTATTATTCTGTCCCATTACTTTTGGTCCCTTAATAAGTGGGAGGCACATATG
This sequence comes from Staurois parvus, assembly GCF_062004578.1. Taxonomy (NCBI): domain Eukaryota; kingdom Metazoa; phylum Chordata; class Amphibia; order Anura; family Ranidae; genus Staurois; species Staurois parvus. Next base: position 177,792 of record NW_028318930.1, read on the forward strand.
CAAACTGTTGTAATTCCTACACCGTTCACCTGATTTGGATGCAAATACCCTCAAATTAAAGCTGACAGTCTGCAGTTAAAGCATATCTTGTTCGTTTCATTTCAAATCCATTGTGGTGGTGTATAGAGCCAATAATTTTAGAATTGTGTCCATGTCCCAATATTTATGGACCTGACTGTATATATACATACACACATAATGGGGGGGAGTGGAGAAGGCGTAGGGATGGACTTTGAAGGTAAAAGATCATTTCAATGGGAAACTCCAGTATTTGATGCAATATTTTTGTAATGTTTGGACAAATGGTTTTAGTTCCTTGCATCTCAAAAGTGTCTGCGGGGTTATGCCAGATAAAATGTGGTACTTGTGTGTTTGAAAGATCAGATCTCTCTTGGACCAAACAGCTGGCATAATGGCTGTCCTGGTCCTGTAAAGTGTAGGTTTGACTATGATGTCACGAGGGGGGGCATCAGGTCTCTTCGGCCCAGGGCCCTCTGGATTCTGTTGAATTTCAGTCTCTTGATTGGGGTTCCTGGGATGGGTTTTTGTAGCAGGGCGGTAACAGTAGAGTTTAAATCCTCTATGGATTCGGGGAGACCTCTGATCTGAAAGTTTACTCTCCTACTATGGTTTTCAAAGTCCTCAAGTTTCTGGAGGGCAGAGGCAAGATCCAGTTTGATAGCGTTGGTATCTTGTTCGTAGTTATCAATTACTGAAATAGAATCGTCCATTTTGTGTTCAAGGTCGTCGATGCAGGATCCTGTGTCTCTTATTTCGTGGGTGCTACACTGTAGCAGTGTTAAATTCCTGTTGGAGAAGAAGTTCAAATTTCTCAAGAAGGGCAGAGTCCCGAACAGTCACTGCGGGAGGATCAGTTGATTGTGATGCCGGAAGGCTGTCGTTAGAGGACTCGTCCAGGTTAAACATATGCTCCTAGGAGGAGAGTGGATGTTCAGGTGAATGTTTGGAGAGGCCATTTTAGGCGGTGGCCGTTTGGCAGAAGTAGCAGAGATTTTAGAGGTGCTTGTTTGTTTTCGATTTAGCTGGAGTAGTGGTGGAGTATTTCCCCATGGTTCCAGGGGAAGCCGGGGTACTTTATAAGAAGACTACAGGTACAGCAATAGTCACAAGTATAGGTAGCTCTGGTGAGTGTCAACACCTGCAGTGCGGCTCCAGAGTTGTCAGGATAGGATATGGTAGCAGGGGGAGCATTGTCAAGGCATGGGAGCTGTCCTCCAAAGCTCAGCAGGGTAGGCTGAGATATAAAGGTGTGATGCGTTAAGGAGATTTCCACTAGGAACACAGTTTAGAAGCACAGTGAGGAGTTATCACAAGAAAAACATCCTGTCGTGACCTTACAGTCAGAAAGTAGTTCAGGCTGTATATACAGGAGCCTTTGGGGTTAATAAGGTAGCTGAAGCAAGTTCCGACAGTAGGGTCCCACTGCACTGGAGTGAGTGGAAGAAGTGGTGCAAAAAGTTCAGTGTCCCAGATGGCTTAAGGAAGGTAGATGTTTAAATCTCACTTGGGTCAAGTAATGAATTCTGGCTGGAAACAGTAGGCATGGAATCCCAAGCAGAGCTCAGCAGTTGTTTAGAAGATGCAGGGAATAAAACCTCCCAGAGCTTGTAGGGGACAAGCAGCAGATAGGAACAGGAGCCCGGGCAGGTCTTTATCGTTAAGAAGGGCTTATGCCCAGGTGGCAGCAGGAGAGCAAAAGAGCTGTGAGTAGATAATGCAGGAGTGCTGGTAGAGCTCTGCTAGCGTGTGGTATGGTTACGCTGTTTTATTAGTAAAGATGGCCACCGTTCCCCATGTATTCAGAGGCTCAAGAGCTCGGGTAGAAGCATACTGTGAAGGCTAAGGGGCAGCCTTTTTATGTCTCGGCATACAGGGACCGTGTGGTCGCCCGGATTAAGATGGTAGAGAAGGAGGAGACCAAATTGGTCAAATTAAATTTGGAGCTTAAAAAGCTACGCTCCAGTTATGACCGTGTGTGGAGCAGGAAGAGACAGGCGATGAAGCCTGGTCTGGAGGCCTTAGAGCAGAGGGTATCTCTGCAAGAAAAGTATGTGGCGGCACTTAAAAAGAAGAGTGGGGCTCTGAAGGAGAAGTTCGCTAATGATAGCTGCTTCAAAGCTGCAAGAAACAGGAGTGTTGCAGCAGCAAGAGGTCCTGTGGATATGGTCTCCTCTATGGAGGAGTCATCCGATGAGCCAGTGATGGAAGGTGAACCAGTGACCGGGGATGAGCCAGTGACTGCAGGTGTGCCAACGCAGGAGCTGGCTGAGCTTGCTGCACCAAATTTGGAAATGGCGCTGCCAGAAATGGAGGACGCCGAGGCCGTGGGTGGTTCGGACTCCCTCCCCCTAGAGCAGCAGAGCGCAGATTGGGGATCGCGTGTGGAGGAGGCGGAGGCGGCTGGGGAGTTGCGCTTTGTCCAGGAAGAGGAGCTGGAGTTGAGTGGTGATCGTTTCCGCTTCACCTCGGAGGATTCTGGAAGTGAGGAGGAGGATACTTCACAGAAGCCGGCCAAGCCGGTGCGGAAGGAGCGCGCTGTGTTTGTGCAGCTAAAGAGGATCCCGAGCTCCTTGGGGAGCTCCGTTCTGGTAAAGGACGGTATACCAGTGATCGGGGAGGTGCTGCAGGACTCTGTGCAAATGGGCAGCAAGGAGTTAAAGGACATCTCTGGTGGTAAGATCGAGCCAGTGGTGCAGGCTCCTCATGTGGGGCAAGGGGCGGTTTGTGTAGGTCTCTCTGTCCCGTTAAGCCCCACCCCTCCGAAGGTGGGGGCTACCCTTGCTGGGGAATCTATTGCTCCTGGCGCTGCACCTGAGGTTCTGTCCCCGCAAATCCAGGTGCCCATACATCAGGTCCTGCAGAGTCCCCCTTTGGTGGGTTCAGGCCCCCGGGTTCAGGTCACTTCAGCCCCTGCTTTGGCGGGCTCCGGTGGAGATGGTCCGGGTGTTTGGGCTCAGGGTCCTTTGGGTCCTGCACCCCTAGTCCCCCTCTCTGGTGGCCCTGCTCTATCTGGCCCTGTTCCCCCGGGTCCCAGTGATCCAGTCTCGGACCCCCCTGGTCCAGTTCCCCCTGAGGCAGGTGCCTCTGTGCCCAAGCCTGTCATCAGCTACTCAGCAGCAGTGAGAGGTGGGCAAGGATCAGTTAGGCCACTTATGGCGCGGGCAGGTAACCTGCCAACCTCTGCAACCAGGAGAAATGTGGTGCAACTAAAATGGTCGGGGGAGGGACCCCTTTCAAGCAGAAAAGAGGTAATAGACCGCGTCCTGGAGATGGGGTTCAGGGCGGCAGATATTTTTACTTTTATTGCTCCTGTGGGAACAGGGGAGTACGATGTCTCGTTCGTAAGGCCAGAGCAACTGGATCTTTTTTGGCAATGCTATGAGGCAATTTATGTCTGTAGTTCCAGGTGGGTGGGGTTGTCCCCCAAATTAATATCTAGGCAGAATGTCATCAAAAAGGTCACCATACTTGTGAGGAATGAGTCCATCCCCCCATCAGATATTGTAGTGTGGCTGGGGAGGTATGGGGATGTTATGGGGGTCCTCAGCAAGGTGGTAGACGAGAGAGGGATCTGAACAGGTGGATGGACAAATACCGTCCGTCTGAGAGTAGAGGGCAATGTGCTTCAGCACATACCCTCATCTGCTTTCTTGGGGAGGGATAGAATAGTTGTGTTTTATGCCGGTCAGCCCCGGGTATGTCACCCATGTGGTGCAAAGGGGCACTTTGCTGCCACGTGCCCGGTTATACGGTGCTCTCTTTGCCAGGAAATTGGTCACCTGGCAAGAGATTGTAACATTGTGAGGTGTAACCTCTGCGGGGTCTTGGGCCATACATACAATCAGTGCCCAGAGGCACTCAGCAACCTCCCAGTGGCGGAAATTGCTGCCGAATTGGACAGGATGGATGCCGAGGAGGCGGAGGCGGAGAGGGCCAAGTCGGCCTCTGCAGCAGCCTTGGTAGAGTTGGGGGTGGCTTCAGTTGTCCCTTCTGTGGTAGTTCCCCTGGTTGAGCCCACCCCAGTCAGTGTCCCGGTAGTTTCTCCTGTTGGGTCTGTCCCCCCTCCTAGTAAGGGGAAAAAGTTGGCTGAGGCTGCCAGAGGGGACGGGGTGGTGGATGTAAAATCTAGGCCGTCTGTGCCTGCTCCCCCGGTTCTCCTCCGTTTGAGGCGGGAGAAAAAGCCCAGTAGGGAACCTCAGGGGTCCCAGGGTCCTGTTCAGGGCGGCAGGGTGGGGTCTAGGTGGAGGAGGGGTGGTCGGTGGTGGGGAGGCATAGCCGGCCGGTCCTCTCTCCTGCAGGGTCTATCTCCTCTCTGGATGTGGGAGATGTGGCCCTTGGTAACATGTTTGGGGCTCTGTCGGGGGGGGAGGAGGAGGAGGTATCCGAGGATCCTGTTTCCCCGATGGAGGATGAGGAGGCAGGGGGGTCTCTAAAGAGGTCAGGAGACCCTTCAAAAAAAGTCAAGAAGAGGGTTAAGAAACGCCACTCTCAATTATCTTAATGGCAGTTCCCATTCTGATAAAGGTGGCAACTATTAACGTTGCCAGCATAAAGTCTGTGAGTGCTAGAGAGTCAGCCTTATTTTTGCTCAGCGGTGTTGATGCTGATGTTTTATTTTTGCAGGAGACCAGGTTGCCCAGCTTGGCTGACATACATCTGGCCAAGCGGGAGTGGAGGCGTGGGCCCTCCTATTGGTCTCTTGCGGCTGAGCCTTACAGCGTAGTTGCGGTGCTTTTTACCGGTATAGTAACGTGCCGGTGGATTATTGAGGTGGAGATTGGACGATGTCTGATCCTAGATGTCCTTGTGAGGGGGCAGGAACTGCGCCTAATTAACATTTATGGACCACAGTCCAAGTGGGACAGGAAATGCCTCTTCACAAAGATCAAGCCTTTCCTTTTTATGTCTCGGCTGGTGGTCTTTGGAGGTGATTTTAACACCATAACTAGGCCCAAGGACAGGAGGGGCTTCAATGACAGGCTGGGATATGATAGCGTTTTTCTGAATGCTATAGTCAGGGAAGCAGGTCTGGTGGACGCCTTGGTTAAGAGCAGCCCAGACAGCACTGGTTTCACGTTTAGGAGAGGTAACAGTCAGAGTAGGATAGATAGGTTTTTCTTGAAGGAGGACTCTGCCTTCTCGGCACCTGAGTGTCGGGCGGTGGAGTTTTGTGACCACCTTATGCTTACTGTGACTTCGAATGTTTAGACACGCCGCTGAGAGGGAAGGGCATCTGGAGGTTGAATTCGTCTCTGCTGGAAGACGAGGAGGTGAGACAATCTTTTGAGGAGTTCTTTCAGGCCCAGGAGACCGTGCTGGATTTCTGCAACAGTAAGTCGGAGTGGTGGGAGCTTACTAAGGTGCGGATTGGCAGGTTTTTCAAGGCCATAGGGAAAAGAAAGCAATTTAATAAGTACATCGCCTACCAACGGTTGCGGAGGAAGCTCGACCGCCTTGTTTCTAGCGGTGGATATTCTGGGGCAATCTTGGAGGTCAAGCTTCTCCTCAGGGAGTACCAATATGACCGGCGTGCCTCTTTGGTTCTGGAGAGGGATTATGGGAAGTACCACTCGCCCGACCCTTTTCAGAACTGCAAACAGGGTGCAGCAATTAAGACCCTGAGGGATGGTACGGGGTCTCTGACGAGATCCAGGTTAGGGATTCTGGAAGTCTCTAGGTCCTATTATGTGGACTTGCTGAGTGAGAAGCACCTTGGCCGGACAAGGATGTTAAGCTTTTTGGAGACTACACCGGGTCTGGAAGGTAATGTCTCGCCGGCAAGTTTGACTGGGGAAATTACTGCTGAAGAGGTGATCAAAGCCATTGACAATCTGGCCATTAAAAAGACTCCTGGGCCAGATGGTTTGACAGCTGAGTTTTTTAAGAGCTTTAAGTCCAGCTTGGCGCCTCGCCTTGCGGAGGTTTACAATTGCTGTCTGGGTGAGGGGTCCCTCCCTCCCTCCATGAGGCAGTCTGCAGTGATTCTCCTGTCAAAGGGTAAGGATCCTTCGGCTATTGAGAATTGGCGCCTCATTAGCCTTCTCAATGTCGATAGAAAGGTTCTGGCTAAGATCTTGTTCTGGCGCTTGTCGTCAGTGGCAGACGGCTTGCTTTCCCGTCAGCAGCATTGCTCGGTTCAGGGCAGGAGTACCTTCACAGTGGTGTTAGCTGTCCGGGAGGCTCTGGAACGGTGTAAGGCTGAGGGATGGGGAAAGTTTCTGCTGGCTGTGGACCAGGCAAAGGCTTTTGACCGAGTCAATCACGAGTACCTCTGGCATCTCCTGGACCGTTACGGTTTGGAGGGGAGGTTCACTGGATGGCTGAAGACGTTATACAGGGAGGCTGAGAGCTTCATGTTGGTGAATGGTTGGGTTGGGCGGCCTTTTGGGGTTGGATCGGGGGTGCGCCAGGGGTGCCCGCTGAGCCCTCTGCTCTACGTTTTTGCTATCGACCCCTTCGTCAGGAGGCTAGATGGTGGGGCGTTGGGTGGGGTGCCGGTGGGTGCTGCTGGGGATCCGCCCCTGAGGGTCGTCGCCTATGCTGACGACGTTTCTGTCTTCATCTCTGGGACCGGGGAGGCGCAGGAGGTGGTCTCGGTGATGGATCAGTATGCCGAGGCGTCTGGCTCCAAGGTCAATCGGGACAAATGTGAAGTTCTCTGGATGGGTGGGGAGGGTGAGAGCTTCTCGCTTCTGGACACCTTCCCAGTGCCTCAGCAGAGTGTGTAAATTTTAGGCATCAATTTCGGCCCTGCTGATTACAGCAAGTCAAATTGGGAGGCCAAGCTGTCCGATGCTGAGGTCAGGGTGAGATGCTGGAAGGGGTGGCGGCTCTCCTTGAGGGAAAGGGTTGACCTGATCAAAACTTTCTTGGTCCCTGTGTTTTTGTACGTCAGTTTTGTTTGCCTCTTGCCAGAGTCGCTCTATACGAGGATTTACAGCTGTTTCTTCCAGATGTTATGGGGGAACAGGCTGAACCTTGTCAGGCGGGACATAACCTACTCATCCAGGCGGGAGGGTGGCCTAGGTATGGTCAACCCGATAGTTTTCTTCTCTCTGATGTTCTTGAAACATAATTTTGGTAACATGCTGGCAGAGAGACCACCTGTATGGGTAGGGCTGTTTCGGACTTGGTTCGGACCCTTTCTGAGCAGTTGGGAGAGTGGCGGGCCAGTGAAAAGCCTGCGGGTCAAGCACGGTAAGCTCCCGACTTATGTGGCCCCGTGCCTGAAGTTACTCCGGCGGTGGCATGTGATGGCTGAGGAGGTCAGATCCCTCCCTAGGAGACTCCTGGGTGAGAGGGTTTGTGGCGACCGCTTTCCATGCGCCGTTGACCTTGAAAGATTGCCCAGGCCATATCATGAGGGAGGGTTTATGTTTGATAAATCTAGAACGGATTCCCTTGAAGTTTAGGGACCAGGCCTGGCTCGCTTTTCATGGCAGGCTTTACGTGAGGGGTAACTTCAAGTGCCGTCCTCTGGATGACCGTGGTTGTCCGAGGTCGGAGTGTCAGGGTGAAGTGGAAACTATGGTCCACTTCTTGCTTCAGTGCCCCTTTAACGTGGAAGTATATAAAGAGGTGGGTGGGGCTCTGGGTGTTTCTTTCCTACACTGCATGTCTTATGCAGAGTGGGTATATGGAGCATTCAAAAGCCTCCAGGGTTTTGATTTGGACACCTTGTTTTTAGTCAGTTTAGTGGTCCGTTATTACACGTGGAATGCACGGTGTCAGGTATCCATTCGGAAAAAAGTCCTCCCCGTCCAGGTGGTGGTGTGTGGCATCCTTGGTGAGGTTGGGAAGATTCGGGGCCTTGAGAGAGGCAGGTGGCGGCGGAAGGCTTGGATGGAGGCATGGAGGAACATCAGGCCTGTAGCTGCTACCTGTTGATCTCGGGTGGTGGCATCTGTCCCTAGTTTCTTCTTTTACACTCCCCTAGGTTTTGCAGGTATGGATCCTTTTTGATGAAAGGCTGCAGATGCTGAAGGTCTGAGTTTCTTAGTCCTTTTTTTAGGTATGTAATTGTTTTGTTTGTATAGCTTGTTTAGGCCATAAAGGCCGTCTGAAGCAGTGAGATGGAAATTGATTGTTTTTGCCATAAAGGCCTTCATAGGTATTTATTTTCTATGCTGATGATGTGGTTTTTTTTGTATGCCTGGAGCATCAGGCTTTGTTGCTCCTTCCTTTGGCCATAAAGGCCTATATGTATATGTGTTGGTTTTCTTTTTAGGTATGGACTTTTCTGTTTAAGGCCAAAAAGGCCATGGACTACTATGCTGCAGGCCATAAATGGCTGTTTCATTCTGGGTTGAGTTTTTCCCTTTCAGGAAGTCCTGCACTTTTTTTTTTGTACACGAGGTTTATGTTTGTATTTATTTATATTTTTTACTTTTATAAGAAAAAGTTGTGGCTGTTTTGTATGCTACAATTATCCAATAAAAATATCCCACCACTATTGGCGAGTCCATTCCTGACAGCTGGCTTCTGCAGCTGCGCTACCATTATGACCATGGAATTTCACAGGTCAGAACTGCAACATGGCAACCAGCTACACACTGTGCAGATTGTGGTTGTGTGTAAGGAAATCTGATCTCAGCTGCGCTGTGTGGCGAACAGGAGCTCTGCAGCCATTGCCCAGGCTTTGTGCAGTGCAGAGATAGTAGTTCAGCATAGTTGCCAACATTTTAAAAACATCAGGGTTACTTTTTTTGCACTGCTCCCAGAAAGCCACTGTAGATAAAGAATGTACTTAAATTAGGGATGAGGCATTCATATAAAACAGGCGTGGTTTTGAAAGCAGCATATCATTAACCCAATGCCACACTTCAATCACACATATATAAAAGAGATATGGTTATGCTAGTTCAGCATAGTGAGAGGCTAGAGAAGTATGATGGCAGTATAGTGGCAGATTGGGGCAGTATAATGGCAGGCTAAGGCAGTATAGTGTCAGGTGAGGGCAGTATAGTGGCAGGCTGGGGAAGTATAGTGGCAGTTTAGAGTAGTATAGTGGCAGGTTAGGGCAGTATAGTGGCAGGTTAGGGCAGTATAGTGGCAGGTTAGGACAGTATAGTGGCAGGTTAGGGCAGTATAGTGGCAGGTTAGTACAGTATAGTGGCAGGCTAGGGTAGTATAGTGGCAGGTTAGGGCAGTATAGTGACAGGCTAGGGCAGTATAGTGGCAGGTTAGGTGTCAGGGATCCGGGTATGACCAGAGATGTGTGGACCGACAGGGAAACGCAGACTTCAGGTATAGTATAAAACAATACAATTTATTAAAGGCTAAACAATACATAAACGCAGTGCAAGGCTCAACATAAACACAGTGCAAACAAAACCAAACCTCCAACAGATAACAATATGTACAACACCAAACGTAGTTGGGCAGGCCGGGTCGGTAGCTAATGGGCAGACAAGGTACAAGGAGTAGGCAGGAGAGTGGTCAGGAGTAGCCGAGGTCAGTACAGGCAGAGTTCATGCGGAGTCAGGATCAAAGCAGAGAGTCAGGCAGGCAGGATACAGGATCAGGATACAGGGCACAAGGGAGCAATACACCAAGGCACTGACTGCAGGCCTGGTCCTACTTAAATACACCTCCTGCAATCAGCCTCAGGTGATGGCCTGATTGCAGGAGTGAGACACTGGCTGCTGAGAGCACCCGCTGGCCAGCACTGGTACTGCAGCCCACAAGGCATGTAAGCCCCAGCACTACCAGAGATAAGACCATTCCTGACAGTACCCCCCCCCCTCAAGGAGCGGCCTCAGGACGCTCCAAACAGTCCATAATGGCCCAAATGTTCCACCGCCTGGGTCCGGAAACTGGCTGGACATCCCACTGCCGGAATCAAGCGATTGGCTGGGTCTCCTGCTGATAGGCCTATCTTTTTGCAGAAGACCGCAGGAAGGCAGGTTGCTGGACACAGGATTTACAGAAGCAGGCTGGGCATCAAGAGCCTGTACGTCAGGCTGGGCAGCGGGCGGAGGCACGTCAGGCTGGGCAGCAGGCAGAGGCACGTCAGGCTGGGCAGCAGGCAGAGGCACGTCAGGCTGGGCAGCAGGCAGAGGCACGTCAGGCTGGGCAGCAGGCAGAGGCACGTCAGGCTGGGCAGCAGGCAGAGGCACATCAGGCTGGGCAGCAGGCAGAGGCACATCAGGCGGAGCAACGGGCACCGGGCCATCAGGCGGAGCAGTGGGCACCGGGCCATCAGGCGAGGCAGCGGGCACCGGGCCATCAGGTGAGGCAGCGGGCACCGAGTCATCTGGCACGACAGCAAGCACTGAGCCATCTGGCAGAACAGCGGGCACCGAGTCATCTGGCAGAACAGCGGGCACCGAGTCATCTGGCAGAACAGCGGGCACCGGGTCACCAAGCTCGACAGCGGGCACCGAGTCATCTGGCACGACAGCGGGCACCGAGTCATCTGGCACGACAGCGGGCACCGGGTCACCAGGCTCGACAGCAGGCACCGGGTCACCAGGCTCGACAGCGGGCACCGAGTCATCTGGCACGACAGCGGGCACCGAGCCATCTGGCACGACAGCGGGCACCAAGTCATCTGGCAGAACAACGGGGACTGGGTCACCAAGCTTGACAGCGGGCACCGAGTCATCTGGTATGACAGCGGGCACCGAGTCATCTGGCGCAACAGCGGGCACCGAGCCATCTGGCAGAACAGTGGGCACCGAGTCATCTGGCAGAACAGCGGGCACTGAGTCATCTGGCAGAACAGCGGGCACCGAGTCATCTGGCAGAACAGCGGGCACGGGGTCACCAAGCTCGACAGCGGGCACCGAGTCATCTGGCACGACAGCGGGCACCGAGTCATCTGGCACGACAGCGGGCACCGGGTCACCAGGCTCGACAGCAGGCACCGGGTCACCAGGCTCGACAGCGGGCACCGAGTCATCTGGCACGACAGCGGGCACCGAGCCATCTGGCACGACAGCGGGCACCAAGTCATCTGGCAGAACAACGGGGACTGGGTCACCAAGCTCGACAGCGGGCACCGAGTCATCTGGTATGACAGCGGGCACCGAGTCATCTGGCGCAACAGCGGGCACCGAGCCATCTGGCAGAACAGTGGGCACCGAGTCATCTGGCAGAACAGCGGGCACTGAGTCATCTGGCACGACAGCGGGCACCGAGCCATCTGGCATGACAGCGGGCACCGAGCCATCAGACAGGACAGCGGGCACCGGGTCATCTGGCTCGACAGCGGGCACCAAGTCACCTGGCTCAACAGCGGGCACCGGGGCGCCAGGCTGGACCACGGGCACCGGGGCGCCGGGCTGGACTACGGACACCGGGGCATCAGGCTGGATCGGGTCATCAGGCTGGATCGGGTCATCAGGCTGGGTAGCGGGCACCGGGTCATCAGGCAGGACAGCGGGCACCGGGGCATCTGGCTGGATAACAGGCATCGGATCATCAGGCTGGATAACGGGCATCGGGTCATCAGCCTGGATAGGATCGTTAAGCTGGGTAGCGGGCACCAGATCATCAGGCTGGATAGGATCATCAGGCTGGGTAGGATCATCAGGCTAGGTAGGATCATCAGGCTGGGTAGCGTACACTGGGTCATCAGGCATCCGGGCATCAGGCTGAAGAGCGGGCACCAGGGCACCAGGCTGGACAACGGAAGGCGGGTTCTCAGACGGCAAGCTGACCGGTTTGGATATTGGCAGGATGGTACTGGTTGGAAAAAATTTTTGCTTCTTCTTGGGTTTAGTTTCTGGAGCACCGCAAGTAAATGCAGGGCTGTAAACGGAGGGAGCAGCTTCTACAGATGACTTCTTTACAGGGTTGAAGGCAGGATAGGTGCAGCGAGTGGGAACAGGGGACTGACATGTGGTTGATAGCAGGGTATACTGGGCTGTCACTGGGGGTGCTGTGGGAAATGAAGGAATGATTAGAAGCAGGACTGGGTTGTTGCAAGCTGACTGGGGCTGGATGTAACAAATCTGACCATGTCTGTAGTACTGGTTGAACAAAGCTCGGCTTACACAAAGCCTGTCTGACCAAAGACTGCACTGCATTTATACAATCCACTAGCACATGTTGTGAACATGCTGAATAATGCTCCAAGAAGCAATCCGGATCATCCTCCAGCAACCATACCAGTGACTCTACTTGGTCTGCACTAAATGGTGGCAAAAAGTCATCCTTGCTTTCAGGGGTACTAGATGAAGCCAACTCAGCACAAGCCTGAATCAATGGTTGCACCTCAGAGAACTCCGTGCCCTGATCTACTAGGGAATGAGCGACCCGTATGCACTCTAGCAGCTGATCCCTGGCATACTCCTTCAGAGTCTGATAGGCATATTCTCTGTTATCTAAGACTAGCAGATATAAGTACACAACCTCCTCAGGATGCATCCTTCACAACAACAAGCCAAGATGGCTTCCCTGTGCAGCCACTTCTGGTCAGGACTGGCCTTGGTGTAATGTCAGGGATCCGGGTATGACCAGAGATGTGTGGATGGACAAAGGGAAACGCAGACTTCAGGTATAGTATAAAACAATACAATTTATTAAAGGCTAAACAAAACATAAACGCAGTGCAAGGCTAAACATAAACACAGTGCAAACAAAACCAAACCTCCAACAGATAACAATATGTACAACACCAAACGTAGTTGGGTAGGCCGGGTCGGTAGCTAATGGGCAGACAAGGTACAAGGAGTAGGCAGGAGAGTGGTCAGGAGTAGCCGAGGTCAGTACAGGCAGAGTTCATGCGGAGTCAGGATCAAAGAAGAGAGTCAGGCAGGCAGGATACAGGATCAGGATACAGGGCACAAGGGAGCAATACACCAAGGCACTGACTGCAGGCCTGGTCCTGCTTAAATACACCTCCTGCAATCAGCCTCAGGTGATGGCCTGATTGCAGGAGTGAGACACTGGCTGCTGAGAGCACCCGCTGGCCAGCACTGGTACTGCAGCCCACAAGGCAGGTAAGCCCCAGCACTACCAGAGATAAGACCATTCCTGACAGTACCCCCCCCCCCCCAAGGAGCGGCCTCAGGACGCTCCAAACAGTCCATAATGGCCCAAATGTTTCACCACCTGGGTCCGGAAACTGGCTGGACATCCCACTGCCGGAATCAAGCGATTGGCTGGGTCTCCTGCTGATAGGCCTATCTTTTTGCAGAAGACCGCAGGAAGGCAGGTTGCTGGACACAGGATTTCCAGAAGCAGGCTGGGCATCAAGAGCCTGTACGTCAGGCTGGGCAGCGGGCGGAGGCACGTCAGGCTGGGCAGCAGGCAGAGGCACGTCAGGCTGGGCAGCAGGCAGAGGCACGTCAGGCTGGGCAGCAGGCAGAGGCACGTCAGGCTGGGCAGCAGGCAGAGGCACATCAGGCAGAGCAGTGGGCACCGGGCCATCAGGCGAGGCAGCGGGCACCGGGCCATCAGGTGAGGCAGCAGGCACCGGGCCATCAGGCGAGGCAGCGGGCACCGAGTCATCTGGCACGACAGCAACCGCTGAGCCATCTGGCAGAACAGCGGGCACCGAGTCATCTGGCAGAACAGCGGGCACCGGGTCACCAAGCTCGACAGCGGGCACCGAGTCATCTGGCACGACAGCGGGCACCGAGTCATCTGGCACGACAGTGGGCACCGGGTCACCAGGCTCGACAGCGGGCACCGAGTCATCTGGCACGACAGTGGGCACCGAGCCATCTGGCACGACAGCGGGCACCAAGTCATCTGGCAGAACAACGGGGACTGGGTCACCAAGCTCGACAGCGGGCACCGAGTCATCTGGCATGACAGCGGGCACCGAGTCATCTGGCGCGACAGCGGGCACCGAGCCATCTGGCGCGACAGCGGGCACCGAGCCATCTGGCGCGACAGCGGGCACCGAGCCATCTGGCAGAACAGGGGGCACCGAGTCATCTGGCAGAACAGCGGGCACTGAGTCATCTGGCACGACAGCGGGCACCGAGCCATCTGGCATGACAGCGGGCACCGAGTCATCAGACAGGACAGCGGGCACTGGGTCATCTGGCTCGACAGCGGGCACCAAGTCATCTGGCTCAACAGCGGGCACCGGGGCGCCAGGCTGGACCACGGCACCGGGGCACCGGGCTGGACTACGGACACCGGGGCATCAGGCTGGATCGGGTCATCAGGCTGGATCGGGTCATCAGGCTGGGTAGCGGGCACCGGGTCATCAGGCAGGACAGCGGGCACCGGGGCATCTGGCTGGATAACAGGCATTGGATCATCAGGCTGGGTAGCGGGCACCAGATCATCAGGCTGGATAGGATCATCAGGCTGGGTAGGATCATCAGGCTAGGTAGGATCATCAGGCTGGGTAGCGTACACTGGGTCATCAGGCATCCGGGCATCAGGCTGAAGAGCGGGCACCAGGGCACCAGGCTGGACAACGGAAGGCGGGTTCTCAGACGGCAGGCTGACCGGTTTGGATATTGGCAGGATGGTACTGGTTGGAAAAAATTTTTGCTTCTTCTTGGGTTTAGTTTCTGGAGCACCGCAAGTAAATGCAGGGCTGTAAACGGAGGGAGCAGCTTCTACAGATGACTTCTTTACAGGGTTGAAGGCAGGATAGGTGTAGCGAGTGGGAACAGGGGACTGACATGTGGTTGATAGCAGGGTATACTGGGCTGTCACTGGGGGTGCTGTGGGAAATGGAGGAATGATTAGAAGCAGGACTGGGTTGTTGCAAGCTGACTGGGGCTGGATGTAACAAATCTGACCATGTCTGTAGTACTGGTGGAACAAAGCTCGGCTTACACAAAGCCTGTCTGACCAAAGACTGCACTGCATTTATACAATCCACTAGCACATGTTGTGAACATGCTGAATAATGCTCCAAGAAGCAATCCGGATCATCCTCCAGCAACCATACCAGTGACTCTACTTGGTCTGCACTAAATGGTGGCAAAAAGTCATCCTTGCTTTCAGGGGTACTAGATGAAGCCAACTCAGCACAAGCCTGAATTAATGGTTGCACCTCAGAGAACTCCGTGCCCTGATCTACTAGGGAATGAGCGACCCGTATGCACTCTAGCAGCTGATCCCTGGCATACTCCTTCAGAGTCTGATAGGCATATTCTCTGTTATCTAAGACTAGCAGATATAAGTACACAACCTCCTCAGGATGCATCCTTCACAACAACAAGCCAAGATGGCTTCCCTGTGCAGCCACTTCTGGTCAGGACTGGCCTTGGTGTAATGTCAGAGATCCGGGTATGAGATGTGTGGACGGACACAGGGAAACGCAGACTTCAGGTATAGTATAAAACAATACAATTTATTAAAGGCTAAACAATACATAAACGCAGTGCAAGGCTAAACATAAACACAGTGCAAACAAAACCAAACCTCCAACAGATAACAATATGTACAACACCAAACGTAGTTGGGCAGGCCGGGTCGGTAGCTAATGGGCAGACAAGGTACAAGGAGTAGGCAGGAGAGTGGTCAGGAGTAGCTGAGGTCGTTACAGGCAGAGTTCATGCGGAGTCAGGATCAAAGCAGAGAGGCAGGCAGGCAGGATACAGGATCAGGATACAGGGCACAAGGGAGCAATACACCAAGGCACTGACTGCAGGCCTGGTCCTACTTAAATACACCTCCTGCAATCAGCCTCAGGTGATGGCCTGATTGCAGGAGTGAGACACTGGCTGCTGAGAGCACCCGCTGGCCAGCACTGCAGCTCACAAGGCAGGTAAGCCCCAGCACTACCAGAGATAAGACCATTCCTGACATTAGGGCAGTATAGTGGCAGGTTAGGGCAGTATAGTGGCAGGCTAGGGCAATATAGTGGCAGGCTAGGGCAATATAGTGGCAGGTTACGGTGGTATAGTGGCAGGTTAGGGCAGTATAATGGCAGGTCAGAGCAGTATAGTGGCAGGCTAGGGCAGTATAATGGAAGGTCAGAGCAGTATAGTTACAGGCTAGAGCAGTATAATGGCAGGTCAGAGCAGTATAGTGGCAGGCTAGGGCAGTGCAGTGGCAGGTTGGGGCAGTGGCAGGTTAGGTCAGCGCAGTGGCAGGTTAGGTCAGCGCAGTGGCAGGTTGGGCAGCGCAGTGGCAGGTTGGGGCAGCGCAGTGGCAGGCTGGGGCAGTATGTAGTGATAGTGTGCTTACAGTACAGCATGGCTGGGGTTGAAGACTTCCCTGGGTTTGGCTGCTGTATCCACATCTCTTCATGATTGAAAGAGTCTGTGGGAGCGGAGGAGGCAGCCACACCCCTGGCCCCGCCCACCAATTGGCTGCCTTGGAAGACAGTGAAGACACAAGCTGTATTAGATTACAGGGGAGAGGTACAGGCAACTTCCCCCACCCCGCTGGTCCCCCCCCTTATGACCTGATGATAGACTGGGCAGTACATCTACTATGGTTATAAAGCTGCAGGGGTGCGGCTGTCTGAAGTATCATTTATTAGACAAGTACAGTGTCCAGGGTGGAGGAGGACGGCAGTTAGCTTTGGAGGGGCACAACTGAAATTTGGGTATGCTTAGCCAACCCCAGCACTCCCCTAGATCCAGCCCTGCAGACAGCACTCAGAGTTCGGTGCCTATTAATGAACAACATGGGATCCCAGGCTGACAGAGGGAAGGGAGAGCAGTTAAACACA
Source organism: Staurois parvus (assembly GCF_062004578.1). Classification (NCBI taxonomy): domain Eukaryota; kingdom Metazoa; phylum Chordata; class Amphibia; order Anura; family Ranidae; genus Staurois; species Staurois parvus. The sequence goes on from NW_028318930.1 coordinate 194,413, forward strand.
TTTGAGGAGCTCAGCCCACCCGGCTATGTGAAATGTGCAATGATCCTACAGCTTCAGGAAGAGCTGGATGCCCAGAACTGGCATGGAGGCAGTTGCAAGGTGTGATTGGGGGGGATGGGTGGTCCCGCTGCAATAGCTTGGACAGTGGGGGCCAGGAGGAGGCAAGGAGCCGGTCCGGGTAATGGGCGAAGGGCCGAGGATAACAAATTGGCTATGCGGGCTGTCAGCAGGGCAGTAAAGCAGAAGTGGGAAGGGTGTCCTTTGGAGTGTGCTGGCTACTGTTCCCCACTTGATGTGAAGTCCTGTCATTACCAGAGACCCAGGAGCCGATGGTGCAGCAGTCTGAGGCAGTGGGACACTATAGACAGGACCACGGGATATCAGGGAAGCCAGGAGTCAAATGCAGGGTGTCAGGCATGATTATGAAGGGTGATTATGAAGGGTGATACTTGTGTCTACACACACGGGTGGAGAGAAGCTGGTCTAATGTGCAGCCATCTTCGTCGGCCCCTTAATGTTATTATCTTTTTATGTAATATGTGAATGTAATGATCACAAATGTAATGAAAGTTTCTGTTTATAACTGATTGGAAAACAGAGCAGCTAATAATCTTGATGCTGCATGATGGATATTTAAGAGTTTTTCTTTGATTAACCACTTGCCCTCCAGTAGGTTTACCCCCCTTCCTTACCAGGACATTTTTTGCGATATGGCGCTGCGTTACTGTAATTGACAATTGCACAGTTATATAACGCTGTACCCAAATGAAATGTATGTCCTTTATTTCCCCACAAATAGAGCTTTCTTTTGGTGGTATTTGATCACTTTTTTTTTTTTTCCTTTTTGCGCTATAAACAAAAAGAGACAAAAAATTTTGAGGAAAAAAAATGTCATTTTCTGCTTTAAAACATATTTAAAAATCCAATTTCTTTATAAATTTAGGCCAAAATGGATTCTGCTACCAATTTTTGGTAAAAAAATCTCAATAATTGTATGTTGATTAGTTTGCGCAAAAGTTATAGCATCTACAAACTATGGTACATATACTGGAATTTTTCTTATTTATTTTTATACTATTAATGGCAGCGATCAGCGACTTATAGCAGTACTGCGATATTGTGGCGGACATTTTACACTGACATTGTGGGAACCAGTGACACTAATACAGTGATCAGTGCTAAAAATATACACTAATCAGTGTAATAATGACACCGGTTGGGTAGGGGTTAACATCAAGGGTGATCAAGGGTTAAGTGTGTGCCTAACTATGTTCTTGGTGTGCACTAAGTGGTGCTTTTACTATGGGAAGTGATGGATCGTGTTCAGCTCTGCAGAGACACATGATTCGTGATTCCCCCATCACAACAGAACTGTATCTATGTAAACATAGATAGAGCTCTGTTATTTTCCTTTTCCGGCAATCTGCAGGTGCTGGCTAGCAACTGCTCCCCGGGGCATGTAGATTGGTTTGTGCTGTGATATTGCACAGCAGAAGTGATCCTCTGGCGGCGTGCGCCCCCCCCCCCATGTGGCTGAAATGCAAAATCATGTAGATATACATAATTTTGCACAGGAATGCTGCCCTGTAGCAGTTAAACTGCTATAGAGCTGATGTTAAATTGAGTCATCTAAAACAATAGAGAAAACCTAGTGTTCGATTGACAGTAATATTGTTTCCACATTTGGGATGCCTTGGAGGGTGAAAAAAAACCCAACATTTAAACATTTACATTAAAAATGTTGTTGTAGATCTTCCTGTATTGTCTTTTTCTGTGTGTTCTCAAGTTAGACTATGGTAGCCAAAGTGAAATACTTTGGTACATTCTGCCATAGTCATTGTGGTGGAACTGTAATGCAGAAACACTGGCGTAGTACGCATACGTTTTAAAAACAGAATCCACAGGATATGCATAGTACAGGGGGAGGGAGTAATACAAGTAAAATGTTATCAGCTTAAAGGTTTAACTTGGGTTTTATATACAACTGGTATCTGCTTTAAAGTAGATTTTCTACATAAATTGCAAATTGTTCATTAAGGAAAAAGTAATTTTTTGCCTACTCATAATTGATGGTTTCAGTCAAAGATAATTCTGTTATTGCAATGGATGCAATTTTTAAAGTAAGTCCTTCAAGATGAGGTGTTCTAGTGTATACAGTATGTTCAGTTATATCTGGCACTCAGCGATCCTTTAGCCACCACGTTTGATACACTTGTTTGAGTTTTTATAAAATTTTCTTGGTAAATCATTACGAATTATGTTCCCAGGTTTTTGCTCAGTTCTCCCAGATTGCTTGGGTGTGGGACTGGCATGTAGAGTATGGTGACACATTATGCATGGGGAATTTGTACATACTGGGGCCAGTGTACACAAGAGCCAGTTAGCCTGCCAATGTATCTTTAGAGTGTGGGAGAAGACCAGAGTACACATAGGAAACACACACATTAAATAGTTTGTAGTTGGGCCTATAGTTTGAGACCGTTTAGTTTAGATTTAGAATAGTGTAGCATTCAGGTAGTAGATGGGTAATGTACCTGTAGCAATACTTCACCTTTAATGTAAAAAAGCTGAGTTTTTCTTTCAGTGTTAGGCTAGGCCACTAGTAATCATGGATTTGCCTGTTCAGAAATCTATAATGGGCTATATGAGCATTGTTCTTAATTATGAAATGTTGGACTGACAGTCTTTGTAACACCTGCCTTGACATCAACCAGAAGCAAGTTGGAGGAGACAAGTGCATTTGACAGTAGCACCCGTCTATAAAGACTTTGCCACTTAGCAGCTGCTGAACAGTTCGTACAAGCTTCAGCTGCTCTGCTGGTCAAATACCTGAGCTGTTCCATCTGCTTTGATGGTCAAGTATCTGAACTATCTGTACAAATAAGCTAAAGTTTTTTCTGACATGATGGTCAAGTACTTGCAATTGTCAGGAGGATAAAATGGACTTTGTATGAGATCTGCAATGTTGCAATTGCTGTGCTGCAGGTGCGATCTGATCACCAGATGTCTTATCTGCTGTGCATCACTGGATATGGAGGACTTTGACAAGGTTCTATGCCTCTAAACTCTTGAAAAGGAAAGTTTGATGTTCATATCTGCTCCTGTGCTTTTGAATTCTTGAAAGGGAATATTCGGTGTTCTATTGTTAGTCCAACGTGTAATTTTTATATTTTTGAGTCATATCATAGACAAATTAGATATTCTATGTTGTTAAATCAGAAAGTGAAAGTAGGTAGATACACTTTACATCTCCAGTTTCTAATTTGAGATAAATTTTACCTTGCAGGTGAAGGATGTAGAACATATTAATTACTATTTTGTTTATATAATCAGGTGCTTTCCTTCCAGTGTTAAGATGTTGTCTTTACGTACAGCTTGTCTTTATGTTATTTGTGAGCCAGGGAGTGGTGTGAGGGGGGAAAGGTATACCGGGCACTTATACCCCCTTCCTTACCAGGCCAATGTTCAGCTTACAGCGCTGTCGCACTTTGACAATTGCGCGGTCATGCAACATTGTACCCATATGAATTTTTTATAATTTTTTTTCTCACAAATAGAGCTTTGTTTTGGTGGTATTTACTTTTTGTGCTATTAACAAAAAAGAGCAAAAAATGTGAAAAAAAAATTTTTTGCAAACAGGTAATTTTACTCCTTTACTGATGTGCATTGATGAGGCTGCACTGATAGGCAGCACTGATGGGCACTGATAGGCGGCACTGATTGGCAGCACTAATGAGGTGGCACTGATAGGCGGCACTGATGATGGGTACTGATAGCACTGATAGGCGACATTGACTGGCGGCACTGCTGGGCATTGACTGGCACAACTGCTGCGCACTGACTGGCGCAACTGCTGGGCACTGACTGGCGGCACAGACTGGCAGCACTGCTGGGCTGCACTGATGGGCACAGGTGAGTGGCACTGCTGGGCACAGGTGGGTGGCACTGCTGGGCACAGGAGGGTGGCATTGCTGGGCACAGGTGGGTGGCACTGCTGGGCACAGCACAGGTGGGCGGCACTGCTGGGCACAGGTGGGCGGAACTGGTGGGTGGCACTGCTGGGCACCGATCATCAGCGCACTGATCATCAGTGCCCTGATGATCGGTGCCGATCCCTGCTCTGACAACTGCCGGTTCTCGGCAGTACTTTCCTCACGCTCTTGACAGTGTGAGGAAAGTGCAGGCGAGAACCGGCAATTGCATTTCCCTGTGATCAGCGTGTCATTGGACACGACTATTCACGTGGTAAAAGGCCGCTGTGATTGGTCTTTTACCACATCACTTGATCAGCTGTGTCTGTAGGACACAGCGATCATGGAGATCGCTGGGTGCACACAGTAGAGCGTGTTCTGGGAGGACGTCATATGACACCCTCCCAGAACTGGCCGGCCGCAGTGCAGCCGTCATTCAGCTATCTGCGGTCAGCAACTAGTTAAGTTGTCTCACAATATCTAAGAATGGATTCTAAGCCTGGTTACCTTAGCTGACTTCATATCAAAGGTATTTCATTACAAACTGACCAAGTCCTTAAAAGGTCATGTTGCTCTCAAGTGGGTTGGTAATTTCCTTACACACTAGCCAAGAGTTGGAATATTCCGTCTCATCTTACAGCTGCTATCATGCATGTGTCCAGGGCTGTGGATAATGGGTTACCACCAGTCCTTCTGTATGGAGCCCAGGCCAGCAGGGGGGTCCAGGCAGCTGGGTGAATCACATGTGGGCAGGGAGGGTCAGCGGTACGGCAGGGAGAGGGGATTACTGGAACAGATCTCCTGTATGGCTCTATCTGCAGCAGCTGAAATCTGACTTCTTCTCTCTCCCGCTGGCTTTCAGCTGCTGTAGAGAGAGCCATACAGGGGATCAGTTCCAGTAAATGCCCCCCTGCTGCACTTATCACCCTCCCTGTGCACAATACATTTTCCGCTGCTGCCCAGGTACCCCTGTGTGCCCCCTCTTTCCCACGGGCAGCTGCAAGCACACAATAGGATGGATGGAGAGTTGGGGAAGGGTCTGGTAAATATGTCACATTTACCAGCAACTTTCTTTCCTTAGTGAACACAATGAGTGATCAGTAACGATCACTCACCGTGTTCATTCATAACCGAAGCATAGTAAACAGTTTTTTAGTGAGTTTTTTTTTTTTTGGGGGGGGGGGCGGCCTGGTCAGGTTGGCTGTATGGGGCCCCGTGGTTTCTAACAGCAGCCCTGCATGCGTCTAATTTTTATTATCTGTGCCATGCTGAGAAAGTAGTACTCTGTGGCAGAAAGGCATTTTTAGTTAAGTATTCTTGCTATATTTTCTAATATTATTACATTTGTTATCTGTATCTGTCATTTCTTTAATTAAATGGAAACAAATGAAAGTCTCCCTAATGTAGTCATGACAGCAATAAAAACCTGATATAATTTCTAACCCTTCCCCATGTATCCAAAACTTAAAAATGTTTTGCTTACACAGTGGGGATTTGCCTCACCCAGATACACATCACTTCCTTGCCCCTTCCTTTTCTATCTCTTCTCATCCCAGTCCATGCTAGGTCACTAAATTCTTTCCATTTGTGTCTGCTTTCTCTTTTGTCCTTTTCTTTCCTTTCCTACCAAGACCAAGCAATACTCATGGGTTTCCCTCATGACGCAAACCTCCCTGGCAAAGTACACTTACACATGTTAGTTTCAAGTATGTATACTTGATACCAATAAACCTTTATTTTTTTAACATAAATGGCCAGGTGGGATCTTCGTGTGAGAGGGTGTTCCTGAACATCCATCAGAACATGGGCGCATGCGGCCTCGTGGCCTCGCAGTTGCATGCTCTCGGTGTGCCTGTGTCCCATGGACACAGCGTAACTCCACATTGCAGAAGGACTCTCTTATTGGCCCTTCTCATCACATGATGGCTGTGTCCAATCACAGCCATCATGTAATGTCAATAAAGCCACCAGTCTGTTGATCGGCTCTGCCACTCCTTACACACAGAGCCCGCTAGTGAGGAGAAGCAGAGCTGGTCTGTTTAAAACAGTGAGTTACATCCCATAGTGTCCCCCACACAGCTGTCAGTGCACCAAGGATCTATATCTGTCACACAGTACCAGTGATCCACATCTGTCACGGCGTACCAGTGTAAATTCTACATCTGTATCAGTGATCCACATCTGTCACGGTGTACCAGTGTAAAATACACATCTGTTGCGGCGTACCAGCATAAAATCCACATCTGTACCAGTGATCCACGTTTGTCATGGCGTACCAGGGTAAAATCCACCTCTGTACCGGTGATCCTCATTTGTCACGGCATACCAGCGTAAAATCCACATCTGTACCAGTGATGCACATCTGTCACAGCGTACAAGTGTAAAATGCACATTTGTACCAGTGATCCACATCTGTCACGGCGTACCAGTGGAAAATAAACATCTGTACCAGTGATCCACACCTGTCACGGCGCACCAGCGTAAAATCCACATCTGTACCAGTGATCCACAACTGTCACGGTGTACAAGTGTAAAATCCACATCTAGTACGGCATACCAGTGTAAAATGCATATCTGTACCAGTGATCCACATCTGTCACGGCGTACCAGTGTAAAATCCACATTTGTACCAGTGATCCACACCTGTCCCAGTGTAGCAGTGTAAAACTCACATCTGTGCCAGTGATCCAGATATGTCAGTGTACCAGTGTAAAATTTGCATCTGTGCCAGTGATCCAGATCTGTCAGTGTACCAGTGTAAAATTTATATCTGAACCAGTGATCCACATCTGTCATGGTGTACCAGTGGTCATGCACTTCTGTACCAGTGATCAACATCTGTCACGGCCTACCAGTGCCAAATCCACATCTGTCACAGTGTACCAGTTCTCATCCACTTCTGTTCCAGTGATCAACATCTGTCACTGCCAACAGTGTCAAATTCACATCTGTCATAGTTTACCAGTGCTCAATATCTGTCACACAGTACTAATGTAAAATCCACATCAGTACCAGTGAATAACATCTGTCACAGTGTACCAGAGTAAAATCCACACCTGTACTAGTGATCAATATCTGTCACAGTGTACCAGTGTCAAATCCACATCTGTACCATTGATCAATATCTGTCACAGAGTACCAGTCTCAAATCCACATCAGTACCAGTGATCAATATTTGTCAGAGTATCAGTGTCAAATCCACATCTGTACCAGTGAACATCAAAATCAACATCAGCAATATCAGCAGTGCAACATAAACATGTCTAAAAAGTTATACACCAGCGAGGAGGCTTTTCAGATACTGAGTATGACGGATGAGAGTAGCGGGGAACTCTCTCTGTCAGACTTAAATTCTGAGTATGAACCAGTTGAAAGCAGTGGGTCAGCAAAGGATTCTAAGGAGGTGCAGGAGATCAAAGACACAAAGAGGTGCAGGAGACCTGAGGAGGAGCAGGCATCCACCAGTAGCGCAGTGGTGAGTACAAGCAGCGCAGCACTCCCAGAAGATAGGCAGGCATCCACCAGTAGTGCTACAGATCCTGGTGCCATGGCTAGTACAAGCAGGACCACATTCCGAGATGATAGGCCAGGCACTAGTAGCAGGGTTTCCCATACACAACAAGGTAGGGCCCATACTAGCCTCCCAGATGTACTTTTATATCCCAAATGGCTGTCTGCTAATTCGGCAGAAACTACAATACCCCCTTTTACAGCACAGCTAGGCCCTCAGATACAACAGAAAATGATTCCCAAATTAGTTATTTTTATTTATTTTTTACTATTGATCTGCTAAATTACATTGTGGAGCAGTGTAACCTGTATGCCAGCCAATATATAGCCAGAAATCCCAATTCATCATATACCTGCCCATTTGTGTGGAAACCCCTCACCGTGGAGGAATTTAAAATTTTCCTTGGGCTTCCTCTGAACATGGGACTGACAAAAAAAAATTAAGTCCATGCCTACTGGTCTACCCAATCTATACATCATTTGCCAGTCTATTCATCTTGTATGCCCAGAACACGCTATGAGATGATAATGGGATTTTTGCATTTCAATAATATTACCCAGTGCCCTCCTCAAAATCATCCTGATTATGACAAACTATTCAAAATTCAGCCACTGATCAGCTTTTTTGCTGTACCTTCAAGGATTTGTTCACCCCTGACAATATTTGTGTGAATGAATCCCTAGTCCGCTTTACTGGAAGGCTTGGCATCAAATAGTACATCCCCAAACATGGAGTAAAATTCTACAAGGCATGTGAGGGGGCCACAGGATATACAGTGGGGCAAAAAAGTATTTAGTCAGCCACCAATTGTGCAAGTTCTCCCACTTAAAAAGATGAGAGAGGCCTGTAATTGGCATCATAGGTAGACCTCAACTATGAGAGACAAAATGAGAAAACAAATCCAGACAATCACATTGGTTGATTTGGAAAGAATTTATTTGCAAATTATGGTGGAAAATAAGTATTTGGTCACCTACAAACAAGCAAGATTTCTGGCTCTCACAGACCTGTACCTTCTTCTTTAAGAGGCTGCTCTGTCCTGCACTCATTACCTGTATCAATAGCACCTGTTTGAATTTGTTATCAGTATAAAAGACACCTGTCCACAACCTCAAACAGTCACACTCCAAACTCCACTAAAAGAGATGTCTATATCCTTTCCTCAATTCATGATGACTTCAGTGGAACTTCAAGCAAGACAAGGTCCCGTCCAGAAACCAAGATACATACACGACTATAACCAGTTCATGGGGGGGGGGGTGGATATGAATGACTAGATGTTACAGCTGTACTTAGCCACCAGGAGATCAATCTTTTGGTATAAAAAGGTCATCTACTTGGTTCAGTTAGCCCTGTACAATTCGTATGTCATCTTTTCTAAGTGCACATAAAGATCCCTAACCTACCTGAAATATCAAGAGGATATTGTTACAGCCCTTCTCTATCTGCATGGCCATGCCCCTGAACAAATTTGCTCTGATTCAGTGACCAGACTCCATGAGAGGCATTTCCCCGATATCCTCCTTCTTACCCGAACAGGCTGTAAACCCCCCAAAAAATGTTATGTATGTTCCAGTAACCAAATTCGCTGTCACACCCGATACTACTGTCTTCAAAGTCCTTCCCAGCCAGGACTCTCTATTGGAGAGTGCTTCCGGATCTATCACACATCATTACACTTAGTCAAGATATTTTTGCAGTGTCCACTATCTGTTATTTCCCTGTACGACCTGGACTGTTTATCAACAATGCCTCTGCTTGCCGCATGAACTGACCTTGGACTGTTTATTGACAATGCCTCTGCCTGCCTTTTGAACTATCAACCACATTTCTGCCTTCCACGTGAATTGACCTTGGCCTGTTAATCGACCACGCTTTTTGCCTGCCTCCTGAACTGATCTTATGCCCTGCCACTGTATTAGTTGGATTCAAGACAACACAGGGGTCTCATGTATGCGAGGGGCTCCAGAATAGAGAGAAAACAACGTTTTTGGTTTTCTTTGGGTTTGTAATTCCTGGAAAAGGATCTGTTAGTCCGGAGACTTCGAAGAGATTGGGTGGGACAAAGCCTCTACCCCTGTGCCCAGGTCTTACCTGACCAAGGCCCTAACCCTTATATTTTTGCCTGCTGCCAACTTACTGCCATCATGCCTCTGCTTGCCGCATGAACTGACACACCTCTCCCTGCTACCTGTAATATGGACCGTGTTCCTGCCTACTACCAGGACTGACATTTAGGCTGTGCTGACCATGTCTCTGCCTGAACAACTCAATTGGCTGTTGTTGACTGCATGTCTTCCTGCTTCCTGGACTAATGCTTTAGATGTGCTGGCAATATCTCTGCCTGTTGCCTGTAGTGACTATGGACAGTATTTCTTCCTGCTGCCTGGGCGATTCCTTTCACTGTCGCTGACCACGTTGCTGCTTGCTGCCTGCGCCAATGCTCTCTGCACTACTGTGTGATGGATATGGTAAAATGCCTATTTGGTTTCCTGTGGAATATATAAACTTTTTCTATACATATCTACTTTTATACTTTTTTATATTTCTAAACGTTTTGTATGAATATATATATATATATATATATATATATATTTTGTGTGTATATTTTCTTTTTTTGTCTGCTGGGCTTTGTAGTCCTCCTTAACTCAAAAATGTCTGCTCAGCAACCCCTCTCATCGAGTGAACTTGAGAACAAAGGAAATCTTTCTTTCTATAGACCTCGGAGGAGATCACGCCTATATTCTGAGGAAGATTGTTTCGTGTGGAAATGATCAATCAAAGACTAATATAATGCTTATGCTGTTCTCACGGGATGTTCGCATCATTTTGCATATATAAACTCACTCTTTCATTTCAATAAATTAGAAGAAGTTTTCACAGACCTAACGTGTGTCAGTGTGAGTGCACGCACATTCCAGAGCTAGCCAGCAAGATTAATTAGGACAGGAGCAGATAATCACCGAACACTTAGTCCTCACTAAATCAACTGAACTACTAAAACCACAGGTAATTTTTTTGTTTACCCTTTGCTCAGCAGAATTTATTTTTTGGGTGTAATTCTTGGTATGTACATGCTATGTGTTAGAAGCCTGAAGGTGCTACTTGGATATTGGGCCTCTGGATGTGGCCAGGCTGTGGAAAAGTCTTACACATGTGGTATCGCCATACTCAGGAGGAGTAGAAGAATGTATTTTGGGGTGTAATTCTTGGTATGTACATGCTATGTGTTTAGAAATATCTTATAAATGGACAACTTTGTGTAAAAAAAAAAAAAACATTTTCATTTTCTTTCAAAAATGTAATCAGGAAATTAAATGTGTAATTTACTGAATGTCCCTAGAACACCTAACAGTGCTCCTTGCATGTTGGGCCTCTCTATATGGCTAGGTCTCACACATGTGGTTTCCCCATACTCAGGGGGTGTAGCAGAATGTGTTTTGGGGCGAAGCTGCCAGTAAGCATATGCCTTGTTAGAGGAATAACCTGTTAATATAACAATGTGAGAAAAAAAACAAATTTTATTTACTTTCTTAATTTTCCAAAGAATTGTGGGAAAAAAATTACAGGTTCAAAAAACTCACCATGCGTCTTACTAAATACCTTGGAATATCTACTTTCCAAAAAGGGATCATTTGGGGGGTATTTGTAATGTCCTGGATTGTTAGTGTCTCAAGAAATGAGATAGGCCATCAGTATATCAGGTTTGATCAGGTGTGATCAATTTTCAGTGATTTGGTACTATAGCTTGTAGACTCTATAACTTTCACAGAGACCAAATAATACACACCAGTGGGGATTATTTTTACCAAAGCAATGTAACAGTATACGTTTTGGCCCAAATGTATGAAGAAAAATTAATTATTTGTAACATTTTATAACAGAAATGACTAAAAATGCATTTTTTTTCAAACTTTTCGCAAAAATAAAAACCCCAGTGCTAATTAAATAGCACCAAAAGAAAGCTCTATTTGTGTTGAAAAAAAAGGACAAAAATTTCATTTGGGTACAGTGTTACATGACTGAGTAATTATTCAAAGTGTGAGAGCTCTGAAAGCTGAAAACTGGAAGGGGGTAAAAGTGCCCTGTATTGAGGTGGTTAAAGAAGAAAAAAAAGGAAAATTCCATCTTTTGTAAAAATAAATAAACATACATTGCAAAAAAAAAAAATGTGCATTTATTATTATTATTATTTTTTTTTTTTCTATTTGGATTTGTTTGGATTTGAGTCTGCAAAGCAATGTAACTGTGATCAGTAGATCATTGTTGCATTGTTCTGTCTGGTTCACACTCTTCCTCTAGCTCAGGTCTATACCTTTGTACAGACCTGCAGCTACGTAGCTAGAGGAAGTATCAATGGAGCGAGCACAATTCCAATGACGTCACCACAATTGTGTTCCTTTGGGAACTACAGTCAGTGACAAATGGGACTTCACTCACAACTCTCTGTTTATGAATAGCGCATCTGTGTGCACCGAGTCATGCACAGTTGTGCTAAATTAAAATTTGACAGGGGCCAGCAGAGAGAAGAACCCCTGAATTCTGTTAGTATGGGGGAATGGGGGTAGTTTTGGGGCTGTAGACTAAATATGGCTGCAACATGATCAGAAAGGTGGAGTTAGCTTTTAAGAGTACACTGTACCTAGGTTGCACATTAGCAGATCCCAATTCCAGTATTTCCTGTTCTCTGTCCTAACTTTAAAGCTGAAAACAAGTCTCAAGCAGCAGTCTTTGTACAGTGATCTGACAACTCCCCACCCTATGTCACCACTACAGCTTGGCAACCATCAAACTTCACACTCCATGCTGATTGCAGTGCTATACCAGTGACCAGGTGAAGGGATTTTGGACCTTGGTACAGAGATCCCAGCTCTCACGCAAAGTACAAGGGTCTTTAGCTGCAACCTTGGGACCAGCTCAGAATTTTCACATAAGGATCGAGGATATTCAAAACTTACTGTTTTGGTGCACACTCAGTTGATTGCTAACATATTTTCTAAAACTACAGTTAGGCTTAAAGTCCCAGCCAAATGTTATTCAAATCTGGGGCTGTGAAGTAGACTGCATACACTTCTCCTGACAGACTCCATGGCACCATACTTATGGGTTAGTCCTGCCCTCTCCTCTCCTATAGGACCTCACTCCCATAAATCTTTGCTCCTCACCAGAGGCCATGTTCCTTTTTTGCCCTACTCCTATGGATCTAGTGCAAGTCTTGCCTGGTTCCCGCATACAAGATGATCCACGACCAAGGCCTGGCGAGCCTTTCCGGGAGTTGTGAGGTGATGCGATGCTTGTCAGTTCCACGGGTCCCCAGCTAAAGGAGGGGTATTGGATGCGGCAGATGGATGCAGTGCCAGGAGTGGCAAAGATGCATCCCCTCATTAATTCCAGCGTTCCTCAGCTAATAGTGGGGTGGAAATGGGCGAGCAGAAGACGGTGCTTGGAAGAGCTGAGGTCTGCCAATGGCGAACGAGCGGCAACTTGGGCTGGATAGCCTGCTAACAGCGGGTGGCCATGTAGCGCTCCAAATGAACGAGGTGGTCTCCGAGGCAGGAGGTTGTGGCAGTGCGGGGTCGGTAGGCGGTACTCTCTCCTGTGGCAGCAGTGCCCCCGTTCGTGTCTTACTTTCCCCTTTATTTTTCTTTGCTTTCCCTAGTGCTAGTCAGTGGCTGGAGTGCAATGCTGCACTCAATTAAAAAGAATTAGACAAACGTTTACCACATTAGGAAGTGAACCAGTCTGCCTCCTAACAGGTAGGGAGTTTCCAAATCGTAAGCTTCTTTTCCTGATTCTTTGATTAAGAAAAAACAGTCTTTGTAGTGTCACACCATTGGGAAGGTGGGCTTGACTTAGTCTATAGTCTTAGTATTCCGGTAGACTTAATATTTCCGGTATTTTATCTGGAAGTCACCGGTATTCAGACGAGGACGAGGCAGATCCCCAACCGCTTCCTGGTCTGAGCGATCCTCTGGCATAATGCGCATGTGCAAGCTGGCCTCAGAACGAGGCTTGGCTTTGCACATGCGCAGCGTGGAAAAATATTGGCGCTCACTCATTTGCGTGGACATCACGGGGGTTCTGGCACATGTGCAGTACGGCAGCGGTGACGTCATAGCACTGGCAGCAGATTAAAACAGCTGTCAAAGCTGTTTGCATTGGGAACTCTTGCAGGCTAAATGCGGCAGCTTCCCCAAGTGCTGTGGTCCACTGAAAGTCAGTACCTGCTCGCTCCTGCTCCCCCTGGTGGTCTGCTGGGATTCTGCTTGTCATTTTTTTTTTTTTACAGCTTGGTTGCCTTCGCAGCTGACCCGACATGGACGTGTCACCGCCTCCTTGTGGCCAGCCCCTTCACAGTAGGTATGGATGGGCGGCTTTATCTCCTTGATCCCCTACTGGCGCCTTTCTGTGGCTTTTAACTATTCCCTGTTTGTTTTTGTTTTGTTTTTTTCTTCCAGCCCTTCTAGGTCTGATCAACACTGAACGGCACATGATGACAGAGGTGCTTCCATGTCTCATCACTCTCCCTCTAAATCCGGATGCCACAGGTCTCCTTTCAGCCCCAGGCGTCATAGGAGAAGTTCTCATTCCTCCTCCAGGCATCACGTTAAAGGGCACTCTGACCGGTCCAGCAGGAGAACTTGCTGGGGGGTGCGAAACTCAGGTTCCTGAAGACTCCTGTTTTCAACGGACAACCGGTGAGAGAGAAAATGCTAACCAACAGGTAGAGGCTTTGGTCAGATGGGTCGTTCAAGAGTCCCTGAAGGAAATTGTGACTAGTCATGTCCGTAGCCCATCGGTCAGGGTGTGCTCCCCTCCCAAAGATCCCCAAGAGGGATTGGAGCCTTCACAACCTAGTCACCTGTCAGCCGGAGCCTCAGACAGTGAGGCGGAGAGTGAGGATCTGTGTGTTGGCTTCGACTTTGCTTTGGTCTCACCCTTAGTCAGAGCAGTCAAAGAGGCCCTAAAGTGGGAGGAAGCCGTGGAGTCTCCTCCTAAACATAAGAAATTCTTCAAACATCTAAGGAAGGATCATCCAAACTTTCTGTTCCTGAAGTAACTCGGGGAAATTTTCACAGAGGAGTGGAGCAATGTTGATAGAAGAGCCCCCTTGGTGAACAAAGCAGCCAAGCCTTATCCATTCAAATCAGAGGACGTCAAACATTTAGAATCAGCCCTTCTGGTGGATGTGGCCTTGATGAGGCTTGCCAAGCACATTACACTCCCTCTTGAGGATTCGTTGTCCTTCAAGGACAACCTGGAAAGGAGAATCAATTCCGATCTAAATCTATACTACGGCAGGGATGGCTTGCAAGCCAGCGCTTGCCTTAGTGGCCTTATCTAAAGCTATGGAATTGTGGTCGGATAACGTGGATGTGGCCCTCAGAGGAGTTTCGGTAGAGGTGGCCAGGAATTCAGCTATCCGGGAGCTGAAGTTGGCATCTGCCTTTCTGGGGGGAGGCCTCAATCGACCTTACCCACCTGCTGGCTCGGGTTATGCTGTCCTCGGTGACAGCCAAGTGTGCATTGTGGGTTTGGCCCTGGTTGGCTGATCTGGCCTCTAAGCAGGCATGGCGCAAGATCCCCTTTGAGGGTTCTACCCTGTTTGGGAACAAACTGAAAAGCGCTATAGCCCGGGATACAAGTGGGAGGTACGGTTTCCTGCTAGACCAGAAGAGGGCTCAGCCCAGAAGTGAAGGTTCGGAAAGAGCTAGGGACGCACACCTCTACAAGCTGGGCTTTAAATTCAAGAGAAGCTGGAGGAGAAGCCAGTCCTCCAAGGGTTCGACCTCTGGAGGTCATGAGGCCACAAAGTCCTTTTGAGATTGGGGCCACTCAGGCAGGCCAGGTGGGTGCATGCCTTTGCTATTTTCGGCACGTCTGGGTGGCTTCAATCTGAGATGTCGTTCAAGAGCCCTCCTCATCTTAAATTCATCCCTACAGCCCTTCCACATTCTGGAGAAAGAAGGAAGATTCTGCTATCCTACATGGACTCTCTACTGACACAGGGTGATGTTGTGCTAGTTCCGGACGGTGAAGAATTTCAGGGCATGTACTCGTCTCTCTTTTTGGTCCACAAAAAAAGCGGGGCCTAGATCTCACCCATCTAAACTCCTTTATCAGGAAGTCAAAATTCAAGATGGAGACGCTGTTCACAATTCAACAAGCAATTCAACCAGGTGACTGGCTGCTGTCTATAGATCTGAAGGACAACTACTTTCATGTGCCCATTGCAAGAGATTTTCAGAGATTCCTCCAGTTTGCTGTGGACCATCAGCATCTCCAGTTCATGTGTCTTCCTTTTGGGCTTTCGGCGTTACTTAGTGTGTTTTCAAAAGTCTTGTTGGTGGTCTGATCAGAACCAGAAGCATTTGCCCACACCATTACCTATATGACCTGCTCCTAATATCCCAGTACAGAGAACAGCTACTACAGCACAGAGCCCATGTCATCTCGACCCTTCTCGAGTTTGGGTGGTTGCTGAATATGGAGAAGAGCCATTTGGAGCCTATGCAGTCTCTAATATTCCTAGGGGCTCATTTTGACACAATCAGCACCACCATCTCCCTGATCGTGGAGTAGATTCCGGTGATCCGGAGCCGAGTACTACGTGCCCTGGCCTCCTCGCATGCTCGAGTCCTCCAATGCCTGAAAATCATTGGCACCATGTCCACAGCGCCAATGGTGAAGTGGGCACTGTGGAGAATGCGACCCTTCCAGAAGGGCTTTCTTCAACAGTGGAATCCAAGCAACATGGGCCAAGACATTTACATATCTCTGTCCATGAAGGAGAGCCTTCCTTGGTGGCTACAGCGGAGGAATTTGCCACTCGATTGCCCCCATCTCCTGGGTCACAATCACTACAGATGCCAGCAACTCCGGATGGGGCACTGTCTGCCAGTCAGAGATAGCTTAGGGCAGATAGAGCTTTCCCTCCCACAGGTTGGAGTTGAATGTCCGGGAATTCCGAGCGGCGCTCTGTGCCCTATGAGCCTTCCAGCACCTAACACAGGGGAAATCAGTCCTCCTAAGGTCCGACAACACGACGGCAGTGTCCTACATAAGGAGACAAAGCAGGACCCACAGCCTCTCCCTCTCGTGAGAGGTAGGGCCAATAATGGCTTGGGCTTAGAGAAACCTGTCCAACATATCAGCAGTATATGTCCCTGGAGTCCAGATCTCGCAAGCAGACTTCCTATCCAGGGTTCAATTAGACAACGAGTGGTCTCTCGACATGGAGGTTTTCAAGTGGATACTGACCCTCAAAATCAGTCCAGAAGTCGACCTGTTTGCCTCCCTGTGCAACAGCAAACTGGAGATGTTACCATACCTTCGGGGTTGACTGCATCTTACGGATCAGTGGAGGTTTCACACAGTTTATGCATTTCCCCTGGTCCCTGTCATTATCAGGTTTCTTCTGAGGCTCAGAGCAGAAGCAGTGGAGGTAGTGGTTGTAATTCCGTACTGGCCAAGCAGACCATGGTTTCCCCTACTGGCACAGCTCAGCTTTCGGGATCTGGTTCCTCTCCCTCTAAAACCAGACCTGCTGTCTCATGGGGTCATTCTTCACCCTTGCCCAGCCTGGCTTCATCTAATGGTCTAGTTCTTGGGAGGGGGAGGTTGGAGGCCTTAGGCTGTCCTGCTGAAGTCCTTCCATCCCTGATGAATGCCAGAAGACCAAGTACCAACAGGGTCTATGGAAGTCTTGTGTAAGTTCGTGGACTATATCTCGACCATGGGCAGATCCTTTAGTAATCTGAGGGTTCAGGATGTCCTGGGATTCCTACAGTCAGGCCTGGACCTGCCCCTGTCGGTCAGCACCTTCAGCGTTCAAGTGTCAGCCATCTCGGCCTTCACTGGAGTATCATAGGCCGACCACTCCCTGGTCTGGCAATTCTTCAAAGGGGCAGTAAGGTTGAGGCCCCAGAGGAAACCAAGGATTCTGAAATAGGACCTCCCACTTGTCCTCGACTTCTTCTCTGGAGGTGTTCCAGAATTCGCTGGTCCATTCATAGTGAGGGAGCTCTCCATCAAGACGGCCTTTCTGGTGGCAGTTATATCGGCAAAAAGGGTCTCTGAAATCGGGAACCTTGGCTGCAAAGAACTGTTTTTGACATTCTTCCTGGACCAGGTGGTCCTCATCCCTAAACTAGGTTCTAAACCTAAAGTGACTTCAGTCTTCCACCAGAATCAGGAAATTGTCCTGCCAATGTTTAGAGCCTCGGGAGTAGATGACATTCACCCCTGGACATAGGTGAGACCTTAAGGCTGTACTTGCAGGTCACAGCATCCTTCTGTAGGTCGGACCATCTCTTCATCCTTTTCCATGGGAAGAGTAAAGGAGACCGGGCTTCTCCCAGGTCAATCATGGCCTGTATTGTCCAGGCCATTCAAATGGTCTACAGGGTTAAGGGCTCGGCGCCTCCAGAGGCGGTGACCGCACACTCAACCAGAAGTGTGGTTACGTCCTGCATGGCTTCCCGGCATGTCACTCCTGAGATGATCTGTAGAGTGGCTTCATGGTCCTCAATCAACACTTTTATGTGTAGAGCCTGCCTCCTTATCCTCTATTAATTTTGGTTTGAAAGTCCTGTTGGTTGATGAGGAATTTAAAGTCTTTGAGTAAATGCCCACCCATGTGTGTATGGATAGTTATTTCCCATACCTATGCTGCCATGGAGTCTATCAAGAAAAATAAAAATTTCCTATCAAATACTTACCATAATTTTCCTTTTCTGATGGACTCCATGGCAGCAGGTGTAACCTCCCATTGCCATGAGTAGGCTAGTTATGGAACACAGGCTAGTTATGGAACACAGTCTCTGGCGAGGAGCAAAGATTTATGGGAGTGGGATCCTATAGGAGAGGTGAGGGCGGGACTAACCCATACGTATGCTGCCATGGAGTCCATCAGGAAAGGAAAATTACAGTAAGTATTTGATAGGAAATCTTTTTTTTTCCAGGCATGGCATTTACCGACCTGCATTCATGTAGACAATGCTTCACACTTCCCCTACTGTCTATACATATAGAAATTTTGATAAATTTCCATCAGCTTTTGACTGGAAAAAAATGGTTGCATTGTACTGTATAGTCCACAGCAATCTGCCAACCACAGGGTTGGTCATTTGCCACTTTCAATCAACCAATGGAAATTGGAAAATGCCTTTTAACTAGCTTCACAGCAGTTTAGACTGATTTCTGCCACTATTTTGAAGACTGGACTCACAACTGGAAAATGATTAAACCGCAGAATGATGTGCACTGCTTAGGTCTACATTAATGCTTTTTTTTGTTTAAAAGTTAATAGAAAGCTTCTAAAATTGTCACATGTATGGCCTTGCATGTAACATTTCATTGTAAAATTGCTTATTCAATATTTCTGTATTAAAAGGTGAAAAATAAAGAACAAAAATTACTAATCTTTGCTCCCTTCTCCCCTTTACAACAAGAGCTTAACCAACAAGGCCAAACTAGCTGTAATACATAAAGTAAGCACATGAAAGTGATAGGCTTACATGCAATACATCACAGCTAGTAGGGTTTTATGAATAAGCTGCTTAGTGAGTTATTATATTCATCCACTGCCAGAGAAAAAAAAATAAAACAAAAGTAGCTGACCAGTCACAATTGCTGCTGTGCCATGATTTGAATAGAACATCATGCTGACAAATGAAATTTCAGGTGACATTTTATGTTTGCTGATACTCTATTTAAATTACTTCATATAAAATGGATATTTGTCTTTAGTTATAGGTAAATATTCATATCTGGAAAAAAAACATAAAATATGTGTGTGTAACTTGCGAGCCACTAAAATATTCCTCTGGATCGCTAACATTTATCACATACTCAAACTGTGTGAAAAAGACCATATAACTAAAAAATGTTGCGCTCCCAATCTCTAACAAACGTATAAATTAGTGACTTCAAATTATATATCCATGAAAAACAAACAATATACCATACATAAATAAATGAATATCAAGTTAAATGTGATGTAAATCAAATAAAATAAAAAAACAGTCCCATTACTCAAATAATAGTCCAAAAAAGGAATTTGTGATGACGTGATACAAACACATCAATTGTGACTTTTCGTGAATCCTTAAATCATTAAAGATGTGCGCTCACCTCCTTACAAGCCTAACAGATAGGCTTAATACACTTTTTGTTCACATACATGGAACCTGCTAGAATTTGCTGCAGCATGGAATTGATGTTGGACCTAGCAGGTTCCATGTATGTGAGCAAAAAGTGTATTAAGCCTATCTGTTAGGCTTGTAAGGAGGTGAGCGCACATCTTTAATGATTTAAGGATTAACGAAAAGTTACAATTGGTGTGTTTGGATCACGTCATCACAAATCCCTTTTTTTGGACTATTATTTGAGTAATGGGACAGTTTTTTTTATTTTATTTGATTTACATCACATTTAACTTGATATTCATTTATTTATGTATGGTATATTGTTTGTTTTTCATGGATAATTAATTTGAAGTCACTAATTTATAAGTTTGTTAGAGATGGGGAGCGCAACATTTCTTAGTTATATGACAAACAAAAAACGTATTCTTTGTAATACATACCCATTTTCCCAACTTTTGCATCCAAAATTGCTGCAAATACAAAGCAATTCCTGTTGGTCCTGCGGAAATCCAATGAGTTGTTAACTTCCTGTAATGAGATGACAGTGCTGCAGATGTAGGGTATTTGCATTGCTAGATGAATTTTACAAAGGTAAATTCATGCTATTAAGCAACATTTCAGATACTCACCCACCCAGAGGATCCACTCTCTTCTGTTTCGATAATGTTTATTGAAGTTTTACACACAATACAAAAAAGAAGACAGTAGAAAGGCCTTCAGCCAACACATGGCCCAGTTGGAGGTGGCCAAACACAAATGGGAAGGCCGTAATGCCACATGGGCTATATACAGTAAGTACATAGGAACTAAACTGACAATCAACCTGAAAATCAATCAGTTGAAAGTCATAAAGTACTAAGAAAGATTGTGAACGGCAATGATATCATAAAATTGGCTAAATTGCCAGAGTGATAGAGCTTTGCATCGAGGGGCAGCGGTACAAACAGCTTAGCCCACCTCTCACTAAATGGAGCTCATCCTCCCCCAGCAATCTATGTCAAATGAATTATACAGTTGGACCAAGGCAAGGGGAAGAAGAAATCCACAAGGCAAAACAATCACAAAAAACTAAAACTGTGAGCTGGGCCCCTGGTAAAGGCAATGCTTCCAGGAGAGAGAAAAGAGGAAGGAAAAGAATGAGATTGAAGGACGGGAGGAAAGAAAAGGAGAAAAGAGAAAAGGAAGAGCAAGGCAAGAGATAAAACATATATAGTGTAGCGCAACACTATTTATATATGTTTTAAGTGTGGGATCAACTTTTAAGTGTTATTGCAGCTGTTCTATTTTATTAGCTCATTCACAAGTTTGATAGTGCACATTGTTTTATTTTATTTAAGGCAAGAGACAGGTTGTCCGCCCCTCAAATCGTCGTCGAAACACTCTTTATGCAGGAGTTTGTAAGTATTGTATCCAAGGATTCCAGACCCTCTCAGACTTTGGTGTAGTATCACGAACTATACTAACTTTTCATTAATCATTATCCAGGTAAATTGCGCTTCATCACCGCCAACTCCACCACCGGATTCTTCCGGGCGGTAGCAATTACTATTTTGGCCACCAGGAACATAAAGTGAATTAGGGCCTGCATGTCAAGGGGCCCCTTCCACCGATCTATTAAGTAGGGCCGTTTTAGGACCCTTGATGACATTCACCATCATTACAGAGTATATGAGCGAGTGGACCCTAATCCAAAATCGTTTAACTTTGCTACACGACCACCACCTGTGGAGCATCAAGCCCACCTGACTGCAACCCCGGAAGCACTGGGCTAGGGAGTCTGGGCACATCTTATACAGTCGTTCAGGTACTAAGTACCAACAAGAAGCCACCTTGTAAGCTGCCTCAACCAAGGAGACATTCGTGATACCTTTGTATGTCCACAATAAACAATCCCTCCAGTACTCCTCAGGAATTTACATTCCCAAATCATTCTCCCAAGCCTGCATATGCGGCAGTTTGCCCGGAGTGTTAACGAGAAAGTTATACAATTCTGATATACCCCTCTTCAGATGTTCCCCTCGATAGCATCTGTTCTCAAAGGTGGAATGCATCATTATATTTGAGGTGAAGTTACGTCCAGACTGGAAGAAGAGCAAAATTTCTCAGGCAGAGACTGGCATCTTGAGTTGTTGGGTAAAATATGACATGGGACATAATCCCTTATGGTCTAGAAACTGCCCAATACGATAAAGGCCTTTGTTAAGCCACCTTGAGTGCAGTATAGCATGCGCCTCAGTAACCTGGGACCCCGAGGTTGCCACACAAAACCTTTAAGTTGACTTTGAAATCATTGTAGATTCGCAAGTGGAATAGCCACGTGCAGAGTGCGAAAATTGTATAAGATTCTAGGTAACAGCACCATTTTAAGGGCCACGACAGGAAAGATGTCCCAAGGATAACCACGTCTCCACTTCCCGTAATAATTTGGGCATCAAAGATGAATAGTTAATAAGTTTATATAGAGACGCTATAGAGGGAGTTAATTTGATCCCACGGTATGGGAGGGCATGCGATTGCCAGGAAAAATTAAACTGTCTTTTTAAACTTAACAGGACATCTCCATCCAGGTTTATATTTAGCGCCTGTCAGGGAATGGGAAGATCGCCACGGCGATCGAATCTGCACATGCGTAGAATCCTGACAAACTGTACAGGCAGGCAGGCACTAAGACCCAGGCGCGCCTGTCACCAATGACGGCGCTGGGCAAGCACTAGGACCCAGGAGCGCCTGTCAGGAGTCAGGTGGGCTATTTAAACCCGGCTCTTGCAATGCTCAAGTGCCGTATGGTCTTTCCTGTGTTCTGTGAGTTTACCATGCTGCTGACCCTGCCTGATCCTAATCTGCTGACTTCTCCTGCTCTGACCCCTGGCTTGCCTGACCATTCTCCTGCCTGCTCCTGCACTTTTGATCTCCAGTTGCCAAACCCGGACCGTGACCCGTTTATTCCTCTGCCTACCGTTTGTACCGACCTGCTCCGCTGTTACCAACCCGGCCTGTCTGACCTCGCTTACTCTACCTCCTCACATCAGACTCTCACCTGCTGCGTACCACCGACAGGTGCCTCTACCACAGCTGGTTGCACCCAGGGGTCGTGACCTGGTCTCGGCTTGTTCCAAGTCCATCCCACCATCAGGGGCTCTGGTGAACAAGCAGGTCGGAACTTAGATTCTGCGCCCTGGGGAATTCTGGTCTGTGGAACGCTAGAGGCTACCACCGGCTGGTCCCTAACAGAACCATATGGCCATGAGTCTGGAGGAGGACCCTCTGCCTGGGAAGAGATGTGCCACCATCTGTCTGCGCTTACCCAAGCTGTCAAGACGCTGGAAGAAAGTTATAAACATTTGGGGGGACGAGTCCAGACCCTAGCCGCTACTACTGTTATGGCGTCAGACCCGGTTGGTTCACCTCCTACCAGTAGCCCTGCGGGACCCTCCGCTGGAGCAGTGTTCTCCATTCCCCCGCCGGAGCCTCGTGTCCCAATGCCCGAGCGGTTCCATGGAGATCGAGGGAAGTTTTGGGCCTTCCTTAAGTCCTGCCAGCTCTACTTCGACCTCCAACCTAGAACATTTGCATCCGAATCTGTGAAGGTGGGATTCGTGATATCCTTGGTGCAGGGTGAACCCCAGGCCTGGGTACATCGTCTATTGGAGGCTCGCCATCCGCATGTGAACTCTGTGGCAGAATTTTTCAAGGCGATGGCACAATTATATGACGATCCTCAGCGAGCTGCTTCGGACGAAGCAGCCCTACATTCTCTGCAGCAGGGACGTCGGGCAGCAGAGGATTATGCCTCGGAATTCAGACATTGGTCTCGAGATACGCAATGGAATGATGCAGCACTGCGCCATCAGTTCCGCCTAGGATTATCCGAGCCCCTAAAGGATGAATTGGCCAGGGTAGGTGTGCCTGATTCTTTGTAGAAATTAATCACCCTGGCAATTCAGATTGACCGTAGGTTACAGGAACGAAGGCAGGAAAGGTCTGATCAAGGGTCAAGGCCTACATGGATGTTACCATGGGTCCCAATCCCATCACATCCTGCAGTCAGCAATCTGAGTCCTGAACCTGCGGACGGAACAGAGCCTATGCAACTTGGGTTAATGCGGCCATCTCTCACTGCTGAGGAACGCCACAGACGCAGAGTGAATAATCTATGCCTATACTGTGGAGCAGCGGGTCACATGGTGCGTTCCTGTCCTGAGAAGCTCTGTAAGTACTCTACCATTTTTTCTATGTCTCCAACCTGTGTAGATGACCCTACTCATGTAGTAGTGTCCATCTCATTCCAGCTCCCAGGAAGAACTATGCAGGTAATGGCTATTATTGATTCTGGGGCCTGCAGTTGTTTTGTGGACCTTAACTTTGCAGCTCAGCAACAAATTCCGTTATTGTCCAAAGAACGAGGTTTGAATATTTTTCTGGCTGATGGTTCACAAATTAAATCAGGGTTGGTAGATCGAGAGACCCCTCCTTTGTGCACCACAGTAGCAGGCCACTACCAAGAACTCCTCCGCTTAGATGCTATTGCGTCCCCTCTATTTCCAGTGATTTTGGGGCTCCCGTGGTTATGGGCTCATGATCCCCAAATTAACTGGAAGACTGGATCTGTTCAATTTCACTCACTATACTGCCATGAGCACTGTCTCCTAAAGTCATCACCAGGGCCCCCAACCTTGTTGTGTGTGAATACAGATACAGATCTAGCACAGACTGTGCCCTCCGCATACCATCATTTCCTTGACGTGTTCAGCCCGCAAGGTGCAGAGATTCTTCCTCCGCACCGGGCCTATGACTGCCCTATTGACCTGCTCCCGGGATCCGAGATTCCCTTTGGCCGAATCTTTCCGCTGTCTGAACGAGAGTTGGGCGCCCTAAAAGAATACATTGATGACAGTCTGCGGAAGGGATTTATTCGCCCCTCCACTTCACAAGCCGGGGCGGGAATCTTTTTCGTAGAGAAGAAGGACCAGTCTCTGAGGCCCTGCATAGACTATAGGGACCTGAATAAGATCACCGTGAAGAACCGGTACCCCCTTCCCTTAGTCCCTGAATTATTTCAGAGACTAAAGATAGCCTCCATCTTTACCAAACTAGACCTCAGGGGAGCCTATAATTTGGTGTGCATTCGGGAAGGAGATGAGTGGAAGACCGCCTTCTGCACTCGCTTTGGGCACTTTGAGTACCTCGTTATGCCATTCGGTCTCTGTAATGCACCGGCTACATTCCAACTCTTTGTGAATTACATTTTTAGGGACATCCTGGACATCTACAGTTGCAAGAAAAAGTATGTGAACCCCTTGGGATTACGTGGAGTTTTGCATGAATTGGGCATAAAATGTGCTCTGAACGTCATCTAAGTCACAACAATAGAAGAACACAGTCTGCTGAACATAATACTACACAAACATTAGATGTTGCCATGGTTTAATTGCACATAACATGTAAACATTCACAGTGCAGGGAAGAAAAAGTATGTGAACCTTTGGACTTATTAACTGGTTGACCCTCCTTTGGCAGCAATAACCTCAACCAAACGTTTCCTGTAGTTGCAGATCAGACCTGCACAATGATCTGGAGTAATTTTGGACCACTCCTCTTCACAAAACTGTTTCAGTGTAGCAATATTCTTGGGATGTCTGGTGTGAATCGCTCTCTTAAGGTCATGCCACAGCATTTCAATCGGGTTGAGGTCAGGACTCTGACTGGGCCACTCCAGAAGGCGTATTCTGTGCTGTTGCAGCCATTGTTTTGTTGAATTACTTGTATGCTTTGGGTCATTGTTTTGTTGCATCACCCATCCTCTGCGGAGCTTCAGTTGGCGGACAGATGGTCGTACGTTTTCCTGCAAAATGTCTTGATAAACTCTGGAATTCATTTTCCCATCAATAAGAACAATCCGTCCAGGCCCTGAGGCAGCAAAGGAGCCCCAAACCATGATGCTCCCACCGCCATGTTTTACAGTGGGGATGAGGTTTTGATGTTGGTGTGCTGTGCCTTTTTTTCTCCACACATAGTGTTGTGTGTTCTTCCCAAACAACTCAATCTTGGTTTCATCTGTCCACAGTATATTTTGCCAGTAGTGCTGTGGAACATCCAGGTGCTCTTTTGCAAACTTCAAACGTGCTGCAATATTCTTTTTGGACAGCAATGGCTTCTTCCGTGGTGTCCTCCCATGTACTCCATTCTTGTTTAATGTTTTCCTTATTGTAGATGTGTCAACAAAAATGTTAGCATGTGCCAGAGATTTTTGTAGGTCTTTAACTGACACTCTGGGATTCTTCTTTACCTCATGCAGCATTCTGCGCTGTGCTCTTGCATTCATTTTTACAGGACGACCACGCCTAGGGAGAGTAGC
The DNA here is from genome assembly GCF_062004578.1 of Staurois parvus. NCBI lineage: Eukaryota > Metazoa > Chordata > Amphibia > Anura > Ranidae > Staurois > Staurois parvus. The sequence goes on from NW_028318930.1 coordinate 220,399, forward strand.
AACAGTGCTAAACTTTCTCCATTTGTAGACATTCTGTCTTACCATGGACACATGAACATCAAGGCTTTTGGAGATACTTTTGTAACCCTTTCCAGCTTCATGCAAGTCAACAATTCTTGATCGTAGGTCTTCTGAGAGCTGTTTTCTGCGAGGCATGGTTCACATCAGACAGTGCTTCTTGAAACCCGTAAACCCAAAACAGGTGTGTGTTTTTTAAGGGCAGGACAGCTGTCAGCAACACATCGAATATCATCACACTAATTGGAGTCAAGGTTGGCTCACTCCTGGCTCCAATTAGCTCTGAGAGAAGTCATTAAGCTAGGGCCTCACATACTTTTTCCTCCCTGCACTGTGAATGTTTACATGTTATGTGCAATTAAACCATGGCAACATCTAATGTTTGTGTAGTATTATGTTCAGCAGACTGTTGTCTTCTATTGTTGTGATATAGATGACGTTCAGAGCACATTTTATGCCCAATTCATGCAAAACTCCACGTAATCCCAAGGGGTTCACATACTTTTTCTTGCAACTGTATGTGATTGTGTATCTGGATGACATCCTGATTTTTTCCTCATCCCTGGAGACACATAGAGATCATGTCAGGAGTGTACTGGAGCGGCTGCGCAAGCATGGGCTGTATGCTAAAGCTGAAAAATGCAGCTTTGAGCAGAGCAGCATTCCCTTTTTGGGGTTGATCATTTCAACCAATGGGGTTGCGATGGATCCCCAAAAAATATCTGCAGTTTTAGAATGGCCAGTTCCCATGGATAAAAAGGGGGTCCAGCGATTTATTGGCTTCGCCAATTTTTACAGGAAATTTATAAAAAATTTCTCGGGCCTGGTAACTCCCATCATGCAGCTCACTAAGATGGGGGTGCGTTTCCGATGGACAAATGAGGCACAGACCGCCTAGGAAGCCTTGAAAAAACTATTCACGACAGCCCCTATTTTGAGTCATCCTGACGCTTCATTACCTTACATTCTGGAGGTAGATGCTTCGGAAAATGCGGTAGGAGCTATTCTGTCACAAAGAATAGGAGTAAAGGAGCTGATGCACCCAGTGGCTCTCTTTTCCAGAAAACTCTCCCCATCAGAAAAAAATTACGATATCGGGGATCGGGAGATGTTAGCGATTAAGACAGCACTGGAGGAATGGAGATATCTATTGGAAGGGGCATTGCATCCCATCCTGGTCTATACTGACCATAAAAATCTAGAATATCTGAGGACAGCAAAACGCCTCAGGCCGCGTCAGGCCAGATGGGATTTGTTCTTCTCAAGGTTTACTCTGCACATCACGTATCGGCCCGGATCTAAGAATACTAAACCGGAATGCTCTCTCCCGGATGTTTGAGGACCCTGTGGAGACAGCCAAACCTGCTACTATTCTGCCGGTGAGTAGCTTTTTGCTACTTCAGTCCGAACTCCTAACCAGACTTCAAGCTTCCACGGGGACTCCTAGGCCACCTGGAGTCTCATTGCAGAACAAGGAAGGTCTCTTGTGGAGGGGGGGAGCAGATCCTGGTACCCGACGAGACACGAGCTCTGATCTTAGGCTATTGCCATGACCACCTGTTAGCAGGCCACTTTGGGGTACACAAGACATTGGACTTGCTCCAACGCATGTTTTGGTGGCCAAGTATGGCCAAAGATTGTGAAATGTATGCCAAATTCTGTGCCATCTGCAGCAAGAACAAGCCCACCAGAGACAAGGCTTGGGGCCTGCTGCGACCACTGCCGGTGCCCGACAGACCCTGGAGTATGATCGCAATGGATTTCGTGGTGGAATTACCGCCATCACAAGACCATACTGCAATCTTTGTAGTGGTAGATCGGTTGTCCAAGATGGCTCACTTCCTTCCATTGAGAGGTACACCATCTGCTTCAGAAACGGCACAGGTATTTATCAGAGAAATCATAAGGCTACATGGAGTGCCAAAAAACATTGTAACTGATTGGGGTGTTCAGTTCACTTCAAGGTTTTGGAGGGCTTTGTTCGAAGGGTTGGAAATTGAACTTTCATTCTCCTCAGCTTATCACCCGCAAACAAATGGTCAAACTGAGTGAACCAACCAGACACTAGAACAGTACCTTAGGTGCTATACATCGTTCCTCCAGGACAACAGGCTGGCACTTTTATTCCTAGCGGAATTTGCATACAATAATGCTTGCCACTCTGCCACTAAGCAATCCCTGTTCTTCGCCAACTATGGCTTCCATCCCTCTTTCTTACCTAATTTGATCCTGGAAAAACCAGTCCTAGCAGCTCAAGAGACCCTGAATTTCTTTACAACCAATAACAAGTTATTACAACAAACCATGGCAAAAGCCCAGGAGGACAGTAAAATGATATTTGATAGAAAGAGAAGGGGGGAATTGGTTATACATCCAGTGGTCCAGGTGTGGCTGGCCACTACCAATCTGAAACTGGCGTGCCCATCAAGAAAGTTGGCACCCAAATTTGTGGGTCCTTTCCGGGTAGAGCATAAGGTTAATGAGGTAGCATATAAGCTGGCACTTCCCGAGTCGTTTAAAATCCATCCTGTGTTTCATGTGTCCCTACTGAAACCCGCTGTAGCAGATCCTTTTACAGATCGTAGATCTAGACCCCCAGAGGCCATAGACATCGATGGGGAAGAGGAATTCGAGGTGGAGGCTATTATTGACTGCAGGCGGAGGGCGGGCAAACACAGCATCTCATCAAGTGGAAAGGCTATGGGCCAGAGGAAAACTCTTGGGAACCTGCTCGAAACGTTCATACCGGTTGGGCATCCGGAGGCAATGTCATTGAATGGGAAGATCGCCGCGGCGATCGAATCTGCACATGCGTAGAATCCTGACAAAACGTACAGGCAGGCGGGCACTAGGACCCAGGCGCGCCTGTCACCAATGACGGTGCCGGGCAAGCACTAGGACCCAGGAGCGCCTGTCAGGAGTCGGGCGGGCTATTTAAACCCGGCTCTTGCAATGCTCAAGTGCCGTATGGTCTTTCCTGTGTTCTGTGAGTTTACCATGCTGCTGACCCTGCCTGATCCTGATCTGCTGACTTCTCCTGCTCTGACCCCTGGCTTGCCTAACCATTCTCCTGCCTGCTCCTGCACTTTTGATCTCCAGTTGCCAAACCCGGACCGTGACCCATTTATTCCTCTGCCTACCGTTTGTACCGACCTGCTCCGCTGTTACTGACCTGGCCTGTCTGACCTCGCTTACTTTACCTCCTCACATCAGACTCTCACCTGCTGCGTACCACCAACAGGTGCCTCTACCACAGCTGGTTGCACCCGGGGTCACGACCTGGTCTCGGCTTGCTTCAAGTCCATCCATCAGGGGCTCTGGTGAACAAGCAGGTCGAAACTTAGATTCTGCGCCCTGGGGAATTCTGGTCTGTGGAACACTAGAGGCTACCACCGGCTGGACCCTAACAGCGCCTCTTTTTTCTCCCAGTTCACGTCCAGGCCAGAAATATGTTTGAATCGTGTGAGCAAATCCATAAGCCATGGTATGGGGGGTGAGAAAAAGAAGCAAAAAGCGCACATTTATGCTGGACGCCCCCCGCTCTCCAACCCCAGCACATCTGGGCGAGATTGAATGGCTATAGCTAGAGTTTCCATCACTATGATAAACAGGAGGGGAGAGAGCAGGCAGCCCTGACATGTAGCAGAAACAATCGAGAGGAGTGCTGAAGTATAACCGTTCACGCGGATTTGGGCTGAAGGATTGTTGTACAAAATGCAAAAAAATGCCACTTGGACAATATTTTAAACAAATATAACCATAATAGTGTGTCAAGCTCTTTTTTTGATCTCCAGAGAAAGCAATAGACCTTTTTGCAGCCGACCCCATCCCATGAAGAGTGGAGAATTTAAATGATGTATATATCCCGACAAATCTAATCTGATGCCTGTCTATATGGGACAAACCCGACCTGATCATGATGAATATAACGAGCTATAAAATCATTCATACAAGTAGCATACATTTTTGCCAAAAATTTCAAGTCCGAGTTAATTAAAGAGATTGGTCTATAGTTGGTCATGTCGCTGGGGTCTTTATTTGGTTTGGAGAGGAGATAGATATAGGCTTTATTGGAGTCAATGTCTATCAGGCCCCCTTCTCAGAGTGTATTTGTTAGGGATACGGGGTGTGATTAGAAATGTGTGGACTGACACAGGGAAGTAGCAGGCTTCAGGAACACAGGCGTAGTCAGGGCTGGAGAGGTGAAATGGTCAGGCGGGCCGTAAGGTACTGTCAGGCACCCTCCGGCGGGATCTCTAGTGACCCACAGACCAGGATTCCCCAGGGCGCGGAGTCTAAGCCCCAGTTTGCCTTTTCACCAGAGCCCCTGATGGTGGGGATGGACTTGACGCAGGACTGAGACCAGGTCGCGGCCCCTGAGTGCACCCAACTGTGGTAGAGGGGTCCGCCGAGGGTATGTACCGGGGGAAAGCCTGATGTGAAGGGGCTGGCAGGTTTGGACAGTAGTGACTGGATCCGTGCGGGATGGATGGATCGTCTGGGTAGCGTCAGGCGTAGTCAGGCAGGCCAGGTCAGCAACGTGCGGGCAGTGAGGTACCGGAGGAGCAGGCAGAGAATAGTCATGGTCACAAGCCGGGTTCAGTAACTCACAGGCAGCGCGGTACAGAGGATCAGGCAGAAGGATGGTCAGGCAAGCCAGGGGTTCAACAGGAGACGGTCAGCAGAGGTCAGGATCAAAGCAGGGTCAGCAACTAGGCAGATAGGCAGGAACACAGGATACCAGGTACAGGGGCTCATGGGAAACATACACCAAGGCCATGATCACAGGCCTGGTCCTGCTTAAATACACCTCCTGCAATCAGCTTCAGCTGATGGCTGACTGCAGGAGTGAGCTTCTGGTTGCTGAGAGCACCCGCTGGCCAGCCCTGGTACTGCAGCCCACACGGCAGGTGAGTCCCACCACCAGTGGTGAATCCATTCCTGACACCGTGTGGAGAGGCTGTGTTGGACTGTGCTCTGCTAAGCCCCAGGTAGGCCCAAGAAGCCTGGGGCTAAAGTGCCCTGCCCAGCCCAGGCAGGATGGCGGATCCTGGGCCTGGGTCCAGCGAGGAGAAGGTCCTGGAGGGGCCTAGTACCGGCCTCTCTTTTCCACCAGTAGAGGACCTGGGAACGGCCCCTAGGAAGGGGGAAGTTTACTCTGCCTACCAGGACCGTGTGGCCGCTCGGGCCAGGTTAGTAGAGAAGGAGGAAGCCAAGCTCCAGAAGCTGACTCTGGAGCTAAAGAAGCTCCGGTCATCCTACGACCTGGTATGGTCTACAAAGCAGCAGGCCATGAAACCAAGCCTGCAGGCACTGGAATTATGTGTGTCCCAGCAGGGGAGGTATGTGGCGACGCTGCAGCGCAAGAGCGGCGTCCTCAGTGAAAAATATTTGAACGAAGCGAGATTTAAGGCTGCAAGAAGCCGCAGTGTTGCGGCGATGCGGGGTCCGGTGGAGGAGGCCTCCTCGGTGGAGGAATTGTCGGGGGAGTTGCCGGTGGAAGGCGAGCAGGAGCAGGGGCAGGCTGAGCCCGCAGCACCCTCAGAGAAAATGGCGCCTAAAATGGAAGACAGCGTGGTCGCAGGATCATCAGAGTTCCTCCCCCCTGGGCAGCTGCCTGTGGATTGGGGGACCCAGGTGGAGGAGGCGGAGATGGTGGGCGGATTGCGGTTCCTGGCAGAGGCTGTTGCGGAGCTGCGTGGAGCCGACTTCAGGTTTACGTCCGAGGACTCGGAGGAAGAAGCTGAAAGTGTTGTCATCCCCCGCAAGCCGGCTAAGCCGGAGGTGAAAGAGCATGCTGCCTTTGTCATGCTGCAACGCATCCCCAAGGACGTGTTGGCAAAGGCAGGGGAGCCACTGTCTGTACAAAAGGAGAAGGACTCTGCTGAGTGTGTTGGTGAGATGGTTGTGGACACTGGGGTAGCGGGTATAATGCCTGCAAATTTGTCTGAGGTGCAAGTTAGCCCTACAGTCCTGGCAAAGGGTGTTTCCCCTTCGGTGGTGGTCCCACTAGGCCCCGCCCCTTTGGGGGGCATGATGGCCTCTGGTGTGCAACTAGCAGGTCCCCCGGTTTCTCCTCAGGGGGCTCCAGGTTCTCAGGTCCAGGCTCCTGCGTGTCAGGCTCAGGTGGGTTCTCCTGCTGGTATGGGTGGTCCCCAGCCCCGGGCTTCCCCAGGTCATGGCTCATCTGCGTCTGCCCCTTCAGTTGCTGCTGCTGGTGTGGCGGCTTCCCCTGGTCATGCCCCCTTGGTGTTGAGTGCCCCTGGGGCTAGATCGGGGCTCAGTTACTCCGCTGCAGTTAGGGGAGGTCAGGGGTCAGTGGGATCGGCAAGGGCAGGTAACCTACCCACTTCCGCCGCAAGGCGAAATGTTGTTCAGCTTAAATGGTCAGGGGAGGCCCCCCCTTAGCAGGAGAGAGGTCATAGACCGGATATTAAAAATGGGCTTCCGTGCCACGGATATTTTCGCATTTATTGCTCCAGTTGGTACTGGAGAATATGACGTGTCCTTCATGCGGCCAGAATTGTTGGACCTCTTTTGGCAGAGGTATGAGGCCACCTTTGTCACCAGCCTTAGGTGGGTGGGCCTAACCCCGAGGCTTGTCTCTCGCCAGTCCCTGATTAAAAAAATAACGGTGCTGGTGAGAAATGAATCCATCCCAGCATCAGATATTGTGGTCTGGCTAAGCAGATATGGGGATGTGATGGGGCTCCTTGGGAAGATCAATGATGAGGGGAATATGGACAGATGGGTGGATGACCATCGTCCGCTTAAAGGTGGTTGGAAATGTGCTCCAGCACATTCCCTCTTCCGCTTTTCTAGGAAATTATACAACCAGTGCCCGGAGGCCCTCCACAACCTTCCGGTGGGGGAGCTGAAGCAGAGTTGGATCGGATAGATGCTGAAGAGGCAGAGGCGGCATTGGAGAGAGCGGCTTCGGTTGCTGTGGCGGCCCTTGTGAGGGAAGGGGAGGTTTCTGTGGCCCCTCCTGTCTCTGTCCCCCCTGTTTCGTCTACCCCTTTGAAGTCCCCTGTTGTTCCCCCTTGTGTGCCGGTTCCTCCTCCCAGGAGTAAGAAACAGCTGAGGGAGGCTGCTAAAGGGGCCGGGATGGTTGAGGCTAGGTCTAGTCCCTCAGTGTCTGTTCCCCCCATGCTCTTGCCGCTGCGGCGGAGTGGGAAGCCCGGTAGGGAGTCCCGGGAGTCCCAAGGTTCTGCTCCAGTAGGGGCTCAGGTGGAGGAGGGGTGGTCCCTGGTGGGTAGGTGGAGTAAACCAGTTTTGTCCTCAGCGGGGTCAGTGTCTTCTTTAGAGGTGGGGGATGTGGCCCTGGGGAATAGGTTTGGGGCTTTGTCGGGGGAGGAGGAGGGGTCAGGTCCCGCTTCCCCGATGGAGGACGAGGATGCTGGGGGGTCTCTTAAGAGAGTGAGGGACCCTGCCAAGAAAGTCAAGAGTAGGATTAAGAAACGTCCCTCTCAATTATCTTAATGGCAGTTCCCGCTCCGATAAAGGTGGCAACTATTAATGTTGCCAGCCTGAAGTCTGTAAGTGCTAGAGAAACAGCCTTATTTTTGATCAGTGGGATGGAAGCTGATATTTTTTCTTTTTGCAGGAGACCAGGTTGCCCACCTTGGCTGATGTCCATCTGGCCAAGCGTGAGTGGAGGCGTGGGCCCTCCTACTGGTCTCTTGTGGCTGAGCCTTACAGCGGAGTTGCGGTGCTTTTTACCAGCATGGTAACATGTCGGCGGATAATTGAAGTAGAGATCGGAAGATGTCTGATTCTGGATGTTCTCATAAGGGGGCAAGAGCTCCATCTCATTAATATCTTTGGCCCACAGTCCAAGTGGGACAGGAAGAACCTCTTTGCAAGGATTAAACCTTACCTCTTTACATCCCGGCTGGTAGTCTTTGGAGGTGATTTTAACACCATTACTAGGCCCAAGAACAGGAGAGGCTTCACTGACAGGCTGGGATATGATAGCGTTTTTCTAAATGCTATAGTCAGGGAGGCAGGTCTGGTTGACGCTTGGATCCAAAGTGTCCCAGACGGCACGGGTTTCACTTATAGGAGAGGTAATAGCTAGAGTAGGATAGACAGATTTTTTTTTAAGGAGAACTCTGCCTTCTCGGCACCTGAGTGTCGGGCGGTGGAGTTTTCCGATCACCTTATGCTATCTGTCACCTTGAATATTTCAGACATGCCGCTGAGAGGAAAGGGCATCTGGAGGATGAATTTGTCTCTGCTGGAGGACGAGGAGGTGAGACGATCTTTCGAGGAGTTCTTTCAGGCGCAGGAGACGGTGCTGGATTTCTGCGGCAGTAAGTCTGGTGGGAGCTCACCAAAGTGCGGATCAGCAGGCTTTTCAAGGCCATTGGTAAGAGACGGCAGTTTAAACAGTATAACGCCTACCAGCGGTTGCGGAGGAAGTTCGACCACCTTGTTTCTAGCGGTGGAGATTCGGGGGCAATCTCGGAGGTGAAGCTTCTCCCTAGGGAACTCCAGTATGATCGGCGTGCCTCTTTGGTTCTGGAGAGGGATTATGGGAAATACTACTCGCCCGACCCTTTCCAGAATTGCAAACAGAGTGCAGCAGTTAAGACGATCTCTGCTCTGAGGGATAGTACGGGGTCCCTGACTAAATCCAGGTCGGGGATTCTGGAGGTCCCCAGGTCCTTTTATACGGATTTACTGAGTGAGAAGCACCTTGACCTGACAGGGATGTTGAGCTTTTTGGAATCCACGCCTGGTCTGGACAGTGATGTCCCTCTGACGAGTTTGACTGGGGAGATTACTGCAGAAGAGGTGTCCAGAGCGATTGATAGTCTGGCCATTAAAAAGACTCCTGGGCCAGACGGTCTGACAGCAGAATTTTTTAAGGCTTTTAAATCCTGCCTGGCACCTCATCTCGTGGAAGTGTATAACAGTTGTCTGGATGAGGAATCTCTCCCTCCTTCCATGAGACAGTCTGCAGTTATCCTCCTGTCAAAGGGTAAGGATCCTTCGGCTATTGAGAACTGGCGCCCCATCAGCCTCCTCAATGTCGATAGAAAGGTTCTGGCGAAGATCTTGTTCTGGCGCTTGTCGTCAGTGGCAGACACTTTCTCATCAGCAGCATTGCTCGGTTCAGGGCAGGAGTACTTTTACAGCGGTGTTAGCTTTCCGGGAGGCTCTGGAGCGATGTAAGGCTGAAGGATGGGGAAAGTACTTGCTGGCGGTGGATCAGGCAAAGGCCTTTGATCGAGTTGATCATAAGTACCTCTGGCATCTCCTGGACCGGTATGGTTTGGAGGGGAGTTTCATCGGCTGGTTGAAGACATTGTACCAAGGGGCTGAGAGCTTCATGTTGGTGAATGGTTGGTTTGGGCAGCCCTTTGAGGTTGGATCTGGGGTGCGCCAGGGGTGCTCGCTGAGTCCCTTGCTCTATGCCTTTGCCATCGACCCCTTCGTCAGGAGACTAGATGGCGGGGCGGTGAGTGGGGTGCCGGTGGGTGCCACTGGAGATCTGCCTTTGAGAGTTGTGGCTTATGCTGATGACGTTTCTGTTTTCATTTCTGGACCAGAGTAGGCGCAGGAGGTGGTTTCAGTAATGGATCAGTATGCCGAGGCATCGGGTTCCAAGGTCAATCAGGACAAATGTGAAGTTCTCTGGATGGGCAGGGAGGGTGAGAGCTTCTCACTCCCGGACACCTTCCCGGTGCCTCAACCGAACATCAAAGTTTTGGGCACCAATTTTGGCCCTGCTGACTACAGCAAGCTAAATTGGGAGACCAAACTGTCGGATGCCGAGGTCAAAGTGAGATGCTGGAAGGGGTGGCGGCTCTCCTTGAGGGAAAGGGTTGATTTGATCAAGACTTTCCTGCTCCCTGTCTTTTTGTATGTCAGCTTTGTTTGCCTCTTGCCAGAATCGCTTTATACGAGGATCTACAGTTGTTTCTTCCAGATGTTATGGGGGAATCGGCTGAACCTCGTTAAGGGGACGTGACCTACTCATCCAGGCGGGAGGGTGGCTTAGGTATGGTCAACCCGGTGGTCTTTTTCTCTCTTATGTTCTTGAAGCATAACTTTGGTAGTATGTTGGCAGAGAGACCGCCTGCATGGGTGGGACTGTTCCGGATCTGGTTTGGACTCTTTCTGCGCAGTTGGGAGAGTGGCGGGCCAGTGAGAAGCCTGGTAAGCTCCCGGCTTATGTGGCCCCGTGCCTGAAGTTACTCCGGCGGTGGCATGTGACTGCAGAGGAGGTCCGGTCCCTCCCTAGGAGGCTCCTGGGTGAGAGGATTGTGGTGTCCGCTTTCCATGCACCGCTGGCCTTGAGAGATTGCCCAGGCCATGTTTTGAGGGAGGGTTTGTGTTTGATAAATCTGGAGCAGATCCCCCTGAAGTTGCGGGACCAGACCTGGCTCGCCTTCCATGGCAGGCTCTACGTGAGGGGTAACTTGAAGTACCGTCCTCCGGATGACCGTGGTTGTCCGAGGTCGGAGTGTGGGGGTGAAGTGGAGACTATGGACCACTTCTTGCTTCAGTGCCCCTTTAACGTGGAAGTGTACAAAGAGGTGGGTGGGGCTCTAGGTGTTCCTTTCCTCCATCGCATGTCTTATGTGGAGTGGGTGTATGGAGCATTCGAGCGTCGCATGGGCTTTGATTTGGACACCTTATTCTTAGTCAGTTTAGTGACCCGCTATTACACTTGGATGGCACGGTGTCAGGTCTCCATTCGGCAGAAGGTCCTCCCTGTTCAGGTGGTGGTGAGTGACATCCTTGGTGAGGTTGGGAAAATTTGGGGTCTTGAGAAAGACAGGCTGCGGGGCAGGACTTGGATGGAGGCGTGGAGGAACATCAAGCCTGTTGCTGCGGTCTGTTGATCTTGAGTGGTGGGATCTGTCCCTGGTTTCAGTCTCTGTTCACTCCCTAGATTTTGCGTTTCAGATTTTTTTTGGTAGCCTTTTCTGGTAGGTTGTAGGGGTCAGACGCGGAAGGTCTGCGGGTTCCTTAGTCCTTCTCCTGCAGTGTATATATTCTGCTATGTTATTCGGTTGATGGTCTGTATGGTTTGGGCCATAAAGGCTGCAAGCAGCAGTTAGTATGGAAATTGTTTATGTGTGCTGGGCCATAAAGGCTCCTTTGGGGGATTTCTCCTGTGCCTTCCTTTGCAGGGGTCTTGGCCATAAAGGCCCTTGTGTACAGATTGTGTATAGTGTATATAAGTTTAAGTGTTCCCTTTCAGGATTGGGACCTTTTATTTGCTTGTATATAAGTATATAGTTATGTGATTCCTTTTCAGGAGATGGACTTTAAGTTATAGCCATAAAGGCTAAGTTTATTATTGGTTTGTTTTTCTTCCCCCAGGGACTTTTTGGAACTTTTCAGTTCTTTGGTTGAGTTTTGTATTTATTTATTTATGTTTTTGTACTTTTATATTTAAAATTGATGGAGTTGGTTTATGTATGCCATTAATACATAAATAAAAAATCTCCATTCCTGACAGTATTGTATAGCATAACACTTGAAAATATAACACTAAATGGGGAAGGAAAATGGGAGCAAATTTCTTGTAATAGGAAATCGTAAAGTCATCTGGGCCAGGAGCTTTTGAGGGTTTAGAATGTTTAATAGCATCCAAAATGTCCACGGAAGTGATCTCTCATTCTAAGAGGTCCCTATGGGTTGTGGAAAGGGATGGTATGGGGATATTCGCCTCAAAATCCGTTGCAGATGCAGAGCTAGAGTCCCCCTACAACTTATAATAATAAGAATAGAACTCTTGGAGGACAGCCTTAGGGTTCTGTGTGAGGGTGCAATCTGGCTTCCTCAATTTTGGGACAGACAGCATTAATAGTCTGGGTTAGTTGTCTAGCCAACAGCTTCCCTGGTCAGTCAATCTGTTGGTAAAATTTAGTGGCAGTCCACTGAAGCGATTTTTCTGCTTTAGTCGACAGGCATAGATTAAGTTCTGAACGGTGGGAGTCAATTTTATCCCACAGGTCAAGGTGGTGATTGTGTTTGTGCTCTTTAAGTAATGCAGTCAGTTTCATCTCTTTACATTTAAGCAGTTCATCAGCATTCTTTTTAAGTCCAGTTGCCACCTGGATGAGGATGCCCCTTACCGAGGCTTTATGTTCCGTCCAATTGGATTTGGGGAGAAGTCTGAGTGGGGTCATTGATGGAGAATTTCTTCCTCTACATCAAAACAAATGGAAGGGCTGCTCAGAAGAGATTAGTTTAATCTCCACGAGAATGAAGTTGCAATTTCACGAAAGGCAAGGGGAATGGTCAGACCAGGGGACCTAAGTCTGACATCCCGCGATGGAGTGAAGATATGGTCAATCCTAGAATATGTGGATTGTACATGGGAATAGTAGGTAAAGTTGCGCTTAGTGGGGTTGAATTCGCACCACACATCAATTAAGTCATAATGATGTAACAACTGTGCATATTTAGTATCCATTCTAGAAGGATGTAAAATCTGTGAACCGGGGGGGCCTAGATTTATCTAAAGATGAGTCCAGAGCTAGGTTGGAGTCTCACCCTAGGAAAACAGACCTGACAAAATGCGGAGGTAGCATCTGCAGGCTAAATTGCAAAAAAGACAGTTTATCAGTATTAGTCCCCATTCACACCTGAGCGTTTTGTAACGTGAATCTCTAAGCTCTAGAACGCTCGGGGAAAAAAATCAATATTACTCTATGGAGATGGTTCACACCTCCACTCTGAGTCACCTGAAGCAGAATGCCTGAAGCTCAAAAAAGTTTTGCAGCTACTTTTATAGCTCAAATTGGGCAGATTTGCATGTTTTTGGTGTGTTTTTATTCTCAGAATAGAATAGAAACACGCAATTGGCACGGTTTTGCGATTTTTTTAACATGCGTTTTGCATGATTTTCTGCTCAAATGAAAATATGTTTTTAAAACAATAGTAATTATATATGAATAAATAAATGTAAAATAAATAATGATTAACCCCTAACCTTGAAAAAAGGGTTTGGGTTGTTGTTGTTCTTGGTTGTGGATGTTGTTTTTTAACTTTTTTAAGCGCTTCCCGATTGCCCTTTAGCAGAAATACTGCTACAGGGCAGCACGGGTGCGCAAAACCACATATATATATATACGTGATCTTGCATAAGCCCTACCAGCGCCACCATTCGCAGTTGTCAATCACTGGGTCTCGGCCGGTGATTACTCGCCGGCACCCGGTGATTACCGAGGATTTTCCGACGGGCAGGAGAACCGTTTTGTTTACTAATAGTTCTCCTCCTTGGCAGCTCAGGCACACTGGTTTGGATGGCTGTGCACAGCACAGCCATCCAAAGCAGTGTGCTTATAGTGAAGCACACAGACACCGCCCTATAGTAAAACACACCCAGCACCTTTATGATGAAATTTGAATTTTTTAATTTTTTTACTAGATATGTTTAACCACTTGCCCTCCTGAGGATTTACCCCCTTACTGACCAGGCCATTTTTTTGCATTATGGCGCTGGGTTACTTCAACTGACAATTGTGCTGTCAGGCAACGCTGCATCCAAATTAAATTTACGTCCATTTTTTTCCATGAATTGAGCTTTCTTTCAGTGGTATGTGATCTCCTGTGCGTTTTTTAGTTTTTGCGCTGTAAAAAAAAAAAGACTGACAATTTTGAGGAAAAAGAACCAATATTTTGGACTTGCTATTAAACAAGTCCAGTAAAAAAATTTAAAAATCTAATTTCGTCATAAATGTAGGCCAAAATGTATTTTGCTACATGTGTTTGTTTGTTAATAAAAATCCCAATATGTGTAAATTAATTGGTTTATGTGAAAGTTACAGCATTTACAAATGGTGGTATAGATACTGGGATTTTTTTTCTACTAGTAATGGCGGCGATCAGCGACTTTTAGCGGGACAGGGCGGACATACTGACACTGGGGGGGGAGAAACTAACTTGGCGTCACTGACTTCCCCAGTGACACCAATACAGTGATCAGTGCTAACAAAAAGCACTGACACTGTACTAATAACACTGGGAAGGAAGGGGTTAACATGAGAGGTGATAAAAGGGTTAACTATATGTAGAGAATGTTTTACTAGGGGGCAGGGGTGTGCTTCACTGTAAACACTGATGGGGATGGCAGTGCTGTGCACAGCCATCCTGAGCAGTATGCCCAAGCTGACAGGGAGGAAGACTGTTAGTAAACAAAACAGTCTTCCTCCCCATCGGAGATGCTCGGTAATTACCGGGCGGAACCCCGTGGTTGACAGCCAAAGCCATGAATGGCGGCGTGGGTGGGGTGTGTGCCCCCTACCCACAAATGCAAAATCACGTATATATGCGTGATTTTGTGCACCTGTGCCGCTCTCTGTAGCAGTATTTCTGCTATAGGGCGGTTGGGAAGCGGTTAATAGCAAAAAGTCAAAAAACATTTTTTTCTCAAAATTGTTGGTCTTTTTTTTTCATAGCGCAAAAAATAAAAACCGCACAGGCGATCAAATACCACCAAAAGAAAGCTCAATTTGTGGGGAAAAAGGGAAGTAAATTTAATTTGGGTGCAGCGTGGTATGACTGTTCAATTGTCCGTTAAAGTTTTAGGTTTTAGGGGGTTAAGGCTATGGATTATTATTAATTTATTATTACAAGTATTTATTTATGAATATTTGTATTTATTTGTGGTTTTTTATTATTAATAATAATAATTTTATATATTTTTTTAAGGGTTAGGGGGTTAAGGTTATGGGTAATTATTATTTATTATTACATAGCATTTATTTATGATTATTTTTATTTACTTGTGTATTTATTTAACATTTATTATTATGATGCAATAGACGATATTTTTCTCTGCTGGCTAATAAAAAAAACGCCAAAGCTCAAAAACACTCTATGAAAAGGCGCAAAAATCGTGGTAAAATATGCACGGAAAAAATGCTAAAAACTGCTACGCTTAGATGTGAATGGAGCCTTAAGGGCATAAAAGGAGACATAAGTCACCTTGGCTCCCTCAATCTCGCCCATCACCAGCAAGTACCTCCCATTAAGGTCCTTAATTACAATGAGTGGTGAAAAGTAGAGGTTTTTCGATATACAGATCGTCACTTTGTGGGTCTTATCGGGTACGTTTGCCAGAAAAAAATTGGGGATAGCAGCTATGGAGAAAGGAGGGATTGTAATCAGCTGGAAAAAAATGGATCTCCTGTAGAACCACCACATCAACCCCCACTGAGTGATAATAGTGAAAAGCCTTGCAGCACTTGGCAGGGGAATTTAGGCCCTGTGCATTGTGGGAGAGAACCAAAATTGGTTTCAGGGGTGTATGAGTAGTCTTGGTGAATAGGTTAAAAAAAATCAAGCTTACCTTGGAAGAGCTGCTGAAGACGAACCTCCCAGAAACCGGTTGAGATGAACGAAGAGGGACAGACAAGCCAGAGATAAGTAGTAAAGAAGAAAGGAAGAGGAAAAGAAAAAGAAGGCACCACCCTTAAGAAGGGAGAGGCCGAAGGGACAAAAACAGGTAGCACGAGTAACACATAAAAAAAGTACAACTTGGTGGGAGTCAGTTTCCGGAGTCAGGAGTGACTGCCACTGCATACCCAAAAAAATATTAAAAGACAGTCGTGTCTCCATACACTAGGAGTATCATCTGAGCCGAATAATAAACCAGCAGCGATGGAGTCAGAGGGGGGAGCCATGCTCACACATCAGGCCTGCGCTGAATATCACTAAACAGACCAAGCAAAATCCAATAGTAAAGGTCTGCATTAGGAACATTCTATGATTAAAGAGATAACCAGAGGAATTAAATTATGAATAATTAGTGGACTGTGAAGACTCATAGAAAAAGGGGAGAGTGTAGCAGTGAAATCCTGCCACACCAAGGTAATAGCTTGTAAGTGCTCAGAGATGGGGACCCTAAGAGCAAAAGAAAAAAGGGGACCAAAACAATGGGGGTGAAACCCCTGAGGATATCGTCGGGCAATAAAATAAGTATGAGTGGTTGAGGTGTCCAAAGGATTATCCTCCTCAGGGTGGTCAAAGCTGTTGCCTGGAGTGGCTCCTGGTGTTGCACCACAGGGGGGACAGAGGAGCACTAGGTGTTGTGTGGCTTCTATCCATGGAGCATGGGAAAGACCATGGAATGGTCATGATTAAGCCCAGCTCTTGAAGAAGAGCTTCCCCATCAGAGAAAATTGAGGTGTGACTTTGACAGTATGAAAATTGCAACCGGAAGGGGAACTGACAGTGATATTTGATGCCCTGTTCTGGTTGCAGCAAAGGCTTAAATGAACACCGCTTCAAGAGGTCTGCAAAAATTTGAACATCATGACCTCAAATTTGAATGTTGTGGCCCTCTCTAGCTTTCTGCATGACCATTTCCTTTATCCCATAGAAATGGCGTTTAACAATGATATCCCTAGGCTGGCCATTAGGGCGTTGTGCTATGAGGGCCCTGTGAAGTTTATCCAGTTCTAAGTGTCGAGCTGCTTCATCTGTGAAGCAAGGTGCACAAAAGTTCCAAAACAGCAGCATGTCTATCTGTGCAGGATTCAGGCAGCCCACAGATCCAAAAATTATGTCTGAGCAACCTGTTCTGGAGATCCTTTATCTTGGCCAAGGCCTCTTCCAGGCAAGCATGTAAATGGATAATCTCATTAGTGTTCTGATTTGACCAGGCAACTGTGGCGTCCAATATCTATAATAATGCAATCCCCCAGATCCTTCAATTCCTGTTTTAAGCTCAGATGTGATTCGCCTTCCATCTTTTTCTAGAATGCGATCCCCAGATCCTTGAATTCCTGTTTAAGCTCAGATGCGATTTGCCTTTCATCTTTTTCTGCTCCATCAGGGCAGAAAAATGGGCCAGAATAATTGGGTCCCCAGAATACTGAGGCTGGGAGGACAGAGAGGGATATTCAGGGCTGGTTGCCTGGCTGCCCTGACTCAAGACAAAATATCCCATTGCTTTGTCCATGGCAGAGCCCGCTGTGTGTAAGGAAAAGCCTCCAGGGGAGGTGGCCCCTGTCCCAGTCGTGGAGAGAGGGGAGAGCTCCTGCCATGCAGCCTCATAGTTTTCCTTCCCCTGTGCTGCCAGCACACTGTGTATTAGTTAATTGACAACTACAAGCCGACAGCCACTAAAGCTGCTGGGACTTGCAGGCACTCATTCACAGAACTCTGTGAATGAGTGATGCAGCCATGTAGGCAGAGCCCTGCACGGCCACACTGTTTTCAAATCTGACAGATGGGAGAAGTCTCCCCATACTATCAGAGGGAGGGGCGGTGGTCGTGGCTGCTATAGGAACATTTTACATGTTCCACCCTAAAAACAGGAACATGGTCTAAAAGGTGAACTTATCTTTTAATGCATAGAATGCATCAAGTTTAAAAACAAAAAAAACCTTGAGCCTTTAGAACGTTATCTGATGTAGATTTCACAGAAAGAAGTCACACCATGAATATTGAACTTTACCTCAATTTATTTAGCCTATTCACAGAAAAAAAAAAAGTCACATTTTTTCCCCCACAGTGAGATACACATTAATCTCAAAAAATATAAAGCACAACATTGTTGCAAATCAAGACTGAAAACAATTTGCTAAACAAAATACATTTAGTATGCTAACATACTGTCAGTTTACATACACTGCAGGTACCTTTAACATGTAAGGTGTCCATTTCAAGCCTTTTGTAAGGTAAAATAAATATGGATAGGTTCATAAAACAGGAAGAGTTCTGGATGCATGCGCCAGTTTATCCAAAAAAAAAAAAGCAAGGACACCCACAGTTTGGCATACAGTAGCTTAAAATAAATTTATACGTAGAGAGGAAGTGCTTGTAGGAAGTCAGCAGCACACAAACAAATCACTGGTCTTTTCAAATTCTCCAAGCCTGTGGATAGCCTGGCATGTTACTCTTTTAAGCTAAATGCTAAACTATCAAAAAATATTGACCTTGAACAAAAAAAAGTAAATTTGTACATGCCTTGCATACTATGTATTGTCATAATACCATACAGGACTGTACCAAGTCGACCCAATGGTTATGTTTTGTACACCAAGTATGAGTATTATTCAGTAGTTGGCAGAGAAGAGCAGATGGTAACACCCTGTAGAGGGCTATAGAGATTGTTTTTTTTAGTATTTTTTTTTCCTGTGGCAAGTGTTAAAACCAGTGTGATACAAACTATCACTAGGATAATTTTAACATCTAACCACAATAGACAGTGCATACTTGAAGAGAAAAATGAAATGAGTGATTGCTATGCTGATGAAATTAACCCATTTCCACCAATCAGGTCCAAGAATTTTTTTTTGGTAACTGCCCTAGGCCAATTGGGTGTTCAAAATAAAAGGTTTGCTAAACATTAATAAATAGAAATTACTCCATAAAATGACTCCCCAAATGTGGCATAAAGAATATGAACCACTGTGTGTATGCTGCTTTATCACATAACTGGGGTTTGATTTAGTAAGAGCAGTGGATGTTCACTGAGCTTGGTAAATAAAGTGAAGCTGGATTTACTTCAAACAACCTAGAAAAAGCAGTTTATTTTTTTAATGCAAACAGGTTCACTTTATCCATTTGCTTTGCAAAGTAAACAGTCTATTCTTTTAGTACATCAACCTCATTGTCACACCATTAATCAAGCAGTTCTAAAATGAACTGAACCGCACTACACTACACAAAACAAAAAAAAACAGATGTAAACCTCTCCAAAACTTGTCACGTCATGAGAAAATAAAAAGGGTGCACAAAAATTATATTACTTGAGCTAGCTGTACACATTTGGTCACAATTCAAGCTGTTGGTGGTCCTGGTGGCACCACTTTGGCTCGACAAACTGATTCAAAAGGAGACTAGTGGAACATTGTCAAACAGTAACTACATCCTATTGGATATGGTCAAAGTTGGGGTATTCAGGCAACCAAGGTTGCTTGAATACAATAGCTGGCAGTGGAGATTTCTCCATCCATGCCCAAGACTACCATAGAAATTTTGCTTTCCCTGGCTATAGATATAACCAGTTTGAATATCACTAACAATAATCATAGACACGAAATCAACAAATAAAATCAATCACTCGTTCAAAGACATACTTGCTTGACTTAAAAAACAAAAAAAAAACCACAAACAAAAACCCTACCTGCTTATTATAAAGTCAAGTTAGCTATTGCACCAAGCAGGGATGAACAAACACAGCAATTTAAATTTTTCCTTCATATTGGGTTAAGTAATCTTAGAGCAATGCCCACTTATAGTGGACCTAAATAGCATAACCCTGTAATATAAACCCATCAAAAATACATAGGGCTGCAATTTAGTAACTTTTCTGAAAATGTTAATTCCTTTGGCTTCAATACCTTTAATCAATGACATGTAGTATGACAATGTCCAGCTTTATTCTGACACTTGTTTCCTACATGATAGTTCTGGGACAGAGCCCCAATATTTTTCTCATAAGAAAAATAAGAGGAAAATGTGACATCAAATACTCATTGATACATGTACACTTTTGGTATGGTGCATTTGATAGAGAAAAAAAAAAAAAAAAAAAAAAAAAAAAAAAAAAGTTTCCACGCAAAACAATGTCCTGGTTTAAGTGTTTGTAAAAGCAATACTAGATTAAACTTGCCGGTTTGCGGTTTGTTTTTTTGACAGGCTATGTATATTGTTGATCTACAAACCAAATATTTACAGCACTTACAATCACTATTTTAATAAGCCACCTAGACAGCTGTTACACCTTTAAAAAAGTAACTGCAGTCCAGTCTGTTTAGGACTAGAGAAAAATGTTATAGTTAAGGCCTCATGCATACAGTTTTTTTTTTTTTTTTTTTTTAATTTTTAAACACTCCGCTAGAAAACTTTTCCTGACAGCAGTGTTGTGGCAATAAAGTCTGGCACTGACATTTACCCACGCCAAGCATTTGGGCATTAATTCCACTGGCCAGAATAAAAATGCTCAAGCCAAAACACCACTGCTCTAGGATGCACTGGCAGTGAGTTTTTTCCCCCCCCCTGCCACAACGCTGCTAAAAGCTTGTGGTAAGATAGGCAAAGGCTCAAATTGAAGAGAACCGGTTTCACATTCATATTTGCAGTTACACAACTATATGCACTGCCAGTCCCATCAAGATATATACACAGTCTGTTTTACTAGTTGCCAAACTTGCAGACCAGAAGTTTGAATTTCAAACGGCAGAATGCTTGTTCCAGTGCAGAGAGCTATACACCTAGCATTTCCCTTCAGCTCTACTTATCCCCACATCTTATAAAGTTCTAATGCACACGGGCTTCCCCAACCCCTTCTTTCCAGTGGGGAAGGGGGGGGGGGGGGAAGGGGGGGAAGTAAATAGGAGAGTTCTGGCACTTTAGCCACTGGTTTAAAAATGTCATTACAAAGCCTAATAATGTTCTAGAATGACAGCCAGCACTCCTGTATCCCCAAACTGGAGCTGAAAGGTAATTTACAGGCTTCAAAAAAAAAAAAAAAAAAAAAAAAAAAAAAAGCTACCTGAAGCTTGCTATACAAACTTTTTTTTTTTTCTCCACAAGATAGGAACCCTAGATCATAGTATTAATCAACCGTATTCAGAACTGACATGTTCAGCTTCCATTATGAAGAATTATACATATGCAACCATGTTACTATTAGAGACTGGCTGCTGTTGCCATGCATCTGCAATTAGATACAACATAAGGGTTATTGATTCAGAGGCAAAGCTTTTGAGTGCAAGACTATTATAGATGCAGGTTGCTAAAATAGTTTGCTGTAGCAACTTCCTCTGAAAGTCTACCCTCTACTCCCAAGAACACAAGTATTGAGTCAGATACATTACTGAATGCCAGAAATGTCCAGCAACAAGTTTTATCAGCTGGAGATTCTACGCTTCCACCCATTATCACCAAACTCACTACAGGTGTTCTAAAATTAAAGTGTCCCCAAAACACTTACCTGCTTTGTGCAGTGGTTTTTACATATAGTAGTTCCTGCCATCAAAGCAAGCAGCTATGGGGGCACTCAAGCAAGCTTGCTCCTGAGCTGCACACCTTTACAACCACCTTGGTGGAAAGGGGGGGGGTTACAAGAATAAGTTGTGGAGGGATGAGGGTAACTGCTGTATTGACTTGAGATCAAGAGGTTGCCAACTCATCCCTGCTTAAAAGTAAAATACATATAAAAAAATTGGTTGCACTGTTCCAGTAGAATAAGGTTTGAATAATTTGTGCCTCAGTTTTCTGGCAGCAACTCCAAAATCTCTGTAAAACAGGAACCCTATTGGAGCTGGTAGCCCTACTTGACTGACACACACTGAAGTTAAACCTGACCTTACACAAAAAAAAAAAAAAAAAAAAAAACACACCACACACACAACACATGAAAATACTATGTGGCAAGTGTTTCATGTCATTCTTTTTTTCCTTTATGGAACAGAGGACACAACAGGAATTAAACACAAAATTCCTATCCCATGCTGCATATATCAAGTAAACAGGACACAATGCTCTTAGAATTGAATATGTGCCAGTTCAGTCAGAGCATTGGTCACTTACAGGGAAAAATTTGACAAAATTCCATATATATCCTTTCTGCAATCCTGTTAAAACAATATCTGAAGTTTTGGGTGGAGAGCAGTTTACAACTACTTAACTTACATCAGCACAGGCTATCCTGGTATCACAAGTACATTTCATGAACTTAATGAAAGGTTTAGTTTTTCAAAGGGGGGGGGGGGGGGGGGGGGGAACAAAAAAAAAGTTTAAGTATCACTAGCATGTTTGATGTAGTATAGTTTATTTTCTTCCCATTTAAAGGCCATTGAAAAGCATTTACAGTTTCCCCAAGTGCATTACAACAAGAAGGGGAAAGGAAAAAAGAAAAAAAAAGCAGTAACAAAATAAAGCCGCCTTGTCTCCAGGCAACTAAACAAAAGTCATTTTACTGCAACATATACACATTAAATATAGTATACAGTCCATGCAGCTGCTCAGCCATGTTAGAGGGGATCCTGGCTCCAGCCATCAGTGCATTACAGTCCATAATTTCCATTGTGCCTTTTTCTAGCCAGACTTGAAGAGAAGAATTGCAACCTGGCCCAAATAGAAATAGATGAAGTGTTTTGTCTCATGTGTTACATAGCTGCCAAAGTTTCTGCCAACAATGCAGTGCCAAGTTGGGTTGTATTTCTTGTCAAATTCCTGCAAGAGAAAGAAAAAGTAACATAAATGCAAAGGGAAAGTTACATTACTGGTGCAACCAATATATGCCAAGAACTGAGGGGCACAAGATGCAAAGTCATACAATTCTTAAAGTAATCTTTAAGGCAGCTTTCACATTGATTTTTAGATCAAACACACGCCAAATGTAATAGGACACCCCTCCAAATCATTGGATTCTGGTGTTCCGATCACCTCCATGGCCACAGGTGTATAAAATCAAGCACCTCAGCATTCAGACTGCTTCTACAAACATCTGCAAAAGAATGGGTCGCTCTCAGGAGCTCAGTGAATTCAAGCATGGTACTGTGATAGGTTGCCACCTGTGCAATAAGTCCATCCATGGTATTTCCTTGCTACTAAATATTCCACAGTCAACTGTTAGTGGTATTATAACAAAGTGAAAGCAACTTGGAACAGCAACTCAGCCACATAGTGGTAGGCCACGTAAAATGGAGCAGGATCAACACATGCTAAACACATTGCGCACAAGCCACCACCTACCTGCAGAATAAACTAAAGGCCTCCAAAAACTTCATGTGGTCTTAAAAATAGCACAAATAGTATGTAGAGAGCTTCGGTTTCCATGGCCAATCAATGTGCAATGCAAAGCATCTGATGCAGTGTTGTAAAGCACACCGCCACTGGACTCTAGAGCAGTGGAGACGTGTTCTCTGCAGTGACCAATCATGCTTCTCTGTCTGGCAATCAAGTGGACATGTCTGGGTCTGGCAGTTGCCAGAACAGTACTTGCCTGACTGCATTGTGGCAAGTGTAAAGTTTGGGGGGGGGGGGGAGAAATGGTGTGGGGTTGTTTTTCAGGGGTTGGGCTTGGCCCCTCACTTCCAGTGAAGGGAACGCTTAAGGAGTCAGCATACCAAGACATTTTGGACACTTTCATGCTCCAAACTTTGTGGGAACAGTTTGAGGATGGCCCCTTCCCTGTTCCAACAGAACTGTGCACCAGTGCAAAGATCAAAGTCCATAAAGACATGGATGAATGAGTTTGGGGTGGAGGAACATGACTGGCCTGCACAGAGTCCTGACCTCAACCAGATAGTACACCTTTGGGATGAATTGGAGCCGAGACTGCGAGCCAGACCTCCCCATTAAGATCAATGGAAAATGCAGCATAAAAACACCCAAAGCACACCATGATGCATTTAGTAGTTTCCAGTAGTAAAAAAAAAAAAAAAACCCCACCTAAAATTATGTAACTAAGCAATACATGATAATGGTCTTCTCTGAACCTCCAGATCATGTGATGCCACAAAAAAAAAAAAAAAATTGCAACTCGTTACCCACTATTCAAAAAAATGTGTAATATACCTTTTTGATATAGGCAGCAATGTCTTTCTCAATGTTGTATTTCTCCATAGCTTGTGTGGCACAGTCCACAGCATCCTGCTGCATGTCCTCAGACATGTCAGCATTCTTGATCACAGCCTTTCTGTCAGACATAATGTACCTAGAACAGAGGAGTAAAAAAGGTTAGCTTTTGGGCACACCTTCCCAGTTCTTGACAGCAGTTAAGACTTGCAGGGAACAGATAGGTACACATTCTATGGGAAAGAGGCTGGCAAATTAATGTAGTATTCCAAAGGTAAACAATCTAGTTTGAATACTGCCAACAAGATTACAGAAATGACCCGCTATACATTTTAGTGTAGCCTACACTGACTGCAGGCACTAAATCACTTATGAAACACCTTTGCTACTCTAGGTATGCAGTACACGCCACTGAAAATGCATCTCAAGTGTGATTAATTTCGACCATTTTTCTAGGAACTTGGACAAAAACCCACCCACACAGCCAAAACACAACTCAACACTGGTCAAGGTACAAAGACATGCTCATCATAAGTTCAATCAGCTACAGCACAGCTGATATTTGTAACCACCTTGCAAAATGACTGTCAGCAACATGTTAGATACAATTTAACAGGCAAACTTCATCAGATACATTTCAATACTAATCACACACCCTGGTCACATCAAAGCAGATTTTGAAATCATGCGACTTACAGTGAAGGCGCGCGAGTTGGGGGGGGGGGGGGGATTTTGAAATCGCATGACCTGCCAATTTCTGCTGCAAATTGCAAGACATTTGACACAGAGGTCTATACAAATTGCAACAAAAAGTAGTGCATGTACCACTTTAGAAATCAGTGTGGCTCCAAGACAGAACCACACCGATTTGATCTAATAGCACACAATAGGGTGCGACTTGGCATACAATATGCAAGTCGCACCCGAAGTGACCGGGGGCTAATGTGACCTTCAGTGCAAAAGAATTGCACGAGATCACAAATGAACCTAAATAGTGCAAAGTTAGTTTAACAAAACCGCATCCCACAGAATAGATATATTTTACCATGCAATACTTGTATCCCATAACACTACAGCTCAAGCCAACAGGGAGGATAACTGGAAAGCAGCTGCTGAAAAATATATCCTGGAGGCAACACAGTAGCTTGTTTTGGCAACACTTATAGTTAAACATAAGTGGTGTTGAGCAGATGTTAGTCTGGTGACCACAGAAAAGTGCTGACAGCTATGGTTGGACATGAACTAATGCACTAAGCTTCCATGTGAACTGGTTTTATACAGCCAATGTTGAAATATGGGTGCAGAAAAAAAAAAGTGAGACTTCATGTCAGTTTACAATTGGCGATTATACTATGTTCAAAGCCACTTCTGATGTTGTGGAGTGAGCACTAGAACAATAGAACTGAAAGTGCAGAAAATCACTTACTGTAAACTCGTCACTGGTAGTAAACAGGATCTTCAATATCTAGAAAGAAAAAATTAAAAGTCACCAGCTACAAATACTGTAGCTGATGTCTTCTAATAAAAAAGGATGCTTACCTGTTCAGAGATCCAGCGCTGTCCTCACCTTGGACGGTTCTTTGCCAGTCTTTGGGTCCCTGGCACATTTAGTGTGGGAAACCAGCTGACTCCTTGTAGGAGTCGCACTGCACTCTGAACGGTCCCGCAGGCTCTTGTCGCGACATTTGACGTGTCCCAAGAGGTTGCGGGCAGAGGGAATAACTTCCAGTGGAATAGTCTAGGGTGGCAATTCCAGCAGAAGTTGGAGCGGGTACCTGCCGAAACAAGATACCTACTCTCTCCCACAAAAACAAACCTTCGATAAGGTCGGGGGGGGGGGGGGGGGGGTGGATTCTTAAAAGCAGAACTTCCTGTTTAGGGTTCTACCTTAAGATGGCCTGACATTACAATGGCATTTGACCCCTTTCACATGGACAGTCCAGGGTCAGGTCCACCTGTTCGTTCTTCAGGTGGACCTTTCATTCTCCTATGGGCAGTCAGGTGTAAACATCTCTTTACACGCAATTACCTCCTATCCAGCAAAATCAAATAGAATGAGGTTCCATTCCCCTCTGTGTGGCTGGATCAAAGTGGAGTTGGGGGTAAATGGACAGCCAGTTTGTTTATACTGGACTACCCATAGGAGAGCCTGCTGTGTCAGTTTTGCATAAGCAGAATGCACCGGTCATCCTGCAGCTCTGCTCAGCCGGGGATAAGCTGACGGATCTCCTGCTGAGCAAAACTGGAAAGGGGCCTTAGTCCCAGCAGCTTTTTACCATGAACTACTGGCAGTAAGGTGGATTGGTACTACCATGGCATTTGTCTCAGTGGTTTCTTACCATGAACTGGTGTTCAGGGGCACAGATACACTGCATGTGTATTGCAGCACCTTCTTACCATGAACTCTACTGGTAGCAAGATGGATTGAGACTAGTGGCATTTGTCTCAGCAGCTTACCATGAACTCTCCACTGGTGTTCAGGGGGACAGATACATATGCCATTGCAGTACCTCAGCAGCTTCTTACCATAAACTACTGGTGGATTGAGACTACAGTGGCATTGGTCTCAAAGGCTTACCATGAACTGTACTGGTGGATTGAGACTACAGTGGCATTTGTCTCAGCAGCTTCTTACCATGACCTTTCACCTGGTGTTCAGATACACAGCAATGGCATGTGTATCTCAGCAGCTTCTTACCATGAACTGTACTGGTGGACTGAGACTACAGTGGCATTTGTCTCAGAGGCTTCTTACCATGAACTCACCACTGCTGTTCAGGGGGACAGATGCATATGCCATGGCAGTATCTCAGCAGCATCTTACCATGAACTCTACTGGTAGTAAGGTGGACTAAGACTACAGCAGCTTCATCTCTAGTGGTGTTAAGGTGGTCTGACCCTCCAATGGCATTGGTGGATAGGAACGGAAAGGTATGGCTACCTAGGAAACGTGAGATGATGCAGCTGTTTTATGTGGCCATGGGATACACATGACCCACCCAAACAACAGGTTTGTTGGGACAACACAGCAACATCATCCATATGAAGACCAGCTGTGTGTCTCTCCTAGGCCACCCCATGCACAGCCAAATTACATAACAGGAGAGCATGCACAAGCAACCATCCATTGAGACACCAAATTATAATGAAATACCCATGTGCAAAACATGGCTGCTCAGAATATGGCCATTAGGAAATGGTGACATGTAGTATGGAATAATAGACCCAATCTCAGGAACAGAGTGCTGGAGGTTGGGCTGAGCAGTGATGGGCCGTCAGTATCCATGCCCTTTAACAGTGCACAGGTCCAGGCTAACCATGAGGCCCCTAGTCACCCCAATGTAGGTCTGCAGCGTAACGCTAACACGGCCCCGACCAGGACACCCACCCACCTCACTCTATACACGCCATACGAGTCGCCGCCTAGCTGCTACCATAGGAAGCCTCCAGAAAGGCCCACTGTACAACGGGTGCAAAGCAGTGTCCAGAAGGCTCGCACTCCCCCCAGCCTGTGCAGCCCGCTTACCTATCACAGTGTAGAGAAGCCCCCTCAGCTCGCTGTATCTCTCTCCAGACTTGACTAGCGCTCTGACACTCGGCGTCCCTGTGAAATAGCAGCTCCTCCCCCTGCAGTGGCTCAACCAACCGCCGTCGCTATTGGTGGAAGCCGCGCCCTCCCCAGCACTGCAGGCATTTTCCTCTCGCTCTCCTCTGCCTACATCTTATTTCATCCCACAATGCCGTGAGAGGAATTGCGGAGCGGCCGACCACGATTACCAGTGGCCTATCAACGACTACGTTCTAGTTCATGGCTCCTGCTTCTTCCCGAACGTGGAAAAAGTTTGTCAGAGGAGCGGTATAGGGAGAATGATGCTGACAACTGCTGTAAGAAACCTGACAGAACACAGGGGAGGGTTTATTAACTGACTGGATGACGTGTGGTCTGCTTGGGCACTCTGTATCACGAAAGGTTGCTATTTAACCCCTTGACTACCAGGCACTTCCACCCACTTCCTGCAATTTTCTGCTTTCAGTGCTGTCGCACTTTGACAATTGAGCGGTCATGCAACATTGTACGCATATTAAATTTGTATCATTTTTTTCATACACAGACCTTTCTTTTGGTGGTATTTAATCGTCACGGGGGGGTTGCACTATAAACGAACAATAGCAAAAAATTTGAATAATAAAAAAGTTTTTCTTTGTTTTTATTATAGAATTTTGCAAACAGGTAATTTTTTTCCTTCACTGATGTGCGTTGATGAGGCTGCACTGATGGGTACTCATAAGCAGCACTGATGAGGTGGCACGGATAGGCAGCACTGATGAGGTGGCATGGATAGGCAGCACTGATGAGCATTGATAGGCAGCACTGATGAGGTGACATGGATAGGCAGCACTGATGAGGTGGCATGGATAGGCAGCACTGATGAGGTGACATGGATAGGCAGCACTGATGAGGTGGCACGGATAGGCAGCACTGATGAGGTGGCACGGATAGGCAGCACTGATGAGGTGGCACGGATAGGTAGGACTGATAGGCTGCACTGGTGGGCATTGATGAGGAGGCACTGAAGGGCGGCACTACTGGGCAGCTCTGATGGGTGGCATTGCAGGGCACTGATCATCTGTGACAGCTACCGGTTATCGGCAGTACTTTCCTCACACTGTGACAGCATGAGGAGAGTACTGCCGATAACCGGCAACTGTATTTACTCCGTGATCTGCTGTGTCATTAGACACAGCTGGTCACATGGTAAAAGGCCGCTGTCATTGGCCTTTAACCTCATTAAGTGATCAGCTATGTACATAGGACACAGCGATCACAGAGCCCGCCGGGTACACGCCCCTGCACTGCAGCCATCATTCGGCTATAGTGTGGTTACCAAGTGGTTATGAAAAATGACATATTTCTTTTCAACTATATTTAATTTTTTGCTGCATCCAAATGGTGCAGATCTTCTGCAGCCTCTTTACAGCCACTTGCTGTCTCTGTGTACCCCTGGGATGGCTTAGAACTGTGGTCCATGCATGCATACTGTGTGTGTAAACAGCCATTTAGACTCGGTTCATGCTTATTCCCTCATTCATTTGAATGGGCTGCTATGGCCACGTTTCAGCTCAAGAATGGTGCATGCACCTTTTTAAAAATGCGGCCACAAGGAAATCGTATGGTCTTTTTGACCTTGCGGTTCCCACACCCGCAATTGTGCTGTGGGCTGAGATGCATGGGAGTGCCATTCACAATGAATGGAAGCCCTGCACGTCTTGTAAGAGCAGCACAATTCAGGTAAGGGAACAGGTACGATACCCGCAACCAGCCCCGCGATTGTGGACCTAGCCTTAAAGATGAAGTACAGCCAAAGCTCTTTTGGCTGTTCTTCTCCTGTGGATCACTTGAGTGCAGTTCGTTCTGCACTCCTATGACCTGTTTTCAGCTAACATCACTCAGCTGGTCCAGGCTGGGGAAAGATCCTGACTTTAAATTCGGGATCCACCCCCAAGTCTGGAGCAGCTCCTGGCTCAGCCTCTTAGTGATCTGCTGAAAGCCTGAGCCAGCCACTCCATCCCCTTCCACAGCTAAGTGCTCTAGTGTCCCCGGAAAGGGGGGGGGATTGGGAGAGAGAAGACTACAGTAACTTTGCTCAAAGCGGCTGAGAAAACTCGTGATCCCTGTAGAAGTTCTCACCTTTAGAACTGGCAGGGGACAGATGCAGCATCGGACTAATGCTGCATCCATCTAACTATGATTTTGAAAAAAAAAAAAAATATGCCTTTTTTTTTTTAAAGCCCCTCTCCGGCACCCCAAGCTCCAGCAGTCTTGAGTTGTGGACTGTTCCTGACCAGAGCAAACCCCGTAGATCAGGAACTGTCCACTGCTGGACAAAGGATCGGGTGAGTATAAGCTTTCTCCTCACCCCTAGTAAATACAAGGAGTTGACCCGTGCAGTGTGGGCACAGCCCCACTGTATGGGAAAATCTTTTTTTGCCCAGAGTTGGGCTTTAGGCTGACCATAGATGGATTGAAATTCATCCAGTTTAGCAGAGGCCAGTTGAATTTTGATCCATCTATTGGCAGGCTGGTTGTATAGAAGTCGATCTTTCAATCGACTTTTGTACAACCAGCCTGTTGGAACATTTTTGCTTCAGTTATCAGTGCCAGCAGGGCTGATGAGTGTATTCTGAAGGCAAGGTGTGCTACAGCTGTTCTCTCTGCTTTTCACTGACAGGAGTGACTGCAGTGTCACTCCTGTCAGCACTGATTTTTTCCTTCCTGTACCGATTATTTGTTTACAAATAATAGCTTGTCTCAAGTGACAGCACTTCTTCAGTTCAGGAGCAGCTGCCAGGAGGCTGGGCTTGGATCACTCTGCAGGACTGGGTAAATAGCAGGGGGTGGGTGGTAGAGTGCTGTGCTGGGTGGGGAAAGTTGAGCAGGAGGAGGGGGGGAACTTTTTGTACTGGGGACTGGAGAAGAGAGGAGCTCTGTGTACTGGTGGATGGTGGGAGGAGGCGAAGTTCTGTGTACTGGGGGGGGAATTGGGAGGAGAAGGGAGTTCTGCACTGTGGGGAGGGGGGTGCTCTGTACTGGGGGCCTACGGGGAGGAGGGAGGTCTGTATCGGGTTGAGGAGGAGGAAAGAGCTCTGCGTATTGGAGGGGTGAGCTTTGTAGTGAGGGGGGGGGGGGGGGCAGAATTAAAGGAAGAGCTCTACTGGGCTTGAGGGAAGAAAAAGTGGTATTATTTTTTCCAAAGACACCAGCAATGTAGGGACAATTGTTTCCTTCCAGTGACACCACCGACACAGGGACTTTGTTTTGTTGGTGATACCATTGACTCGGGGGAATTTTTTCATTCCAGTCACATCACCAACTCGGGAACATTTTTTCATTTCAGTGACACCACCAACCAAGGGGCACTTTTTCCTTTGTCACATTTGTGCACCTATTTTGAACTTTTCACTGGTACTATTTTATTGTATGCCATAAACATAGCATTTTGGTGCTTGTCACTATTGGTATGTTCGCCCTGGCCACTGGTTGACATTGTCCTAGCACTTCCTGTGGATGGTCAGTTCTGGGTGAAGACAGTCTCTGCCAGGTCCAGTC
The DNA here is from genome assembly GCF_062004578.1 of Staurois parvus. Lineage (NCBI taxonomy): Eukaryota > Metazoa > Chordata > Amphibia > Anura > Ranidae > Staurois > Staurois parvus. The sequence continues at coordinate 251,033 of NW_028318930.1, forward strand.
ATCCACAGATAATCACTACATGGGCAATTACATGTTAATGGCTGCGGGCAGCAGTTCAGAGAACACCGTTCTGAGCCTCCAGATGGAAATTTAATTGGCTCCAAACTCAGGAGGCCTAAAAATAAAGTTTGGTAAATTTTTTTTTTTTTTTTTGCTACAGCTGCACACAGCTCGGGAAATAGGTCGTAATGCACTGGTGCATTGGTGTTTTCGCAAGTACAGCCAGACAATTGTATGGGCAGTTATACATGCCATCTGTGGCTCCCCTGACACAGGAAAAGTGCCAGGAATTTTATGATTGAGCCTTTTTGATCCTCCAAATGCCCATGTGCATGAAGCTTTTAAGGTGGTTGTAAACCCTAAGGCTAGGTCCAGACATATGCAGTGCAAATTCTTTCTGTTTTCTAGTGCGATTCAGTGAGCATCTCCAGTGCAAATCGCCTGTGGTTCTGCTTGAATAGCAATGCGTTTTCCATTTTGGTACAGTTGCATTCTCTCTCTCTCTACCTGTGAAAATGCACTGGAATCACATTACATATGAACACATGAAATGATTTTCATTAAAGCCTATGGACCTCAAAATCGTAACACAGCTCCAAACTCGCACACCATTTTTCACTATGCACTGCATATACACACAGTGTATATGCACTGCATATACACACAGTGTATATGCACTGCATATACACTGTGTGCACAATTAGTAGTCAAGTGAATGCTTTGACCAAATCATCATTTTTATGCATATTTTCCAACTCCAAGCTGTATACACTTGAATGCTTGTTGGATTTAAGCATTTCAGGTGATGTGTATTTGTGTAATGAGGGAGGGTATGGCCTAAGGAGATCAACACCCTATATCAAGATGTGGATAATTATTAGGAAGCTTCTTTTCCTTAGGCAAAATGGGCCACAAAAGAGATTTAACTGACACTGAAAAGTCAAAAATTGTAAAAAGTCAGAGGGATGTGGCATTCTTGAAACTGCTAAGATATTGGGTCGTGATCACAGAACCATCAAACATTTTGTTGCAAGTAGTCAACAGGGCTGCAAGAAACATGTTGAGAAAAAAAGATGCAAACGAACTGCCAAAGATTTGAGAAGAATCATACGTGAAGCTACCAGGAACTCATTATCCTTCAGTGTTGTTATATTCCAGAACTGCAACCTACCTGGAGTGCCCAGAAGTACAAGGTGTTCAGTGTTTAGAGACATGGCCAAGGTAAGGAAGGCTGAAACCCGACCACTACTGAACAAGACACATAAGTTGAAACGTCAAGACTGGGCCAAGAAATATCTGAAGACAGATTTTTCAAAAGTTTTATTGACTGAGGTGGAAGTGGCTCTTGACGGACCAGGTGGACAGGCCCGTGGCTGGATCAGTAATGGGCACAGAGCTCCACTTCGACTCAGACACCAGCAAGGTGGAAATAGGGTACTGGTAAGGGCTGGTATTATTAAAGATGAGCTAGTTGGACCTTTTTGGGTTGAAGATGAACTCAAAATCAACTCCCAAACCTACTGTCAGTTTTTAGAAAACACTTTCTTCAAGCAGTGGTACAGGAAAAAGTCTGCATCTTTCAAGAAGACCACGGTATTTATGCAGGTCAATACTCCGTTGCATGCATCGAAGTATTCCACTATGTGGCTAGCCAGTAAAGGCCTTAAAGATGAAAGAATAATGACATAGACCCATTCCTCACCTCAACTAAACGTTATTGAGAAATTGTGGGCCCTTCTTAAACAAGATTTATGGTGAAGGAAAATGGTTTACCTCTCTTAATAGTGTCTGATAGGCTGTGGTTGCTGCTGCACAAAAAGTTGATTGTCAACAGATCAAGAAACTGACAGATGTGGAAGGCTTATTGCTGTTATTGAAAAGAAGGGTGGCTATATTGGTCACTGATTTTTTTTTTTTTAAATGTCAGAAATGTATATTTGTAAATTGTGTTTTTTGTTTATTATTCTCACTTTAACAGATGAAAATAAACAAGTGAGATGGGAATATTTCTGACTATCATTTAGTTGCATAATAATTCTGCACACTAATTGCCCAATAAATGTACACACATAGATATTCTCCTAAGAAATACAAAACCTCATGTTTACTTTCTTAAATATTCAGGTTCAAGGTTTATTAACATTTTGGATTGACCGAGAGCACTGTAGTTGTTCAATAATTAAATTAATCCTCAAAAATACAACTTGCCTAATAATTGTGTACACAGTGCATGTGAATGACCTCCATAGGAAAACATTTTATTTCTGGTGTCATGAGAATCACTGCACTTCAAAGCACATTCAAAAACCGTTGTGTGAACCAGGGCTTACATATACCCAGTGAAGTGACTGGCCTCAGGTGACACACAGAGATGAAACAAATCCTCCTACATATGTTGTATATGTTTATCTAATACATTTGTCTTCTCTACATTGGTTCAAAGTGCAGAATTTATAAAGCTTGGCTGAGATGTCAGAAAAAATGGAGCAGAGATGAAATTACACACTGCAGAGCTCAGTGGGCAGAGCTCTAAAAGCTTATTGGAGGGAAGAGACACACCTCCTCTACACATCTCACATGAACAGAGCTGAGGTTGTCCATCTGCTTGGAAATCCCTCCCTGTCACCATTTTTCTCTTGGTGTTGAGGAAAACCTGTTAGATGTGACTCGTGCTGATAGCAGAGGAACAAAACAGCAGACAGAAATGACACTCTTGGATTGAGACAAGTACATGTTTTGCTTTATTCATATTTCATGTCTGAGGTTTACAACCAGTTTAAATTGGTTGTAAAGTCTTAAAGAAGAACCCTGGGATAGGCAAAAATCACCCATTAGTAAAGCTCCTACACAAAACATTAAACAATAACATTTTTAAAATCCTTACTATTTAGGAGAAATGTCTAATTGAATTTTCATGACCTCATCGCTGTAATTCAAAGGATAACAGCATCTGCTCTGCTCTGCCTCGCCCTGCTGTCTTTGTCTATGGACGCAGGCAGCGCAGCTCGGGAGCAAGCCCACATGCGTGCCCCAGTAGGAAGTGGCTTCCTATGGGAGCACTGGATGAAGAGGAGAAGCCAGGAGCACTAGTGGGGAACTTGAGAAGAGGAGGATCAGGCTGCTCAGTGCAAAACCATTGCACAGAGCAGGTAAGTATGACATGTTTATTATTTTGATAAAAAGAAAAGTGAAGCTTTACAGTCATTTCACCTTTCTTACGGTACCCATATTTATGGTCCTCCTGTGTTTTGTTTTTTTAATTCGGAGTGGCTCCACCCACACAGCCACATCATCCATTCTCAGAGTTCTGTGAATGGAAGACTATAAGTTCCATTTGCCACAGTGGAGGGATTGGTTATTCTCAATGCAGCACAAGTACAGTGATGTCACCATGCTTGTAGGCTCCATTACAAAAAAAGATTAAGAAATGTCCATTTTTCTTTCAAAATGGGTGCATTAATTAGTTTTCTTGAACAAAGCTGCAGATTTATTTAAAAAGAGTTTTGAAATCACTTTAACATGTTAAAACTTGTATAAGATTTTACTAATTGTGTTACACATACTTTGAATTTGTGGAAAGTTTTTTAGTTATGTCTAGTACACACGATGAAAATATTAGAGGAATAACTGTCTGTTTTTGTTTGTTTTTTTTCTTGCATGCTAGTCTCATATTGAAAACAAACCGGTTACTCAAGGCAGGGGTGTAACAAGGATTGTTAAAAACCTGGGGCACCCTTGGGTACCATAAGGAGAGTGATGCATTCCGTGGTGAATGGTGGTTATGGCCAGATTGCACTACCAGTTGGAGAGATTTATTCACTTGCTGGCTCTTCACTTTACATTTACTTTACATTTACTGTGGTGGGACAGAATAAACGGGCACAGTCATGTACATGTACGTGATTGTGACTGTTCGGACTTGGGCATTGCACCCTTCCCCCCACAACCACTGTGTCCACAGCGGATTACGGCTCAGAGTACCATGTGATTGCTATCTGATGACATGATGACAATGTCAACAAAGCTGTTATGACTTAATCTTATTCATAACAGCTCTTCTTCATATACTAGTGAGCTGTGATTGACCCACAGCTGCCTGGGCCAGTCATAGCACCCTGTACCCTGTGATTAGCTGTTGCTAATCACAGATCACTAGTAATCACAGCTGTCATGAATGAAACTCATTGATGACAGTTAACCATTTGCCCTCCAGAAGATTAACCCCCCTTCCTGACTAGGCCATTTTTTGTGATACGGCACAGTGTTACTTTAACTGACAACTGCATGGTCATGCAACGCTGCAACCAAATGAAATTTATGTCATTTTTTCCCACAAATAGAGCTTTCTTTCAGCGGCATTTGATTGCCTCTATGTTTTTTATTTTTTGTGCTATAAAAAAAAGTCCGCTAATTTTGAGTAAAAAACAATATTTTTGACTTTTTGCTATTAAACATGTCCAGTGAATCCTTCCCTACCTAGAATTCTCTGCGGGAGTCACGGGATGTCCCTCCGGCGGAATTTTTTCGTTAACTTCAATTGCGGTATTGGCTGCTCTCATTCTGTTCTTCTGTTTTCCCGTACCAGAAATCTGCCTTTGAACTGCTTTGCCAACAGCATCCGGGCGCCCCAGGCCTTATCTCCCTTCTTTATGCAGCCTTGAATAGACGCTCATCACATACTTCTATCATATCTTGTTCAGTGGGAGCGTGACCTGGGAGTGGTTTGGATCCGGAGGACTGGAATAGGGCCTGGTCGCTTGTAGCTAAATGCTCATTTAATATGACCATGTTAGAGGCGGCCTACAAGGTATTGTTTCGTTGGTATTGGGTTCCAGCTAATTTGGCACAGGCGAACCCTGCCTGCAGTGATCGATGCTTTCGGGGTTGCGGCCATCGTAGTGATGTATTGCATATCTGGTGGTCATACCCGAGGCTGCTTCGTTTTTGGTCTCGTGTGTTTGGCCTCCTTTTCACCTTGCTCCATCTCTCTATATGACGGTATGCTCAGTATGCTTTGCTTCATTGTCCCATACCGGGCCTCTTGGCTCATCAGCAGAAGTTGGCTTCCTATTTGTTTTTGTTGGCCTTGTGGCAGTGCGGGGTCCTGCCACGGTCAAAATAAAGCTGAAAACCCTGGATTCTCAACCAGGCAGGTTGAGGGGCTCCAGAAAGTTGATGTATTGCAGAGGAAACTGGCTTTTCGGTTTCCTCATTTATTCATGAAGTCTGTTTTGGGATCTGGAGCCTGGAGATTTCAAAGAGATCTGGGAGGGATGAAATCTCCAATCCGGGGTCCGTGTTTTGAGAACCCCCAGCACACTGATTGCACAGATGTGTGCAGGCCTTTTTATAGAGTCCTAACCATAGTTCTGGGCTCCACCCCGGCAGACAGGAGTCAGGAGGGCTCCACCCTGGCAGACGGGAGGTCTCTGCCTTGGAGTCAGGTGGAAGCCAGACTAGCTGTGTGCTAGTGGCTATAATTTGGGAAGAGTCTGCAGGAGCCAGACATTGAACTGTGTACAAGCCAGGAGGCTGAATACTGTTAATTTGCTTGATGGTGGATACCCCTGCGTGGGAAGCATTTTTGTTTATGGGACATTTGTTTAAATAAAAGTGGGCAAAAAAGCCCTTAAAGAAGCGAGTTGCTGTGTGCTTTAACAAGAAGAGCTCTACCATTTGAAGCGAGTTCCCACAGCCTCTAGAACAATTGCTCAGGCCTGCAAGAGCCCGCTTGTCCCTCTTCAGGGGGTGCGGGACCGTATGACCACTATGATGCTCAATGAACAGATGTCGAGTATCTGCAATGACTCCCAATGTAAATTCTTGAAAATATGGGAGCCGTGGTTGCAATATGCCTTTCCCATGCTCCCCCCGGCTAGCCTGGGGATGTGATGTTGTTCGGCTTTGGCATTCTTGGATCCCTGCTCTTGGTTATCTTCTTTCTTTTGTACTTCTCCTTCCTTTCCCCCCTTTTTTTCTGTTTGCTTTTGGTGTGGCAGTGGATAGCTGCCTTTAGTCTGAGTTATTATCAGTGTTATATTAATGTTTTGTTATTTAAGTGCCATTGATAGCCCCTGCGTGGGCATATCTTTTGCCCTGTTGGTGTTAGAGCACTGATTTCTCTAATTTTCTTATTCTATTATGTGCAATTGATAGTCCCTGCGTGAGCGTGATTTGTTGCTCCTGTGTTAATTGTTATAAATTAATAAAAACCATTGAAATACAAACATGTCCAGTGAAAAAATTTTAAAAATCGAATTTCATCATAAATTTAGGTATGTATTCTCGTACATGTTTTTGCTAAAAAAAAAAAAAACCTCAATATGTGTAAATTAATTGGTTTACGTGAAAGTTACAGCATCTATAAATGACGGTATAGATACTGGAATTATATATATATATATATATATATATATATATATACACATACTAGTACTGTCCCCTATATCCCCAGTGACACCAATACAGTGATCAGTGCTAATAAAAAGCACTGACACTGTACTAATGACACTGGGCAGGACAGGGTTAACATCTGGGGCGATCAAAGGGTTAACTGTGTGTTGTTTTGCTGTGTGTGCTTTACACTGTAAGCACACTGCTTTGTATAACTCTGCTATGCAAAGCCATACAAAGCAGTCTGCAGGAGCTAACAGGGGAGAGATCTGTGTTGTTTACATCTCCCCCCCATTGGTAATACCTAGCGATCGCCAGGTCCCAGTGTGGAATCGCCAGCCCGGACCCAGTGATCAACAGGTGAGGCCGCCAATGGTGGCACTGGTAGGGGGCTTGTGATATATGTGATTTTGTGCTGCCCTGCCACCCTGTAGCAGTGTTTCTGCTACGTATAAGGCAGCGGGAAAGCGGTTAAAAGCAATGCTGGTACAATGCTCTTCATTGTATCAGCAATCAAAGTGTAAAAAAAAATCCTTGATCATTCCCCCAGAGTAGTACAGTGTTACTATGGTGACACTGATGAAAGTATGTAAAAAAAAATAGTACAAAAACATTAAACATTTTAATAAAAAATTAGTTAAATTTTTTTTCCAGGTTTTTTTTTTTGTAACATACTGTCACCAGTCAGTGTTCCTAATCACTACCACACCAATCATATGATGATTCTGTACTGCCACAACAATCATATGATGATTATGGTGACAGTATGTGAAAAAAAAAAATTTCTAAAAAAACAAATTTTAATTAATTTCTTCAACAAAGTGACAAAAAATTACAACTTCAAAAAACTCACCATCCTTCCCGTGAATCACTGTTCCTGTTCTGCCCATATTGTTGAAAATAATATATGTAATATACTGTAATAAAAGAAAAATATTCCTGCGCCAATCAAAATAAGTGAATCACCCTTCTAAATTGCTGCTGTGCAAAAAATGTGTGAAAACACAAACAGTAAAATATATAAATAAACAGCGCAAAATAGACCTGAATACAAATATTAATAAATCATACAATATAAATGTCCCATATTAATTAGTGCATATATATATATCAAAAAATCTTCTGAAAAAACCATAGGGACTTTGTTTTTTTTTGAAGATTTTTTGATATATATATATGCACTAATTAATATGGGACATTTATATTGTGTGATTTATTAATATTTGTATTCAGGTCTATTTTGCACTGTTTATTTATATATAATATACTGTAATGTTATGTGATGTTTCTGCCATCTAGTGGTTAGAGTTATTATTACTAGTTATAGCAGGATTTATAGGAAGTGGTAGTTTTCACATGCAGTAACCTTCAACCTAGAAGTTCCTGTCCTCCATTTCTTGACTGCTTCTGAAACTAGCAAGTAGCATACAGTGAAGCTCCAAGCTATCCCTGGACTTATGGTGGAATTGTCCGTGAGTACACTCACTGATGGGATGAAGCTGTTGTACAATGTATAATGTACTGACACATATGTTTTGTTTGTGCTTATGTTGTAGTTTTACAAAGTTATTCAGAACAAAGAATACATACAGATCTGATGTCTCACGTTTCTTGACTTCTGAATTCTTGTTAGATTGTCTGACTAGTGTTATACAACAGTTCAATAACGCAAAGCAGAACAGTTCCCCCTTGCAGCCTCTCTGGGGTAATCCTAATATTCACCGCATCCATACTGTACCAGAAGTTATGGGAGATATTATGCCAGAGGGTTCTCTACTGACCTTCCTCCAACTCTTGTGGAAATGTAATTTACCAGGTTACATGCTTTTTCGATTCTTCGAATTACATTGCACTAAGATGTCCAGACTGACCCGATTTTAAGAATTGCTTACTCAGATTTATGCAAGCCTCTTTCTACTCTCTATGCTGCTGTTTTGTGTATTGATTCCCCTAAGGTGAAGCATTTATGGGATCTCTGGAAGGCGGATATTCCTGCTCTGGAGCGGGGAGATTGGGAGGATTGTTTGTAAGCTTGCTCTAAATTGGTTATTTCCTTCAGAGACAAGCTGACACAGACAAACTTTCTACATTTTACAGCCTGGAGCGGCTGCATAGGATTTTTCTTGGGAGTACCCCTATCTGCATGCGCTGTTTGTTCTCTGAAGGGCAGTTATATGCATATGTTTTGGGAATATTCTGTGATTCATAGATTTTGGGTATAGGTCTTTAATCTCATCCATACTCATGTTCAGATATGCCTTCCAGTGACCCCTGAACTAGCTGTTCTGGGCATTCATGATGATGATCAACATTCACATCATACTAAATTGTTGATATCCTACGCTAAAAAGGAAATTCTGTGCAAGGGGCTCGCCCTTCCCTTTTGACTGTTTCATCCTGGGAAGCTATGATTGATGCTGCCTTACTATTGTATAATAAGTTAACCTGCCATAACTGTGGCTATCCCTGGTAATATGACAAGGCCTGGCTTCCTTGATCTAACTAGCAGCCTTGAATTTTCATTTTCATTTTGTGCCCTTTTATTTTTAACTCATGTTGATTTCCTCGTGTTGATTTCCCCTCCCCCTTTTTGTTCCTTCTTCTTCCCTCACTCCCCCCCCCTTTTCTCCCCTTCCCCTGTTTCCCTTCTAGTCTAATCTTTACTAGGATAGGATGTTTGGGGTTATTGACCTCTTTCCTCAGGGACTTTACGTCACTTAGTTGCTAGGATTTTCACTTCCACTGAGGTTGCACTGCTAGCCTTTCCACACACTTGTGTGTGCTGATAGACTTTGTATTGTTTTCCTTATGTACCATTTATGTGCTGACTTGTACCTTGTCAACTTGTTGTTTATTGTTTTGGGTATGTTTATTAACTTTCTGTAATCCCTTTTTATCTAGTAAATCCTGCATGGTAAAAAAAACAAAAACTAGTCTCAAGGAGCATAGGAAGACACAGGGCAACTCAATGAAGTTGAAAGAGAAGTGGTTTACCTTAAGTTGCGTGAGGGGTTTTCACTGTTAGGGCGGTAAGAATGTGGAACTCCCTTCCACAATTGGTGGTGTCAAGCGGAAGCATTCATAGTTTTAAAATATTCTTGGACATGCATCTTAGTGAACACAATATACAGGGATAGGGGAAATGATTCACACACCCACACAGGTTGAACTGGATTCACTAGTGTCTTTATTCAACCTTACCAACTTTGTAACTATGTACAATAACTGTGCACATACAGTAAGTTCTACCTGTATATCTTCAGTATTCTCTTCTCTAAGTTAAAGTTACACTTAGTGATTGGAGCTCTGAGAGCTGATTGGAGGGAAGAGACAACACCCCCCCTTCACACAGCACATAAGAACAGAGCTGAGGCTGTCAATCTGCTGGAGGTCCCTCCCCTGTCACCATTTTTCTCTTGGTGTCAGGAAAACCTGTCAGAACTGATTCATGCTATTAGCAAAGGAAAGAGGCAGCAGATAGAAATGACACTTGGTGCTCCTAATTGAGAAGTACACACTATAGAGGCATATGCTTTGTTCATATTTCACATCTGAGGTTTACAACCACTTTAATGGTCTTTGGAGTCTAGCTTTCTCTTGCTTACAGTTTTGTCCTGTGCCACCATTTTAATCAAGACCTGTTGCATACCCAGGCATGTCGCAAGTGTCTGCCAGGTCCCATAGATTTGCACTGGAGGATTTGGCACACATGCAGAAACTGCTGAGGTCTCTGCCAGTAATATGTCAGTGACCCTGTGGTGTTTCTACACATTTGCAAGATCTTGTGAGCTGCCTCCTGGAATGTGTGATGTAGACCTTTTAACCTCCCTAGCGGTATGATTATGTCAATACAGTGGGGCAAAAAAGTATTTAGTCAGCCACCAATTGTGCAAGTTCTCCCACTTAAAAAGATGAGAGAAGCCTGTAATTGGCATCATAGGTAGACCTCTACCTCTACTATGAGAGACAAAATGAGAAAAAAAAATCCAGACAATCACATTGGCTGATTTGGAAATAATTTATTTGCAAATTATGGTGGAAAATAAGTATTTGGTCACCTACAAACAAGCAAGATTTCTGGCTCTCACAGACCTGTACCTTCTTCTTTAAGAGGCTCCTCTGTCCTGCACTCATTACCTGTATCAATGGCACCTGTTTGAACTTGTTATCAGTATAAAAGACACCTGTCCACAACCTCAAACAGTCACACTCCAAACTCCACTATGGTGAAGACCAAAGAGCTGTCGAAGGACACCAGAAACAAAATTGTAGACCTGCACCAGGCTGGGAAGACTGAATCTGCAATAGGCAAGCAGCTTGGTGTGAACAAATCAACTCTGGGAGCAATAATTAGAAAATGGAAGACATACAAGACCACTGATAATCTCCTTCGATCTGGGGCTCCACGCAAGATCTCACCCCGTGGGGTCAAAATGATCACAAGAATGGTGAGCAAAAATCCCAGGACCACACGGGGGGACCTAGTGAATGACTTGCAGAGAGCTGGGACCAACGTAACAAAGGCTACCATCAGTAACACACTACGCTGCCAGGGACTCAGATCCTGCAGTGTCAGATGTGTCCCCCTGCTTAAGCCAGTACATGTCCGGGCCCGTCTGACATTTGCTAGAGAGCATTTGTATGATCCAGAAGAGGATTGTGAGAATGTCATATGGTCAGATGAAACCAAAATAGAACTGTTTGGTAGAAACACAACTCGTCGTGTTTGGAGGAGAGAGAATGCTGAGTTGCATCCAAAGAACACCATACCTACTGTGAAGCATGGGGGTGGCAACATCATGCTTTGGGGCTGTTTCTCCGCAAAGGGACCAGGACGACTGATCCATGTACAGGACAGAATGAATGGGGCCATGTATCGTGAGATTTTGAGTGCAAACCTCCTTCCATCAGCAAGGGCATTGAAGATGAAACGTGGCTGGGTCTTCCAACATGAAAATGATCCCAAACATACCGCCCGGGCAACGAAGGAGTGGCTTCGTAAGAAGCATTTCAAGGTCCTGGAGTGGCCTAGCCAGTCTCCAGATCTCAACCCACAGAAAACCTTTGGAGGGAGTTGAAAGTCCGTGTTGCCCAGCGACAGCCCCAAAACATCACTGCTCTAGAGGAGATCTGCATGGAGGAATGGGCCAACATACCAGCAACAGTGTGTGCCAACCTTGTGAAGACTTACAGGAATCGTTTGACCTCTGTCATTGCCAACAAAGGCAATATAACAAAGTATTGAGATGAACTTTTGATATTGACCAAATACTTATTTTCCACCATAATTTGCAAATAATTTCTTTCCAAATCAGCCAATGTGATTGTCTGGATTTTTTTTCTCATTTTGTCTCATAGTTATGATGCCAATTACAGGCCTCTCTCATCTTGTGCTCAAAACGGTACATTTTTATGCATGGAAATGTGTTGTTTTTTTATTGTAGGCCTGTAATTCTTAGGAACAACTCACCGAAATCTGTCCGAACAAGAGTCTAGTAAATATCCCGGGTATGATAAAATTTGAAACACGAAAACATAAATTATAATAAATAATCATAAAAAATAATAATTTATTAATAATAAATTAAATTCAATAATGTAATCAAACCAAAAACACTGAAATTTTAAATATAGCGCCAAGTTCGCACATCACTGAGCTTAGTCGCAAAATCATTTTCAGTGTCTGATGACGAATTTCCCCACGAATCATCATTCAATTCTGCAAGTGGTTTTGATTTACTTTCGCTGTTGTCCAGCTGGTCTAAAACTGCTTTTGGGGTGGGCGCTCGTGAGCAGCAGCCAGGATGGCTGCCTATTAATTCTGTGCTTTGGCCGCCAGACACATCGGCCGATTTCTGACCCTCAGGGGGGGTACCCCTGCTTTCTCTCTGGTCCCCTGTCCCTCCAGTACCCCGGTGGGTAAAAAACCGCCAGCCGCCCGCACCTCCAGCACCCGGTTGACCGAACCGGAATTTGCGGCCTACCCGCCAGAGATCGCGGCTGAGGCCGCGGCCTCGATTTTGGGCTGGCTGCTGGAGGCCTCCAGGACCCCGATCGCTGGTTCGTGGCTCCCGCCGGAGACCGCAGATGAAGCCCCGGCCACGATTTCGGGTCCCCCGCCATCACTATCTGCGGGTGGGATGGATCCTGGCAGTTTGGAAGACCTGGCATCAGAGCCATCCTGGCAGTCTCCCATTCCATCCTTGCGGGATGCTGAGCTCCTGCGCCACTTCAAATCTATGCTGCAGGCGGAATTGTCCTCTGCTACCTCCAAGCTGGCCGACCGTCTTTCGCGGGAAATTTGGGAGTTGGGCAACCGGACGAACGATCTCGAAGATAAAATGGACGCTGCGGCCACGGTCATTGAAAATCACGAACAGGATTTGTGCGACCTCAAGAAAGCATTGGTGGACGCGCTGCTACGGCTTGAGGATTTCGAAAATCGTTCCTGCCGTGGCAATTTGCGGTTAAGGGGTATCCTGGAAATGGTCGCAGATCTCACTTCCACCTCTACTGCTCTGTTTCAGGAGCTGACACCCACTACTCCCATTGACCGGCTCGAATTTGACTGCATACATCGTGCTTTGGGCCCCAGACGACCAGATCGGCCCCCGAGGGACATTATCATCAAGTTTACTTATTACCGCACCAAGGAAACTATCCTCTTGGCGGCCAGAAACAACCCTGATCTCAGCTTCCAGGGGCATCGCTACCAACTTTTCGCGGACCTCTCTCAGACCACTCTTTAGAAGCGCCGCCAGTTGAAGCCCTTCACTTCGGTCCTGGTGAAAATTAGTATTAAATACACCTGGGGCTTTCCGTTCCGCCTCACCTTCACCTAACAGGGCCGCAGTCACTGTGTGGCTACGCCGGAGGAGGCCAATTCTCTCCTAGAGTCTTTACACCTTCTTTTTCCGGAAGCTGCTGATCAGAGCCCAGCTCATTAATCTGGATCCCCGGCGAGGCCGCTTCCCCCGGGCCACATCTGGGAGTGGTCGTCCAACAGGAAGAGGGCCCTCCCTCAGACCCCTTCGCGATCAAGTCCTTCCTGTTCTTCTCCAGGCTGAAGATGCGTCTTGGGCCTCCCACATATCGTCTCACCGATGGACTTCTCTGACGGGACCGTGAGTTTGGCCCTTAGGGCTTTCCTAGTTTGTTGGCATTCCGGGTTGGGACTGATCTGGCTTGCTCCCTTGGGTTCCATCCCTGGTTGGGGGGGTCTCCTCCTGGACTTAAGAATCATGACTTTCTGCTGCCGCAGCCTATTTTGGGTCCGGGTGATGGTATTCGGGTCTCCGTTGGTGGCATTGGGTGATGGTTCCCTCAGGCTCCGGGGTGGGAGGTTGACCCGGTAGGCCTGGTTGGGTGGGAGGGGGTTGGCCCCCATGGTTCTCCGGGTTTCTATGGGGAGGTCATCACGGAGGTTCTCGTTCCTGGGACTTTTCGTGTTATTATTTTGGTACCCCGTTCTATTATGTTCATTGCCTTTTTGCCCCCTGAGGACTTATGTTTTTGATGTTTCCATTTGCAGCCATGTGTCCGGTGGTAGAGCCATCCCTAACTGGTATCCTTTATGTGTAGGATGCACGTCACCATTGGTGTGACACGATTGCACTGTTGTATATACTTTTTGTGTCTTTTTCCTTTTTTCTTTCTTTTATTTTTTTTTTCTTCTCTGTTTTTTTTTGTTCTTGTTTTATGCAGGGTTCTGGGACACCACGGTCCGATCGCCATTGGGAGTGGAAATTGCTGGCTGCTTTAGGCTTTTTTTCTGCTGAGCATGTTGTGCTGATGCCGCCATGGCCTCGCCCCTTTTGAAAATACATTCACAAAATGTTCAAGGCTTCAATTCGCCTCAGAAGCGGGCTAAAGTTTTTCATCACCTCAAAGCGCAACAAATTGATGTGGCATGTTTACAAGAGACCAGGTTTTCTCAGTCCTCCGCTCCGCGTTATCTTTCACCTCACTATCCCACCCTTTACACGGTCTCGGCTCCTGAGAAGCGTCGGGGTGTACTGATAGCTTTTAAACGCAATCTCCCTTTTGTCTGTGCTCGGAATATAGCGGACCCCACGGGCAGGTGTTTGCTTCTGCAAGGCACCCTCTGGGACCAGGAGGTTACTTTTGTCTCTTACTATGCGCCTAATCGTTTTCAGCATAAATTCTTTTCGCATCTTTGCACCATTGTTTCTCGACACTCTAAGGGTCTTCTTCTTGTTTTGGGGGATTCAAATGTTACTTTGGATTCCACATTGGATAGGTGCTACGCACGGGGGTGACCCCCTCTCATGACTTGGTGCTGGAGGAACGTATGCGCTCTCTCTTGCGGACGGCGGGGCTGGCGGACATCTGGAGGGAACTTCAACCAACTGAACGCGACTTTACATTCTATTCCAATCCTCATGACAGTTTTTGTAGAATTAACCATATATTCATGCAGGTTCAGCAGCTTCCCTTGGTCCGGCGGATAACTATTCCCTCCTCACTCTGGTTGGGCCATGATCCCTTGGTACTCCTCCTTGCCCTCTCTGAGTCAGAATGGCCCCATTTTTATTGGCGCATCAATGACTCTTTATTGACCACTCAGACTACCTGCCAACAAATAGAATTTTTTTTACGAACATACTTCACGGAAAACTCGGGATCGGTCTCTTCGGCAGTGCCCCTAGGGGTGGCGCATAAGGCCACGGTGCGGGGTCATGTTATACAGCTGGCGGTGGTCCGGAAGCGGGAGTGGGAACGCCGACTTTTGGAGCTTCATTCTCTCCTGGTTTCTGCGGATGCGCGTTGGAAGTCATCTCCATCCGCGGCCCATAAACGCGCTTGGGACGCTCTGGCGACAGAGTTGGACCTACTTGCCTCTTTGGAGGCAGAACGGGCCCTGCGTTGGACCAAACACAAATTTTATTCTTGTGCTAATAAGCCAGGTCCAATGCTAGCCAGGAAACTTAATTCTGTGGGGAAACCCCATAAACCGATCCGACTGCGACTTCCCACAGGTGGCTGTACTTCTAATCCCCAGCAGATTGTTTCCCGATTCTCGGACTTCCTTTCGCGCCTCTACGCTAACCCAGATCCCTTCCCTGTGGCCCAGGCAGAGGCATTCTTTCAAGATCTCCATCTTCCTGGATTATCCGAGGCAGCACAAGTGGCCCTCAACGCCGGTGTCACCGTACCGGAAGTGCTCCAAGCTATCAAATCTTTACGGACCACCGCGGCCCCCGGTCCCGACGGCTTCTCCGGTCTTTATTATAAGAAATTCTCAGCCCTGTTGGCGCCCTTTTTGGCTGACTATTTCAGTGACGGGGCTCCCTGCCCTCTCCAGACGCGCTTAGAGCGCATATCTCCATGATTCCTAAGACGACCGATGATGTACAGGAACCGCAAGCCTTCCGGCCCATTTCTCTTCTTAATGAAGACCTGAAGATATTGGGGAAGATCCTTAGTTTTCGCATCAATAAATATTTGCATAGCCTGGTCCACAGGGACCAAGTATGGTTCGTCCCTGGAAGGCAGGCGAGTGATAACGTTCATAAGGTGGTCCATCGTATACATTTTCTGCAACAGCGGAAAATCCCGGGATTCTTACTGTCCTTAGACATATATAAAGCCTTTGATTCTCTATCCTGGGAATATCTGCGGTTTGTGCTGTCTCGTTGGGGTTTTGGGGATTCTATTCTTTCTTGGATTAAAGCCTTGTATTCTTCTCCTTCGGCCTCCGTTAAATACGCTGGGTATTTCGGATCCCTTTCCTATTGGGCGAGGGACGAGACAGGGCTGCCCACTGTCCCCGGCGCTCTTTGTCCTGGCGCTTGAGCCGCTGGCTTTAGCGTTCCGGACCGATTGCAATGTATCGGGGGTTCCATACGCGGGACAGGAGTTTAGGCTGAACCTCTTTGCGGACGATGCCCTCTTGACACTTACTAATCCTCTGACGACGCTTCCTTATTTGCAACGGGTTCTTGAGCGCTTCTCCTTGATTTCGGGTCTCCGTATTAACTTGGATAAGACTGTCGCTCTCAATATTACTTTGGCTTCAGATTTGGTTTCGCGTCACAATCCCACTTCCCTTACAGGTGGGCTTCCTTTTCTCTTGAATACTTGGGCATTCGCTTGACCCCCACCTATGACTCCCTCTTTGCTGCAAATTATTATCCATTGCTTAGCTCTCTATCTTCTCTTATGCATTCCTGCCAATTTCCGCACCTGTCTTGGATAGGACGGGTTCATTCGGTGAAAATGTCCATCCTGCCGAAATTGTTATATTATTTTCGCACCCTCCCAGTGTGGGTTCCACCTCATTTTCTTCGGTTGCTTCAGGCAAAGTTTATGCGTTTTATCTGGGCCAATAAGCACCCCAGAGTCTCTAGAAATACGCTCTTTGCTCATCGACTCCAGGGTGGTCTTGGGGTGCCTGATGTAACTATTATCGGGCAAGCCAGATTGCCCCGCTGTCTATGTTGCACGCTTCCTCCGACGTTCCTCTCTGGGTCCTGCTGGAACTACCTAATTGTGCCCCTATCGCACCGTCAGCCACTAGAACAATTGCTCAGGCCTGGAAGAGTCCGTTTGTCCTTTTTCAGGGGTTGCGGGATCGTATGACCACTCTGATGCTCAACGAACAGATGTTGAGTATCTGCAACGACTCCCAACGTAAATTTCTAAAAATATGGGAGCCGTGGCTACAATATGCCTTTCCCACACTCCCCCCAGCTAGTATGGGGAGGTAATGGTGTTTGGCATTGGCGTTCGTTATTGGCGCTCTTGGACCCCTGCTCTTTTGTTTTTTTGTTTTTTTTTTCTTTCCTTCTCTCTTTTTCTGTTTGTTTTTGGTGTGACAGTGGACAGCTGTCTTTAGTTGTGATAGTCAGAGTTACGTTAATGTTATTGTAACTTATGTGCCATTGCTAGCCCCTGCGTGAGCGTACCTTTTGCCTTGTTGGAATTAGAGCACTGTTTTCTCTATTATGCTTTTTTTTATCGGTGCAATTGATAGCCCCTGCGTGGGCATGTTTTGTTGCTTCTGTTTTATACTGTTTTAAAATTCAAATTAATAAAAACCATTGAAATATAAAACCGCTTTTGACCTAAAGAGACGTTTTTTGGACGCCATGGACTTTTCTCAGTTTCCAGGCAGAAAGAACAGTAAAAATGCAGGCAGGGCACAGGACAAAGTACTAGGGACAAAATGTATATGAAATGCTTTGATACAGTAGTGTTTTACTATGTGATTTTAGTGTATTGAGTGAATGTCACTTTTATCATTTTTGAATTTCCTGCCGGTTCCGTCCCCCTGTACGTCCCGATGCTCGCAGGGACCGGAACCCAGAAGACGGATGCCGGCATCGGCCGGAGGAGATGGCAGGAGATGCTGCAAGGGGGACATCGCAGGAGCGCAGGACAAGGTAAGTGAAACAGGGATCCCAGAGCAACGTTGCAGGGTATTCCTGAGTGTAGCTCGGGGTCACCGCTTCTGGTACTGAAAGTTTACCCTGAGCTACACTCGGGAATACCGCCAGGGAGGTTAAGAGGCAGTTGGCAAGATTTTGCACATGCATCTACATGTTGCGGGGTCTCTGCCATATTACTGGCAGAAACCTGAGCCGTTTCTCCAAATGTGGAGTCTGAGACCATCATCCTCTGTTAGGCAAAGATCAATGATACAAAATATAGAAAACAAAAAGGTATTTCCTTATTCTAAAAGAAAATATATGTGATTGTGTAAAGGGGAAGGGAAGCAGAGAAAGCAGGAGAGAGAACTTTAAAGTGGAACTTCAGTCTCTCAATCAACATTGACTATTTTTAATCCTTATGCTGCTAGCATTAGTAAACAGGTAGGAAAGTCTATCTTATTTACATGTTTTAAACCTTTTTTCTACATCTCTTCAGTTACTTCCTGTTTTCCAGGTCTAAGCAAATGATGTTATTCCAGTATTCTTCAGGAGGGTTGGAAGGGTTTTTTCAGTTGAGCACACCCTCTTGCCTGCATGCCTGAGCTAAGGGCAGATGGATTCCAGGTAGTAAATGCTACATGAATCTTCTGCCCTTACTCAAAGACAGCAACAGCTATAAATGCTATGGGGTGTTTTGAAAAATTATTTCTCAATAAAATGAAGCATGGAGACATGGAAGGATGGGTGCGTGTGCTTTGAATAATACAAAAGAAATTAATGTTTTTGGTTTGTGGTGCTCAGATGCAATGTAGTTCTGCTTTAAGAGTGTAGGTCCTATTTAACCTATTAGCACCAGCCACACGCATATATGCAGCCGCTCAGTGGGTGGGCCCTAATAGCGTGTGTCCACATACAGTTGCAAGAAAAAGTATGTGAACCCCGTGGGATTACGTGGAGTTTTGCATGAATCGGGCATAAAATGTGCTCTGAACGTCATCTAAGTCACAACAATAGAAGAACACAGTCTGCTGAACATAATACTACACAAACATTAGATGTTGCCATGGTTTAATTGCACATAACATGTAAACATTCACAGTGCAGGGAGGAAAAAGTATGTGAAGCCCTAGCTTAATGACTTCTCCCAGAGCTAATTGGAGCCAGGAGTGAGCCAACCTTGACTCCAATCAGTGTGATGATATTGGATGTGTTGCTGACAGCTGTACTGCCCTTAAAAAACACACTGGTTTACTGGTTTCAAGAAGCACTGTCTGATGTGAACCATGCCTCACAGAAAAGAGCTCTCAGAAGACCTACGATCAAGAATTGTTGACTTGCATGAAGCTGGAAAGGGTTACAAAAGTTTCTCCAAAAGCCTTGATGTTCATGTGTCCATGGTAAGACAGACTGTCTACAAATGGAGAAAGTTTAGCACTGTTGCTACTCTCCCTAGGCATGGTCGTCCTGTAAAAATGACTGCAAGAGCACAGCGCAGAATGCTGCATGAGGTAAAGAAGAATCCCAGAGTGTCAGCTAAAGACCTACAGAAATCTCTGGCACATGCTAACATTTTTGTTGACACATCTACAATAAGGAAAACATTAAACAAGAATGGAGTACATGGGAGGACACCACGGAGGAAGCCATTGCTGTCCAAAAAGAAGATTGCAGCACGTTTGAAGTTTGCAAAAGAGCACCTGGATGTTCCACAGCACTACTGGCAAAATATACTGTGGACAGATGAAACCAAGATTGAGTTGTTTGGGAAGAACACACAACACTATGTGTGGAGAAAAAAAGGCCCAGCACACCAACATCAAAACCTCATCCCCACTGTGAAACATGGCGGAGGGAGCATCATGGTTTGGGGCTGCTTTGCTGCCTCAATGCCTGGACAGATTGTTGTCATTGATGGGAAAATGAATTCCAGAGTTTATCAAGGCATTTTGCAGGAAAACGTACGACCATCTGTCCGCCAACTGAAGCTCCGCAGAGGATGGGTGATACAACAGGACAATGACCCAAAGCATACAAGTAATTCAACAAAACAATGGCTGCAACAGCACAAAATACGCCTTCTGGAGTGGCCCAGTCAGAGTCCTGACCTCAACCCGATTGAAATGCTGTGGCATGACCTTAAGAGAGCGATTCACACCAGACATCCCAAGAATATTGCTACACTGAAACAGTTTTGTGAAGAGGAGTGGTCCAAAATGACTCCAGATCGTTGTGCAGGTCTGATCTGCAACTACAGGAAACGTTTGGTTGAGGTTATTGCTGCCAAAGGAGGGTCAACCAGTTATTAAGTCCAAAGGTTCACATACTTTTTCCTCCCTGCACTGTGAATGTTTACATGTTATGTGCAATTAAACCATGGCAACATCTAATGTTTGTGTAGTATTATGTTCAGCAGACTGTGTTCTTCTATTGTTGTGACTTAGATGACGTTCAGAGCACATTTTATGCCCAATTCATGCAAAACTCCACGTAATCCCAAGGGGTTCACATACTTTTTCTTGCAACTGTATATGTGGCCCTGGTAAAACTACTTACTGCATGGTGGCCGGCAGTGATCGGTAATCTCCTGATGGGTACTTACGATTGGGAGATTATCGATCATGTGAGAGCCAATCACTGCCACATGCCCGAAGGCCCGCCTCTGCCACCTGGTTTTTTAGAACCCTTAAAGGGCTGGGAGGCGGCCGGCGCCAAAAGGTTAAGATTACCATTACTATCCATATTGTGTACACTTTCCTTGCCATAGAGCAGCCTGCCTCTGTCTGGCCAGGTTGCCAGCATAGGCTCCCTGAACGTGAACAGTCTGCAAAATCCTTCCTAGTACACTCTTTCTTACAGCCTGTGATGTATGGTGACTGGTCTCCTTCCAAGAAAATGATTGCCTCTCCAAAACTTGTTGCTCAGCAATACCCTAATGAGGATGAGTTCCTAAGGAAATAGGTAATCCCAGTTGTGGACCTTGCCATTTCCTACTTTAAAAAAACCTCAGCAGTTCCTATTGAGTATGTCCCGGTAAACGAAAGATTACAAGCCTTCCTTAAAGCCTTATTCTCCCTGGTAGGTCTGGCTATGCAACCTGCTGTCATGAGGATGTCACTTTGTCAGACTTAGCTGTCTGTTTCAAAAATCATATCCATATTGACAGATCCAGCTGTCCTCCAACATTTGAAATTTTTCCCTTTAGCCTTGTGCTACTGTATTATTGGATTAGTGGATATGTTCCGCCAAATAGATAGCCTCCTTGAAGTACATATTTGAAGGATCATTTGGCTCAAGTTTATGCAAAATATGTGTTAGAAGCACTTTGGGAGAATGCCTTTTGATGGACAATACCTCTTTTGTAACTATAGAGAAAATTTGCAGTCAGATACCGTACCTACGAGCTGCTGTAACTAAAATTTGTGATACCAAATTAAACAAACTAGTAATGAAAAAAGTACAGTGCTACCATAATCTATTGGGTATACCCATCCAGACATGTGAATATATTCACATGAAAAATAGTCTAACACCTTGAGCAATATAAATCCAAATACATATACATGCAATCAAATAAACAGCATAAAAGTCTTGGAAAAAATTAATGTAAACGTGATTCATATTAACTGAACTGAACCAAACACAAATTCATAGTGTCCATCAGTGTCCATAAACAACCCCTGCAGTTTCTTGTTTGTGTATTCTTACCTGCTTGCTGCAACGCTTTTCCTACCCTGATTCCTTTCACATGTGTGGTTTGTCTGTGTTCACCTATGGACGTTGCCTACTATTCTCTAGGTTTTATTTCCTTTCCTTCCATCACTTCCTGGCCCGCCTTCTAGTTTGCTTGTCTATATAAGACATGCTCATTCTAGCCCACTTAGCCTAAGCAACTCCTTAGTTCTCTGAGCTCCCGCATGCTGCTAGTCCTGTATTCCAATCCTTTTTTTCAGTTAAGCACACCCTCTTGCCTGCATGCCTGAGCTAAGGGCAGATGGATTCCGGGAAGTAAATGCTACATGAATAGTCTGCCCTTACTCAAGACAGCAACAGCCATAAATGCTATGGGGTGTTTTGAAAAATTATTTCTCAACAAAATGAAGCATGGAGACATGGATGGATGTGTGAGTTTGCTTTGAATAATAAAAAAGAAATTAAATAGTGTTTTTGGTTTGTGGTGCTCAGATGTAGTTCTGCTTTAAGAAAAAGTGCAGGTCCTATTTAACCTGTTACCACTGGCCACACGCATATATGCAGCCACTCAGCGGGTGGGCCATACTTTTGCCCTTGTTTTCCGCTCATCCTGACCTTGGCTTGTCTACCGGATCTCCTGTTGTCTCCTGCTATAGTACTCTGCTCATGCGAGCGGTCTCCGCTTCCTCAGCTGGGCGTACCTAGGGGCTGCAACCTGGTTCCAGCTTGCTGCAAGTGCATCCCCACCATCAGGGGCACTGGTGAAGAAGCAGGCTGGGGCTTAGACTCTGCACCCTGGGAAACCCCGAGTTGGCAATCTACAAGGGCTCACTACCACAGACGCTTGAAACCTATCAGTAGTAAGCAATTTCTGGTCCAATATCTTCCAGATCCTCAGTCACCTATTTGACACCACCTACAACTAGAGCACCAGGTTTTAAATCACAATGTATCTGTGCTGACCAAAAACCAATTTCAACTGTTATGGTATGTTACCACAGCTGCTAAACAAACAATAGCAAAATCATGGAAGATGCCCACTCTTTGTTTCTTGGCAGCCAAATACAAGATTACGCAGGTGATGGTCTATGTCAAGATCGAGGCAACCCTACATGACAGAGTTTATAAATGTCAGAGAGTTTGGCAGCAATGGATCGATGCCTACTTACAGTGAAGGAAATAAGTATTTGAACCCCTGCTGATTTTGAATGTTTGCCCACTCACAAAGAAATGATCAATCTAAAAGTCGAATGGTAGGTGTATTGTAACATTGAGAAAGAGAATAGCAACAAAAAATTCAAAAGAAATGCATGTGTAACAGATTATGCACTGATTTGCATGTTCATGAGGGAAATTAGTATTTGATCCCCTATCATTCAGCAGGATTTCTGGCTACCAGGTGTCTTTCATACAGGTAACAAGCTGAGATTAGAAGCAGTCTCTTAAAGGGAGTGCTGCTAATCTCATTTTCTTACCTGTATAAAAGACACCTGTCTACAGGAGCAATCAATCAGATTCCAAACTCTCCACCATGGCAAATACCAAAGAGCTGTCCAAGGATGTCAGGGACAAGATTGTAGACCTACACAAGCCTGGACTGGGCTACCAAGCTATCACCAAGCAGCTTGGTGAGAATGTGACAATAGTTGGTGCAATCATTTGCAAATGGAAGAAACAACTGTCAGTCTCCCTAAGTCTGGTGCACCATGCTAGATCTCACCTCGTGGAGTGTCAGTGATAATGAGAACAGTAAGGAATCATCCCCGAACTACACTTGCGGATCTTGTCAATGATCTCCAGGCAGCTGGGACCACAGTCACCAAGAAAACAATTGGTAACACACTCTGCTGACAAGGATTGAAATCCTGCAGTGCCCGCAAGGTCCCACTTCTCAAGAAAGCATATGTCCAGGCCCGTCTGAAGTTTGCCACTGAACATCTGAATGATGCAGAGGAGGACTGTTGTGTTCAGATGAGACCAAAATCAAGCTCTTATGCATCAATTCAACTCGCCGTGTTTGGAGGAGGAGGAATGCTGCCTATGACCCCAAGAACACCATCCCAACTGTCAAATGTGGTGGTGGAAATATTCTGCTTTGGGGGTGTTTCTCTGCTAAGGGGACAGGACAACTGCACCGCACCAATGGATGGAGCAATGTACCGTTAAATCTTGGGTGCGAACCTTCTTCCCTCAGCCAGGGCATTGAAAATGGGTCGTGGATGGGTGTTCCAGCATGACAATGACCTAAAACACACGGCCAAGGCAACAAAGGAGTGGCTCAAGAAGAAGCACATTAAGGTCCAGGAGTGGCCTAGCCAGTCTGTGGAGGTAGCTGAAAGTTCGAGTTGCCAAACGTCAGCCACCAAACCTTAAAGACTTGGAGAGGATCTGCCAAGAGCAGTGGGCCAAAATCCCTCCTGAGTGTGTGCAAATCTGGTGGGCAACTACAGGAAATGTCTGACCTCTGTGATTGCCAACAAAGGATTTGCCACCAAGTACAGAGTCATGTTTTGTGAAGGGGATCAAATACTTATTTCCCTCATGAACATGCAAATCAGTGCATAATTTGTTAGACATGCATTTCTTTTGAATTTTTTTGTTGCTATTCTGTCTCTCAGTGCTACAATACACCTACTATTCAATTTTTAGATTGATCATTTCTTTGTGAGTGGGCAAACATTCAAAATCAGCAGGGAATCAAATACTTATTTCCTTCACTGTTCAGGAGGTATCAAAGTCAAGAGGACTTTGATACGACTTTATTGGAGCCTTGAGACATACCATTCACCTTGACTTCTGTCTATTTATTTCTTGAGTACCATAAGCTATGTCCAGAGACTCTTACCTGACCTAACCACCTGCTCCCTTACCCTACCTACTATACTGTTCCAGATATTTTTTGAGAGCTAATTGTCCCTACCCAACCCTGAGGTATGGCTGGGAAGGGACAGATGGCACCCCCTTCTTGGTAATTCTGTTGTCTTTTTATATGTGAGAATTTATTTACTTTTTTTATGTTATTTTATCGATATTAATGCTGACAATTGCTCTGCGGTTTGTTATATACTGCACATAGTAACCATACTCTGAGTCTTGAAACATGTTATTGCTCCCTGCGCGAAGATGTATATTGTTTACGGTTACATGACGTACTGTATAAGCAATATCTTTTATTTCATTGCCAAATAAACTATTTGAATGAGAAAAAAAAGAAGAAATAATTATTTAAATGAAGAAATTACCATTCCAAATGGCCCAGACACCAAGGGTCTCAAGGAGGGGAGGAAGGGGGAATGGGGGCTATCTTCCGCAACATCTGGATTGTATTCTGGTAATTCATGTCTACTGCTACATTCCCCTCTGGCTTTTATCTTGGTTATCTATGTCTGCTGTCTTCCCTAACCCCTGACTTGCGTCATGGTTATCTAGGGTTCGCTGCCCACCCTGACCTAAGGCTTTTATACTGGTAATCTCTGTCTGCTGCCTGCCCTGACCTCTGGTCAGTATTCTGGTGACCTATTCTGCTCCACTGTTACTTGCAGCAACCTCATCTGCATAGACATACTTCCTATTGCCTTTGCTGACTTTTGGTTCCTGGTGCTTGAGCAGGGTGAACCTGGGGGTTGTAACTTAGGGTCAGCTTGTGGCTAGATCAAATCCCACCTCTGTGAGGGGGTTACTGATGGATACCAGCTGGATAATTTGCGCTCTGGAGAGTCCTGTGTTACATGTGGGACCATCCCCCACTTTAGCGAGACCAAATCCAACTTCCAGGTCTTGAACCTTCCAGTGTGATTCTTATCCAGCTTCCAGAGCTACCTCTTTAAGTGTGATCCAGAGTGGATCCCACTCTGCAGACCCAGCTCCCAGGTCTAACTTGGTCCATGGTGCTTGTTTTGGCCTACTGGAAGCCGGCTCCCAACCTATAGGATGTTGTCAGGAATGGACTCGCCAATGGTGGTGGGACTCACCTGCCTTGTGGGCTGCAGTACCAGGGCTAGCCAGCGGGTGCTCTCAGCAACCAGAAGCTCACTCCTGCAGTCAGCCATCACCTGAGGCTGATTGCAGGAGGTGTATTTAAGGAATGGCCAGACCTACAGTCAGTGCCTTGTTGTACTGTTTCGCTTGGCCCCGGTATCCTGATCCTGCTTGCTTCTATCCTGATTCTGCACGAACTCTGCCTGTACTGACCTCGGCTAGACCTGACCACTCTCCCGCCTGCTCCTGGTACCTTGTTTGCCCGTTTGCTACCGACCCGGCCTGCCCGACTACATTTAGTGTTGTATGTATGGTTGTTTGTTGGACGTTTGGTTTGTTGCACTGGGTTATGTTTTGCACTGCGTTTATGTATTGTTAGTCTTTAATAAATTGTATTGTTTATACTATACCTGAAGCCTGCCTTTCCCTGTGTCAGTCCACACATTTCTGGTCATACCCAGATTCCTGACAGATGTCTACCTCCAGTGTAGCTGGAGGGTTTACATCACTACATCAGGCAGTCATCATCTTTCTGATTAGAAAAATTGGATCTTTACATATTTTAGCACTTTATTGGTACAATACTTATTACTTTATTTTTGGGGGTTATTTTTGATGAACTTATGTTATCTAATTAAAATTTGCATCCTAAGAAAGGTTTTGACATTGACAGTGTCTTTCAGACAGCAATAGGATGGGTTGACCTCCATATACAACAGTGTTTCTCAACCTTTTTTCAGTCAAGGCACCCTTTAAAATTATGGACAGTCTCGAGGCACCCTTTAAAATTATGAAGGTCTTGAGGCACCCCATTCTAAACATGGTTGCCTCAAGACTGTCCATAATTTTAAAAGGGCACCCCATTTTAAAATGTGAAAAACTATTCTAATAGCTTTATATAAAACAGCAACATCCACAGACATAGGACACCCGACATTAGAAGTGATTTATGCTTCCAAAGCAAATACACTTTTGCACACTGGTACTGAGTGTTTCTCTTCTCCCTCAGTTTTTCTCCATCACTGAGCTAATGTGACCCCAGCACTGATGGAGAGCGGAAGGGGAGGGTCAAACTAGGATGCTGTGCAGGCAGCTGACATCCTCCTTATCAACTGATGAAGTCATTGGTTGTCAGGACGTCGGTGGCTAGAAGGTCATAATGGTGCATAATGAAAACCTGTGACTTTGTGTTACTAAAAGGGAGGCTTGTTCCACACACTGACTTGTATACAAGTTTTGGACAATTTGTAGAAAATTTGACAAGGCACCCCTGAAGAAACCTCAAGGCACCCCAGGGTGCCTAGGCACCCTGGTTCAGAAAGGCTGCTATACAGTATGTGGTAAGTACTCAGCACAATGGCCTTTTTAGCATTCTCCTTAATTTTTCAAGGTAGACCTTTGGTGAGTGAGATATTAGGCACAAATATTAATTATAACCATTTATTTTGCCCTAGACTCACATTTTTGCATATTTCATTTTGTTTCATTGAAACGTTTTTTCATTGACAAGGATATTGACTCCCAAGCAGCACAAGTGCTGACCCCACATATATGGTAAATAGGTACTCAGAACAACCTGATCTTTTAACATTCACATGTCATCTCCAGAGTAGATCTGCAGTGGGTTAAGATATTTGTCACGCATGTCTGTAACAATTGTGCGCAATAGGGACATGGAAGCTGTATGCAACAGCCATCTTGTTAAGTTCTCAGCCATTTTGTTTTTCATGAGCAGTGACCTTCCCCCCCCCCTGCTAACTGTGGAACTTGTAGCTGTAAGTTTTAATGAACTTCAAAAGAGCCTCCCTTTTTAAGTAAAACGCAACAGATGCCAGCTTCCAGACCTGGTAAAAGCTGTAAACAGCTAATTAGTCTTGGCAGAATGTCAGTTTCCACGAACCATGGAACTGTTTACATGAACTCTTCCCTCTGACCTATTGTAAAACAATTATAACTCAGTCAAGCCTGTCACACATGACCTGTAAGGCCATCAAAGCTCTAGGAATGCAGAGCATGCCATAAAAACATCTATTTCACAACTTAACAATTCCACATGGAATTCAGCAGGAACAGGACACATTAATATTAGGTATATATTTGAATGGGGAATATCATATTGAATAAATCAAGGTCATACATGACTACCCTAGCACATACGAAAGGAGAGAAAGCAGTCTCCTGCCTCATGGGTGACAAAGGTAGGCTGTGTTTACAAAATATAATTCTGAATAATATTCTGTCAGTTTCTAGAATACCACCTGCATGTATTGGAAGTTATTAATATTAGTGTAAAACTGTAGGGACTTGGTCGTAAACGTGGTGACCTCCCAGCACCCATCCCTTAAACTGGATGATCAGTCAGTTGTTCTCGGGTTACACCCCTTTATCACAGAAAAGGGAATGACAAGACCTGGTAAACAAGCTCTCATTTTACATCAACCAAGGAACATCTTAACAGACTTGAGAGCCACAGCAAAGTTTTTGCTTGGACAATTGGGGGTTTATTTACTAAAGCTGGAGAGTGCAAAATCAGACTCACTTCTGCATAGAAACCAATCAGCTTCCAGGTTTCATTGCCAAAGCTTCATTGAACAAGCTGAGGTTAGAAGCTGATTGGTTTCTATGCAGAAGGGAGTCTGATTTTGGACACTCCAGCTTTAGTAAATAAACCCCTTGGACTCATCTAGAACCAGGACTTTGCAAGTATTCTCCATTTTCACTTCCTTTTATTTCTCTGTTGCATTATTGTTCTCTTTGTGTCTTTGTAACATCCTTTTCTGTAAATAATTTAATTGCACCATTTGACCTTTTCATTAATAAATCCTATTTTGAAAAGTGTTAAAACTATATCTAAGGCTTTTAATGCAAACTAAAGAATCCCTGTCTCTTGAAGAGTGCTGCTGATATTAATCCTCTGAATAGTTCTGTCTGTGGTGACAGTGTGTGTTGCAGACGGTTATGCTAAAATCATAGTGTTATTGCTAAGATTGTGAGCTTCCTCGGTGGTGGCAGTTTAAAGAGTTAATTTATAATTAACCTAACCCAGTGACAATTGCTCTCAGGCTGTTGGCACCTAGATTGTGGTCCTGCGAGCTGGAAAATCTCTGTGCAGGGTGCAGCTGAGAGTGGCATTGTTACACAAGTGACAGTGCGGTGTGAGATTGTCTGGTCCTTTGTCACGAGTTGGTGAGAATGGCAGGGGCCGGACACCGCGTTCGTCACAATGTCCATTTTGGTTTTTTTTAAATGGGATTTGCATAAATGGAGATGAGGAACAAGCATGATGCTTTTAAAAAATGTATGGATTTGGAAACTGAACTCCTTTTTTACAGGGATTATTTCATGCCAAAACAATAATGTTATATTATTGAAATTAATGAAATTTGAAGCTGAAAAGTTATGACATTGACATAGACAGCAAAAAAACAAGCTAACCTCCGCATATATGGCACATAAATACTTCTAAATACTAAAAACAATCTGCTCTTTCATATCAAACCATAATTTCCGAAATCTGCGGTGGGTGGCATTTTAGGTACAAATGTCCATTGGCCTATTTTTTTCCCCAAACACCACATTTGTGCATAAATGACAACCAAAGTGCAAACATTGTGATTATCTGGGATGTCTACTTTTAATAAATGTATGGGTTTTGGGGTTTTTAAGAACTTTTTTCTGCCCGTAAGTCTCCAAGCTCTTAGTTGTAAGCTGAAGATGCTGACAATGCACTAGGAACATAGAGGTTTACATACTGTACTAATTTGCTTTTTCATCCTCTGCAAAGGACTGGAGTTGGAGGAGACAGGGCGGTAGGTGTTTTGAAAAATAACAGTATATCAGCAGCCAGGAGTAGCAGCATAACAGCCTTGATTGATCTGCAATAATGCAAGTCACTGCTGGAGCTAGCCTGTAACATAATCTCTGGCCAACTGTGTTGCTGCAATGTTATCTCCTCTTAAAGTGTATGTTACATTTCACATTCCTGATATGTTTATATTGTTCTTTGTACTTGTGTTAAAAAGTATCCTGTTCTCTTGAATGTGATCACTATTTCAAACTGACCATGCTAGGCATAGAAGCACATCCTTCCCAATGTGGTCAGTGTTCTGGGCGTGGTGGATGTACAGCCTGCCCATGCTCCATTGGCCAAGACTTGTGCTAAAACACTCTCTCTTCAGATCTCTTCACTGGAAAAATCTCTACCTTTCCTCCCTGCAGTGCTCCACCCCCGCCTCTCTAAGCCCCTTATGCAGCTGGGAAGGTTATGTAATCACCTATAAAAAACAGAAAAAAAGGTATTTGTAGTGTTTTTATAGATATATATATACAAGGGTCATTCAAGTCAGACTGGGACTTTAAATTTTACAGGTATAAAAAGGGATGCTAGCGTGGGGGTACTACATGCAGTAGTAAATGACAAGTGTGTCCTAATACTGATAGCACACGTTGTGGGCCAGTCCAGAGACCGTTAATCAAGATGGCAGACAACAGTGTTAGTGTGTGCATGGAACAGTGTGTGGTGATCAAGTTTTTTGTGAACAAAGGCGTAAAACCTGCAGATATCTACAGAAGACTTCAAGCACAGTACAGTGATAAGACACTCAGCTGCAGTAAGACATTTGTGTTGTGTAAAAGTTTCAAAGATGGCCGTATGTCCATCAGTGACAATCCCGACCATGGTGGTCCCCAGCCACAGCTTTCATTCCTGTGAACAGTCAGTGCGTGGAACCCCTGATCCTGGATAATCAACATATAACCTGTCGTGAAATTGCACAAGAGAAAAATCTTTCTGTGGGAATGGTGAACACAATGATGACAAAATGAAGCAGGCCGTCCTAAGATGGTTCAGGCGAACTGGCATCTTTCTGTGACAAAGCTTTCCAGGCATTAGTTAAATGCTGAGATAAGTGTATAGCAGGGGAGTATGTAAAAAAATAAATGCAGTGTCCACTCCTCAAAAGTCCCAGTTTGACTTGAACACTCTTCATGTGTGTGTGTATATACAGTTAGGTCCATATATATTTGAGCACAGGCATAATTTTAGTTTTTTTCAGGTATTTACCAAAACACATACAAGCTATAATGGATATGGGCTAAAAGTGCACACTCTCAGTTTTAATTTGAGGGTACGTACATCCAAATTGGAGGGAGGGTTTAGGAATTACAGCTCTTAAGAGTAGCCATCCCCCCTTTTCCAAAGGACCAAAAGTAATTTGACAATTGAATATAATCATAAATAAAATGTAAATTTTTAATATTTTGTTGAGAATCCTTTACTGGCAATGACTGCCTGAAGTCTAGAACCCATGGACATTACCATAGACTGGGCTTCCTCCTTTCTGATGCTTTGCCAGGCTGTAACTGCAGCTGTCTTCAGTTGTTCTTTGTTTGTGGGTCTTTCTGCCTTCGGCAAGTGAAATGCATGCTCAATTGGGTTGAGATCAGGTGATTGACTTGGTCACTGCAGAATATTCCACTTCTTTTCCTTCAAAAGCTCCTGGGTTGCTTTTGCATTGTGTTTTGATTATTGTCCATCTGTACTGTAAAGCGCCGTTCAATCAACTTTTCTGCATTTGGCTGAATCTGGGCTGACAGTATATCTGTAAACACTGCAGAATTCATCTGGCTGCTTCTGTCTTCTGTCACATCATCAATAAACACCAATGACCCAGTGCCACTGTAAGCCATGCATGCCCATGCCATCACACTGCCTCCACCATGTTTTACAGATGATGTTGTGTGTTTTGAATCATGAGCTGTTCCAAGCCTTCTCCACACGTTTTTCTTCCCGTCATTCTGGTACAGATTAATCTTGCTTTCATCCGTCCAAAGAATGCTTTTCCAGAATTGGTCTGGCTTTTTAGATGTTTTTTGGCAAAGTCTAATCTGGCTTTTCTATTCTTCAGGCTTTTGCATGGTTTGCACCTTGTGGTGAACCCTCTGTATTTGCTCTCGTGAAGTCTTCTCTTGATTGTAGACTTTAACAATGATATGCCCACATCCTGGAGAGTGTCCTTGTCTGGATGCTGTGAATGTTTTTTTCTTTACCGTGGACATCCATGCCTTTTTAAGTTACTGAGCTCACCAGTGCGTTCTTTCCTCAGAATGTACCAAACTTGATTTGGCCACTTCTAATGTTGCTGCTATCTCTCTGATGGATGTGTTTCATTTTTGAAGCCTTGCAATGGCCTGTTTCACTTGCATGGACAGCTTCTTTGAATGCATGATGTAGGTTCACAGCAATAGATTCCAAATGCAAATACCACATTTAGAATCAACTCCAGACCTTTTACCTGCTTAATTGATGAAGAAATAACGAAGGAGCAGCCAACACCTGGCCATGAAACAGCTTCAGCCCATATCCAATATATATAACTATAGCTTGAATATGTTTTGGTAAATACCAAAAAAAAAACTAAAATTGTGCCTGTGTCCAAATATATATGACCTAACTCTGTGTGTGTGTATGTATATATATATATATATATATATATATATATATATATTTCCGATATGCCCACAACGTAGCACTATCGCGGTGGTTCACAAAGCCATTCACACTTGAGCGTGTTCTGATATCTCATGACTTGCAGTCACCTCGGAGGCAGACCAATTGACTGAGACTTTTTGGATTGGTAGAAGAAAAAGTAAGTGTGTGCATTGCACTGTTGGTGGAAAATGAGTGACAGGAATCCAGAGCAGTGGATTAACATCAAAATTTGTGTAAAAATTGGCAAACATGCGAGTGGAACTCTGTTGCAACAGGCCTATGGTGAACATTCCATGAAGAAATCAAGTGTTTTTCAATGGCAGAGGCTGTGTAAGGAGGGGCTGGAAGATGTCCACAATGACGCAAAAAGTGGGCAGCCAAAAACGCAAGGGACAGATCCAATTGTGGACAGAATGCAAAACCCTGGTACGCAGAAATCAAAGATTGAGTGTGCGAATGATGGCAGAAGAATTTAACATGAACAGGGAAGCAATGCAGCAGAATCTTACAGAGGATTTGAGAATGAGAAAGATTTCCACAAAGATGATGCTTCAAATCTTGACAGAAGATCAGAAAGAATGGCCACGTTATTAGGTACACCTGTTCAATTGCTTGGTAACACAAATTGCTAATCAGCCAATTGCATGGCAGCAACTCAATGCATTTAGGCATGTAGACGTGGTGAAGATGACTTGATGAAGTTCAAACGACCATCAGAATGGGGAAGAAAGGGGATTTAAATGATTTTGAATGTGGCATGGTTGTTGGTGCCAGACAGGCTGCTCTAAATATTTCAAAAACCTGCAGATCTACTGGGATTTTCACACACAACCATCTCTAGCGATTACAGAGAATGGTTCAGAAAGAGAAAATATCCATTAAACGGTAGTTGTGTAAACGAAGATGCCTTGTTGAGGTCAGAGGAAAATGGGCAGACTGGTTTGAGGTGGTAGAAAGGCAACAGTAACTCAAATAACCCCTTGTTACAACTAAGGTATGCAGAATATAATCTCTGAACACACAACACGTCGAACCTTGAAGCAGATGGGCTACAACAGCAGAAGACCACACTGGGTGCCATTCCTGTCAGCTAAGAACAGGAAACGGAGGCTAAAATTCGCACAGGCTCACCAAAATTGGACAATAGAAAATCTGAAAAACATTGCCTGGTCTGATGAGATTTTAGCTGCGACATTCAGATGGTAGGGTCAAAATGTGGTGTAAACAACATGAAAGCATAGATCCATCCTGCCTTGTATTAATAGTGCAGGCTGGTGGTGGTGGTATAATAGTGTAGGGGATATTTTCTTCGCACACTTTGGGCCGCTTAGTACCAATTGAGCATCATTTAAACACCATGGCCTACCTAAGTATTGTTGCTGACCATTTCCATCCCTTTATGACTACAGTGCACCCATCTTCCGATGGCTGCTTCCAGCAGGATGATGCACCATGTCACAAAGCTCAGATCATCTCAAACTGGTTTCTTGAACATGACAATGAGTTCACTGTGCTCCAATGGCCTCCACAGTCACCAAATCTCATTCCACTAGAGCACCTTTGGGATGTGGTGGAACGAGATTCGCCTCATGGATGTGCGGCTGACAAACTTACAGCGACTGCGTGGTGCTATCATGTCAATATGGACCAAAATCCCTGAGGAATGTTTCCAACACCTTGTTGAATCTATGCCATGAATAGTTTCAAAACTAATTTTGTAACATGCCAACAGATGGCAGCACAAAGCTGCATGCACAGTCACAGGGAGCACCGACCTTCATAAGTGCCAAAATAGATCGTCCTATGTACATCTTATTGTCCTAAGTACAACTGTGCAACTGGTGCTATTCTGACCACGTTCGTTACCACATCTGCTATAGTTAGAACAAAGAGCAAAAGTGAAATTCTGCGTGAAACCAGGCAAATTGCTGGATCTCTGCAATGTTGTCAAAACGGCAACCTTTGAGCTGGATCTTCATCTTCATTTTTGGGGGTTGAGCCCATTGAAGGTCTTCCTGATCTTTCGTTGTCTTCCAGTGATGTTCTTCTGTTCTCGAAGCGCGTGTGCCACTCAAAACACCTCGAAC
This sequence comes from Staurois parvus, assembly GCF_062004578.1. Lineage (NCBI taxonomy): Eukaryota > Metazoa > Chordata > Amphibia > Anura > Ranidae > Staurois > Staurois parvus. Next base: position 285,064 of record NW_028318930.1, read on the forward strand.
CACTCATTACTGGATCGCCATAAATTTGCCAAGTCAGGTCAAATGTCTCTGTGGCAGATTAGCCCAGTTTCACACAGAATTTCACATTTTCTCTTTGTTCTAACTTGCTGTCCATGGTGAAATAGCAGACGTGGTAACACACCTGGTCAAAATAGCACCAGCTGCACAAATCCTGATGTACACAGGACAATATCTTTTGGCACACTGACTTATGAAGGTCAGTGCTCCCTGTGACTTTGCATGCAACCTTGTTTTGCCATCTGCTGGCGTGTTACAAAGCTAGTCTCAAAACGTTTTGATACAACCTTGTGTATGGCTGGTGGGATGGCCAGATTGCAATGGACTAGGAATTCACCATTGTGCTTCTCACAAATATTATTATTATTTATTACAGGTACTTATATAGCACCGTCAATTTACGCAGCGCTCCACATACAGTATCTCACAGAAGTGAGTACTCCCCTCACGTTTTTGTAAATATTTTATTATATCTTTTCATGTGACAACACTGAAGAAATGACACTTTGCTACAATGTAAAGTAGTGAGTGTACAGCTTGTATAACAGTGTAAATTTGCTGTCCCCTCAAAATAACTCAACACACAGCCATTAATGTCTAAACCGCTGGCAACAAAAGTGAGTACACCCCTAATTGAAAATATCCAAATTGGGCCCAAAGTGTCAATATTTTGTGTGGCTACCATTATTTTCCAGCACTGCCTTAACCCTCTTGGGCATGGAGTGCACCAGAGCTTCACAGGTTGCCACTGGAGTCCTCTTGCACTCCTCCATGACATCACAGAGCTGGTGGATGTTAGAGACCTTGCACTCCTCCACCTTCCGTTTAAGGATGCCCCACAGATGCTCAATAGGGTTTAGGTCTGGAGACATGCTTGGCCAGTCCATCACCTTTGCCCTTAGCTTCTTTAGCAAGGCAGTGGTTGTCTTGGAGGTGTGTTTGGGGTCATTATCATGTTGGAATACTGCCCTGCGACCCAGTCTCTGAAGGGAGAGGATCATGCTCTGCTTCAGTATGTCACAGTACATGTTGGCATTCATGGTTCCCTCAATGAATTGTAGCTCCCCAGTGCCGGCAGCACTTATGCAGCCCCAAACCATGACACTCCCACCACCATGCTTGACTTTAGGTAAGACACACTTGTCTTTGTACTACTCACCTGGTTGCCGTTACACACGCTTGACACCATCTGAACCAAATAAGTTTATCCTGTTCTCAGTCCAGAGGACATGGTTCCAGTAATCCATGTCCTTAGTTTGCTTGCCTTCAGAAAACGGGCTTTCTTGTGCATCATCTTTAGAAGAGGCTTCCTTCTGGGACGACAGCCATGTAGACCAGTTTGATGCAGTGTGCGGCGTATGGTCTGAGCATTGACAGGCTGACCCCCCACCCCTTCAACCTCTGCAGAAATGCTGGCAGCACTCACATCTATTTCTCAAAGACCATCACTGGATATGAAGCTGAGCATGTGCACTCAACTTCTTTGGCCGACCATGGCGAGGTCTGTTCTGAGTAGAACATGTCCTATTAAACCGCTGTATGGTCTTGGCCACCGTGCTGCAGCTTAGTTTCAGGGTCTTGGCAATCTTCTTATAGCCTAGGCCATCTTTATGTAGAGCAACAATTCTTTTTTTCAGATCCTCAGAGAGTTCTTTGCCATGAGGTGCCATGTTGAACTTCCAGTGACCAGTATGAGAGAGTGAGAGCGATAACACCAAATTTAACACACCTGCTCCCCATTTACACCTGAGACCTTGTAACACTAACAAATCACATGACACCGGGGAGGGAAAATGGCTAATTGGGCCCAATTTGGACATTTTCACTTAGGGGTGTACTCACTTTTGTTGCCAGCTGTTTAGACATTAATGGCTGTGTGTTAAGTTATTTTGAGAGGGACAGCAAATTTACACTGTTGTCACATGAAAAGACAGAATAAAATACCTAACCCTAACCCTCAAGGGGCGTACAATCTAAGGTCTTTAACCAGGGGCGGACTGAGAACTCATGGGGCCCCCGGGCAATAGGAGATAATGGGGCTCCCCTGTGTCCCCACCCACACTCAAGCCACACCCACACAATGCCCCATGTACATATTGTAGCTCGGCTGCATAGGGGGGTATTTAAATATCTACCACAGCATAGCATGCAAGGTAGTTCCTGGCTTGTTTCTGTGGATGCTGCTGGGCACTTCCAGGTTTCAAGAAGTCTGTGGCATAGCAGTCATCTTTATGATGCAACCAGGGGCAATTTATGAAAGCAGTGGGCCTGTGTGCAAGAACATAATTTGGGCCCTGACAGCACAGATAGAATTGCGGTCTTCACAAAAATGGATGTGGTTTTCAGGAGCTGTACGCAACGGCTGCTAGTTACATTGTACAGTAAAGATGCCTGATGACTGAGAAGTTAATTGCCTTGTGTGGCTGTTCAGCTCCCACTCAGCCTCTTTCCTGACAGGGGAGCCAACCCCTCACATCCCTTTTTGTTTCCTGACAGACCATGGAAAATTGGACAGTGCATTTTTTACTGAAATATGACAGAAGCTCCTGCTAGAAACTAAAAGGGGAAGAGGGGGTAATGAAATAGAGACAAAAGAAGGGAAGGAGAGAGAGATGGAAAAGTAGGAGAGAGATGTAGCTAGGGGAGAGAAGGTGGGGGGAGGTGAGAGAGAGGGAGGGAGGGAGTGAGAGAGTAAGAGACAAGGTGAGTGAGAGAGAGAGGGTGGGTGTGAGAGAGAGGGAGGGAGTAGAGAGGGTGTGAGTGGGAGGGAAGAGAGTGTGAGAGAGAGAGGGAAGGCGTCAGTGTCTATTCACCTAATATGAGCTACTTCCTGGATCAGGGGCTTCTGCTGCCGCCTCCTCACCGTCACTGACAATCTGGGCTCCTTATCTTCTCCCATCTCAGACTCCTGGCTCTGATCCACATTCCTGTCTAAACACTGTGTCCTGGTTTCAGATGGACACATTATTCAGACAGACGTAAAGATACTGTTACTGTGTGAAATGTGTGGAGCCTTTCATGGGGCCCCTACTGACCCTGGGCAGTGCCCGAATGACCAAATGGTCAGTCCGCTCCTGTCCTTAACTTACATTCATGCATATCCATACTAGGGCTAATTTAGACAGGAACCAATTAACCTATCAGCATGTCTTTGGAGTGTGGGAGCAAACCGGAGTACCCGGAGGAAACCCATGCAGGCACAGGGAGAACATGCAAACTCCAGGCAGGTGGTGCCGTGGTTCGATACGAATCAATAACCCTAGTACTGCCAGGCGGAAGTGCTAATTATTTAGCCACTGTGCTGCCTATGAAAACAGATCAGAACAGGTTTAAGGGCCCGTTCACACTAGAATAGACTACACTGCCCTTGCGATTTGCTGAGGATGTCAGTGCAAAATCAACGACACCCCCAAATGCAGGTCGCAAATGCACTGCATTTGCCTGCACCAGATTGCATGGTACAAAAGTACCATGCTATCCAATAGCAGTGTGTTTTAAAAAGTAGTGCATGCCCTTCTTTTGGTGCAGTGTGGTGCGATTTCAGCTCATTCAAAATTAATGGAGCTGAAATCGCACTGCATATAACTGCATGTGAATCGCACAGGAACCATGCAATGTTCTTGTATGATTCACATGCAGTTCCTAGTGTGACTGGACCTTTAATGTTGCAGTTAGCCCCATCTCAAGACCCTGGCAATTCACCATGGCATGCTCTGCTGAGGTGTTTAGCTCCTATGTTTTAATACTTTTACAGTGATGCTGTGAGAGTGTGGATCCTAGTGATGAGAGGGGAGTGCTCTGTTCCCCTATCACCCCCCCACACACACCCAAAACAGTAGCTGCTGCTGACATAGGGGGACCTATGGATTTCTCCTCCTGGCTTCTGCAGCTACGAGGTTATGTTGATGTAAAAGAGGATAAAAGTACAGAAAAACAACATACCTGGGCAAAGTAACAAAAAAAACCTGGGGGTTGTTATAGGAGGAGAGGGAGGTTTCGGTTTAATTAAACATACTTCCATGGAATCAGCTTTAAAATTTGCAGTTGAAAAAGAAAAACATGTTTCAACACTGACAGCAAGTTCTCAGAAAGCACATGCAGGGTTGACCCCCGCATATTGTATGTGGTACATAAGCACATATCACTATCACTTCTCAACAATCTCTTGTAAATTTTCAAGGTAGATCTGTGAGGAGATTGTAAGATCAAATGTGTATTTTGGTCTTTATTTTTATTTTACATTTGCACATTTGTGCATACTGTACATGGTGACTAGCAAGAAAGCACAATGATTGCAGTGACATGATTTTGTTTATTCTCTGGGATGTCTGCTTTTGGAAAATTTTGAAGTTATGTTATTTAATTGAAATTTTCAGCTTAAAAGAAGTTTTGACATAGACAAGACAGTGACTTTTATATAGCATACATATGGCTTGACACATACTGTGTCATAAGTAATCAAGACAACAGGTTTTCTAGAATTCTCCTTGAATTTTCAAGGTAAATCTGCAGTGAGATTTCAGGTGCAAATGTCATTTTTTCCTTTTCCACATCCCTAGATTTGTGCTTAAAGTAGATGGTAACTGATTCTCTATGATTTAGGTAAGTGGACGTGAATGTACATTTTTCACATAAACAAATGTCTGATTCATGGTGTATGGACCTGTACACCCATATGAATAAGACCATAGGCACAAATGTGCATTTTGGCCCTTTTTTTGCCAAAATTCCATATTTGTACTAAAGTGTACTAAAATTGCAACCAAAGAGCAGGCATAGTCTTTTCCCTAGGATATCCTCTTTTAGAAAATGTTGGGTTTGGGAGTTCAAAACATTTTAGGAGGTTATTCCATGTTAAACTGATAATGTAATTTCCTTCAAATTCAGCTAAGAAATGGATTTTACAATTGACACAGAATGGGGCTTTCATTCAGCTGGCTCATGTGCTGACCCTCATGTACAAAGCCTGCTGTTTGACATTCACATGTTGTTTTCTATCTAGATCTTTAGTGGGTTGAGATTTTAGGCACAAGATTGTCTGGTTTAAGGAAATATGGGGGTTATCAAAAAATAATTCCTGTCATTTCACATCTGCTGTTCAGGTGAACTCATATTTGTCATATACACTATATTGCCAAAAGTATTGGGACACCCCTCCAAATCATTGGATTCAAGTGTTCCTATCACCTCCATGGCCTCAGGGGTATGAAATCAAACACCTAGGCATGCAGCCTGCTTCTACAAACTTTTGTGAAAGAATGGGTCGCTCTCAGGAGCTCAGTGCATTCAAGCATGGTACCATGATAAGTTGCCTTCTGTGCAATAAGTCCATCCTTGAAATTTCCTCGCTACTAAATATTCCATGGTCAACTGTTAGTGGTATTATAACAAAGTGGAAGCAACTGGGAACAACAGCAACTCAGCCACCAAGTAGTAGGCCACGTAAAATGACAGAGCGGGGTCAGTGCATGCTGAAGCACACAGTGAGCAGAAGTTGCCAACTGTCGGCACAGTCAATAGCTAAAGACCTCCAAACTTCATGTGGCCTTCAGATTAGCACAAAAACAGTGCGTAGAGAGCTTCAGTGAGTGGGTTTCTATGGCCGAGCAGCTGCATCCAAGCCTTGCATCACCAAGTGCAGTGCAAAGCGTTGGATGCAGTGGTGTAAAGCACGCCGCCACTGGACTCTCGAGCAGTGGAGACATGTTCTCTGGAGTGACCAATCACACTTCTCTGTCTGGCAATCCAATGGACGTATATGAGGTCATAATGACACACTATTTATGTCTAGGAGTGAGGGAGGACTCTCCTCTTTACACCATTATTTTAAATTTGAGTTTTAAGTTTTCTCTTTTCTATTTATTATTTAAAAATATTTTCCAGCTATTCTTATGTTGTCATATCTTTTATGAGAAATAGATTGATTGGTAGGTCTATTTCATATATGGGCCGATTACACATTTTATAATAAAAGCATTTTTTTTTCTTTTTTATATATACTAGTTATATCATCTTTTTTGTTTTTGGGTGCATTATTTTGTTTCACCACAAGATGGGAGTGATGCTGATTTGGTCAGTGTTGGTCACTTCGGTTAACCACAGGTAAAGAGTACATTTTCCCTCTGCTCAGTTTGTATAGAAAGTGCGTGGTGGCTTCCATTAGACCATGCCCCTGACGATGACAAACATATGACGAAATGCTTTGGGTGGAACTTGAGTTGATGTCAGCACGCTGAGCGGCCGTTGGCTGCAACTTTTGGGACTTCAAATTGGAATTGCTGCAGCCCTGTGATGATTTTTGATTATTCTTTGCTGTTACTACACTGTAAGTGCAATATATTTTTAAATAAACTTCTATATAGAACATACTGCACTATTAGCCTTTTTATTTTGCATCCCCTAAACTGGTGGAGTGTGGAGCTCTAGGTGGAACCGCAGGATTGGAGTTTCGTCATCTGTCGCGGGCTTGTTTGGGGTTGATCCCTAAAGCGTGCTTGCCTTTTTATTAGGTTGAAAGCCCAACAGCTCCTCTAAGGGCTATTACTCACTTGTGGTTGCCTCTATAATCTTGGAGTGTCACTCTCTCTCTTCAGCCTCATTGCAAAAGTGGATTCTTTCTTCTCTCCTTTGATAGTTAGAAACCTATTCATTACTGTGGATATTCATTTGAGCATGGATTTCTTTGGTGGATCATTGTGGACATTTATCTGAGCATGGACTTTTTTGGGTGGAGTTTTCATTATTTGTTTTTTGGTGCTGCACTTTTTGTATTATGTAATCTGATGGACGTGTCTGGGTTTGGCGGTTGCCAGGAGAACGGTACTTGCCTGACTGCATTGTGCCGAGTGTAAAGTTTGGTGGAGGGGGGATTTTGGTGTAGGGTTGGTTTTCAGGGGTTGGGCTTGGCCTCTTAGTTCCAATGAAGGGGACTCTTAACCACTTGCCGTCCGCCTGCTGTTTATAAACGGCAGGACAGTGGCACTCCAGGGGCGGGTTGCCGTTCATAAACGCAGCACCGCGACCCGGTGTCCGCTGTGTCCTCCAGACACAGTGGAACACCGATCGTCGGACGATCATGTGATCACTGATTGGCCAATCAGTGATCACATGCAAAGTAGTAAGCAAGATGTCACTTGTGACATCATTGCTTACTACGTGTGAAATCTGTGAATGATCACAGAGGTCACATGGTACAAGGCTATTCACAACAGCCTTGTACCATGTGACAAGCTGTGACCAATCACAGCTCACTCAGTAGTTCTCAAAGGCTGCAAGAATGCAGACAGAGAGAAAGAGAAATGATTGCTTTTACATCCTAGATGAGTGTAAAAGCAATCAGTGTAAAAAAAAAAAAATCTTCATCACCCCCCACAAGTAGTACAGTGTCACCATGGCTAGGGTGAAGTATGTTAAAAATAAATTAATAAATAAATAATAATATAAAAAAATAAAATAAAAATGTAAAAAAAAGTTTAAAAATTATAATTTTTGGTTACAAACTAATTTGGCTTATTTGTTTTTTACTAAAAAGATAACGGAATACATTTTGGCCAAGATTTATGATGAAAGATTATTTATTTGCAAAATTTTATAAGTAAAAACCCTTTTTTCAAAATATTTGGACTTTTTCATTTACATAGCAAAAAAAAATAAAAATCCCAGCGGTGAATAAATACCACCAAAATAAAGCTTTATCTGTCTCAAAAAAATGGTCAAAAATTCATATGGTTACAGTGTTGCATGACCGCGCAATTGTCATTCAAAGTGTGATAGCGCTGAAAGCTGAATATTGCCCTGGACAGGAAGGGGGTAAAAGTGTACGGACAGGAAGTGGTTAAGTTGCTAGCATACCAAGACATTTTTTGACTATTTCATGCTCCCAACTTTGTAGGAACAGTTTGGGGATGGCCCCTTCCTGTTCCAACATGTCTGCGTACCAGTGCACAAAGCAAGGTCCATAAAGACATGGATGAGCAAGTTTGGGGTGCAGGAACTTGACTGGCCTGCACAGAGTTCTGACCTTAATCCAATAGTACATCTTTGGGATGAATTGGAGTGGAGACTGCAAGCCAGGTCTTCTCGTCCGATATCGGTGCCTGACCTCACAATGCACTTCTGGAAGAATAATCAAACATTTCCCATAGACATACTCCTAAACCTTGTGAACAGCCTTCCCAGAAGAGTTGAGGCTGTTATAGCTGCAAAGGCTGGGCCAACTCAATATTGAACCGGGGCAGCACAGTGGCTAAATGGTTAGCACTTCTGCCTGGCAGTACTAGGGTTGCTAGTTCGAATCCCAACCCCGGAACCACCTGCCTGGAGTTTGCACATTTTCCCTGTGACTGCATGGGTTTCCTCCCACACTCCAAAGACATGCTGGTAGGTAAATTGGCTCCTGTCTAAATTGTCCCTAGTATGTGTATGTATGAATGTGAGTTAGGGACTTTAGATTGTACGCTTCTTGAGGGTTAGGGACTGATGTGAATGTACAATATACAGTGGGGCAAAAAAGTATTTAGTCAGTCACCAATTGTGCTAGTTCTCCCACTTAAAAAGATGAGAGAGGCCTGTAATTGGCATCATAGGTAGACCTCAACTATGAGAGACAAAATGAGAAAAAAAATCCAGACAATCACATTGGCGGATTTGGAAAGAATTTATTTGCAAATTATGGTGGAAAATAAGTATTTGGTCAATATCAAAAGTTCATCTCAATACTTTCTTATATATCCTTTGTTGGCAATGATAGAGGTCAAACGTTTCCTGTAAGTCTTCACAAGGTTGGCACACACTGTTGCTGGTATGTTGGCCCACTCCTCCATGCAGATCTCCTCTAGAGCAGTGATGTTTTGGGGCTGTCGCTGGGCAACACGGACTTTCAACTCCCTCCAAAGGTTTTCTATGGGGTTGAGATCTGGAGACTGGCTAGGCCACTCCAGGACCTTGAAATGCTTCTTATGAAGCCACTCCTTCGTTGCCCGGGCGGTATGTTTGGGATCATTGTCATGTTGGAAGACCCAGCCACGTTTCATCTTCAATGCCCTTGCTGATGGAAGGAGGTTTGCACTCACAATCTCACGATACATGGCCCCATTCATTCTGTCCTGTACATGGATCAGTCGTCCTGGTCCCTTTGCGGAGAAGCAGCCCCAAAGCATGATGTTGCCACCCCCATGCTTCACAGTAGGTATGGTGTTCTTTGGATGCAACTCAGCATTCTCTCTCCTCCAAACAGGACGAGTTGTGTTTCTACCAAACAGTTCTATTTTGGTTTCATCTGACATCTGACCATATGACATTCTCACAATCCTCTTCTGGATCATACAAATGCTCTCTAGCAAACGTCAGACGGGCCCGGACATGTACTGGCTTAAGCAGGGGGACACATCTGGCACTGCAGGATCTGAGTCCCTGGCAGCGTAGTGTGTTACTGATGGTAGCCTTTGTTACGTTGGTCCCAGCTCTCTGCAAGTCATTCACTAGGTCCCCCCGTGTGGTCCTGGGATTTTTGCTCACCGTTCTTTTGATCATTTTGACCCCACGGGGTGAGATCTTGTGTAGAGCCCCAGATCGAGGGAGATTATCAGTGGTCTTGTATGTCTTCCATTTTCTAATTATTGCTCCCACAGTTGATTTGTTCACACCAAGCTGCTTGCCTATTGCAGATTCAGTCTTCCCAGCCTGGTGCAGGTCTACAATTTTGTTTCTGGTGTCCTTCGACAGCTCTCTGGTCTTCACCATAGTGGAGTTTGGAGTGTAACTGTTTGAGAATGTGGACAGGTGTCTTTTATACTGATAACAAGTTCAAACAGGTGCCATTGATACAGGTAATGAGTGCAGGACAGAGGAGCCTCTTAAAGAAGAAGGTACAGGTCTGTGAGAGCCAGAAATCTTGCTTGTTTGTAGGTGACCAGATACTTATTTTCCACCATAATTTGCAAATAAATTATTTCCAAATCAGCCAATGTGATTGTCTGGATTTGTTTTCTCATTTTGTCTCTCATAGTTGAGGTCTACGTATGATGCCAATTACAGGCCTCTCTCATCTTTTTAAGTGGGAGAACTTGCACAATTGGTGGCTGACTAAATACTTTTTTGCCCCACTGTAGATCAAAATCTGGTCGGCTCAGCAGGGACTGGCCAAGATTTGATTCAAGTATGGGCAGACTGATTGAACCCAAATTGATCCATCAATCGACTTAGGTACAACTAGCCTGTTGGATTTTTTGACATTTGATTACAGCCAGCGGCTATAGCCACTATCAGTAACCATTGTGTTCTACCCACAGAGAAGGCGCCGCACGCCTCTTCCACGCTGGCAAAACACAATAGCGCTGCGGAAGGCATTCCCGCATCAACACTGACTGTGTTGATGGGGGAATCAAGTGATGTTTCTTTCCTTCCACCCATGTCATCAAATGTTTGGCAGAGACAGATGGATGTTTTTCCTCTATATGTGCTAGTCAGTGGTCCCTCATCCACCCCACAGTCCAAGTTTGGCACCATCCAACTTCTACCTGTTTGAATCAATGAAGGATAACATCTGCGGCACAGGTTTTATGGACCTGCAGACCTAGAAAAAATTATTGAGCATTTGCATTGAAGCTGATGGGGACTATGGTGAAGGCTAACACTGGGTAGGGGAATTTATATCCTAACTGTACGTATGTTTATTGTACATAATACGCTTGATAATTATACATTCTATGTCTCAACAGGCTTTTCTTTTTGATACCCCTCTGTGACAGTGCTGTGCTCTCCCATGGGGCTGAACTAGTCAAAAATGGTAAAAAGGGTTCTCAAGGAGGTAGATTGTGGGGCTCCAGGGGACTTTTAGCAAACATACCAAAAATATGTCTTTACCTGTCATTACAAAACCTATAATGTGTTGGTTACAACTGGGAATCCTCATGAGCAGAGTGCAGTGGATTACAAATCCCATTATTTCCCAAGACCGATCTGCTTATTAGGCTTCGCTGGACATTCTCTGTAAAGCAGACTAGGCTGTCCAGATGTCTGTATGTGTTCAGAGCTAACCTGAGCTGGTTGAACAAAAAATAAAAAATGATCAATGTATAGGCTGCCTATCCCTCAGCCACTGCTTCTTTCACAAAGACTCATTATCTGTTTGTTATTCCAGATTGGCCCTAGAAAGGGGCCCGGCTTCTTCCACCATATGTAGGTGGCTCAGACAGACCGTCATTCAGGCTTATTGTCTCAGATGGGATTCTCCCCTTTTCTTTTAAAGCTCACACTACTAGGTCTGTAGGCTCCTTGTGGACTTTTAGGCATCAGGCAACTGTTTTTCAGATTTGTAAGACTGCCACCTGGTCTTCACTTCACATGTTCTCTAAGTTCTACCATGTGGATGTTTTGGCTTCAGTTGATGCCAAGTTCAAGCATAAAGTCCTCCAGGCAGGTCTTTGCGTTGCAGGCAGCTCTTAGTTCCTGTTTTTGCGGGGCCTGTTAGCTATTGTTTGTTGCTATTATGTTGCATTATGTTGTTATGACATCCCAAAGTGTATAACTTCTTGTTTCTCTTAAGGGCTCATTTACATAGGCATACAGGTCTGGTCTTCAGCCGCCCATAATGTACAGATGTGTGAAGGCAGCCTGCTGAAATCAGTGACAGGTTGCTGGCTGCATGGACCTCCATGTGTATCCCAGAGTGCACATCCACGTGGGTCTGATGCACAGACCAGAAAGTTATTCAGGGTACATACTGGTACATGCAAGTTACAAGTTGGGCCCCTTTCACAAGGGGTGCTTGCTCAGCAAGGGATCTATCCGCTGAGCCCCGCTGAGCAGGTGGATGACAGGTCCGTGTCTTCTCCGCTTATACAGAGAAGACATGGACACAGCTCGCTCTCCTCTTTGGGCGGTTGAATGTAAACAGTCCATTTACACTGAACTGCCATCCAATCCGCCGAACGGAAGGGGAATCTCATCCTCCTGTTTTTGGCAGATCCAATAGGATTGGATGTAAGCAGGTGTAAATGGACACACGTGGGTGGCACTGCTGGGCACCGATCATCAGGGCACTGATCATCAGTGCCCTGATGATCGGTGCCGATCCCTGCTCTAACAACTGCCGGTTCTTGGCAGTACTTTCCTCACGATCTGACAGCGTGAGGAAAGTGCAACCAAGAACCGGCAATTGCATTTCCCGGTGATCAGCGTGTCATTGGACACGGCTGATCACGTGGTAAAAGGCCGCTGTGATTGGCCTTTTACCACATCACATGATCAGCTGTGTCCGTAGGACACAGCGATCACGGAGATCGCCGGGTGCTCGCCCCCAGGGGCGCGCAGGAGAGCGCGTTCTGGGAGGACGTCATATGACGCCCACCCAGAACTGGCCAGCCGCAGTGCAGCCGTCATTCGGCTATCTGCGGTTGGCAAGTAGTTAAACAATAATTACCAGCACAGCAAATACACTGTCTGGGTATTGCTTTAACTGTCCAATAAGGTGGGGTTTGTGCTGCAGAAAATGTGCAAAAATGTGTTGTGCATTGGGGTGCCATTAATTCTTAATGGCACCCCAATGCACCATGCCGTGCGATTTCCAATATATTCTATGTATGTGAAATTGCAACAAAACTGCAGAAAAAGTAATGCAAGAACTACTTTATAAATCGCACTGCAGCAAATCGCAAATGTTGAGACACTGACATTCACATTCATTAGCTACGATTTCAATTCTCAAATCGCACCTGAAATTGCACCAGTATGACCAGGCACTAACACTCAGTAAACCCTAGTTGTTGCTTACCAAACTGAATTAAACGTTGCTTGCCTTGTATTTGTTTAACCTGAGGATATAATGCCTGTCTGAGCAAAGCATTTGTATCCCTTGCATAAACCAAAGATTTATAGCCCTCCAGGAAGCATATAAAGAATCTTTTTATTTTAGAACCTTAAATTACATGTGGGAAAAAAGTGCACTAGCATGAAAGAAATTTACATTTTTTTTTTTTATAGAATTGTGGAGTACATTATACAGTACTGCTCGAATTGTGTGTAGTTCTTTTGTTGCTTAGAAACATGGCACAACCTGCTATGCGCCATTACTTAGACTTGAATAGTTGACATGTTTGTGTTCAGAATACAGATTTCAGAAGGAATTATTATATAGTCATTTTTTTTTATACTTTAAAGAAGAACTCTGGGATAGGCAAAAAAAAAAATCACCCATTAGCACACCTCCCCTACACAAATAACTAAACAGTTAATACATTTTTGAAAATCTTTACCATTGAAAAGAACATTTTCAGGAAGTCTTCATTGTTATTCAAAAGATAACAGCATCTGCTTTGCCAAGGAGGAGGTGTAACAGCAGGAAACACATCATATCCTCTCCTCTAAAGGAAACCACAGTTCCCATCATTTTTTAGGAATTGCATTGAATGTGCACAGGTACACTAGCCTGCACATGTTGAATGTGTACTTCAACATAAATCACTCCCTCTCTCATTTTCCAGCCACACTGCTCAGCACCAAACAGCAGGACAGTTAGGTGGCAATCTTATAAATGTAAAGCATGCATATGCAAAATGTTTAGTTCATTCTATGTAGTTGTTACTTCTATGTAGTTAAATGTGATTAAATATTTATGTTGTTATGGCTATTCCTGTGTGAGGGTCAGGAATTGAAGGGAAGCTTCCCTCCAGTGGGGTCACAGAAACAAAAAGTCTCCCTCCAGTGGGGTCACAGGGACAGGAAATGAGGGGAAGGCTTCCTCCAGTGGTGTCACAGGAACAGGATGTGAGGGGAAGTCTCCCTCGAGTGGGGGTCATTGGGACAAGAAGTGAGGGGAAGTCTCCCTCCAGTGGGGGTCACAGAAACAGTAAGTCTCCCTCCAGTGGGGGTCACAGAAACAGTAAGTCTCCCTCCAGTGGGGCCACAGAAACAGGAAGTCTCCCTCCAGTGGGGTCACAGAGACAGGAATTGTTGGGACGACTCCTTACATTGATGTCACTGAACCACAAAGTGAGGGGAAGACTCCCTCCAGTGGTGTCACAGAAAAAGGAAGCGAGGGGAAGTCTCCCTCCAGTGGGATCACAGGGAAAGGAAGTGAGGGAAAGTCTTCCTCCAGTGAGGTTACAGAAACAGGAGTGAGGGGAAGTCTCCCTCCAGTGGGATTACAGGGACCAGAAGTGAAGGGAAGTATCCCTCCAGTGGGATAACAGAAACACAAAGCGAGGGGACTTCCTCCAGTGATGTCACAGAAACAGGAAATCTCACTCCAGTGGTGTAAAAGGGACAGGAAGTGAGTGGAAGGCTCCCTCCAGTGGGGTCACAGAAACAGGAAGTCTCTCTAAAATTTATTTATTGAGAGTCATTAGGAACAATGTCCCCCTTATGTCAGTAGTAAGTGGGAAGAAAGCCCCTCTTGCATTAATGGTCAGTACAAGGAATGTCCTCTTATGTCAGTGAGAAGAATGTCCCCCTTACATTGGTGGTAAGTGGGAAGAATGTCCATGTTCCACCATCACTGCACCCTCGCTGCACACGTGTTCCACCACTTTACCTCCCTGCACACATGTTCCATCAGTCTACCCCCTCTGCACACATGTTCCATTGCTCTACCCCCGCTGCACACATATTTTCCATCTCTGTAATCTTTCTGAACACATGTTCCATCCTTGTACCGCCTCTGCACACACGTACCATCCCTGTACCCCCTCGGCACACACGTTCCATTGCTGTACCCCCTCTGCACACATGTTCCATAGCTGTACTCTTTGCACATGTTCCATCCCTGTACCCCCTCTGCACACATGTAGCATCACTTTATTCTCTCTGCACACATGTTCCATTGCTGTACCCCCTCTGCACACATGTTCCATAGCTGTACTCTTTGCACATGTTCCACCTCTGTATCCCCTCTGCACACATGTAGCATTACTGTATTGTCTCTGCACACATGTTCCATCGCTGTACCCCCTTTGCACGTTTCATCACTGTACTCTCTCTGCACACATGTCCCATCACTGTATTCTCTTTGCACACATGTCCCATCACTGTATTCTCTTTGCACACATGTTCCTCTCTCTGTACAAATGTTCCATCCTCGTACCCCCTCTCCACACATGTTCCATCCCTGTACTCCCTCAGAAACACATGTTCCACCACTGTACCCCCAGGACTGGACTGGCCATAAGGCACACTGGGGCCACCGGGCTTAAGATGACCGGGCTACACAGCAGGAGGTAAGCTGCGACTGCAGTCGCTGCTCACCCTCTGCTGTGTGGCTATGCCCAAAGCATAGCTGACAGCAGGAGCGGCAGTGATGGCTCCTGAAGACAAGCAGGAAGTGCTGCTGACCCAGGGACACCTCCTCGGCCGGCCGCTGCACTGAAGGGAGAACGGCGGCCTCTCTTCTTCACCCGTGGCAGCCGGCACACTGTGACAGGGCGGTAGCGGCGGTGGATGGGACTGTCTCTTTGCTGGATGAGCTGTCTCTTTGCTGGATGAGCTGTCTCTTTCCTGGAGGAGCTGTCTCTTTCCTGGATGAGTTGTCTCTTTGCTGGATGAGTTGTCTCTTTGCTGAAGGGGCTGTCTCTTTGCTGGATGAGCTGTCTCTTTTCTGGATGAGCTGTCTCTTTGCTGGAGGGGCTGTCTCTTTGCTGGATGAGCTGTCTCTTTGCTGGAGGGGCTGTCTCTTTGCTGAAGGGGCAAGAAGGGACATCAGCAAAGAGACAGCCCAATCCAGCAAAGAGACATCTCGTGTTTGCTTTAAGGGGATGTCTCTTTGCTGGATTGGGCCATCTCTGAATATATAGAGGGCACTGTGATTAGATCTCTAGGGACACTGTGATATAAAGAGGACTGCGCTGTAAAGGGGCACTGTAATCAATACAGTGCCCCTTTACAGTGCAGTCCCCTTTATATCACAGTGCCCCTTTATATTACAGTGCGAAGGACAGGCTCCGTGAATATTCCATCACCATCTGCCCCCGCGAATGCCCTTGCACACCCCCCCCACCCGGCAATTGGCTGCTCAGTCTAAAATGCCCAATGCCTGGGCCTTGTATCCCCTCTGCACACAGGTTCCATCGATTTACCCCCTTTGCACATGTTCAATCGCCGTATGCACACGTTTCATTGCTGTACTTGGCACACATTCCACCACTGTACCCCCTCTGCACACATGGTCCATTGCTGTAACCCCTTTTCGCACGTTCCATCCCTGTACCTCCTCAGAAATGTATTGTCCACCACTGTACCCCCTTTGCACACGTTTCATCGCTGTATCCCTCTGCACACATGTTCCATCGTTGTACTTTCTCTGTACACATGTTCCATCTCTGTATTCCTTCTGACAGTGTCCCCCATCACAGTCCCCATGCCCCACTCCAGTGTCCCCAAGCACAATCCCCATCTCCCCCCTCTCTACAGTGTCCCACAGCACAATCTCCATATCCCCCCGTGTGCCCCAGCAGAATTCCCTCCCCCCCTCCAGTGTGCCCCAGCACAATCCCCATCTCCTCCTAGTGCCCCCCAGCACACTCACTAAGCCCACCCCCCACTTCCCGCTGAGTATACTCAAACACATGCTTGTGAGATTTCCTTTCACTCCAGATCAAGATGACATCACTGCACTGCCCCCCCCCCCCCCCCAGTGTTGTCAGCGCTTGCAGATTCTGAGCAGCAACAGAGCAGGGGACTCAGGCAGTGGGACTCTGGCAGCTGGAGGCAGACTGCAGGACCCAGGCAAGTACCACAGGAGTCTGCACACTGATAGACACAGCCAGAGAAACACTGGAGTCTGCACACACTGACAGCAGATGAGACACAAAGGGGCACACCACAGGGATGTAATTTTTGGAATTACATTTCCCCTCTTTGATTGCTTTGTGTGTCAGAGGATAAGCCACTGGGATAGGGAGGCTGGACATATCCAGAGCTCCTGAGCTGTCATTTTTAGGACTCCTCCTCCATGGTCGGTACAGACCGGGAGTCTGGGAATCCTGGTCCACCCACTACAACCAGCAGGGATGGAAATACAAATATATAAATAGAACTACAGATGGGATGTCCCAAGAACGGTGTCTGAGGAAATAGGAGGAATAGCAGCCACTGGTCTTACAAAAATGAAACCCTGGGGATTAACAGTTTCATTTGAAATGTATCAGGCTATTTCAGAGCAACTACTGCGTTAACAAGAAGATGGAGGACATATTTAGTGTAGGTAGGAGATCAGCAACAAGGTCATATAAAAAGGTTTTCACCAAGAGTTCTGCTTTAAAGATCAGACTAAGATATCCCATGTTTATTAATAAAATATTGGGTTAAATAGCATCATACCTAATATGCACAGAAATACTTGCAAAAGTCCTGCTTCTGTATTTCTTTCAACTTCCCAATGATATTGAGACAAGGATAACATAGCTACATGAGTGTGTATTGATTGTGTTTCATGCTGGACTAGCTAGGCCTGCTATTATTACATAGGCATACCTCCCAACTGTCCCAGATTCTGTGGGACTGTTCCAGGATTTAAACAAAATCCCAGCATCCCACAAACCTGAGTCCCGAAGCCAAGTACATACAGGGGCTATGTCACACATATGCTGTATGCTGTGATATAGCAATATCCTCAAGGAACCACTTTACTACCTCAGTTTGAGCACTTTTTGGAAACCCTATATTGGGTATATAGATTCAGGTATATAGTGCCTGCTACATATATAATACTCTTTCTGAAATTTATGTATTGAGACTACCTGGCTTCCCACCTATATATGCACTACTGAACAAGCATTAAGGACCTGATCCTATTTCAAGTTGACGTGAGTCCTCTTGATCTTCACTGATGGTAATATATACCTCTAATTTATTTTGTTGTTTTTCATTATTCAGGGACTCTGCTTGATATGTATGATCTATATAATTTTTTATATATATCTTTAGAATCACTTGTTACTGTGGACTTTGTTTCACTTGGGTGGTTACCCAGGAAGTCTCTACATTCATCATACTGGAGTGACAGCCAAGTCACTGAGAAGGTAATGATAGTACTAATCTATCTTTGGACGGGGCAGTTATGGTGTGATCTACGTGTTATTTAAGACCATATATATTTCTTTGTTCCAGTTTCCATTTACCAGGAAGCTATTCTACATGTCCTGGCCTATACCAAGAATACGCCTGAAGAATATATGGCTAAACCTATACAAGCTTGAATTATATGGAAACCGAGGATCATGTAGTTAGATGATACCCCATTGCCTTATATGGTTCCCTATGTGCCAAAATCACCCAGAAATGAGGACGCCAAGTGCTTTTATATGATTTTATTTGTCTGATATGTTCACCGTGCTTTTGCTTAACCTCCCCATGATCTATTGATCAAATAAAGTATTCTTTGTAATTCTTGAACTTACATTACTCCGCGTGGATCTTTAAGTAACCTCTTTTTTCAAGGTGGTGTTGCTCTTGTCACACTACCACATTGTTTACTATACATACAGGGGCATGCTAGCCCCAAGCCTGTAGGGCACATGCCCTGCATCTCATGCAGGTTTCCCTGGATCCTAGACACAATGATTGCCCACTCTATAGCAGTCTACATCTTTTCCCACCGAGTGTCTGTCTTAACAATACACATCAGAGCAGAGGAAAGCTTCTCCTGCCCGAGCATGTTATCATGCACAACAGGTGGAGGAGCCCAGGGGGTTAGAAGTCCTACTGCTTTGAGTCATGCCATATCTGAGGTCTGTAAGTTTCATAGAATGGGAGGATTGCACTGCAGAGACAGAATAACCTGGGGAGGATTTGGGGGTGTTATGCTATAAGATCATTTTTGCTGGGAGGAACAATTGAGGGAGGGGGGATTTGGGGAGGGAGAAGATATGTTCTGGGAGAGTGGGGGTTGGCGGAAGGAGGATTTGTGCTGGGTGGAAAAATGTGAAAGACAGATGATGTGTTTTTGAAGGGAACATTGGAGAAAGGATTCATGCTGGGAGGGGATTTAGATGTGGGGGAGGATTGTTTATGTAACTATTTATAGCATAGGTGTCACTGTTGACAATAATAAACATAAAAAGGAAAATCGAATAAAGAAACATCTGTTACAAGGCTTTTTTCAGATTCAATGAAAGAAAAGATCTCTTACATTTTGTAGGCTGCAGAGATGGTTGCTTAAAATTATCCAGCAAAAAATCACTTGGTGAAAAGGCATTTTCATACAAAAGATCAAGTAAGGGGACCCGTGAAACAGCAGGTATCAGCAACTTTGTACAAGATGATTTTCAGGGTCCAAATAACATTGTAATATATTTGCAAAAAAGGAAGTAGGTGGGTGGGATGGGAATTCTTGTAAGAAACCAGGAACATCAACTCGGGGTCTGAATTATGCAGAGCCATGTTTGCTCTCCCTGGACATGAGACATTACCTGTAGACTGTGATCAGTGGTTGTATTTTATCTCCAGGGCCTTAATTTCTTTCTGAATTTTTCCTCGGGATTATGGAAGGTGGCAGCAAGCTATCCATAGGAAGAATATAATTAATTTTGAATTACCAAACAAATCTAGTTGGTGGTTGCAATTGCTTCCACAGAGATTAAATCCAGGCCTTTACTGCAAATAGTAGGTGGCTAGTGAGGGATGCTTTGTATTTCGGGATGGGTCTATCAAATGAAGAAGACAAGCAGTGGGGTAATGGCTTAAGTAGACAGATGGCAGTTGTTTCATTGCTGCTGTCACATCCTCCCAAAAAGACTGCTAATTTGGGCAGCACCAGACAATATGGGACATTAGCCAACTGCCTTGGAGCAGTGCCAGCATGTGTTTGGGATATTAAGGTCTATTTTGTGCAATACGTAAGGCACCTTTTACCACCTGAACAGTTACTTGTATCCCATTTCCTGGCACTTGTTATAAATGAACAATATATGTGACAGGTGTAAAATCTTGTCAGTTTGTTGGGCTTTAAGACTGGCCATACGTTATACAATTTTCTTACAAATTTCTGTCAAATTTCCTTTAGATTTACCTTCAACTATGTAGTGCAAGGGTCTGCCTAATTGGATAGAATTAAACTGTTGTTTGGGTTTGACCTCATATTATATGGTTTTTGTTAAATCTAAAGCAAAAATCTCAAGAAAATTGTATAATGTATGGCCAGCCTAAATTTTATCAAAAGATCTGATTACCATTGTATAAATAGCAGGTAGAAATCGTTAGTCGACGAGGTCAGTAAACTGTACAAGAGCAAGCGTGTATGTCTAGACCATTCACCATTCTTACAAAGCATTGTCAATGAGCAGGGGGATAGATGGATTTCACGAACATCTGTAGGTAATTCCAGAGCTTCATAGTGCTCCTGAAGTCAAGGGGCACGTTTGCAAAGAGAATCAGTTAGTCTTGAGATTGTATCTTGCCTTTTCGCATAAGGTCCATCAGTTGGGATTTGCCTGCCAGAATTAAGCTCTTAAGATTCTTAGTAGTGAAACTGGGGGTGAAGTCCTTGTTCCCTACGATGGGCAATATATGGGGGAGGAGGCGATTGGAGCGACAAATGGCTCTGGAAAATTGAATGGAGCTTCTAATCATTGAGTGTGACTGTACATTAGAAGACAGCTGGGACATTAGCCATGGTAGACCCAAAAGGGGGACTGAGGAGACCTCCATTTCAATGGATACCCACAGCTTGGAACCTCAATTGCAGTGCCAGCCTACAGCTATAGAAAGATGCATGGCCCTCTAATAGTGAGCATTATCTTGATAATAAGATAGTTCTCCCTTTATCCTTAGGGAGGGATGGGAGCTGCATATTCAATCTGGGCAACCTATAGGACCATATAAATTCTTGAGACATGGAATGGACTTGTATAAAGGAAATAGAGAGGCTCACAGGTTGCGTGTGTAGTAGACAGAGTATTCAGGGGAGGATAGTCATTTTCAGGGAGTTGCATCAGCCAAACCAGGTCAACGTGAGCAAATGCCAGTGTTTGAGGTCACATTTAAAGTTATGAAGTGGAGGTATAAAAATACATAGTGTATAGGTCAACAATGGGGGGAAAATTTGTGTTAGGTGTGACTATTGTAATGAAGTGTATTTTTAAGGAAGGCTGTTTTTTCAGTGCGAACAAAAACATATGCAACGGAAGTGTTCAGATTTTTTATTTTTTCTTGTTCAAACAATTTTATTAACAATAAACCAGAATGACACAAACAAGGAGACATTACTAATGTTACTTTACTGGACATTGAAGTGGCAGTAGGACATACAAAATGAATGAAGGTCACAGTACAAATGTCTATACATTTCTGACGGAAACAGGTAGTTAAGAGTTGATAGCAAATGACGTTATTGTTTCAGCCAATCAGAGTAGTGTCTCGCAAGGGCATTAAAGAAATAGGGGGAAGTTTGGAGGGGGGTCAGATAGGGGTGGAAGATTTTTTATTTTTTAATGATTGCGCAAAGTTTGATATGTGCCTTTTAGACTCGCTTGATTGTGGCATCACAATCAAAGCATATTTTAGAGGTTCAAGTAAGTCTGGGTTTTGTTTAAACTATGTTTCTTAAGTCCCTGCTACTGCAAACAATTTGGCCACACCCACTGTTCACTGCCGCACAGTGTGTGTGCCACATTACTATTGTCCCTGGGGAGTCCAAGGATGCCTCACTTTTTTTGCAATCCAAGCAATGCTCTTGTTCTTGGTGCTTATGAAATTGTCCCCTCCCAGCAGCTTTGATTTAATCAAACCCATCTTTGCCAACAGCTGCTTAGAATCTCCAGTAGAAGCATATGTGACAAGCTGACAAAACAGAAGAGCAATTAAAAGAAAGGAACAGAGCATTGTCACCCCATAACAGGAAGTGCCTCAACAAGGACCTTCATGGCAGGATAATTTGGTATTATTTTAATGAATACTGCAGAGTAAAAAAAAAAAATATATATATATAAAAAATTACTTTTGAAAGTTAAACAGGAATTATGGTCTTGTTTGGGAGTGAGCACCCACTGTGTGCCCTCATAGCAAACAGCTTGCTATGGGGACAGGGAAGATAGACTCAAACCAGCCCAATATCGGTATGAGTGTTGGCCTCAGCTGTCTGTCCAGCCATGCCCACTGATGCATTTTGCCCCAGCTGCTGGGGCTTGCTATGGGGACATACAAAGAGGAGGAGCCAAGATCGCTGGTGGGGAACCCAAGAAGAGGAGGATCGGGGCTACTCTGTGCATTACCACTGCAAAGAGCAGGTCAGTATAACTTGTTTATTATTTTAATTTTTTTTAAAAATTGACTTTAGTAACGCTTTAATTATTGGGAACTGAACGTGAATTTCCAGAACCAAACTTTTTTATGCTTTGCTTTGGCTAGAGTAAGAAAAGATTAGAGCCTCTGACAGTCTGTCATGTCTTAACTATCATTTCCTGTCCTGCTGACCAAACAGAATACGGGGGGTAATTTTCAAAGAGCAACAAAGATTATAAAACAGCTTATTTATGTAGTGTAGTGAAATGCTGGAATCCTTGTGAGGTTTTTATTCGGTCTCTGTCCCTGTTATGGATTTTTCCCTTACTTCCTGTCAGGTGAAAAACATTGTTAGCAGGACAGGAAGTGAGTTTTCTCTTTAATGAAGCTGAAAAGTAGAACAGCAAAACATTTTAGTCTTGACATACACTAACTATTTAACCACTTGCCACCCCACCACAGTAAATTTACAGCGGCAGGGCAGCAGGTGCAGGCATGGTCACAAATATATGTGACAATCTGCTTTTGGGTATGCCAACCCATGCTGTGTCCAATCACAAGGATTTTTTTGCTGAAGTCAGCTAATCGGCTATTTCAATTTACAGACTTCTGTGTTTACAAAACACAGGACTCTGTGTACAGGGAACATAGATCTGGCGGTTTCTTCTCCCTGCAAAGCAGGAGGAAAAACAGCAATATAGTAAAGTAAAAGCAGCACACATTACACATTGTTAGGCACACCATTAGTACATTAGTACAGTGAAAGCGTACACTATTCACACTGATCATTATACTAGTGTCACTGTTGATGTCAGTGCACGTCTCAGGCAGCATCTGCTAGCGCCAGATTGTCCGTCATCACAGTCCCACTATAAATCACAGATTACCGCCATTACCAGTATAGCGTCATTATAGCTACAAAAATTCCAGTATATTGTAAATACCATAGTTTGTAGACGCTATAACTTTCGCCAAACCAATTGATGTACACTTATTTACCAAAGACAGGTAGCAGAATACATTTTGGCCTAAACTTCTGAAGAAATTTGATTTCATTATTTTTATAATCGGATATGTAGAAAATATTTTTTTTTTAAATTTCAGTTTTTTTCATTTATATAATAGAAACTAAAAACCCAGTAGTGATCAAATACCACCAAAATTAAGCTCTATTTGTGTGAAAAAATTATGTAATTTTCATTTATGTAGTGTTCCATGACTGCCAGTTGCAAGCAGAGCAGTGCTGAAAAGCAAAAAATGAGACAAAATTTCAAACAGTCTTCCATGTGCCATAATGGTGGGTAGCAATGTGTTGAAATTTCTATAAGCATCTACCCAATATTTTCCAAACATAACACTATGTGTTGTCTAAAGAACAGATATATCTTAATACATTTTTTCGTTCTCGACCATTTAAGGGCACAGGGGCCCTGATTTACTAAGAATTGAGTCTACCAGCAGACGCTGAACATTCAGGCAGACTCAATTCAATCAATCAAGACCTCTCAGTCTTCAGAAAGGTGTCCAGCAAGTGGATTAGAAAGTCTACTTTCTAGACTCTTTCCTGTTTGTAAATAAGAAATGATGTTGGGCACATTTCTAGATGCAATACCGGATATGTTCGCTAGGTGGTGCACAACCACGGGCTTTGTCCCTATCTGTTTGCATATGAGAATACTTATAAGTTAAAATATAAGACACACCTATATTATAATTTTTTTTTTTGTTGCCATTTCTCCAAAAATGATCGGCCAATTAATGCATTTCCTAATGAATGTCATACATTCTATTTTCAAATGTCAAATATTTTCACACTTATATCTCAAATAATTTGAATGTCTAGTTCTAATTTCCCAATATAATTATATATCTTCATTCTCTTTAATCATATAACTATTCTACATTGCAGCTTAAACTCTGTCTCCTACAGTGGCTTAGTGGTTAGTACTCAGCACTTACAGCACTTGGGTCATGGGTTCTAATCCCAGTTATGGCTGCACCTGTCTGGAGTTTGCATGCTTTCTCTGCATGGGTGTGTTTCTGCCAACACTCCAAAGACATGCTGTTAGGTTAATTGGGCCTAGTATATGTCTGAGTTTCTGGCCTTAGATTGTAAGCTCCTTGACATTTGTGAATGCCCAAAATATGGAGGTAAATTTCCAGGGTTCTGTCAGTGCCAGGAATATTGATCAATCAATTAAGATCTTGGCTACTGACTAGAAAGTGGAAAGGGAGTGAATCTTACCTGCGTCCTGTTCTTCTAACAAGTTTGAAACTTTCAATTTTCCTTCTGTTTATATTTCTTTGCAACTTTGTTTCTCTTCTCTTAGGCTACATTCACACTAGCTTTGTCAGCAGGTGTCAGACAGGTGTTTGGGAAGCGGTTTTAACACTTCTCAAACGCCTATGAAAATTCTGCACATGGCAGCACACAGTGTTGTTCACACTGCCGCATTAGCGATGCGTCGCGGCAAAACTGGCGCCTCATGTCGAGTCAGGAAGAGTTGAAGCCTCCCATTCAAGTCTGGCAGGCATTTGCGGTGCAGTTGCGAGGTGTTTGCGGAGCCTTAATACCATTTAACTTCATTCTAGACGTTTGTGGTAGGCAAATGCCTATCATACGCCTCAAAACCGCGTATAGGCGCATTTGGGGAGCATTTGAGGGGAGTTAAAAATGCTTCCCAAATGCCTGTCAAACACTATAGGGGCATGGGGCAAGAGTTAGAAATAAAGTCAAGTGTGAACGAGCCCTTAAACCTCTCTCTTTCTACAACTTGACCCCCTCCCCCACCCTCCGTCATCACCTGTTCCATCTGCAAATCTATGTATCACCGCCCCACTCTTTTTATTTAACTATTTATTTACTGATCAAGTTAATGTGTCTCATTTCCTATCACTTACAGCTCAGATCTCGCATTATTATAAGATTCCTAATTGTATTTCACCACTAGTCTGAATTCACAATTCCTGGTCAGTCCCGTTCCCTTACCTATAATAACCTTTAGGGCCAGTTCACACTACATGTGGTTCAGTTGCTTTTTCTGCATCCAAAACGCACAGAAAGATTATATGGTTGTCAATGTCATAGTTCACATCAGCGCTTGCAGTTCCAGTATGTTGCAGGTGCTGCCAGAAAAGTAGAACAGGCTGCATTGTTTATGCATAGAACTGTACTGGAACGTGGTAAAATGCACTAAAACGCCCTAATTAAATTGAAGAAAAAAAGAGGGGGAAAAAATTAACTGGAATGCATAAAAAATGCACTGGAACATGTCAAAAATACATCCAAAATGCACTGGAACACGCTAAACATGCATCAAAAAAGTGCATGCAAAAAAGCATCTGAAACACATCTAGACTGTGATTCTATAGTGTGAACTGGCCCTTAGGACTTGTTCACACCATTTGTGGCGCAGAAACACATGCAAGAGCACGCATTTTCCTGCACAGCAAAGAAATGCAATGCCCTTTGCAGATGTGCACAGGTACCATGATGAAAACTTAACTGCACCTCCACACGGCTAGTAAACACAGATGCATTCACAGCGACCAAAACGCATGGCACCACACTACTGTGTGGTTAGGTGCAACACACTTTTAAAATAATATGCCTGCAGTATTTTTGCATGTTCCCACAATTCAGGCAGCCCATTGAAATTAATGAGCTGAGGAAAAAAAAAAAAAAAAAAAAGTAAAAAATGCCACATTCACACAGGTCCTCTGGCCTGTACAGCATGAATGAGTTGGTTGTTCATGTGGCTGGACCCACCTGTTACACTATGGGGAGACAGCAGCTGTATGAACACAGGTTGACAGGTGTGAAGGCGTGGGGAAGTAGCCCTGAATACTCACTGTCTGTGTTCAGGGCTGTATACCTGCACCCATATGCTTGTCAAATTAGGACCTGCAGCATTTCCATAGTGTAACATAGGTTGCCTGCAAACGGCGACAGCCACAAAAACAAACCACTGATTCACACTCTACAGGCCATAGCACCCATGTGAATGAGCCCCAAGACCTCAATTACACACACACAGCTTTATGTATTAACTCAGTACAGTTTTATCATTTAGATAACAGGAATTTGGTTGGGATTGCATCCATTAATAATGTATTTAGTGTATTTTTACAATAAATATAATTTGGTTATTTTCTCTGGTGGTGGAAGGCTGTCAGGTATGCTGTACGGGGCCCCGTGATATCTAACAGTGGCCCTTGGTGTATGTTTGTGTCTGTGCCACCTGTATAGTTAGGAAGAACAATAACTTCTTCTATGGAATACCCTGAACCGCTGCTATGTACCTCAATGTATCTAGGAATCAGACATGTTTTCAACTGAAAATACAATTATTAGTAATGTTTCCCCTGCAAATGAGGATCCGCTCCTCAGTCGAGAACCACAATCTCACCATGTCCAGATGTGGTCTGGAATTCTACAAATGAACAATTCACAAAGCCAAAAAATAGATTTGCAAATTACCACTAAACTCTCCTAACTGCACTCCCATCCACTAACACTCCCCACTACCACTTCCAGGTTCGCGCGAACGTCCTTCTGCAAACGTGATGACGTATTTTCGGTATGACAGCTGCTCTAGCGCCTCCGCCAACAGCCATCTTGGCATTTATTTCTGCGCCATAGCAATTTTTCACGTGGCTCCATTGTGTGTATGACATTCGCGAACATATGTTCGCAGCTCTATTATGTATTTGGCATTGGTGAATGTATGTTTGCAGCTCTATTGTGTATATGATATTGGTGAATATATGTTTGCCGGTAAAGGCCAAAGTCAACATAAACTGGGGGCCTAATTTATTACTGTTAAGAGGATTGTAGAAAAAGAATAGCTAGCTGCACATTGAACATGACCTATTCATTGGTACATAACATGGTCTTGTGGTGCAATAGGGGGCTTTTGGTTTGTTAGTTTGGACATAGTTGCATATGTGCTCTCTAACAAGCTAGATTTGGGCTTATTATATAGCTCGCAAAATATAAGTGTTGGGGTACTAGTATATTGAACATGAAATAACCCCCCCAAAAAAAATACATAGTCCAAACATTTATTGATCAAATATATATTCCACATTTAGTTGGACAGCAGCAACAAGTAGGTACAGTCAACTTCTTGGTGAGAAAAAAAAAGGAAAAGCAGGATTGATGTTGCTAAAATAGAACAGTCCTGCTCATAAGAGCTTACAACCTAAAGATTATACTTCTAACGAACTGTGCTTTCACAGGTTACAGCAGGAAAACTGTTAATATGAATCAAGCAACATTTTCAGGGCCATAAAATTAACACAGCATCACTTAGTAGGACTATCTATCCACAAAACAGGCTCCAGATCAAAATATCAATATAAAAATACATAAAGTACCAAAATACCAAAATGCCTTCCACCTCCCCAAATCCCCCACACATACATTTCTCATCAGGTTTGTCCTAAAACTGCATTTCAGTTTTAATAAGCAGACTATAGCCAAGTGCAGATTTTAGAGAGCAGAGCAATTGACATGTGTTAGGATTACAATGCAAAGATAATAAACACAAACATTGTACAATAATACACAAACACACTTTAGAAGGAAAAAAATGCAAAACATTTACAGCCCACGTCAAAACACAGCCTGAGTAGGGTCTGGAGCAATTCAGTATAATATCTCTTCTTCCCCAAACCACAAGCACAGACTTGCTGAAAGTAACCTGGCCTAATAACAGGTAAAATCACCCACTACTGCAGGTCTTTATATAACATAATTTGCAGTTGGAGCACGCCAAACAAGGCCCCCACCCTCAAAGGCCACACCCACCACTGTCATTCATTTGGTCAGAAAAAGTGTTTGCACCTGATTAATTCTCTTCCCACCTACATTAACCCTTGGTATACAGACCCCACAAATCAGTCAGAAAGAAATCCACAGTGAAGTGTACCTGTGCAGCATACAACAAAAAATTGAACAGGGCTGTAAAGGGAAACCCCATGGCAACATTTATTGGCATTATGGGCACAATTCACTCCAGATTATCACGAGTTAAGGCAGTCATATGACCACATCTCGCATGCAATACTGAAAATGTCAATGTCAAGTGTGTGGGATTTCCCATAAATCAGAAAAACATTCCAGAAATCAAACATAAAAAGACCTTACACCCCAGTCACATCAGAGCCGATTTAGAAATCGTGACACTTACAGTGAAGTTGCCAATGTCCTTGCGATTTGCAAGACATTTGACACAGATATCTATGCAAATCGCCACAAGAGTAGTACATCAATGATTTCACAAGGGGCGGGGTCACTCGGATGATGTCCCCGGGTGGCCCCCGCCCCTTACATATTTAAGAGCTGTCAACCTAGCTCACAGCAGAGGGCTAGAAGCCATCGTCAGGAATGGAACTTTTTTTTTTTCTTTTTTTGGGTCGCCAGCGGCTTACATCGTGATTGACATTGGATCTACTTCGGGGGACATTCTTTTAGATTTTTCTTTTATTAAAGGACTTGTCAAAGGCCGTGTCCTGTCTTTTTTTTACACTACGCTTTTTGTTTTTTTGTGAATGAGTAGTGGTACCATGTCAATACTCATTCACGTGGGGGGGCGGGATCTGGGGGCTTCCAGATTATGTGAAGACCCCTGCCCACAGACCCTGCAAGGGTTGTGGGGTAGAGGCCCTTGTCCCCATCAACATGGGGACAATGTGCTTTGGGGGGAGCCCCCCTGCCCCAAAGCACCCCCCCATGTTGAGGGCATGTTGCCTGTATGGTTCAGGAGGGGGGGTGCTCGCTCGTCTCCCCCATTCCTGACCTGCTGGGCTGCACGCTTGGATAAGGGTCTGGTATGGATTTGGGGGGGACCCCATGCCATTTTGTTTTTAATTTTGGTGTGGGGCCCCTTTAAGATCCATACCAGATCCAAAAGGCTTGGTAAGGATGGGAGGGGGGACCCCATGCATTTCTTTTTTTGTTTTTTTTAATTGCCTACCTTTATTTTTAGATTTAGCTGTCGAAATATATATTATCTACACCTTCGAAATATGTAAAACTATTACAGAAAGAATTATAAAAGGATAAGAAACAAAAACAGAATCAATAGAACTAAGGAGATCAAATTAGAATACATAAAGATATGCCTAGCTACAAATTGTGCTGGGAGTCACACACAGTAGACGCGACTCCACGCAGAGATTTCCTATGAAACAGCATCTAAAAAGAAAGCGCCCACAGCAGACAGCTAAATTGTGTCCTGCACATGCTCATTTATATCCCTGCATAGACGTTGGAAAAGCGTCTAGTTCTTGACTGTCATGAATTCCCTTGAAAAAAACTATTTCTTACCCATTGAAAAATTTTTTTGAAATGTAATATATTGTTTAAAATGAAGTCCAGATATTTGGGAAAGCAAATTTCAATGTGAACATGTTTTTGCAGTGATTTTTCATTCTGTTAGACGTGCTTCTAGGACGTCTGCCGTTTTAGACTGATTCCTGGATTGTGCCTAGTTAGTAAATTCACTTTCGAGTCTACTTGTTAGACTTTCTTTAGTAAATGTCTTTGCCATCTAAAAGTAGACGGACTCTATTAAAGAGTAGACTTTACCCCACGGAAATGTTCCTAGGCACATTCGTAAATCAGGGCCTGGGTGTCTTAAAACCTTTGTGCTATACTGCCGCCTAAAGGAGGATTGGACACTGGCCAACAAAAAAACTGTAGGCTAGCCCTTGGTTAACACCTAATATTAAACACGTGCCTTGGTTTTATGCTATTGTCTACATTTTCTCAGCTCTGCTGATTTTAGAGAGAGTCTACTTCTTTTCTAGCAACATTTTTCAGTCTTAACTTTGGTCATACAGCAACTGGTCCCAATGGATCAGACATTGCAGGGTGTGCTGACGGAGTCAGACTGGTTCTAACTAAGTTACTTGTGGAGCCCTTTCCAGGTCCAGAGCTGTTAGCATTGTGCTCTGTGTTCTCTTTCCTGCCAAACAACATTGAAGAAGTACAGTTGTGTTCAAAATAATAGCAGACATCACTAACCTGATCAATCACTGTTTTTGGTAGAAATTATATTTCTACATGGCAAATAATTTACTAGCAGGTGTAGTAGAGTAATAGAAATCCAACAGACTCAACAGTCATGACATGCATGATGCTGATTCTGTGTAATTGAATCACTAATTGAAAGGGGCATGTTCAAAATAATAGCAGTGTGGAGTTCGATTAGTGAGGTCATTCATTCTTTGAAAAACAGGTGGAAATTATTGCCCTTATTTAAGGAAGGAAGGCAGCAAAGTTGTACATGCTGGTTACAGTGCATTTCTCTCTGAAATTCTGAGGAAAATGGGTCGTTCCAGACATTGTTCAGAAGAACAGCATACCTTGATTAAAAAGTTGATTCGAGAGGGGAAAACATAAAGTGCATAAAATGATAGGCTGCTCAGCTAAAATGATCGCAAATGCTTTAAACTGGCAACCAAAACCTGAAAGACGTGGAAGAAAGCGAAAAACTATTATTCGAATGGATAGAAGAATAGCCAAAATGGCAAGGACTCAGCCAACAATCAGCTCCAGGAAGATCAAAGAAGGTCTAAAGTTACCTGTGAGTACTGTTACAATTAGAAGACACCTATGTGAAACCAAGCTATCTGCAAGAAGCCCCCAAAAAGTCCCACTGTTGAAAAAAAGACGTGCTGAAGAGGTTACAATTTGCCAAAGAGCACATTGACTGGCCTAAAGAGAAATGGTGCAACATTTTGTGGACTGATGAAAGTAAGATTGTTCTTTTTTGGGTCTAGTGGCCGGAGACAGTTTGTCAGACGATCCCCAAACACTGAATTCAAGCCACAGCACATTGTGAAGACAGTGAAGTATGGTTGCGCAAGCATCATGATATGGGGATGTTTCTCATACTACGGTGTTGGGCCTATTTATCACATACCAGGGATCATGGATCAGTTTGAATACATCAGAATACTTGAAGAGGTCATGCTGAAGAGGAAATGCCCTTGAAATGGGTGTTCCAACAAGACAACGACCCCAAACACACCAGTAAACGTGCAACATCTTGGTTCCAGACCAACAAGATTGACGTTATGGAGTGGCCAGCCCAATCCCCGGATCTTAATCCAATAGAAAACGTGTGGGGTGACATCAAAAATGCAGTTTCTGAGGCAAAACCAAGAAATAGAGAAGAACTGTGGAATGTAGTCCAATCATCCTGGGCTGGAATACCTGTTCACAGGTGCCAGAAGTTGGTTGACTCCATGCAACACAGATGTACAGCAGTTCTCAGAAACAGTGCTTATACAACTAAATATTCATTAAGTGATTCAAAGGAAAGCAAAATCTTCAAACATTTTTCAGTTTATATAATGAATGTTTGAGTTTGTAAAGAAGAATACAAACACTGCTATTTTTTGAACAGTCTAATATTCACTTTTCTTCTATTTTTTTAGAGGAACAACACACATTTGATATATTTTTCTTCATGTTTTGATTTGGAATAGAATGTGTAGTGTTCCCAATGCGTTTGTGTGTATGGAAATAAAAGCTATTAGAAGGATTTTGAGCTGTATTCACTTTTTTCAACACACTGCTATTATTTTGAACACAACTGTGTCTCCTGCTGCTTCTGCTATAGGAGTCATGTGGAACGTTGAGCCCTAATCTGTTTCTGCTGCCCACCTGCAGTAATGCTTGGTCACCTCCAGCTACCTGACCTCCCAGTCTTCAGCATAGTCTGCCAGCTTCCCAGGTTCCATGAGTACTCCAGGTCTTGTCTCCCACCTTGAGTCTGTATGTTGCGTACCGCATTTGTGGCTGCAACATTGCGGATTCTAGACACAAATGTTATCATTTGTGTTTAAATATTACTGATAGAAACAATGAGGTCCGTTATAACACCCCTCTCAGCATCAAGGAGACATTCTGGCCTCAGTGGACATAAAGGATGCCTATTTACATGTACCGTATTTTCCGGCGTATAAGACAACTTTTTAACCCATGGATATCTTCTGAAAAGTCGGGGGTCGTCTTATACACCAGGTGTCGTGCTGAAACTTACCGTACCGGTACTTCCAAGTCGGTGTAGCGGCAAGATGAGTATGCCCATGAAGATGTGTATCCCTGACGCTTCTGCGCATGTCACGGTTTTCGGCAGCAAGGTCGGATGTAGCAGTTGAGTACTCGATTGATCGTGACTGAAACTGTGACATGCGCAGAAGCATCAGGGATACACATCTTCATGGGCATACTCATCTTGCCGCTACACCCGAGTAGCGGCTGTGACGGGAGTGCTGGGCGGGCGAGCCATGTGTGCCCAGGTGGATGACTGGAAGAATGCGAAGATTACTGGTATTTATGAACTCTGCTACGGCTCAATGGGAATGTAGTTTCCCTGGAGAAATACAGGGGCTATGTCTGCATCATTGTTAATGTAGCATCTAAATGAGGAAAAACACCTGTAAACTACACTCAGCTTGTAGAAATTCACACCAAATATGCTGAGAAAGGTTTACATATCCTTGGATTTCCCTGCAAATCCCTGCTCAAATTAAAGGCTTCCTGCAATGTAAAATTTGAATTAAATTTGAATTGCCTTAGCTGTTGATTGAATGATGACTCATTTATATGGTATACACAATAAAAAAAACCAAAAAAAAAAACTGTATGATGGGGTAGTCAGTAAATTTTTGCATATACCTGTGTACTGCGCGGATCGTCTTGGAGATAGGGAGGGCTGGAAGAGGGGTAGTCTTATACGGTGAGTATAGCCCAAACCCTATATTTTAACAGGAAAAGTAGGGGGTCATCTTATACGCCCAGTTGTCTTATACGCCGGAAAATACGGTACTTCTCTCACCAGTGCATTAGCTCTTTCTGTGCTTGATGAGGCCTCTGCACTACCAGTACATGGCCCTTTCATTTGGCCGGTCAATTTTGTCCCTCTTATACTCTTGAGGTATTCTGGGTATTCTGAGTGGGTTGATTGGAAATAGTCTGCAGGCACTCTGGAGGACATGTCCTTGACTGTCCAGATTTTAGAGAGGTCATGGCTGGATCCTGATCCTTAAAAAATACAGTTATGTTTGTGTGCTTCAGTCCAGAAGCCATCCACCTCTCCACTTCTGCGTTAGAGTTTTGGGGCTGTGGTAGCCTTTTCCATTTCAATTTGCACAGTTCCAATCAAGAAATATACAAGGTGAAGTTTTGTCTTTGTGAGAGTTCGGGCTTTTTTCTAGCCAAAGCAATTTGCCTTACACCAAAGACCCAACTGCCCCAGTTCTGTTGGCTTTGGAATCCAGCTCTGACATTGGTGAAGTATTATCTCCCCATTTTGGAAAATCTGTATGAATGACACCATCATGCCAGGCTGGGGAAGGGGAAGCCCAGGGAACCCTTGTCAGTGCAAGGGAATTGGTCATCAGTGGAATTCAGTCTCTGAATTAATATCCTGGAGCGAGGGAATTTGGCTGCTTCTCCAGCAATGGACTGGCCTAATGTTAGGTCATCCACTCTGGATTAAGTCAGATACACAATATTATGGTGGTGGCGTACATCAATCATGAGGGATGAACAGGATGTCTTGTTGTGGGAAAAGAGGTAGAGTAAATCCTGTATTGAGCAGAACAAGCTCTGTTAGCTATGAACTTCCTAGTTGTGGAAAATTGTCAGGAAGATTTTCTCAGTCGGCAACACCTAGAACTGGAAAGGTGGGTTTTTGCACCCATAGGTGCTAGACAATATGTGGACCTCCTGGTTCCCAGATCCAACACTGAAGAGCTTTAAAGCCAGGTCTAAGAATCCTCTGGTAGAAGCAGTGGATGCAAGGATGGCTCTGTAGGATCAGTACGCTTTTATCTATGCTTTTACCCCCCCGAGGCTTCTTTGCTAACTGCTTTGCAGAATTGAGATAGAAAGTACTGCAGTTGTTCTCTTAGCCCAGAATAGGCCCATAAAACTTCTCACGGACACACTATGGGCTTTTCCAGACTGTCCAGTTCTTCTGTCTCAAGGATCATTTTAACAATCTGCTTTTTTTTGGTCAGTGGCTTTAACAACATAGCTGGTGCAGCCCAGGTTCTAAGGGACATCTCTAAAAGGCTAGAAAGTCTACTTCTCTCAGCCCTGGTTCACATTTTCTGTGTGAATTCTGCACCGTATCAGGATCGCACCCTGTTCATGTGACCCACTGCAGGTATGTATGTTAACACCCCAAAAGTGGTCCGCAAAACACGATGCGATGTGCAAAATCGGATCACATAGGTGTGAATACCCATGTGATCCGATTCAAGTGCAGACCCAAAAAAGGGTCCTGCATCTTTTTGGTGCGGGTGCAGTGCGATTGGAGCCATTCAAAATGTACGGCTCCAATGGCTCCGCCCACAAATCGCATGTGATTTGAACAGGAATGCGGTGCAGTTCCTTTGTGAATCACATGTGATATACCGTACCACATATATATAAACCCAGGCTCAAGGTTTATCATTAGACCTGGAAGGTGTACTTTGCTTGGTGTGAGTCTAGCGGTTTTCATCCCTGGAGTTTCTCTGGACAGATCCTCTCTTTTCTGCAGTTGGGTCTAGACCAGTGTTTCTCAACTCCAGTCCTCATGGACCCCCAACAGGTCATGTTTTCAGAATTTCCATTATTTTGCACAGGTGATTTGATCAGTTTCACTGCCTTAGTAATTACCACAGTTGTTTCATCTGAGGGAAATCCTGAAAACATGACCTGTTGGGGGTCCATGAGGACTGGAGTTGAGAAACACTGGTCTAGACCAATGTTTGATCCTTAGTACCACGAAGGGTCAGATCTTTGCTTATGCATTCTCTTCTAGAAACTTTTGGCTTCTTACCCTTCCATCAAGATGTTTGTGCAGGAGGTCTCCCATGTGGCTTTGCTGATCAAGTTTCCTCAGCCCTGTGAGAATTGAATCTGGCCTGAAGACTTCAGAAAATAGATAATTATATTGAAAAAACACAGCTTAACAAACTGTTGGGGAGAAGTCCACAGGGGGAATCTGCTGATTTGGGGGGGGGGGGGAGATGATTGATTCAGTGATTTGAAGTTGGGCTTTAAAATGGCAATGTTTTTAGAGATAGGAGACAAGATGAAGATTTTCAAGAAATCAATCTCTGCAACAGTCTTACACTGAACAACTTCTGCCTTCTAGTTGGTTGTTTGTGTGCCTAGTGTATTCAGTAGATCTTTTCATCATCTACTTTCACCCAAAACTGTTAGATAGAATTGTCATTTATATTTTCTGCCTATTGAAATTACATTATACTTACACAGAAAAAAAATGGTGAACATTTCTATGTCATGTAAATTTATCACTAATCATATAAAAATAAGAAAAAAAATTGTTCACATGCTAGCAATGTATGTGTGTATGTATAGAATTATTTTTTTACAAACTAATGTCAGGAGTATTGTGTCCCTTATAAAAGGAATCTTTGCTGTAGACACCCCTCAAGTTTTACATTAGCATTTAACTAGTTATGTAAATAGCTAAGATTTTGTCTCTTTTGGGAATGAAGCTAGCAGTCGGCCAATGGGTGATCCCTGCTCTCACCATATGAGGTTATATAACAGATTCACTTTGGAGACCAACTTTTTTCTATTAATTTACAGGAATATTTAGGCATAGTGAGAAATGCATATTTGCTACTAGCTTGGATTTGCAGCATTTATGATGTTGAAAAATATATTCAGTGACAGTATTTTTCCAACGAAAAATTTTTTTTGTATTTCAAACATAGGATACCTCTGCGGGGTCTGAAGCGTCACCTATAGAAAATATAGGGTACTGAAGTTTGTCGCCATTTCACAGGCGCACACACAAATTTAATGTTTGACATGTTGGGTAATTTATTGGGTTTGTATGCCCTAAAGTTCACCGTAATGTGTTTTTACTTTTTTTTTGCATTTCTAAAGATGGCTATACACATGTAGATTTTCGGACAAGAATATTTGTAAGAAAAGTTGTATGAAAAGTCTTTGTACATTCAGTGAATAGACAAATGTCATTCAAAACTTGTCTTCTGCCTTTAATGTTTGATTTTAAATGAATGTATTTTCTAAATGATAACCACATACCCTGGCCGAAAATTAGTTTGATCAAGAAAATTTTCCTCCCTGCCCCTTCAAATTTTCCTATCACTGCTGTTGAAAACAAACATCGATTTGACCCCACTAATGATTAGAAAATCAAATGAATATTCTTGAAATTAAAATTCTTGAACGGAAATCTATATGTGTGGCCAGCTTTAGACCTTTGCGGTAAGATCATGTGACATAAAAAATTGGAACTACCACAATTTTATTCTCTAGGGTGTCTGCTTACAGAAAATATATAACGCTTGGAGGCTTTGTGCAATCTTCAGGCCTAAAATGATTTTTTAAACATGTGCGAAAAAAATGCAAAAATTGTTCAGGTAGCAAAAGTGGTAATAAAGTCAATTTTCCCCTAAATCAGATAAAAATAACAATCCCCTTTTTTGCCGACTCTACACTCTGCATGTGGAGTTGCAGTGCACAGCACAGCATGAAGACGTATATTGCATTGGCTCACAAAGGACTCCATACGTTCTGGCCGCACAGGGGAGAGGATGAGAATATAGTGATGTGGTAGGGACACTTGAAAAAGGAAGTTCTAAGAATAAAATTACAAAAAAAATACATTAAAGTTATGGTATTTTTATCTGATTTTAAAAAATTTTTGAATATTTGCCAGGCATATTGTAGATCACCAACATAACTGACTTGTTATAGCAAAGATACAGAATGCTCATACAGTCCCCACTCTGCTGTAAAATAGCTTTGGAAAACAGGAGTGAATCCTAATGACTTTATAAAAGCAGCAACCACAAAGCTGATTAGTTTTTTGAGAAACATGCTCAATTATTAGAGATGTTACAAAGTAAATCAAGCTTATGATAGCTGCATCTGTTTCTTTAAGCATTCACTGAACTAAAGCCAGCCATCGATGGTTCAAATCTCAGTAGGTTCAGTAAGAACTGGCTAAGAGTTGAACCATGTATGGGCAAGACTGCATGTACCCAAGTTGAGCAATCGATCAACTTTGGTACAACCAGCCTGCTGGATTTCATATGTGATTATTGCTAGCTGCTTGGGTACATTCAGCCTGCCCATACCTGGTTCCCTGCTGAACCGGCAGAGATTTGGACTGTCTATGGCCGACTCAACTGTGATTTCATTTCTGTATTCCATAAATGTAAATTGATGTGAAGTCAGAGAGACAACCTGCTAACTGCAAAAAGTACATAATGCTCTCCTTATAAAAAGTGTAAGCTCAGCTTGTAGCAGAACATGATTAAAATAATTTTGTATTGTGTTTGTGAAACGCTGTTGAAGCCTTTGTAATGTTTTGGAGAAGCTATTTCAATCTATTGTTCATTATCTGGCCAGGGGATGAGTGTGAGTGTGTAGTCTAAACATTTGAAAATACCTTTGTCCTCACAGGGGATCTTTCTGTGTAATGTAAATGACTGGAATGTGCTAAGGTGATGCAGATTCAGAAATGCTGTGGTTTATTCTCAGAACTACAGAGAAATGTGTTGTGTCCATCAGCTGAGTGTGGTGTTTGTAAATAAAGATGAATTTTTTGGACATGAAATCTCACTCCTGTTTTGTGAATTTTTTTTTGTATTCTTTACATAAGTTTTTCAATATGGTACATAGAGGGTAGCAAAAAACCTATAAAACAAGGAAACGATTTTGTGACTATACAGAGGCAAAACATTTTACTAAATTTTCAGTAGCACACTGCAGGTTTATAACACTTCTTGGTTGTCGGATTCTACCCACAAAATTTTTTCCTTACTGTTGTCGATGGTTTCATCAGACAGGAAGTGAGGGAGTTTCCAGTAGTGAGGCAGATAGGAAAATGCTAGTTTTCTAGTTGTCTCAATCTTCAATAACTTCCAAGTCACTAATTGCAAACAAGCATGCAGAAAGTGAAGCTACAACTCCTGATCTGCATACTTGTTTCACCTCAGTGAACCAGGTAATATTGAAGCCATAGACAACTAAACAACTTGCATGGAAATGGAAGTCTACATGTTTAAGTATATTTCTTTCATTTTCATGTTTGAGACTTTACCCTCTACAAATCTGCTCTTCTTAAACACAACGGCAGCCTGCACGCTGCTAAGCAAACCTACTATAACACTCTCATCCAATCCTCGTCAACTCTTCTCTACCCTTATTTCCTTACTCCACCCCCCACCAACTTACTTACTGCACAGGAGATTGCCAGTCACTTCAAGAAGAAGATCGACACAATTCGTGACAACCTTCTTGATCCCCGACAGTCTGGCTTCTGCCAACAACATTCCACAGAAACTGCCCTACTAAAACTCACTAATGACCTACCATCTGGTAAAACGGCCATTACTCCATACTCATACTCCTTGACCTTTCCGCTGCCTTTGACACAGTCGACCACCCGCTCCTCCTCACTCAACTCCACTCCATCGGCCTCCGTGACTCTGCTCTCTCCTGGTTCTCCTCTTACCTTTCTCAGAGCACTTTCAGTGTCACATACAACTCCTCCTCCTCCGCTTCTCTTCACCTTTCTGTTGGGGTACCCCAAGGTTCTGTTCTTGGGCCCCTCCTTTTCTCTCTCTATACCTCCTCCATGGGCCAACTGATAACCTCCCATGGCTTCCAATACCACCTCTATGCTGATGACACCCAGATCTCTCACTCTCCAATCCCCAGCTCACCCCCTCAATCTCCTCACGTATCACAAATCCACTAAGCGACATATCAGCATGGATGTCACTTTACTACCTCAAACTTTTAAAAACTGAGCTTGTAATATTTCCTCCTTCCCGATCCCCCACTCACGACTTTACCATTAAGATCAACAGCACAACCATTGGTCCTTCCCCTCATGCCAGGGTGCTAGGCGTAATCCTAGACTCTGACCTCTCCTTTGGGTCTCACATCCACTTACTGGCTAAATCCTGCCGCCTCAACCTCCGGAACATTTCCAAAATCCACCCCTTCCTGACCAATGACACCACAAAACAACTCATCCACACTTTGGTTATATTCCGCCTCGATTACTGCAACTCCCTCTTCACTGGTCTACCGTTACACAGGCTATCCCCCTTTAGTCTATTATGAATGCTGCTGCTAGACTCATACACCTTACCAACCGATCAGCAACTGCTGCCCCTCTCTGCCAATCCCTTCACTGGCTTCCAGTAACCCAAAGTATAAAATTCAAAATACTAACCACAGCTTACAAAGCCATCCACAACACTGCCCCTAGCTACATCACCGACCTCATCCACAGATATTGGCCAAATCACCCACTCCGCTCCTCCCAAGATATCTTCTTCTCTAGCTCCCTCATCACCTCCTCCCATGCTCGCCTCCAGTACTTCTCCAGAGCCTCTCCCAGCCTCTGGAACTCCCTACCATAGCATGTCCGGTCAGCCCCCACCCTGTCTGCCTTCAGGCGATCTTTGAAAACTCACTTCTTCAGGGAAGCCTACCCCACCTCCACCTAAGAACTGTACTTGAATCACCTCCACCAGATCATCCCCCGCAGCTATCAGCTTTTATATCATCTCCCCCTTCCTTTAGATTGTAAGCTCCACGAGCAGGGTCCTCACATTCCTTCTGTACTGAAATGTATTGTAATTGTACTTTCTCCCTTATATTGTGAAGCAGTGCTCAAACTGTTGGCGCTATATAAATCCTGTATAATAATAATAATGTTTGTCTTGTTGATTTGCAGATGAAATTTAAGAAAGTCTATGTAAAGTCCTAGATTGTAAGCTCCAAGGAGCAGGGCCCTCCTATCCCTCTTGTATTGAATTGTATTGTTGCTGTATTGTCTCCCATTATATTGTAAAGCGCTGAGCAAACTGTTGGCGCTATATAAATCCTGTATAATAATAATAATAATAAAAAATCTGCAGCTGCAATAGAAAGCAGTCACCAAGACTTAACCACTTCCTGGCCATCTACCGCAAATATACTGTGGCAGATTCCCCCCCCCCCAGGCTGGATCACATACATGTGAGCTGATTCTTCCCAGTAGGGGGCATGCCCACTGCCTCGGCTGTGTTGTCATTGGCTACAACACATGCTGATCAGCGGTCCCGGCCAATGATTTATGGCCAGAACCTTATGATCAGCTAAGCAAATGACAGAAGAGAGTTGTTTACCAACACAGGGCTCTCTAGAGACAGCAGTGATGTGCCCTTTTGTCCAAATACACTGCAAACAGCAATGGCTCTTCACAGCGTGCCATTACTTTATATAGGCTGCAGCTGTTCAAATATACCCATCATCCCAGGCTCAGGAATCCACTGATACTTGCCTGTGGAATTTGCTGTAAGCAACTATTCACCTGTGTAAAGCCCTTAAACTGTTTTGCAACTGGCCAATTTGTGTAAAGTTGAGGCTTTTTCTTATGGGCATGTACCTGGTATATATCAAAAAGGCTCAGTGGATCTATCACTACAATGTGGTTTTGGAATGTAAGCTTGGGATTAACTGTGTCTAGATTTACTAGCATTTTTCTGTTTATACTGCTGTTATTATAATATGACACACATGTATACTTGTGTGCTCTGGAGAGTCTTGGCTTCTTTTAATAAACTGTATTTCTGGTTTTGCAAAAAAACAAAACAAAAAAAAAAAAGTGTCACAACAAATCCTAAAGCCTTTTTTCAAATTGAAATTAGTCAGCTTGATGGGCTGCTGGAGTATTTAACCTATTTTGACCTTCACCCAAAAAATCTTTGTACCATCTTAATCCTCCTTTTTAAATTATTTTTATTTACATTTTTCTGTTTGACCTGCCTCGATTTTCACCTAGATGAGAATGACATTTTAGTCTCCTCCTGTAGCTACTTGGAATACTTATCTTACATATCCCTGGAGGCATTACAGCCATGGCCAAAAGTTTTGAGAATGACACAAATATTAATTTTCACAAAGTCTGCTGCTTCAGTGTTTTTAGATCTTTTTTGTCAGATGTTACTATGGTATACTGAAGTATACTACAAGCATTTCATAAGCGTCAAAGGCTTTTATTGACAATTACATTGACTTTATGCAGTCAATATTTGCAGTGTTGACCCTTCTTTAAGACTTCTGCAATTCGCCCTGGCACGCTGTCAACTGACTTCTTGGCCACATCCTCATGGCAGCCC
Source organism: Staurois parvus (assembly GCF_062004578.1). Classification (NCBI taxonomy): domain Eukaryota; kingdom Metazoa; phylum Chordata; class Amphibia; order Anura; family Ranidae; genus Staurois; species Staurois parvus. Next base: position 326,488 of record NW_028318930.1, read on the forward strand.
ATTCTTGCATAATCAATGCTTGGAGTTTTTCAGAATTTGTGGGATTTTATTTTGTTACCCTAGCCTCTTGAGGATTGACCCCAAGTTATCAATGGGATTAAAGTCTGGGGAGTTCTACATGGGCCCAAAATGTTGATGTTTTTTTTTCCCCAAGCCACTTAGTTATCAAATTTGCCTTATGGCAAGGTGCTTCATCATGCTGGCATAGGCATTGTTCGTCACCAAACTGTTCATGGAAGGTCGGGAGAAGTTGCTCTCAGAGGATGTTTTTGTACCACTCTTTATTCATGGCTGTGTTCTTAGGCAAAATTGTGAGTGAGCCCACTCCCTTGGCTGAGCAGCAACCCCACACATGAATTGTCTCAGGCTGCTTTACTGTTGGCATGACAAAGGACTGATGGTAGTGCTCACCTTTTCTTCTCCGGACAAGGATTTTTTTCCAGATGCCCCAAACAATCGGAAAGGGGATTCATTAGTGAAAATTACTTTATCCCAGTCCTCAGCAGTCCAATCCCTGTACGTTTTACAGAAAAGTCTTTGCCTCACTGTGTGTACAGATACACTCACACCTGCTTGCTGCCATTCCTGAGCAAGCTCTGCAATGGTAGTACCCGGATCCCGCAGCTGAATCAAGTTTAGGAGATGATCCTGGCACTTGCTGGACTTTCTTGGGCGCTCTGAATCCTTCTACGCAAGAACTGATCCTCTCTCCTTGAAGACCCGATAAATGGTTGATTTAGGTGAAATCTTAGTAGCAGCAATATCCTTGCCTGTGAAACCCTTTTTGTGCAAAGCAATGATGACTGCATGTTTCCTTGTAGGTAACTATGGTTAACAGAGAAAGAACAATGATTTCAAGCACTGCCCTCCTTATAAAGCTTCCAGTCTGTTATTCTAAGTTGATCAGCATGATCAAGAGTGATCTCCAGCCTTGTCCTTGTCAACACTGTCACCTGTGTTAACGAGAGAATCACTGACATGATGTCAGCTGGTCCTTTTGTGGCAGAGCTGAAATGCAGTGCAATTTTTTTTTTAATTTTCGTGGCAAAGAGGGACTTTGCAATTAATTGCATTTCACCTGATCACTCTTCATAACATTCTGAAGTATATGCAAATTGTCACCATAAAAACTGAGGCAGCAGACTTCATGAAAATTAATATTTGTGTCATTCTCAAAACTTTTGGCCACAGCTGTACATCCACCTATTCATTGAGCAACATGTAAGTAGACACAGAACCAGAATTAACACATATGCAGCGAGAGATCTGGTGCCAAGTCAGTTTACATGTTGTTCTATGAATGGTGAACAGTGCTGCCTCCTGGAAATTATGATGCTGGTATCCCAGGAGGCATTATCTACAATCATTCATAGAATATGTAAAACAGACTAAGTGCCAGGACCCCACCTGTTCAGGATCCGGCACCACATCATTAGGGGGGGCTGGCTGCAAGAAACAGCAAGCTTTCCATGATGTAAAGAAATATGACAGCGTGCAACGGGACCTGTAGAAAAGCAGTGTTATGGAAGAGGACAAAACTGGATCCACTGGGTTTATAAATATAATAATAAAGCATAAAAAAACGTACCAAAAAGGTAAAAGGAGAAAAACAAAGTTTTCATTAGGAGGATGAGGTTCCACTTTAAGCAAAGCTAAATGTAAGGCCTCATTCACAAGGGGCAATTACATCTGTGCGGTGTTTTGCTGGCACGGGGATGCACAGGTGCCTTCAGTCCAGTTGATGTCTGCTGCATGGACACAGCCGCTGTTTCCAATATGACAGCTGTGCGGTGCAAGGACCAACATCTGCACCCAAACAGATGTCATATTGGGACTGTGTTTGTACAGTTGCTGCATGGATGTAATCGCCCTGTGTGAATGAGGCTTTAAAAAGTAAAAAAAAAAAAAAAAATACAAATCAATGACATATCCAAAATACATGATGTCAAAATATGAAGTCATTAGAGATGTAAAACTTCTGGAAATTTGGAAGCCATGAGAAAAAATTTTGCCCAGAAAAAAAAAATTCAGTGTGAAGTAGGAAAAAAGGATGGCATTTTGTTACACTGGAAACATGAATAAAATTTAAATGGACCGCGCATCAATATTTAACATATAATAATGTGCATGTATATCAAACAATAACATACAGCATAAATTTAACAAAGTCCCAAATAGTGCAACGAGTGCATGTGCTCCACTTAACTGAAGTGTCTAATTCTTTTAGTTAAATCAAAGTGCGCCGCTGTGCTCAACAAGGTGCCCCACGTGGACTAGAACTCACCCTTAGCCTATGACCATCTATTTCTAGAGTGGTCTAAAGTGCTTGTGAGGCATTCCCCAATGGAACAGTTTTCTCCAGATCTCTGCAACTATTAGAATAGGCATGTTAAAAAAAAAAAAAAAAAAAAAAAAAAAAAAAAAAAGATTTCCCATAGTGTAAAACCGCTTGGTATTTTATTGGGGGGGGGGGCTAAATGTAAAATAATTTCACTCACAGATAAAGTGCCTATGCTTGGCACCTGGTGTACTCCGCCTTATTGTTCTTATTGTGTGGAAGTCGCTGTACTAAATGCTCCTCAGAGTGGTGTACGTTCCATAGGGCGGATGTGACATCAGCAGAAGTTGCGTCATCAAACCTCGATGCATTTCGATCAAAGATCAACCTCATCCAATGAGTTACCGGTAAGCCTAACTTTGGTTTTCTCAAAAACGTCTTCCAGGATAGCCCCTTGAGACGATAATCAAGAACTTACCCACTAGGGCGGTGCTACTGCCTGGGGGGCTTTGCGTCCAAATGCCTGATCCTCACTAGAAAGGAGATCCAGGCAATAATGTTTCACAAAGATAGAAAAGCTGGACCAAGTGGCCACCTTACAAATCTGTTCTGGCGAGGCACCAGCTCTCTCTGCCCAGGATGCTGACAATGATCTGGTTAAGTGCACATTAACAAACGAGGCAAAATCTCTAATAACATTATACGATTCCACAATAGCCATCCTAATTTATCTAGCTATGGTGGATTTGGAAGCACTGAAACCCTTCTGCGCTCCCGCGAAAAGAACAAAAAGAGAATCTGATTTTCTGAGCTCTTTGGACCAGGGGTAGGCAACCTGCGGCTCTCTAGCTGTTGAGGAACTAAATTTCCCATGAGGCATTGCAACATTACAAAACTGACAGTTACAGCTATGACTTGCAGAGGCATGATGGAACTTGTAGTCCTGCAACATCTGGAGAGCTGCAGGTTGCCTACCCCTGCTCTGGACCTAAGATAGACATTAGAAGAAGCCTTTTGGCCTAAGAAAACTTAATCGTTCCTCCTCCTTGCTTGCGGGAGCAGAACAGAAGGACGGCAAAATTATATCTTGGGACCTATAAAAAGGAGGAGGAAACATTGGGAAGAAACCCAGGATCCGTTTTGAGAACAATTCTATCCGTGAAAACTGACAAAAAGTGTTCCCTATTGGAAAGCGCCTGCAATTCACTAACCCTACAGGCCAATGTGATTGCTACCAAAAAACAAAGTCTTTAGAGTTAAAAACTTTATTGAAGACTTCTCCAGAGGTTCAAAGGGACAAAAGACCAAAGCTTTAAAGACTAAAGATCCCAAACTGGACAGGACCTGACCACCGTTGGCCTGTTCTTGGAAAGGGTCCTGAAAAAAATCAGCTAGAAAAAGATCCTGCTGGAGGGGGACCTGAAAGAATAAACTAAGGGCCGAGGCCTGCACCTTTAAAATACTAACCGATAGGCCCTGATCTGCCTCATCCTGGAAGAAATCTAAGACCGTCAGGATATCCAGAGGGCTCCAATCGACAACCAGAAGTTGAATCTTTTCCAGACCTTAGTATAAATAGCTTTGGTTACAGGCTTGCAGCAGTTCACCATAGTCTTCGCCACTCTGTCCGAAAACCCCTGAGCTTTCAGGAGTTGTTCTTCAGTAGCTATGCTGCCAACTTCAAAGTCTTTACCTGAGGGTGCCGCACTGCACCCTGAGAGACCAGATCCTCCCTCTCTGGGAGAGGGAAGGGGGGAACTGAGGCAAGGCTCCACAGCAGAGAGAACCATGGTCTCTTCAGCCAAAATGGGCCACCAGAATGAGCTTTGTCCTTTCCAACACTTGAGGTGATTGTAGCCGTATTAGTGCATTTGCGACAGAAACAATTGAGTACTGTCCGTGATACTTTTTTTATTTGCACTAACATACAATTTTGAGGACAAGCTTTCGGGGTATGTCCCCTTCTTCAAGGTCTAAGCAGTACTATTAAAAATCACAAAGTTTAAGCAGAATGTTAGAATGGATTGAGAGAAAAAAAAAAGGGGCTACAGATAAGATACATCAAAAGTGAGGGGGGGAGGGGGGATACAACACTCACACAGAGGGGGTCAAGTTTTAGCTAATAGTCATAAAGCTGTCGGATAGTGGTTGAGGAATCCCATGTCCAAATTAAGACCGTTATCTTTAGTGTCAAATAGAATTATCATTCTTAGTTCAAATGTTTTTCTTTCCTGGATGGATTTAAATTTTCCTTTCAGAACTAAAACATTGAGGTCTTCCATATTGTGGCCTGGTTGTGAGAAATGGTGTCCTACAGGTGTGCAGAGGTCATCTTCTTTATGTTCCTTGATGGTATGTCTGTGTAAATTCATCCGTGTTTGCAACCTCTGTCCTGTTTCACCAACATAAGATCCTTTGCTGCATTTTCTGCACTGGATAAGGTATACAACATTACTGGAGGTGCAGCTGTATGATCCGGAGATATTGAAGATCCCTTTTGAGTGTCTGACACTTTTTGATGGATTGATTTGGTTGCACAGCTTGCAGAGTTTCTTATTGCAGGGTTTGCTTCCATTATTTGTGGCATCATCAGAAGGAAGTTTCCTACTGATTAGTTTATTTCTGAGGTTGGGGGGTTGTCTGAAAGCCAGTATTGGGGGTTGCTGGAATATTTCTTTCAGAGTTCCATCCTCTGTTATGATGGGTTGTAAATCTTTGATTATTTTTCTTATCCCTTCTAGTGCCGGGTTGTATGTGCCGGGACAGAGGTTGCAAACACGGATGAATTTACACAGACATACCATCAAGGAACATAAAGAAGATGACCTCTGCACACCTGTAGGACACCATTTCTCACAACCAGGCCACAATATGGAAGACCTCAATGTTTTAGTTCTGAAAGGAAAATTTAAATCCATCCAGGAAAGAAAAACATTTGAACTAAGAATGATAATTCTATTTGACACTAAAGATAACGGTCTTAATTTGGACATGGGATTCCTCAACCACTATCCGACAGCTTTATGACTATTAGCTAAAACTTGACCCCCTCTGTGTGAGTGTTGTATCCCCCCTCCCCCCTCACTTTTGATGTATCTTCTTTCAGAGTTCCATCCTCTGTTATGATGGGTTGTAAATCTTTGATTATTTTTCTTATCCCTTCTAGTGCCGGGTTGTATGTGCCGGGACAGAGGTTGCAAACACGGATGAATTTACACAGACATACCATCAAGGAACATAAAGAAGATGACCTCTGCACACCTGTAGGACACCATTTCTCACAACCAGGCCACAATATGGAAGACCTCAATGTTTTAGTTCTGAAAGGAAAATTTAAATCCATCCAGGAAAGAAAAACATTTGAACTAAGAATGATAATTCTATTTGACACTAAAGATAACGGTCTTAATTTGGACATGGGATTCCTCAACCACTATCCGACAGCTTTATGACTATTAGCTAAAACTTGACCCCCTCTGTGTGAGTGTTGTATCCCCCCTCCCCCCCTCACTTTTGATGTATCTTATCTGTAGCCCCTTTTTTTTTTCTCTCAATCCATTCTAACATTCTGCTTAAACTTTGTGATTTTTAATAGTACTGCTTAGACCTTGAAGAAGGGGACATACCCCGAAAGCTTGTCCTCAAAATTGTATGTTAGTGCAAATAAAAAAAGTATCACGGACAGTACTCAATTGTTTCCTTTCCAACAAAAATTATTGCAGGACTGCTGGGATCAGCCTCACTGGAGGAATGCGAGGGCATCTACACCCAAGGCCCAATCTTGCGGATTTAGGGAGAAGAAACAGCTAACCTTCCTGTTTTCTTGGGAAGCAGAGAAATCTCCCTCCGGCATGCCCCATTTCACAGTGATGGCCGCAAACACTTCCTGGCTGAGAGACCATTCGTTGTGCTTGACTGGATGCCGACTTAGGAAATCAACTAGGGACTTTTGCACTCCTTTCATATGGATGGCAGATATCAAACACGTTTCAATCAGCCCAAGACAGTATGCTGTCCACGACTGATTGGAGAGGAGGGCTTCTTGTACCCCCGTTTGTTGATGTATGCCACCGTAGTCATATTGTCTGAACGGATCTGCAGGTGATGGTCTATTAGATCTGGTTGAAAGAAATCCAGCACTCGCTGGACTGCAAGAAGCTCCCTCTGATTCAAGGATCTCAGAGCTTCCCCCCCCCCCCCCCCAAGGACCACAACCCCTGGATCACTCTGTCGCCTAGATGGACTCCCCATCCAAAGATTCTGACATCAATCGTGATAACCGGATATTGTGTGGTCCATTCCAGATCCCTGGCTATATTGTGCTGCATTCGCCACTACCATACCATAAGAGATCTCTTGATCCTGGAAGGGAGCAGGACTGGAAGATCTAGTGCAGACCTGTCCCGTTCCAGAAGAAAACACTGCAGTGAGCGCTGGTGGAATCAGCTGGGAAGCATGATGTCATGAGACCTACTGCCCTCATGATATCCCTAATTGTAATGGCCAAATTGACAGCACTGCCAGCACCTGATCTATTCTGAGAATTTTTTACCATGGAAGGAAGATCTTTCTACCGAGGAAGTCTCATGCCCCAGATAGGTGACTCTCTGGGAGGGAGTTAAACATGATTGTCTCCGTTTATGAGCCACCCTAGACTCTGGAGGAAGTTCTGGGCAACCCGCAGATCCTCTGTCCACTGTTGGTGAGACCTAAACAGTAGTGAAACAAAGTGAGCGTTCTCAACTGAGCAGCTAGAACACCAAAGGCAACCAGTAATAAAATCTTCAAAAACATAATGGATAAAATAGGTGCAGTGCTAAAAACACAAAGTAATAATGTTCATGAGTATGCCAATAAAGTGATAGTCTATGCAGATCTAGGTGCAAAATAATCCTTGTGGATTTCTCCAGGGCTATTTTCATCGCTGTATATCTGGATGACATTAAGGCGAGATAACTTTTGATTATTGGTAAGGGTTTTCACTCCTTACTCAAACTAGAAGTGCACACTGTGTTTGTTTGATTTTGGGCACTGAAGAGTGATTCACATACACGTTTGATTTCACTTATATTTATCACTTGTGTGATACTCACTAGAGTGATTTCACATATTGATAAGATTATCTAAAGGATAATGCACTATGTATTATTTCTTTTTCTTTTGAGGTAACACTTTTCATGGAAGCCGTTGGGAGGCTCTACTTATTTAGACAATTTTTTCACTTTTAATATACAGGAGGGACATTTGTGTGTATGTGTGGGGTTTTTGTAATTTTTGACTTTATTTGGGACTATATATTTTTTGGTGTTTTTGGTTAGGTGGGATTTATTAATTACAGTAATTAAGATGGCCGCTGGGCCTCCACGTGGCGCCGGTGGTGTGACGTCACGGCGTCTTTGGCTCTAACACGTTTCGTGCGCACGCACTTCTGCAGAGGCTGGATACCAATGACGCCATGTAATTGTTACATTCAATTTATAGGCAAAATGGCGCGTGACGTCGGCGCCATTTTGCCGAAGACCAAAGTACATAAAATGTCCGCGCGCATGCACGGCACCATTTTGCCATGTATTTTGCGGAACATAGTGATACGATGCCTAAGTTAATCGGTAAAGACAATAACAAAGTGCGTTAATGTAAACAATAATGGCGGTGAAAGCTTAATGTCGTTTAAAATACCATTCCAGCAAACACTATGAAAGGGGGGAAAGTCAGCAAGTAATCTATGGGAAATAAAAAGAATATGCCTCTAAAAAATGTCATTATGCAATGCAATCATTAATCATGAAGTGTCATGTTATATCGAGGCATAAATAAATGGACATTAAAAATACTCCCAGGGTTAATAGATATTTAATAAAATTTAGATAAAAACATTAAAGCACCCATAAATTGGCTAATACATGACATAAAGCCATATAAATCCATAAAATGGATACAAATTAAATAAAAAGGAAAGAAAATTTATATATACGGTCTCAAACAATATGCAAAGATAATAATCGTTTAAAAAATCAAAAGCTATGGCAAAAAATGGCCAAACTAGGTAAAATAGATGAATGTAAAATGAATGCCATAAATGGCAAGCCAACAGTAATACGAATATAAAAATATAGAAACAATCACAACATAGTAAATAAAATGGCAAAAAGTGTAAAATATATAATAATAGTATATATCACTATGTATCAGTATATATCACTAGCCTACTGAACGACATATCAGATTGGATGTCGCTCCACTTCCTTAAACTGAACCTCTCCAAAACCGAGCTCCTAGTTTTCCCCCTAGCCCGTGCAGCCCCCCCCCCCCCCCCCCGACTTCTCCATCACGTCCAACAATGCCAACATCAGGCCCACCCCACACGCCAGAGTACTTGGTGTCATTCTCGACTCCAATCTATCCTTCCAGCCCCAAGTCCAATCGCTAACAAACTCATGCAGACTCCACCTCCGCAACATCGCCAAAATACGCCCATTCCTAACCCCAGAAACCACTAAACAACTCATCCACTCCCTCATCATATCAAGACTCGATTACTGCAACTCCCTCCTCACTGGCCTCCCTCACCACAGGCTATCCCCGCTTCAGTCGATCCTGAATATGGCAGCCAGACTCATCCACCTTACCAACCGCTCCGTTTCCGCCACCCCCTCTGCCAATCCCTCCACTGGCTTCCGATTGCCCAACAGATCAAATTCAAAATGCTCACACTAACGTACAAAGCTGTCCATAATACTGCCCCAAACTACATCACCGACCTAATATCCAAATACAACCCAAAACGCACTCTCCACTCCTCACAAGACCTCCTTCTCTCTAGTTCCCTGGTCTCCTCCTCCCATGCCCGCCTCCAGGACTTCTCCAGGGCATCACCCATCCTCTGGAACTCCCTACCCCAATCCTTCAGACTATCACCTACTCTCTTCTCCTTTAGGCGCACCCTGAAAACCCACCTCTTCAGGGAAGCCTACCCTGCCCCCTGCTAATTGCCGATCTCCTCCACTCTTCCCACCACTCCATCCCCCACAGCTTTTCCTCCCGTACAACTATCCCCTCCCTCCTAGATTGTAAGCTCCAAGGAGCAGGGCCCTCGAACCCCTCGTGTATCGCATTGTATTGTTATTGTACTGTCTCATGTATTGTCTCCCGTTGTAATATACAGCGCTGAGCGAACTATTGGCGCTATATACTGTATAATAATAATAATATGGTAAGGTATATCATAAAAATCATCAAAAGGACTCATAAAAACAACCCATCTCATATGAAATAAAAATGAAAAATATAATGCGTGTGGTACGTGTATGATGCGTAAGGTGCTAACTGTTACACTGTTCAACAGTTAAAAAGTTTTGGGCATAAAATTAGCTAATCTTACATAATTTTGGGGTGCTGAAAACGAAAATGACCCTAAAAAATGTTGATTGGCTCTAGTTTCCATGATATATTCACCCATCTAATGACGTAAGCCATTCAAAATTATGATGCAACTTCAGCTGCATATTGCGCAATTGATACTGGTGACCAATAGAAAATTGCATGTATACTGAGATGATGCAATATTAGCCTTTAATTGCATCACTTCACTGCATAAAAGCTGCAGTATCTGTAGCTGATTGTAGTTCGACAGCGTCTTTACATTTCGTTTTATGCTTATATAGGCTACTCAGTAATGCCTCGAACTTGTGTGAATAAAGCAGATAATTTCTGCTATATCTGCGGTGAAATAACTTTTATCTCACAAAAAAGGAGGATAACAGGAATGATTAAGAAAGCCTACAACTTATATTTTGGCTGCAAGATAGGAGACCAGGACAAGAGCTGGGCACCACATATATGCTGCAATTCTTGTGGGACGGCACTGGAGCAATGGTTGAATGGAAAAAAGGCATCTATGCCTTTCGCTGTGCCAATGATTTGGAGAGAGCCAACAGATCATGTTAGTAATTGTTACTTTTGTATGGTGCCTCCAATTGTAAAAGGGCTAAATAAGAAGAAAAAGTTATCTGTGCACTATCCAAATATTCCATCGGCAATATGTCCAGTTCCTCATGGAGAGGGGCTACCAATTCCTAAAGCACCAGAATCCTTCGTGGTTGAGTCAAGTGAGGAAGAACCTGAAGCGTGTAGTCACGTGCAGTTGTAAGAGATAGCCCTTTCCTCGAATACAAGAGAAAAGCCAAGAGAAGCAAAACCGACACAAACTGAAGGCAAAACTAGTGAGAATCCTAAGTATTAAAATGATTCAACTTAGCTTATGGCTATAATTTTTCTTGGTAATCCTATGCAATATATTATGCCATTTAGGCTTTGTTATGTAGTCAATATCACTTGCTTTATATTTGTGGAAAGACATCTATATAATTATTGTGCATTATGTAGTCATTACGCCTATAGTAGAAAACTTTCCGTTTACAGAAAAACTAGAGCCAATAGACAAATTTCATTGTTATATTTGAACTCAGAATGTGAAATTCATTAAGAAATGGATCCTTTTGTTTCCAAAACTGGCAAAAAATAAAAATTTGTTGAACAGTGTTATCAATAAAACGGTTCACATCGATTTCAACATTATGCCCATCAGGGTGTAACGTGCCCAATTCATAGATATATCTAGTTTCCATTTGTGAGACCGCTCTGGTTTTATGTATACCCCTCCAGTGCGGGGTTACCACATCAATCCCAGTGAATTTCAGAGAAGTGGGATCCCTATTGCGGTGTCTATAATGCAGGGACAAGGAGTGCTCCTTGTACCCTTTTTTGATGTTATAGACATGCTCTCGTAGGCAGTCTCTCAGCCTCCTAGTAGTGCGCCCCACGTAATGTTTAGAGAATGGACATTCTAATAATTATATTACATATATGCTATTGCAGCAGATGAACTTATCAATATCATATGTTTTCCCAGTATGGCATGATGTATAGGAGGCGATTCTTTTTTTCCTTGCATTGTAGCATGTGCATGTAATACACTTATTGCAAGGGTAGAAACCCTTGAGTTTAAAAAGCGTTTGGGGACCTAGTAGGTGGATTAACCACGTTGGGAGATATCATGTCTCTAAGTGTGGTAGTTTTACGAAAAATAACTTCAGGTTTTTCCGGTAAGATTTTTGACAGCACAGGGTCAGCTTTCAATATACCCCAATTCTTATGAATAATATGTATAGCCCTATGTTGGGTGGAGAAAGTGGTTATAAATGGACAGATTAAGTTCTTGGTTGGTCTAGTAGTGTTATCAAATATATCCTATATCACCTCTATCCATATTAGCCACCAATTTAAGGGTATCTTCAAGGACCTTATTGTTGTAACCTTTTTCTAAGAATCTATTTTTTAAAATAGAGGCCTGTTGATGGTAATTGTCAATATCTGTACAGTTCCTCCTAATTCTGAGGAACTGACCCTTAGGTATGTTGGCCAACCAACTAGGGTGATGACAACTATCAGTTGGGCTATAGCTGTTCCGGTCCGTTGATTTGAAATAAGACATAGTGGTTAATCTGCCATTAGAACTCATTAGGGTCAGATCTAAGAAGTTAATTTCAACAGCACTATAATTACAGTGGGGCAAAAAAGTATTTACTCAGCCACCAATTGTGCAAGTTCTCCCACTTAAAAAGATGAGAGGCCTGTAATTGGCATCATAGGTAGACCTCAACTATGAGAGACAAAATGAGAAAAAAAATCCAGACAGACAATCACATTGGCCGATTTGGAAAGAATTTATTTTCAAATTATGGTGGAAAATAGGTATTTGGTCACCTACAAACAAGCAAGATTTCTGGCTCTCACAGACCTGTACCTTCTTCTTTAAGAGGCTCCTCTGTCCTGCACTCATTACTTGTATCAATGGCACCTGTTTGAACTTGTTATCAGTATAAAAGACACCTGTCCACAACCTCAAACAGTCACACTCCAAACTCCACTATGACACTCCAAACTCCACTATGGTGAAGACTAAAGAGCTGTCGAAGGACACCAGAAACAAAAATTGTAGACCTGCACCAGGCAGGGAAGACTGAACCTGCAATAGGCAAGCAGTTTGGTGTGAACAAATCAACTGTGGAAGCAATAATTAGAAAATGGAAGACATGCAAGACCACTGCTAATCTCCCTCGATCTGGGGCTCCACGCAAGATCTCAGCCTGTGGGGTCAAAATTAGAGATGAGCGAATTATTCAAAAATTCGGTTCGGCTGATTCGCCGAATAAATTCGCTTCGAGCCGAATATATTCGCTGCTAATTTAACTTATAAAAAGGGTGTTTCTAGGCTTCAGAGAGCCTTTATATTAGTGCAGAACATTGTACCTTTAATTTAAATGCCCTTGGAGTCTGCTGGGGAAGAGAAATAATACTGTCAGTCAGTATGACATGCAGATGAGTGCCGTCGATCTTAGAATCACCGCACACTTCACTCATTTGGGCAGTCACGGGGCCAAAACCAGAGTGTGGAGCCACAGTGTGGCGGTGGAGGCAGCAGCAATGGGAGGCCATACAGCACCCTATGACAAAATGGAACCCACCAGCAGTGTGAGGAGACCTGAAAATGGCACATGGCAGAGTGTGGCGATGGAGACAGCAGCAATGGGAGGCCGTACAGGGACCCATGACACACTCTGGACCTGGCAGCAGCATGAGGAGGCGGTACAGGGGCCCATGACAGATTACGGGCCTGGCAGCAGCATGAGGAGTCGGTACGGGGGCCCATGGCAGATTACGGGCCTGGCAGCAGCATGAGGAGGCGGTACAGGGGCCCATGGCAGAGTGGCGGAGCGTAAGCAGCTAAAATTGAAGGCCATACAGAGGCCTATGTTAAAAAGTCCCCCCAGCAGCAGCGTGGGGAGACGACTATCAAGAGTCCAATGGCAGAGTGGCGGAGCAGAAGCAGCTTCAATTGAAGGCCATACACAGGCCTAGGTTTAAAAGTCCCTCACAGTTAATTCCAATAACGAACTCTACTCCTCCGTGCAATATACTTACGAGACCCTGGGCAGGTCTGGGTCCAATTTGTGGTAGAGACTGGTTTTGTTCAGCCATGCTTGAGCGAGTAATAACAGGTCTGTGCTGCCCTTTGGTGTCTGGCTTAATGCGAACAACACTGAACGTCCCAGCGTTTGTCAACGATTTGCCGTTAAGTGATGCAAACCCGCTGAACCACGTTCATGAGGAGCCGGTACAGGGGGCCATGAATCAGTATGGACCTGGCAGCAGCGTGAGCAGACGACAGAGGCACATGGCGCAGGGTGGCGGTGTAGGCAGCATTATTCTGAAGCCATACACAGGCCTAGGGTAAAAAGCGGAAGCCGTCAGCAGCGTGAGCAGACGACAGAGACACATGGCGCAGGGTGGCGGTGGATGCAGCAGTATTCGGAAGCCAAACACAGGCCTCGGTTAAAAAGCGGAAGCCGTCAGCAGCGTGAGCAGACGACAGAGGCACATGGCGCAGGGTGGCGGTGGAGGCAGCAGCAATGGAAGGCCATACAGCACCCTATCACAAAATGGAACCCACCAACAGTGTAAGGAGACCTGAAAGTGGCACATGGCAGAGTCTGGCGATGAAGTCAGCAGCAATGGGAGGCCGTACAGAGACCCATGACACACTCTGGACCTGGCAGCAGCAAGAGGAGGCGGTACAGGGGCCCATGGCAGAGTGGCGAAGCGTAAGCAGCTTAAATTGAAGGCCATACAGAGGCCTATGTTAAAAAGTCCCCCCAGCAGCAGTGTGGGGAGACGACTATCAAGAGTCCAATGGCAGAGTGGCGGAGCGGAAGCAGCTTCAATTGAAGGCCATACACAGGCCTAGGTTAAAAAGTCCCCCCAGCAGCAGTGTGGGGAGACGACTATCAAGAGACCAATGGCTGAGTGGCGATCCGGGAAGTCAGCGTTGTGATTGCAGATGCAATGCAGAGATTCTATGAGGTGATGCCGTGGGTGCGAAGAAGATCATATACCGTCGTACTTCCATCCATAAGACGGAACAACCTGCGAACCGGGAGCTTTATTGCCCTGACCCGCTGAGCAGCTTCTGGGATACCCAAGAGGCCCATGGCAGAGTGGCGGAGCGGAAGCAGCTTCAATTGAAGGCCATACACAGGCCTAGGTTAAAAAGTCCCCCCAGCAGCAGTGTGGGGAGACGACTATCAAGAGTCCAATGGCTGAGTGGCGATCCGGGAAGTCAGCGTTGTGATTGCAGATGCAATGCAGAGATTCTATGAGGTGATGCCGTGGGTGCGAAGAAGATCATATACCGTCGTACTTCCATCCATAAGACGGAACAACCTGCGAACCCGGGAGCTTTATTGCCCTGACCCGCTGAGCAGCTTCTGGGATACCCAAGAGTTTGGCTTCTGTGGGGAATATGGTTGAAAACTGAAACTTAAAGGCATGTTGACGGAAGGGCACCAGTGTCAGTGCTCCGGAGGGAATATAGCTTCAAAGCTGACACTTAAAGGTATATCGACGGTCAGAGACCACAGGAAGTGGAGCTTGCGTCTTAAATCGACTGAATGTGGCAGACGTGAAACGTCTACGGGCCGTATATGAAACGGGTTGTTCCTCTTTCTGGAATAAGTGTTGGAAATGGCCACTCTTTTTGGTGTGGCGTTTTGTCTATTTAATTCCGATAACGGACTCTACTCCTCCGTGCAATCTAGTTACGAGACCCTGGGCAGGTCTGGGTCCAATTTGTGGTAGAGACTGGTTTTGTTCAGCCATGCTTGAGCGAGTAATAACAGGTCTGTGCTGCCCTTTGGTGTCTGGCTTAATGCGCACAACACTGAATGTCCCAGCATTTGTCAACGATTTGCCGTTAAGTGATGCAAACCCGCTGAACCACGTTCATGAGGAGCCGGTACATGGGGCCATGAATCAGTATGGACCTGGCAGCAGTGTGAGGAGACCCGAAAGTGGCACATGGCGCAGGGTGGCGGTGGAGGCAGCAGTATTCGGAAGCCATACACAGGCCTAGGTTAAAAAGCGGAAGCCGTCAGCAGCGTGAGCAGACGACAGAGGCACATGGCGCAGGGTGGCGGTGGAGGCAGCAGTATTCAAAAGCCATACACAGGCCTAGGTTTAAAACTGGAACCCAGCAGCGTGAGCAGACGACAAAGACGCACATGGCAGAGGATGGATCTGGCAGCAGTATGAGAAGGCGGTACAGGGGCCCGTGGCACAGTGTGGTGATGGGGGCTACAGCAACTGGATGCCAGAAAGTGGCCGATAGGGCTATATACTGCATGGAATTATAAAGTTGTAAAGACAGCGGCCTATAAGGCTATACACACTATAACAATCATGACTTGATTGACCATTGGCCTATTAGGCTATACACAGCATGAATATCATGACTTATTCTGAGAGTGGTTTGGAAGGCTATATACAAAAAGTAATTCATGAGCTGTCCGGACAGCGGACAATAAGTACATATATACAAATCAATTCATCAGCTGTCCAGCCAGCGGCCTCAAAGGCGACACATATAGAAAGCAATTCATGAGCTGTTCAGACAGCGGCCTCTAAGGCGACAGATATACAAAGCAATTCCCGAGGTGTTCAGGGAGCGGCCTGAACGGCTAGGTTATTACTAAATATATTTTTGTGGCCAAACATCGGCCTATAAATAGATGTCTACACAGTGACAAAAAATTATGTCGCCAGACAGCGGCCCCTAAGGCGACAGATATACAAAGCAATTCCCGCGAGCGCACAGGGCCCACAGTGTCTGAGGATGGACGTTGGCGCAGAAAGGCAGAGACCAACTGACTACATAGGTGGTTTTTATAGTACTTTATTTTGGCCTCCCTCTCAGCAGGTGTGAAAAAGGCCCCCATTTTTGAACGGTAGCAAGGGTCCAACAAAGTTGACAGCCAAAAGTCATCCCTCTGTCTGATGGTTATTATTCGGCTGTCGCTACGCAAGCAACCGAGCATGCTATGGGCCATTTGTGCCAAGGAATGCGAGGGACTCCCTGCCTCCATCTCCACAGCATACTGCCACGGTGCGTCTGGGTCCTCTGTCTCCTCCTCCTCCTCTACCAGATGCTCCTGCTCCTCCACTCCTGTCCGCTGAGTGGAAAAACCACCCATTTCACTCAATAATTCCTGAGCACCAATGTCCTCCTCTACCTCCTCCTCTTCTTCCTGTCCTGCCCCCACAGGGGTCATGTGGCGTTGAGATCTGTGCGCCACGTCTACCGCACCCTGACCAGCCATTGTTAACAGCATTTGTTCCAGGACGTGCAACAGAGGAATGACGTCGTTCATCCCATAGTCCTGCCAACTCACGAATAGCGTGGCCTCCTCAAAGGGCCTGAGCAAGCGGCAGGTGTCACGCATGAGCTGCCAATGGCTGACATCTAAGTTACACAGGGGAGTACCTTTATCCGCTTGTAACATCAGGAAATCGGTGATGGTCTTTCGCTGTTCGTAAAGGCGGTCTAACATATGTAGGGTTGAATTCCACCTTGTTGCAACGTTGCAGATCAGGCGATGCTGTGGAATTCCGTTCTGCCGCTGCAGCTCAAGGAGGGTGTGCTTTGCGGTGTAGGAATGGCTGAAATGCATGCAAAGTTTACGTGACATTTTAAGGATGTCTTGCAGTGGGATGGTGGATTTTAGGAACCGCTTGACAACCAGATTGAACACGTGAGCCATGCATGGCGCATGGCACAACCTTCCTTGACGCAGAGCAGACACCATGTTCTTTCCGTTGTCGGTCAACATGGTTCCGATTTTCAGTTTGCGCGGAGACAGCCATCTGTCGATTTCTCTGTTCATTACACTCAGAAGTTCCTCCCCTGTGTGACTACGTTCGCCAAGGCATACCAGGTGCAGCCCTGCACATGTGATATGCCGGTCGGGTAATGGGACTTGGCACGGGGGTGGCGGCTGAGGACACAGCGG
The DNA here is from genome assembly GCF_062004578.1 of Staurois parvus. Classification (NCBI taxonomy): domain Eukaryota; kingdom Metazoa; phylum Chordata; class Amphibia; order Anura; family Ranidae; genus Staurois; species Staurois parvus. The sequence continues at coordinate 343,669 of NW_028318930.1, forward strand.
AAGAAGAGGTGGTAGAGGCGGACATCTTTGCTGGACCAAGGACGTGCAAACGTGGAGGCAAAAGCGGCGTGACCTGTCCAAGTTGCTGGTGCGGCTGTGCCGGCACCACGTTCACCCAGTGGGCCGTAAATGACATGTACTGTCCCTGACCGTAGTTACAGCTCCACACGTCGGCGCTGCCGTGCACTTTGGCAGAGACCGACATGCTCAAAGACTGGCTCACCATCTCTTCTACATGTGAATGCAGGGCTGGCACTGCCTTTTTGGCGAAGAAATGCCGGCTTGGCACTCTCCACCGCGGCTCGGCACAAGCCATCATTTCTCGGAAAGGTGCTGAGTCCACCACTTGGAAAGGGAGGGACTGCAGCACCAGCAACTTGGACAGGAGGACGTTCAGCTTCTGCACCGTCGGGTGCGTGCTCGCAAACTGTTGTCTCTTGGAAACGGATTCCAAGAAAGACTGCTGACGGAATCCGTGAAGAGGAGTAGCAGGAGAAGGAGCATCTGAACGAGCGGAAGATGCCAACGAGCGACAACTCCCCTCAGCAGAGGTGTTGGAGCCTTGACTGGCTGATAGAGGGCGATTGACGTCGGGTGACGGAGCAAGTAACGGAGCGGGTGATGGAGCGGGTGATGGAGCGGGGGCTGGGGCAGGCAGAACCGCCGTATCTTTATCACGGTTTTCCCAGGCCACCGAATTGCGATGCTGCATATGCTGACGCAACGCTGTAGTCCCAACATTGGCCCCCCGGCCACGCTTGACTTTCTGGCCACATAGTCGACATACGGCTACGTTTACTTCCTCGGGCGGCTTGACGAAAAATTGCCACACCGCCGAGTAGGAAACTTTGCCCCCGCTACACCTCACTGGCTGACTGCTACTTCCTCCGTGCACACCGGCACCACTACTGGTCGTGGTGGTAGGCTGCAGTGGAGCTGGTGCTCTACTCCGTGGCCGTTTGGCTCCACTGACACTGCTGCGACCCTGCTGCCTCCTGGGCAACCCACCGACTGTTTTGCTCGCTGGCAAGCTGGCACCCTCTTCTCCTGATGATGCGGAAGCAATAGCCCAATGACGAGGCTGCCAAGTGCGATCAGCCTCATCATCATCAATTAGGGTCTCCGCGTCACTACTAGCCCCCTCGGCTGCGTGTGGGTCAGGAGACAGACCTGTCTCTAGACCGGCTACCGAGCCACTCTCCTCGCCAGTACTTCTTCGCCTGGCTGCTGAAGAGGCGGATGTCTCCCCCCGTTCCTGACTGCCCTCTGTTAGCTCTTCCTCACTGTACAGTGGGGCTGAGCCCACAGCATGCGATACTTCGCTTGGTGAGGGAACACCAAAGGACAGGGGCAGGTCAAGGACGCGTGATTTCAGTGGGCTTGCTCCCGGGCCATGCCAACTAACGGTTGTGTCTGACGTATCCACCGACCGTTGGCTGTAGCTGTCAGAGGTGACCTGGGAAGAGGAAGATGACCAAGTCAACCAATTGATGACGGCAGGGTTGTCGGTGGAGACACGACCGCTGGATGACACCGGGAGCACTGGCCTCTGGCTGCGACTAGTGCTACCTCGACCCCTTCCTCTGCTGCCACGTCTGCTCGCTCCTGAAACATTGCCTCCTCTGCCACTCCTCTGCGTGTTGTCTGACATACTCTTTAATTCAATAAGCACCCCAAAAATAAAAACGGATTTAACTCTTTGAACGTACAATAGTGGTTGTGAAGCAGAAAGTCAGTTTATTTAGCACAATCGGTCAATTGCAGCTTGCCGCTGGCTGGAAACTGTACGTTTATGTCACTGGAATGCACTAATCACCCAAAAAATATTACCGCCACCCGGCGTGTATATGGATTTAACTCTTTGAACGTACAATAGTGGTTGTGAAGCAGAAAGTCAGTTTATTTAGCACAATCGGTCAATTGCAGCTTGCCGTTGGCTGGAAACTGTACGTTTATGTCACTGGAATGCACTAATCGCCCAAAAAATATTACCGCCACCCGGCGTGTATATGGATTTAACTCTTTGAACGTACAATAGTGGTTGTGAAGCAGAAAGTCAGTTTATTTAGCACAATCGGCAAACTGCAGCACCAACTGTGCACGACAGCCACCAAAAAAAAAAAAAAAGGGTTTATGTCACTTTAAATTTTCGATTCTTTGATAGCTGTGGCCCAAAGTAACGATTCTGTGTCCCTGAGTAACGATTCTGTGTCCCTGAGTAACGATTCTGTGTCCCTGAGTAACGATTCTGTGGCCCTAAAGTCTCTGTGGCCCTAACTCTGTCCCTTAATACAGACAGGTCTGTCTCTCTTGAATGACCGGAGGCTAATGGAGAATTCTAAGATGGCCGTGATTTATAGTGCTGGCTGGCTGCTGATTGGCTAATGCGATCACATGTCATGAATACATTATGGGTCAGCGCGCCTTCCCAGAGATCCCCGCCCCATCTTCTCTGTCCATTTTCTCCGCGGCCACACATGTCGCCGCCATTTTTGGGAAAATTCGATTCGTGCATCCGAAGTTTGCTAATCTTCGGATTCGTCGCGAATAGAATTTTTCCAAATCTTCGGAACGAATTCCACTTCGTCATGTTCGATTCGCTCATCTCTAGTCAAAATGATCACAAGAACGGTGAGCAAAAATCCCAGGACCACACGAGGGGACCTAGTGAATGACCTGCAGAGAGCTGGGACCAACGTAACAAAGGCTACCATCAGTAACACACTACGCCGCCTGGGACTCAGATCCTGCAGTGCCAGACGTGTCCCCCTGCTTAAGCCAGTACATGTCCGGGCCCATCTGAAGTTTGCTAGAGAGCATTTGGATGATCCAGAAGAGGATTGGGAGAATGTCATATGGTCAGATGAAACCAAAATAGAACCGTTTGGTAGAAACACAACTCGTGTTTGGAGGAGAGAGAATGCTGAGTTGCATCCAATGAACACCATACCTACTGTGAAGCTTGGGGGTGGCAACATCATGCTTTGGGGCTGTTTCTCCACAAAAAGGACCAGGACAACTGATCCATGTACAGGACAGAATGAATGGGGCCATGTATCGTTTGATTTTGAGTGCAAACCTCCTTCCATCAGCAAGGGCATTGAAGATGAAACGTGGCTGGGTCTTCCAACATGACAATGATCCCAACCATATCGCCCGGGCAACAAAGGAGTGGCTTCGTAAGAAGCATTTCAAGGTCCTGGAGTGGCCTAGCCAGTCTCCAGATCTCAACCCCATAGAAAACCTTTGGAGGGAGTTGAAAGTCCGTGTTGCCCAGCGACAGCCCCAAAACATCACTGCTCTAGAGGAGATCTGCATGGAGGAATGGGCCAACATACCAGCAACAGTGTGTGCCAACCTTGTGAAGACTTACAGGAAACGTTTGACCTCTGTCATTGCCAACAAAGGATATATAACAAAGTATTGAGATTAACTTTTGATATTGACCAAATACTTATTTTCCACCATAATTTGCAAATAAATTCTTTCCAAATCAGCCAATGTGATTGTCTGGATTTTTTTTCTCATTTTGTCTCTTATAGTTGAGGTCTACCTATGATGCCAATTACAGTCCTCTCTCATCTTTTTAAGTGGGAGAACTTGCACAATTGGTGGCTGACTAAATACTTTTTTGCCCCACTGTATACGATAATCTGATATTGATGTAATTATTATTAAGAGTCCCGAAAAATTAAGGGATTGTTCATCACCATTGCACAATAGCAATATATCGTTTATGTAGCACTTATATAACGTCAGCTCGGGCATAATGTCCTCTTCCCAAGAGGAGATAAAGAGGTTAGCTAGGCTGGGAGCAAATTTAGCTCCCATTGCCACCCCTTTAATCTGCAGGTAGTATTTATCATCAAAACATAGGTAATTCTTACTCATTGCAAAGTTAAGTAGGTCTAATATGAAATCAATATGAGATGAAGATAATGTACTTTCGTGTCTCAAGTAATAGTCTGCAGCCTTAATGCCCTCATTACGGTCGATATTGCTATATAGTGCCTCAATGTCAGCAGTGACAAGAAAGGTGGTGGGTGTTGTGACCACGTCCTTGATTATTCTCAAGACTTGCTTAGTATCTCGCAGGTATGATGGGGTTTGTGTCACCAGGGGTTGTAAAAAATTGACAATGTAAGCGCCAACCTTGGAACATAATGAGTTAATCCCACTTACAATGGGCCTGCCAGGAGGTCTCACTGGGTCTTTGTGAATTTTTGGCAATATGTACAATACAGGTAATCTACTAGGTGCTTTAGGACATAGAAATGCCTTTTCCTTCTTATTAATAATACCTCTATCATAACCCGTTTTAATGATGGCTTTGAGGGAACGCTTATAACCAGGAAGGGGGTCTTTAGGTAATGAGGAATATGTAGAGGTGTCATCCAAAGTCTTATACATCTCTTCCATGTAATCCTTTTTATTAAGAATGACCACCCCTCCTCTGTCAGCCGGTCTAATGACCAGGTCCTTTTTGTCAAGGAGGGATTTGACAGCCCCTTTAACCTCTTGCTGTCCGCCTGCTGTTTATAAACGGCAGGGCTGGGGCAGTCCAGGGGCGGGTTGCCGTTCCTAAACGGCACCCGCCTTGTCTAGCTGTGCGCGCTCCGGTGTCCGCTGTGTCCTCCGGACACAGTGAAACACCGATCGTCGGACGGGACCTCTGTACGAGGTCCCGGTCATATGATCACTGATTGGCGAATCAGTGATCACATGCAAAGTAGTAAGCAAGATGTCACTTGTGACATCATTGCTTACTACGTGTGAAATCTGAATGATCACAGAGGTCACATGGTAAAAGGCTATTCACAACAGCCTTGTACCATGTGACAAGCTGTGACCAATCACAGCTCACTCAGTATTTCTCAATGACTGCAAGAATGCAGACAGAGAGAAAGAGAAATGATTGCTTTTACATCCTAGATGGGTATAAAAGCAATCAGTGTAAAAAAAAAAAAAAAAATCATCACCCCCCACAAGTAGTACAGTGTCACCATGGTGACACTGTACTGCTAGGGTGACAGTATTTAAAAAAAAAAAATAAATAAAAAATAATAAAAAAAAATAAAATAAAAATGTAAAAAAAAATTATAATTTTTGGTTATAAACCAATTTGGATTTTTTTTTTTACTAAAAAATAAACGGAATAAATTTTGGCCAAGATTTAGGATGAAATATTATTTATTTGCAAAATTTTATTTAAAAAAACCACTTTTTCAAAATTTTTGGACTTTCATTTACATAGTAAAAAAAATAAAAATCCCAGCGGTGAATAAATACCACCAAAATAAAGCTTTATCTGTCTCAAAAAAATGGTAAAAAATTCATATGGGTACAGTATTGCATGACCGCGCAATTGTCATTCAAAGTGTGATAGCGCTGAAAGCTGAAAATTGCCCTGGACAGGAAGGGGGTAAAAGTGTCCGGACAGGAAGTGGTTAATATGTGGATCAGAAAAGGGCTTTTTTTAGATGAAGATTACTCAAATCTTTCAGAGTCTTATCCTTAAATAATCCTACAGAGGAATTGAGGTGGGTGGTTAAAGGTGGAAGCATTGCACAAGTGAGAATAGATATTAGTGTTAGCTCTAGTGGGTTGTTCAAAAAATGTCTCTTGACCGATAAACGTCTCGCAAACTTCTGTATGTCAATATATGCTTGGAATTTTTTTCATTTGTTTAATAGGGGCATATTTAAGGCCTTTAAGTAAGTTCAGCAGGGGTAAGGTCAGTATTGCTAAGGTTAAAAATACCCTTTCCTGTTAAAACCTCCTTTTCATAACATCTATTGTACCTTCTTCCTCCTTTCTTACCTCTATGGTGTCGCTTCTTTTCCTTATTTTTCCCTTCCCTAAAAAATGGTTCTGGTAGTTAGTGCCATTATACTGTAGACCATTGTAATTAGAATTAACCCTAGGTGAGGAAGGGGTATAGTCACTGAGTTCTCCACTGAGGTGGATTATGATTAGGTTGATTCCTCCAGGGGGGCTTGTAGTGTTGTGCATGCCCTCTAGGAGTATGAGGGAAATCATAGTTGTCATTAGATTGGTAGTGTCTGGTGTTATTAGTGGAGACACGCCTCCCCCTTGATTTGGGGCAGGGTGGATTTGATTTAAATCAAACTGATTTAAATCAATAGTCAGTAAGGCTTGATTTAAATCATAGTTTTCTACATAAAGACTAATTCTTGCTGGTATAACTTTAATATGCAAGTAGATGAAGATTTTTAGAACAACTTTTCATATTAGTTTTTTTATCCCGTTTAATAGGTTAATCATTCATATTTGGACAACTTTTCTGTTGTACTTAGGAAGGAGAAAAATAATCATTACCTTAATAACAATTTAAATAGATTTATTCAACTGAAACAATAACATTCCAGCATATTTTATTTGCTTAAACAAACATCCATGTTTGTTAACTAATTTGGCTAAACAAAATATATATATTTTAAGAAACTTAGACTCTCAGCCCCTTCCTCCTCACACTTAGTTTCACTTTCTTCTTGTGCTGATCTATTCCACTCCAAACAATCAGAAAAATATTGTTTCTATTCTATTCACTGAACTTCTTGAAACTTAGCACTGAAGGGGTTGATTCTGTATTCATAGGTTTGTTGAAGTTAGGATTAAGGTCTTTTTCTTAACTCTGTTCATGTTATAACATTTTTGCTGTGAAGAAGAGGCATGTGATCTCCACTGAGTCAAATTCAGTTTTGAGAACTGCAAAAGTAAACCAAGCATCTGTGATAATATCTTGTAGGCAGAGAAACTGCCCAATAATCTTACAAAAACCTCTGGAAGAGCATGACATTGTGAATGGATTAATGGAATGTATATTACCTTTGGATGGTAATATATTTTCCTCAAAAAGCATTTTATTTAAAAATAATCAGATTTAAATTTTAAAAAAATCAGTTTTTTTTAGTTTTTTTAAAAAATCATTGATTTTTATCCACCCTGCCTCCTATACATCATGCCATACTGGGAAGACATATGATATTGATAAGTTCATCTGCTGCAATAGCAAATATGTCTTATTTATTAGAATGCTCTAAACAATACATGGGGTGCACTACTAGGAGGCTGAGAGACTGCCTACGAGAGCATATCTATAACATCAAAAAAAGGGTACAAGGAGCACTCCTTGTCCCTGCATTATAGACGACACCGCAATAGGGATCCCACTTTTCTATAATTCATGGGGATTGATGTGGTAACCCCACATTGGAGGGGTATACACAAAACCAGAGCGGTCTCACAAATGGAAACTAGATATATCTATGAATTGGGCACTTTACACCCTGATGGGCATAATGTTGAAATCGATGTGAACCGTTTTATTGATAACAGTTAGCACCTTACGTATCATACATGTACCACACGCATTATATTTTTTATTTTTATGATTTTATGAGACCTTTTGATGATTTTTATGATATACCTTACCATATATACTATTATATATTTTACACTTTTTGCCCTTTTTGCCATTTTATTTACTATTTTGTGTTTGTTTCTATATTTTTATATTTGTATTACTGTTGGCTTGCCATTTATGGCATTTGTTTTACATTCGTCTATTTTACCTAGTTTGGCCATTTTTTGCCATGGCTTTGTTTTTAAGCGATTATTATCTTGTTTAAGACCGTATATATAAATTTTCTTTCCTTAGTTATTTTTTATCCATTTTATGGATTTATTTGGCTTTATGTCATATATGTTAGCCAATTTATGGGTGCTTTAATGTTTTATCTAAATTTTATTAAATATCTATTAACCCTGGGAGTATTTTTAACATCCATTTATTTATGCCTCGATAGAACATGACACTTCATGATTAATGATTGCATTGCATAATGACATGCTTTAGAGGAATATACTTTATTTCCCATAAATTACTTGCTGACTTTTCCCCCCTTTCATAGTATTTGCTGGAATGGTATTTTAAACGACATTAAGTTGTCACCGCCATTATTGTTTACATTAACTTACCTTGTTATTGTCTTTACCTATTAAGTTAGGCATCTTATCACTGTTCCGCAACATCCATGGCAAAATGGCGCCGCACATGCGTGGGGACATTTTGTGTAATTTGGTCTTCGTCAAAATGGCGCCGATGTCACACGCACGCACCATTTTGCCTATAAAATGAATGTAACAATTACATGGAGTCATTGGTATCCACCCTCTGAAGAAGTGTGCGTGCACGAACCGCGTTAGGAGCCAAAAGACGCTGTGACGTCACCCCGCCGGCGCCATGTGGAAGCCCCGGTGGCCATCTTAATTACTGGATGGTTAGTCTAAGTGCATTTACTCTGCTGCTCACTGTTTTTTTCTGGAGTTTTGGAATTGCTATAATTTTGCTTTTATTCTAATAAATGTATACCTACTTTACTACACTATGGGCACTCCCTATGGTCTCCTGCATGGAGCAATTTATTTATAGAGGCCCCCCATGATCCAGCCAACATAGCATCCAGAGAAGGGAGTCCCTTTCAAGCAGGCTTCTACACACGTCCATCCCTTAAAGGGATCTCTGGCCAGCTGGACCATATTCCTACCTGTGAGTTCCTGACAAGCACCACCATAACCAGAAGGAGGATTGGCCCAGACTAGGACCCTACCCAACCTCTAGAGGAGACCCCTGGAGTGATATTTAATTCGTATTTACTTTACGCATCTGGTGGGTGCATAATTTCACCACACATTTTGGAGCACTAATTGCAGATTCTACAACTATTTTGCACCTAGATTTGCACAGACTATCACTTTATTGGCACTCAAACATCATTACTTTGTGTTTTTAGCACTGCACCTATTTTATCCATTATACAGTGAAGAACAGAAGTATTTGAACACCCTGCGATTTTGCAAGTTCTCCCACTTAGAAATCATGGAGGGGTCTGAAATTCACATTGTAGGTGCATTCCGACTCTGAGAGACAGAATTTAAAAAAAAAAAAAAAAAAAAAAAAAAAAACACAGGAATTCACATTGTATGATTTTTAAAGAATTTGTCTTGCACTGCTGAACATAAGTATTTGAACACCTAAGACACAGCAAGATTTATGGCTCTCAAAGACCTGCTACTGTGCCTTTAAAAAGTCCACCTCTACTCCACTCATTAATCTAACTTAGTAGCACCTGTCTGAGCTCTTTAAAGACACCTGTCCACCCCACAGTCAGTCAGACACCAACTACTACCATGGGCAAGACCAAAGAGCTGTCAAAAGACACCAGAGACAAAATTGTGGACCTCCACAAGGCTGGAAAGGGCTACGGGGCAATTGCCAAGCAGCTTGGTGAAAATAGATCAACTGTTGGAGCAATTGCTAGAAAATGGAAGAGGCTAAAGACGACTGTCAGTCTCCCTCGAACTGGGGCTCCATGCAAGATCTCACCTCGTGGGGTATCACTGATAAGAAAGGTGAGGAATCAGCCCAGAACTACAAGGGAGGAGCTGGTCAATGACATGAAGAGAGCTGGGACCACAGTTTCAAAGGTCACTGTCGGTAGAATACTACGCAGTCATGGTTTCAAATCATGCATTTCACGGAAGGTTCCCCTGCTCAAGTCATCACATGTCCAGGCCCATCTGAAGTTTGCCAATTACCATTTGGATGATCCAGAGGAGGCATGGGAGAAAGTCATGTGGTCAGATGAGACCAAAGTAGAACTTTTTAGTCTAAACTTCACTCGTCGTGTTTGGAGGAAAAAGGATGAGTTGCATCCCAAGAACACCATCCCTGCTGTGAAGCATGGGGGTGGTAACATCATGCTTTGGGGGTGCTTTTCTGCAAAGGGGACAGGACGACTGCACTGTATTGAGAGGATGAAAGAGGCCATTTATTATGAGATTTTGAGCAAAAACCTCCTTCCCTCAGTCAGAGTATTGAAGAGGGTCGTGGCTGGGTCTTCCAACATGACAATGAACCAAAGCACACAGCCAGGATAACCAAGGAGTGGCTCCGTAAGAAGCATATCAAGGTCCTTGAGTGGCCTAGCCAGTCTCCAGACCTAAATCCAATAGAACATCTTTGGAGGGAGCTGAAACTCCGTGTTGCTCAGCGACAGCCCTGAAACCTGACAGATCTAGAGAAGATCTGTGTGGAGGAGTGGGCCAAAATCCCTGTTGCAGTGTGTGCAAACCTGGTCAAGAACTACAGGAAACGTTTGACCTCTGTAATTGCAAACAAAGGCTTCTGTACCATATATTAACACTGATTTTCTCAGGTGTTCAAATACTTATGTTCAGCAGTACAAGACAAATAAATTCTTTAAAAATCATACAATGTGATTTCCTGAATTTTTTTTTTTTATAAATTCTGTCTCTCAGTGTGGGAATGCACCTACAATGCGAATTTCAGACCCCTCCATGATTTCTAAGTGGGAGAACTTGCAAAATCGCAGGGTGTTTAAATACTTCTGTTCCTCACTGTATATTGGTGAGACCTGGCCACGAAGAGGATATCATCTAGATAGGGAATGATCATAATAGACCTCGTTCTTAGGGGGGGCCAAGGTCTCCCCCAAGCACTGTTGTAAAAATTCCTGGCGCCAAGGCCAGACCAAAGGTAGAGTCTGACACTGCCAGTGGTGGATCTCTTTACCAATCCTTAGGTATTTCTGACACACATGCTGTATGGAGAAGTGCAGATACGCACCCCTCAGATCCAGAGTAGCCATGAAACAATCTGGGTAAAAGATGTTTTTTTTTTTCACAGAGATCAATTCCATCCTGAAACGTTTGTATCTTAAAGACTGATTGAGAGGGCGCAGGTTTAAGATAAGGTGAAACTTGCCTAATGGCTTTTTCACTATGAAAACATGGGAATAAAATCCCATCCCTTCCTCGTTCTGGGGAACCTGAGTAAGGACTCGTTGATCCACCAGGTCTCTAATCAAGCCACATAGAGCCTGTGCCTTCTCCTGATACTTGGGAAGGTTTGTTACCAGATACCTGAAACTGGCATCGAACTCCAACCTGTACTTCTTTTCTATCACGTCCAGAATGTACTCGTGCGAGGAGATTGAAGCCCACTGACCAAGAAAGGTCCCCAGTCTTCCTCCCACTGGGATGCTCGAGTCAATGAGACTTGGCAGGAGCCCTGAGGAGGATTGCATAAGAGCCCCCTCTTACCCTTGTTCTTGTGCCCTGTGCAATGTTTCTTGGGCTGAACATCCTTACTTTGCTGGACCTACGTTTGACGAAAAACCCTCCTGGAGTAAGAGCTATTTTTACTCTCTGGAAACGCCCTCTTTTTATTTGCTGTACGCTCCAAGGCCTCCTGGAGATCTGGACCAAAAAAAATTTATCACCTGAAAAGGGTAAGGCACAAAGGCCCAGGGCTTCAACTATAATGCCCTTCTAGCCAAATTCACCAGGGCAGATGTTCTTGCAGCTAGTTTAACCGATTTGGCTGAGGCATCAGCGAGGAAACCTACCGCTCTAAACAGCAAAGGAAAGGACTTTCGTATTTGTTGCCTGGAAGTCCCTGCCAAGAGATGCGTCTGTAACTGGGTAAGGCAGCATTCCAGAATCCCACCTAATCCAAAAGAGTAATTTTCTTGAAAGGTGGGACATTTCTCACAAGTTTATTCCGAATACTTGGTGGTCTCCTATAAATTAATTTAGGATCAGGTGGGATTCTTCAAATGTGGGAGGTGAATTATATAACATTAAGAAATTTGTTTCATGTGATAGTCATGTCACGTATTTGTTGGAATGTCCCTGTCACCTTCAATACGTGGGAAGAACAACTAGAAAATTATCTGTAAGACTGGGTGAGCATATTAGAAACATTTAAAAAGGTTTTAAACATCAGTTTGTCCTACCATTTTAGGAAGTGCCATAATAGGGATCCATCTTTGCTCAGGTTCTGTGGGATCGACAAAGTTGAGCCTCATTGGCGTGGTGGAAACATGACTAAGTCGATTTCACAGAATGAGACAAGATGGATCCTAAAATTGAATACATTATTCCCAAAGGGGTTGAATATAGATGTTGATCTTGTTTCTTGTCAAATTGGTAGTGTTTAACAGATATGAATTCCTTGATTGTTTTTTGTAGAATTTGGGGGTTTTTTTTCATTATTATTTTTCTTTGAAATTATTTTTATTTATTTTGTTTTTTATTTTATATTTATTTTTTTATTGTTTATTTTTATTTCTATATATTTTTTATTTTGTTTTTTTATCATATTTTTTCATGTATTTAATGAATATGGAGTAATTTTAAGTGATTGTGGTTTTAAGTATTGAAATTGTTATGTGTATGTGGGCTTGGAGATTGTAATTGGGAAGTGGATTGGAGGGATGAGGAGTTATAGGGTTCATGAGATGGATTTGGCTGAATGAAAAAAAGGGGAGGAGTAGTGGAGAGGTATAAAAAAGAACCTGTGAGATGGAAAATGAGGTCTTGGATAACACCCTGGAGGGCGAAACGCGTCAACTTATTTCCGGTCCCGGTGGGTGCGTGGTGACGTCACTTCCAGTGAGTGGAACGCATGCTGGTTTGCGGCCTTCCAGAGTGATTTCCTGCTATTTGAAAAGGGATTTTGATTTATCTTTGCCAGTCCACTTCTATAAATGAATTAAGCCTTATAATATGAGCCTTTGTGCCGATTATGAAAGAATGAGGAAAGAACAAACGGAGGGTGCACAGGCCTAGTGCATTACCATAAAAAATGTTTAATAAGAAATGGAGTAGGTGTTGTACTCACAAACGACAATAAAGTCAAGGCACATCATAAAAGAACAGCTGGGTCAACACCGCGCTGAGTAACAGTCCGCAATAGGGAGTGTAAACATCCAATAGGCTGATGCATTTCGAGGACTTGCCTCTTCCTCAGAGCCATGGCTTTTTGGGACTTAATTTATTAAACATTTTTTATGGTAATGCACTAGGCCTGTGCGCCCTCTGTTTGTTCTTTCCTCATTCAGTATATTTGGATTCCTCCGGTCTATTTGAGGGCAGCAAGGTGTGCATGTTCCAGGACATTCCTAATGTGGTTGTAGCTTGCATCGAGTCCATCCCCAAGCGCAGGAGCATTTGTGTTTGCTGGTTCTATGCTGATTATGAAAGCCTGAATACTATTTTAATCATGAATTCCCACGGCTCCGTCTAATAACAGAAATGCGCACTCACCGGAAACGCATGGGTTATGCGCGTGTGTGATCATGCATCACAAGCAATAGGTACATCTGAGGTCAGGCAGCCAAGCATCTCCCTCACGGTGGATCCTCACAGACTCTTAGCTCAGGTACAGGGGTCCCTTTAAGGTCAGCCCGGCGTTCCTTGTAAAAGGTGCAGCCTCCCCTCTGATGATGTGCCTCTAGTACGAAAGGCCTAAGGAGGAGCTGCGCAGAACGTGACGTCATTCCGCCGCCGGAGCCACGAGGAGGCCCGGCGGCCATCATTACTAAGGGGTCAGTATTGCTGCTTACTGTGTTTGAAGTCTGACATGCATACTGCCCTGTATTATGTTTTAAATTAATAAATACTTTGGACATACTACACTATCTTTGGCATTTGTGTTCTGGGGCTCCTTTTTGGAGCTATCACCCCCACAGAAATAAACACCTTTGCCATCCTGAGAGGAAGTTCTTTTACAAGGAACGCCGGGCTGACCTTAAAGGGACCCCTGTACCTGAGCTAAGAGTCTGTGAGGATCCACCGTGAGGGAGATGCTTGGCTGCCTGACCTCAGATGTACCTATTGCTTGTGATGCATGATCACACACGCGCATAACCCATGCGTTTCCGGTGAGTGCGCATTTCTGTTATTAGACGGAGCCGTGGGAATTCGTATTTGTACAGTGTACTACTGTGGACATTTATTTAGTGACTTTTTTACTTCGCTAAGCGCTGCACTCTGTTGTTCTAGAATTGTTGATATATTTTAAGGCATTATGGTTGCCTATAGTGTTCTAGCTGCTGACATTTAAGACAGCGCTCACTACCCTTTTTACTATTTTAATCATGTGAGTGCATAGAAGGCAGCCTTTTTCATACAATTAAAGTTTTCTTTTTACAGTATTGCACTATTTGTTGTTTTTTGTTTTGTTTTCACTTGTCATCTAATCCCGGGAGTCGTTCCTGGAGAACATTGAGCACAGAGTTATCTGGGAGGACATGCCCAGTCACTTTAAGCTTGTTTGACTCTTTTGCCATACCGTAGAGAGTCTACTCCATCTGGTGAGTGGGGATACAGCATTAATCACGGATGGTGGGAGCACATTTGTTTGAAGAATTTGTGAGCACATTTTTTTGGGGGGGATTGAGCACAATTTATATATAATTTTTTGGGGACTTTTATTTTTAGTAGTTTAATTTTTATATATAATTTATTTGCACTGTGGAGTGTTTAAAAATGTACCCTCTTACCTGCCAATTAAGGGCCGGGAGGAGATCAGAAACTATTATCTACTGTATCCCAACAATCACCCAACTGTAGGAGGTACAAAGTGGAGCCCACAAGCGTCCCTGGCAATGTCCTCCGGGTTCCGTTCCCTGCAACGTCAAAAACTGACATTAACTAATACACTAAAATCACATAGTAAAACATTACTGTATCAAACCATTTCACATACATTTTGTCCCTAGTGCTTTGTCCTGTGCCCTGCCTGCATTTTTACTGTTCTTTCTGCCTGGAAACTGAGAAATGTCCATGGTGTCCAAAAAGCGTCCCTTTAGGTCAAAAGCGGTTTTAGACCAGCTAAAGAACAGTGATAGTAAATCAGAACCACTTGCAGAATTGAGTGATTCGTGGGGAAATTCATCAGAAACTGAAAACGATTTTGCGTTGTTGCTCAGTGAGAACTTGGCGCTATATCAAATTTCAGTATTTTTGGTTTGATTATATTATTGAATCAACATTATTATATTATTTATGATTACTTATTAAATTATAATTTATGATTTTGTGTTTCAAATTTTAACATACCTGGGATGTTTACTAGACTCTTGCTCGGACAGATTTCAGTGAGTTATTCCTAAAAATTACAGGCCTACAATGAAAAAAAAACTACATATTTCCATGCAAAAAAAAGGTACCGCTTTGAGCACAGAAATATGGACATAATCAGACCGCTAGGGAGGTTAAAGGCATCTTCCAAGTATGTAATTTAAAGGGCTGTTTAAAAGAACTCACTTTCTACTCTACTGTATTTTATTTGCTTTGTTAAATGTCCTCTTGACAGTGTCCAGCTCCCCATGCCCTTTTTTGACAATTTAGTTTCTAGTTTCACTGCAGAGCTAACAGGGGACAGATGCTGCATCCACCTAGGTATGATGGGTTTTTTTTTTCTACAGTCCGTACTTTTCTTTTAAACCACGATAGTGATCTTAGTCTCTTTTCTTTCAAGTAATAGAAACCACCACCTCTGGACTCCCAAAACACCCTTCACCCATGTAAAAGTTGGGTGCTTACCCTCATATTGGATCTTTTAGATCACAGGAGGTCATAGAAAGCCTGTGAGGGATAGCTTCAAACTCCAGTAAGACATGCCACCACAATGAAAGGTAGTTTCACAATCACTTACTTTTGGCCAACATGTCACCAATTCCAATTTCCACTGTCTCCAAATAATATAGATTTTTCTCGGGTTAATAAAAAAGGAACAAGGAACATCTAGTGCTCTCCATTTGAGTATAATGTACAGGGGTTAGACAAAAAAAAAATTGAAACACAACATGATTTGCAGGCATGAAAAGGACTACGTTTCTTGTTAAAAGCAGAAGTGATAACACTCTTGAGTCCGCTGTGTGATGAGACAGCTAACAGGTGTGAAGCCTAACACTCATCATTCACGGCATGCCCTGCTAGTAAGACAGTCATGTCAGAGCTTACTGAGCTTCAAAAAGGGCAAATTGTTGGTGCCTCTGACTGAACTTACCAATTTATTTGCCATGTCACGAGGTGCAATATGACAGGTTATGATGGCATATACAGTTTCTGGGAAAACATTATCTGATAAGCGTAAGCCCTGTCGACGTGGTCAACTGACAGAAAGGCAAAAAGGACATTGTGCAGGATTGCAACCCGAAATAAAGAAACTGCTGCAAAAGTGACTGCAGAGCTCAATCTCAGTCCTCACAGGACTGAGAAACAGCAGAAGGCCAAAAGTTTGGCCCAACTTCTCTTTTAAGTAGTGAATGTGTATGAAATGTTTTTGGAGAAAATGAATAATGTTTAGGCTCCGTTCACACCAAAGTGTTTTTAGTGCTTTTTGCAGAAACGCATTACAGTCCATTTAACATGGTTTCATATAGAACATGTTCACATCTATGCTTTTTAAGCAGCTGCATTTTTGGAAAGGGTCAGGGACTTTTTAAAAGCAAGAAGCATTTTTGTTATAATAGAGTTCAATGGAGAAGCTGCTGCAATGCATGGTAGTGCGTTTTGCTGTTTTTCAAATTTATTCTGCCCAGCAAAAAAAAAAAAAATTCCACTTAAACAAAAAAAAAACAAAAAGCTAAACAAAAACACAAGAACTGCGAAAAGCTATGCAAAACGGACAAAAAGCAAACCGCATAGGTGTGAATGGAGCCTTAGGGTCATTTTAAAAGAGTGTGTACAAGACACTGGTGTCACAGTCAGTGCGCAATTTTTTAAAAAACTGATAGCAAAAAAAGTGAATGTTTTGACAAGAGGCATACAAAGTCTTTTTTTTTGTAGAAAACAGGCAAGAATATTCTGTAGTAATTTGTTTTAAAAATTATACCTAAGGTGAAAAACCTGTACTACGCTATATGAAATATTTAAACTTGTACCTATGGGTAAGCTTATAAAGCATTACCTATAAGTACTGTCAATAGCTAAACTTGCACTGTTTTGTAGATGTTCATATTGGCTTAAGCTGATGAAGTCACTTGTGAAGGCGCAGTGTGCTCTGAACTCAAGGTGGGCTGAGTGTATGGTGAATGCAGACAGCGCCTTGCTGTAGATGTTCACATCAGCTTCAGCTGATGAAGTCACTTGAGCAGGCGCTGTATGCTCAGAATTCAAGGTGGGTTGAGTGTATGGTGAATGCAGACAGCACCTTGCTGTAGATGTTCACATCGGCTTCAGCTGATGAAGCCACTTGCGCAGGCGCAGTATGCTCTGCATTCACGATGGGCTCAGTGTATGGTGAATGCAGACAGCGCCTTGCTGTAGATATTCACATCAGCTTCAGCTGACGAAGTCACTTGCGGAGGCGCAGTATGCTCTGAATTCAAGATGGGCTGTGTATGAATGCAGACAGCGCCTTGCTGTAGATATTCACATCAGCTGACGAAGTCACTTGCGGAGGCGCAGTAAGCTCTGAATTCAAGATGGGCTGTGTATGAATGCAGACAGCACCTTGCTGTAGATATTCACATCAGCTGACGAAGTCACTTACACAGGCGCAGTATGCTCTGAATTCAAGATGGGCTGTGTATGAATGCAGACAGCACCTTGCTGTAGATATTCACATCAGCTTCAGCTGACGAAGTCACTTGCGCAGGCGCAGTATGCTCTGAATTCAAGATGGGCTGTGTATGAATGCAGACAGCACCTTGCTGTAGATATTCACATCAGCTGACGAAGTCACTTACACAGGCGCAGTATGCTCTGAATTCAAGATGGGCTGTGTATGAATGCAGACAGCACCTTGCTGTAGATATTCACATCAGCTTCAGCTGACAAAGTCACTTGCGCAGGCGCAGTATGCTCTGAATTCAAGATGGGCTGTGTATGAATACAGACAGCACCTTGCTGTAGATATTCACATCAGCTTCAGCTGACGAAGTCACTTGCGCAGGCGCAGTATGCTCTGAATTCAAGATGGGCTGTGTATGGTGAATGCAGACAGCGTCTTGCTGTAGATATTCACATCAGCTGACGAAGTCACTTGCGGAGGCGCAGTATGCTCTGAATTCAAGATGGGCTGTGTATGAATGCAGACAGCGCCTTGCTGTAGATATTCACATCAGCTTCAGCTGACGAAGTCACTTGCGGAGGCGCAGTATGCTCTGAATTCAAGATGGGCTGTGTATGGTGAATGCAGACAGCGTCTTGCTGTAGAGATTCACATCAGCTGACGTCACTTGCGCAGGATGCTCTGAATTCAAGATGGGGTGTGTATGGTGAATGCAGGCATTGCCTTGGTGTAGATGTTCACATCGACTTCAGCTGATGAAGTGACTTGCTCAGGCACAGCATGCTCGGAATTAAAGGTGGGCCAAGTGTATCATGAATGCAGACAATGTCTTGCTGTGATAGGGACTCCCATGTGCATGCAGGAATGACAAACACGGCCCAGTCATTCAAACAACCAGAAAGAGTGAACCCAGAAAGAAGACCAGACGTTAATGGCTCTGTACAAAAGGTCAGTCTGCCATAATGCGATAGTACATGGTGCACACCAGCACATTATGGTAGAAACCTGCAGTGAACCGTGAAAAATAAAAATTGTTGTTTACTACCACTGAGGTATGGTCACCATGCCTACCTATATATTCACCTCACAGCATGTACATTGCAAATGAATTCCGAACTAAAACTGCACTTCAGTTAGCACTGCCTTTCACATTAAATGGCATGGGCTGAAAATGTCAGACATTTTGGTGGCTAAAACTATCTATAGCATACTATAGACCAAAAAAGCCTAATCTACATTACATTGATAATCACATACCACCAGAGAACAAAGAGCACAGCAAAGCGCGCTAAAACCCAAGGCAGGATGAGAGGGCGGGCTTCCGTTTTAAAGACTAGCCGAGCCAACTGGTGAAGGAGAAGCCTTCTCCTCCGATTACATCATCAGAGACCGGCCAATCTGCGTGTGGGGCTGAAGAGAAGCTCGGCTTCCCCGCATAAAAAGTCTCTTCGCGGCGCTCTGCCTCCTTAGTAGTTTCTAGTATTGCTGCTAGTCCTAGTCTCCTCCCTTCACAGAGTGCTGTCTACGCGGAAGGTTACAGTTCCCCTTCTGCCGTTGGTGTATCCGTGCGCGAGGCGGTGCAAGAAAGGAAGAGAGCTCTTGTGGTCGCCATTTTAGGTTGCTCCGTTCGCTAGGTAGAGGCATAAGCTTCTGCTAGATTTTGTTTTTTTCTCTGTGAGCTTGTTCCTTTAAAAGCCGTCAAGCTGGATATGTCAGGGGGTGGCGTGATTAGGGGGCCGGCAGGTAATAATGACTGTCGGATATACGTGGGGAACCTGCCTCCAGACATCCGCACCAAGGACATAGAGGACGTGTTCTACAAGTACGGCGCCATCCGAGACATCGACCTGAAAAACCGGCGTGGAGGCCCGCCATTTGCTTTCGTGGAGTTCGAGGACCCCAGGTAATGAGTCGGTTATGCAGGTTGAGTGTAAGGCAGAGCGTGCAGTTTTCTCCTATGCCGCGCTAGGCCCAGCCTGCCTCGTGAATCTTCCACAGCAAGGTGGGCGGCCGTGCAGCCATGAGCACATGCTCGAGTAGGCCTTTCTAGCGCCCCCTAGGGGAGGAGGCGGCGGTCTGGGCCGCGTGGCTTTAACGGTGCGGTCTTTGTTTGCAGGCGTGATTTACGGCCGATGTACACACATGGGGGTCAACTGGGCCTGCACCGTGCTTTCACTGTGAAGTCTTCGGGCCCAATTCACAAAGCTTTAGCATAAGGGATGAAGATCGTCATTTAGCAATGTGAATATTATTTTTATAAAACCCCGAAGCCCGGGATCACACTGCAGTACGGGACACCACATGTAATTCCCACTGAGATCGCATGGTATTACTGTGTGAAATCCATGCAAATGTTTGTGTGGTGCAATTTGAGCCATTCATTTTGTATGGCTCAAATCGCATCTGTCCCAAAAAGTGGCAGAACCCTTCTTTTAAATCTGCACCCGAATCGCATTCTTGCGTGTTCTCAGCCATGCAACGCAATTTCTGGCAATCGCATCATATTTTGCGATCTGTTTTGGGGCGTTGTTGAGTTATCGTTGACACTTGCACTAGATCGCATTAATGTAATCGCAATGTGGTGTGGGAAACTGTATTGGTGTGAACCAGGCCTTAGGGCCCTGGTGCTCAACCTGTGGCCCTTTGGTATATGATATGCGGCCCTCGGACCTCAGCAGTAGTAGTGGGAACGATTATGGTAATAGCAATTCGCTCTAATAGCCTCCTGTAACATGTTGCTAGTTTCATATTGTTTTCTGCAGCATATCCCCAGCCAAAAATGTAACATGTCCATACATTCAAACCCTCATTTCTGCAGTCTTGACAGTCCTCTCAAGCATTACATATATTGAACATTATGTGCATCCCTTTGATGTCAGGGATAGCATTTCAGACCCTCTTTAGCTCATCCGATGACAACTTTATACAATTTTCTTATTCAAATTCCTTTAGAGTTACCTTCAACTATGTAGTTCAAGAGCCTGCCTGATTGCATTCAAATTGAAATCATTTAGTTTTGGTGAAACTAAAGAAAAAATATACAAGAAGATTGAATAATGTATGGCAGGCCTTGGATTAAAAGCTAAAGTGAGGGCTTCTGCAAAATCTACCAGTGGAGCCCCCTTACTAGAGAAGATAAATGCTTGCGCAGGTAGGGGGGGATGAATGAATAAAAATACTTGCCCTAGGCATCATTCACACAAGGTGTTTATTTGCATAATTGCATTGTACAGCTGAATTGAGAAGGGCCACCCACATTCCAGCAAAATGAACCCTGCTGGGGATGATTGGATGTGTGCCCCATGCAGGGCTGTGTTTTGCTGACACAATTTGTTGCATGCATTCCCTTGTCAGCAGTCTATTGTAATGCAGCGGCTCCACGGATACAGCCACTGCTCCCAGTGTGACAAATGTCAGTGTACAGCTCCACACTTACCTTGGAACTTTAGTCAGAAATTAAAGTCCTGCTAGGTCACTTCATCATGACCCCTTGAGCTATGAAAAGCATTAAAAATAGGTGCCTGTACAGTTTAAAATCCAGTAATGCACCATCACGTTCTGCCCTGAACATGCTCAGTTGCTGTGTTTTTTTTTTTTTTTTTTTGTTTTTTTTCTTCGCTATGTTGAAAATCAAAGCCACTAGAGGCCGATCTCCTAAAAACTTAACTTTTACTGCTGGCCTTGGGCTTCAGCAAAATGGCAGCCTCCAGCAAGAAGAAACCAAACCAATGCTGGAAGTAATTTACAGCACACACAATATCATTGAGGAATGTATGTTCCTTGCTTAATCGCTTCCATACAGTGCACTTTTACCCCCTTCCTGCCCATTGCAATTTTCAGGTTTTCAGTGCTCACACTTTGAATGACAATTGCGTGGTCATGCAACACTGTACCCATATGGAATTTTTATCTTTTTTTCTGACCGATAGAGCTTTATTTTGATGGTATTTAATCACCTCTGGGGTTTTTATTTTTTCTTAAACCAAAAACCACAGAAAATTTTGAAAAAAAAAACACTTTTTTTTTTCTTAGTTTTTGTTATAAAATTTTGTAAATAAGTGATTTTTATCCTTCACTGATGTGCGCTGAGGCTGCACTGATGGGCACTGATGAGGAGGCACTGGTAGGTGGCACAGATGGGCATTGACAGGCATCACTGACTGGCATTGATAGGTGGCACTGATGAGTGACACTGAAAAGCAGCTTAGATTGGCACTGAAGGGCACTGACAGGTGGCATGGATGAGCACTGAGATCTGGCACTGATGGACACTGACAGGTGGCGCTGCTGGGGAACGCCGATTGCCAGCTCTCCTCCTCACGAGCTGTCAGCGTGACAGCTCGTGAGGAGAGAAATGCCGATAACCGGCGTTTACCTGTGATCAGCTGTGATTGGACACAGCTGATCACATGACCGAGCCGACATCTTTGGCTATTTCCGTGTATCGGTGATCTGTTTCTAAAGGGGCACAGCGCATTGCCGCGCTGCGCACTCCCAGAGCTGCGCGGTTAGAATGGGAGGACGTCATATGACGTCCTCCCAGAACAAGAGAACCGCCTTGCATCCGTCACTACTATATGGCGGGTGGGAGGTTGTTAAGCAGTATTGGGACATAGTGGCTGTGTCCATGAAGCCACAGTCAAAGTGCTTTCTGCTGTTCTGGAATGTGGCCTTCTGCTGAACAGCTTTGTGGAGCCAGTTGCATGAAGTTGAAATGTGTGTAGGCAACTTGTGCTAGCATTGTTTTTATATGACATCAATCTTGCCAATATTTAGTCTTTTTTTTTTTTTTTTTTTTTTTGTCCTGTATTTTAAGCAAATGTGACCTTTTTCCCAAAAAAAAATAAAAATTAGAGACACTGTTCCCCTTCACTTTTGGCCTCCTCAAGGCTGCTGCATCTCATTTTGGTCTGGTACATGCTGCTTTTGCGTTCTGGCAGAGCCCTGTGGCATATCTGTAGACATGCAGGGGGATTTCCATGCATGCGCAGACACACTGTTTTGTACATAAAAGGCTGTGAAGTTATAAAAAAAAAAAAAATCCATATATGGGTGCGGTGTGGATTTGTTTATATTTGGATTGAAGGTCCACTTTATACAAATACAGCTATGCAAACAAAGTTTATTTTTTTTTTTCTTTCAGGGATGCTGAAGATGCAGTGTATGGAAGAGATGGCTATGATTATGATGGCTATCGTTTACGTGTAGAGTTTCCAAGAAGTGGCAGAGGAGCTGGTGGAAGAGGGGGTGGTGGTGGAGGCGGTGGCGGCGGCGGTGGTGGCGGTGGTGGTGGTGGTGGAGGTGCTCCTCGTGGAAGATATGGGCCTCCATCCAGGCGTTCAGAGTACAGAGTAGTAGTATCAGGTAAGGGTAATATATGTGGTGCATGTAATTTCTGCGTTTGTCAATTGAAGTTATAGGTAGTCTTTGAATTCAGCATGCAAAAATTGATTTGTTTACGTTAACACTAACATTTTTGTACACTATAGTAAAAAAATAGAAGCTTTAGGTTATGAACATGTATAAAGTTAAAGGTGTTCATTTTTTTCCATCTCTGTTGTCCAAGACTAAACACCTTAAATTTAAAGGCTTAATGTTTTTTAAAAAAAAATAAGACATGTCACACTTACCTGCTCAGTGTAATGTTTTTGCACAAACCAGCCCTGATTCCCCTCTTCTTGGGTTCCCCACCGGCGTTTGACTCCTCCCTCCTTTCGGGTGCCCCCACAGCAAGCCGCTTTCAGGAGTTTTAATCCCTCACCAGATTCTTAAACCCCCCCCCCAACTTTATCCAAAACCAAGAATACTTTCACAAGAGTTCATTTTTTGTACTAGCAAGTGTTAAGCTCCTCTCTCATCTTTCATTTCAGGACTTCCTCCAAGTGGAAGCTGGCAGGATCTGAAGGATCACATGCGTGAAGCAGGTGATGTATGTTACGCTGATGTTTACCGAGATGGTACTGGTGTCGTGGAGTTTGTGCGAAAAGAAGATATGACCTATGCAGTGCGGAAACTGGATAACACTAAATTTAGGTCACATGAGGTAAATATATTAGATTTTCTGCTTTCCTTCTACCATTGCTGCATGGTTATTAATGGGGGTATTAATCTTGTGGGTCTAAAGGTAAGATTGTCTAGGCTTCTTCAATAACAATGGATTTCCATCACCTTCAGAGTATATCATCTTGCCTGCAATGCATAGCTGTTTAAGCTTGGCTTGTTCAATCCCAGGTTCTATCTGTTTAATAGGGAGAAACTGCCTACATTCGTGTAAAAGTCGATGGTCCGAGAAGCCCAAGCTATGGAAGATCGCGTTCTCGCAGTCGTAGTCGTAGCAGAAGCCGTAGTAGAAGCAACAGTCGCAGCCGCAGCTACTCTCCAAGAAGAAGCCGAGGATCCCCTCGCTACTCTCCCCGTCACAGCAGATCTCGTTCCCGTACATAAATAGAAAAGTGATGCTTCTTTTGTAGCCCCTCATGTTGTATACAGTTACTTTATTCAGTACTTTTTTAATTCACTGTTTTATTAAAGTTTTGAAGTGCTAAGCCTTCTGTGTAGAATAGTAAGGCTAATGCTTACACCAGTATCTTCCTTTTCCATTCCTTCATGCCCAAAAAGCGTATTTAGCAGTTGTAGGTATAATTTCACAAGTCGACCAGCCTCTCTTCAGAAGCACCAGTGTTGTGGTGTGTTGTCTGCAATGTGTGGTGGCGGTGGGGATTTGGGGTGGTTGTGGTTTAAATATTAACTTTTTTTTTTTTCTCCTTTTCATTTGTGGGGAAATCTTGTTTTACCTTGCTTTTCATGTGTCTTTCTGTAGACATATCTGAAGAGATGGATTATGGAGGACATTTCAATCATTTTAGGATTTTCAGATGGAGGCTTGAGGAGGATCAAATCAAAAATGGAGGCCATGGTATGACTCCAAGTGCTATTGTGAGACAAATTGGCAGTATTGAATTTATGCTATAAGTATTATAAAAGCAAGACCTTGGATTGCTCCTTAAACTAATAAAGTGCTTGTAGGGTGAAGTCTGCCACGATATTGTTTTGTGGGCCTCTTAACTTGTTTACAGTATAATATCAATACTGCTAACTCTGCATGTCCTCTCTGTGACTGACTGGTAAACATTGCTATTGTGTTTTTGTTTTGTTTTTTTTGTTTTTTTTTTTTATTTTATTTTTTATTTGTCAGAATTAAATAGATTTCAAAATCAGATGTTTGTAGACTATTGTTGAAGGACAGTTTATTTTTTTTTTTTTTTTCTTTTGATACCTAAAACTACTCATTACAGGCTTGTAGGTTGCAGCGCTTCCTTTTCCACTCATTTATACATTTTTAAAAGCTTTTTGTTATTCAATCTATTATCTTACAGTACAATTTTTGCCATATTCTTGTAATACACCACATTGATATTTTTAAGGGTTGAAACAGCAGAGAAATACAACATGCGAGATGTGGAAATGCATGCTACTATAGCTTCTATAGGTAGTATTGTAAGCCTTCAACTTTGGTGATGCCTGATTTGTTTACCCCTTGTGGCCACATTGGATAATTGTCAGGATAGCTCCATCAAAAATAAGTCCAAGCTTTTGTGTACACATAAGGATGCTGTTACTTTTCAATTTGATTCAGATGCTCATTGGACCCTTGGTGCTTGGGACCCCTTCATACCAAGTGTGTTTGTTTTTTTGTACCTTAATGCAGAGAATGCATTCGAATTAAAAAAAAACAAAAACCCTTTTTACCCCCTTTTCCCCCTAATTTTCTCCAATCTGGAAAACATGATCTGTGTGTTGTGCCAAAGAAACTTTTGATAGACCCCATGGGTAAAAGTGGTACTTCAGGCAGCCTAATAAAGACAGTTTATATAATTAAACTATCTTGGCTGCCAAAGTGATTGTAATTTGTCTGCTTAGCTTCAGGGTTCATACAGCTGTGGGCAACATCATTATATATTTTTGTCTTTGCAGCATCTGGTGTCATCTGCTTAGTGATGCTGTTTTCTACAAATTAAGACTCTTTAAATACTACTATAGCTTTTGGCTGATATAGTTCTGCGGAATGCCACTGTATATTTTAGCAGCTTGCTGCAAATTATGTATGGGAGTTAAACTAAAAGCATCAAGAAACTACTTAAGAGCATCATGGGGTATTGTAGTGCCCTTACTTCACAAGGGACCAGGTAGAACGTTTGAGTATGGCAAAACTGCATCACTCTTTAGTGTTTGAAGCAAACCTTTAGCCATGAATTGGGATAAGTCCGTTCAGCAATGAAGGCTTTTTACCTTCCTTCCTCACAAGATGCTTTAGAATGTACACACAGGCTTGGTGAGATGTAACATGCCGGCACAGGTTGGTGATGCTATGAATGAACTGTGCACATGCTTAAGAGTTTTACCATCCCAGCCTGTGCATTTAAGATGACCAAAGACCCAGAAAAAAAAAAAAGGGAGATGTCTGTTCCAGTGAGGGAGACTGAAGATGTCTTGACACTGCAAGGGAGGCAAGTATTTGTGTTTTGTTCTGCTTTAAGTTTGATGGAGTTATCCTTGTTCAGGAAAAAGATAACTAAAAAGACAACTTGAAAGGCCACCAAGTTAATTGCTTACAGTAGATTTACTTTAATTGTGGGAAATGGGGGGAGCATTTTAGGTGGGGTTATATGAGAGCTCAAGTGTATATTTTGTTTTCCTTTAAGTCAGTCATTGAGAGTAGAAATAAGGAAGCTGCCATTGCTGAATTTTTTTATTATTTTTTTTTTAAAGATGTAGGCTATGACTTTACAGCTTTACACACTGAGTCGCTGACGTGTAACAAGTGTGCAACACAAGTTCATACATACCAGATGCATGCTTTTGCCTGGCCAGGGTTTTTTTTTTTTTTTTTCTTATGTAAATGAAAGTTGGTCTCCAGGTAATGGAATTCTGGTGATAAAACACAGGTGGACTCACTGGTTGTTTTTGTGAGCTCTTCACCATTTTATAGATTTTAGATGAGTAGTGAATTATTTCTAACTATGCTTAGCCAGTTCATTTGTATCAGATTACTGGATAGAAGTCTTAACGCATTCTTCTTTAAAATGTGAATAATGCGATAATGTCACACCACTTTTTACAAGTGGTGTATATGGCAGTACTGCACAACTTATGGAATTTTCTGCTTGTGCAGAATATATAAATAGGCCAGAACAAAACATGTTGGCCAAGAAAGCACTTTTGACCGTTTTATAGCAGGTAATGCCAGTTATACAATTTGCCATTTTAAAGATATGTGTAACCAAGCCGTTGCAAAAGGCCCACCAACTCTAAACGTGTGTTTTACAGTCGACCCTCCCCATGAATATATACCAGTACTATGACAGAGGTACAGCATGTGTTTATACCTAACACATCAAATAGTGACATTAATTTATTGAAGTAGTGCTGTAAATTACGTTGATAGACAATAATCTTTACGTCTGTTGGTACTTAGAGTTCAGGTTCTTGATTATTGGTTAAATACACATCTGGAATGCTTTACAAGGCAGCATAATCTGACCTAAATAACTACATTTTATAAGCATTGTGGCTGTTTTATTGCTTCCGCGATATGTGGGTATAACAAAAATATTGCTCAAAGAACAAATTGTCCCCCTGGGTTGGTGTCAAATGGGTGCTTTTATTACCACAGTTGTCAAATATTTAAAACAGACATGCTTCCTCTGGCGGTTGTGGTGGTCTAAGGGGAAGGATGTTATACAAGCAGGTGTTCAGTCAGAAATGCAGTCTGTATTTGCAGCAAATCCCCTGCTGACACCTGTGGCATGATGGTTTTTTCTCTGTAGGCTCCCACTATGGCAAATTGGGGAAGCACACTGTGGTTGTAAATTTCATTGTGAAAATCTCTTCTGTGACACCAGCCTGTCTTAAGTCATGCTATGAACTAATAAGACGTCTATTTAATATTTTAATGATATACCATTCAATTAGACTTTTTTGGGAAATGTAATCGTTATATGTGCATACACTTTTTTTTTTTTTTCTTTGTTTTGTTTCAAGTCTGCACACATAACTGATCAGTTCCCAGAAACCTGTTTTGATAATATCTAACTCTGCCTCTTTTTTTTTTTTTTTGATTTTGCTGGTTATAAAGGTTTGGATTGGAGTGGGCTCACTGGATCCCAATCCTGGAGCTGTGGATCATTGGATTCAAATCATAGGAAGGAATGAATAGGATAGGGATGAATTGCCAAGATTCATGGAGCGGGATCAGATAACAAGAACATAGGAGTGGATTCCTGCCCCATCTAAACCCAATTCGTGTGGAATTTTTTTTTTCCTAATCATCCAATTGGCTATTGTATAGAATTTTTTTTTTTTTTTTATTTTTTTTTTCTTTTTGTATACAAGTGGAGCGCTTAGGATGCCAGAAGGAGTTGCAAGTTTTTCTTTTTAATAAAAAGCAAAGAGGAGACCAGAGGCACGCTGGAGCCATCCCCTGGGAAGGATACAGCACCAATAGATGGTAATTAAAAGGGATAATGGGAGGGTTGAATTGAAAATAGTAAATTTATATCAAATTTGAAGGGGATGGGTTTAAAAAAAAAAAAAAAAAATCTAGGATTTCAATTGGCCTGTGAGGATTTTGCTGCTGAATAATAAATGAATAAAAATTTAATTGGTTTCTGTGTGACTTTTTAGTTCTGATGGCCCCCAAATCTAATCTCTGTAAAGGTAAGGCTCTTTTGCTGTTGACACAATATTTTGTTGCTCAGGTTTACTGTAGAATGACCGTTTTAATGTGATCATTAATACTATTGCTATAGCACACTTTTTTTTTTGGTAGATTGTTAAAGTGGTGTTTAAAGTAGCAGTACTAACAACCAATACCTTTTATCACTTTCTACATTTTAAAGCTAAACCTGAGTCGGCTGAAAAAAGTACAATGCAGAACTTTCCCCCTGGACCCCTCCTCCACCACCATCTATTTGTTCCTCACTTCCTCTCTGCTGTTCAATCAGTTCCCTGAAGCAATTCAGCTAGTCCACCGTACCTCTGCAATCATGTGCAATGAAGGATTGGTGGTCTTCCACTGTACATCTGAGGGCCTGTTTACATTCCTGTCCTGTGTCTGTTCAGTAGAGCACCTGGGCTTTACTGTGCAAATGTAGCAAAGAGGATTTGCAATGCTGGAGGTAAACCGTCCCTAGGGGCTGTTGCCACCAGATCAAGGCAAGTATGCATCTCTTGAGCTGTTAGATCAACTTAAAGGGGCAAACAGGATCAGTGCACTTGTCCTCCAAGATTGAAACGTCAGGCCCTATTGTATCCTATTATGTGCATTTAAATAGAATCCTGTCATCTGTTTTGTACTAATTTCCTGCATATCGGCGTTCAAATTAGGACAGAAAGGGGCAGCATTTTATTGGTTTGTACAGTACAATTACTAATTGCAAATGCACCGACAGATGACCTTCATCAGTGGGCTGCCCTTCTGTCACAAGGTAATCAAATAGTGTAAACCAGGCATGTCCAAAGTCCGGCCCGCGGGCCATTTACAGCCCGAGGGTCGGTTTAATACGGCCCTCCATGTCAGTGTGTCTTATGGAGTGGCCGGTCCGGTATTTCCACCGCGGCCGTGTCAGAATAGCAGGCCGGCCGCTCAGCTCTGCAGCGGGACCTTACCTGTTCCTCTATCCAGCGGCGCGCTGTCTTCCCGGCTTCTGTAGTGTGGGCGCTGGGCATGAAAGCCGGGTGCCAAGTGCGCATGCGCAAGAAGCGGTGCTTTTTGTGAATGGTAAGGCGGTACCTGGGACACATGACAGATCCCAGAAGCCGCCGGACCAATCGCAAAGCGCAAGTGCTTCTCGCTCATGCGCACTGGGCACCCGGCTGTCATGCCGAGCACCATTACAGAAGCCGGGAAGACAGCGCGCGGCTGGATCAAGGAACAGGTAAGATCAAAGAACAACTGCGGAAGTAAGAGCGGGTACCTGTCAAATTCAGGTACCCGCTCCCCACCTCCCCAAAGGTCAGCAGTCATCTGTGCTGTCCGCAGTCTCTGGTCATCTCCTGTACTGTGTCTGCAATCCATTAGTTCAGAATTTTTTTTTTCCTGTTTTCTGCCTCTAAAACCTAGGTGCGTCTTATGGTCAGGTGCGTCTTATACGGCGAAAAATACGGTAACTTGGCATAAAATAAGTTATTTGCATTTAATTGTAATGGTTCAAAGAATGTTTGGAAAAATGTTCGGCCCTCCACCATGTTCACTTCATCCAATCTGGCCCTCTTTGAAAAAAGTTTGGACACCCCTGGTGTAAACCAAACTAACTGCAATTGGTAATACAGTTCGCACACCCTTGTATTTAGATCTGTATTTTACCATTTGCCTATAATTGTGTGTCCCACATCTGATCAGGTAACACAAGATATTGTGCAATTTGGAATGAGAGGAATAATTCTAGGACCATTATTGAGGATGAGCTCTCAATTGATGAATTGTAAGGATTTTAAGGTATCACCTGTGGACAGTTTTGAATAATGTTCTTTCTTTAGCAGATGCATGTGCTTTTTTTTATGTATTTGGTATCTATTTACTTAGTGCAAGTTTGCCTTGGCTTAGATTAACACTGCATTGTTATAGCGCAAAGTAGGAGTGTGAGTGTAGATTAGACTCCTGTGAGGCTCCATAGTTCCTGGGGACACAAATAGAATGGGAGTGTGGCCACAGCACAGTTAAAAAGTAATTTCTGAAGGAAATTTATAGAAAAACAACTAATGCACATGTGTTTTATATTTATTTTTTACCTAAAAAATAGTTATTGTTGCTTTAAACCCTGTGGAGCTGGTACCAGAATGTACAGCTCCTGGAGTCTTCTAACTATATTGCAACAGTGCCTTGGATCTGCTGCTATACCTCCACCCCATTCCTCTGCTTTGCCATTTCCAAGGCACAGCTGATGTGGCTGTGGGGAAAAGCAGAAGGAACCGTAGGCAGAAAGCTATCAGCTCACCAAAACCCCCCAGTTGAAAATGTAGCATTGTCTGATGAGTTATTTTTGTAAGTGAATGGGCATTATTGCTATAACTATTTTTTTATGTTTCATTTTTGTTGTTTTCAAATATAACAACACATGAATAAAAGTCATAACATACCGCAGAAGTACGAGCATATCAGAAGAGTGCTTACATAATCATACCTGCACATCATGTTTACAAATATCGTGGCTATCAAGCCATCTGTATGCAGAAGGAAAGCAATCCTTGTTCCATAATGTATCAAAGTACATACTAGGTGTATGAACATGTACATAGATAAAAGACGAAACAAGGCTCTGCAGTAATATTGAGGGAAAGCAGGTAACATCAGATTGTCATAGAGAAAGATCACCTGAAGCCCTTGACCAGTTTCAGGGAGAGCACAAAAGGGAACAGCACGAGAGATAGAGGGGGATTAACAAAAAATGGAGGGGGGGGTAGCGCTTGGGTTTGGAAATAGGGCAGGAGAACCACAGGTCCACACAGCTATAGGTCATTTTTGATAGTTTTCTCAGTGAAAAAAATTTGCAGCTTTGACAAAGTCGCAGCGGTGTATTTGATAATCTCTTTTCTAGCAAGGCTGGTTCTGGAGCATACTGTGCCATTTCAGAAATTGTTGAAGCACTAGCACAGAAAGAAGTGTGTGAACATAGCCAACTGCTACAGCCCCATGGACCAGAATCCATGCACAAAATCAAGAAGAGTGCAGATAGTAATTACAGGAGAAAGCTGTACGTAAGGGTTCATGCAGAGGGATGTAAACCACAAGAATATGGCATGTTCCTGCACTTGGTATTCATAGGTGTTTGCATACAGCTGCTGCCAACACCATGGCTCAGTGGTCACATGGAAAGATGAATGGCCTCTTGATTTTGTGAAAAAGGCTAAACGTATCACTACAACTGCTCAGATGTGCAGCCTGTCATTTATTGATGCTGACTGATGCACTGAATTCTGCTGAGGTATACTGTGCATGAGCCCGTAAAGCAGTTACATTCCATCTGAGAACCGCAAACAAAATACTATTTAACCGTGCTATAGCTAAAAGACGGCTACAGCGCAGTTCGTTCTGGGAGGGTGTCCATAGGCGTCCTCCCAGAAATACCCCCCCCCCCCGCTGAGCTCCAGATCTGTGATTGCTGTGTCCTCAGAACACAGCTGATCACATGAGTAAGGAACGGGCCAATCACAACTGCTTTTACCATGGGACCAGCTGTGTCCAATCACAGCTGATCACCAGGTAAATATAAAATGCTGGTTATCGACAATCCTCACGCTGACAGCGCCTGAAGAGTCGGTAAGTGGCATTTCACAGGCGGACATTACACTTATCAGTGTCCTGGTGATCAGTGCAGCCAATAGTGCCCATCATTTGAAACTGCCACCTATCGGTGCCCATCAGTGAAGTAGAAAAATTATTTACAAAACTTTATAAAAAATAAAACCGCCAGTGCTGATTAAATACCACCAAAGGAAAGCTCTATTTGTCTAAAAAATAAATAAGTGTAGTTTGGGTGCAATGTTGCATGTCTGCACAATTGTCAAAGTATGAGAGCACTGAAAATTGGTCTGGGCAGGAAGGGGGTAAAAGTGCCTGGGAGGCAAGTGGTTAATGTATTTTTAATATTCAATGTAAATTCACCCATCCATCCATGCCTGCATGCTTTATTTTGCTGAAACATCACCCCCTAGTATCTTTTGGCTGTGGCTATAGTGAGTAGGGGTAAATGATTAATGTAGCATTTACTTTTTAGAATCCATCTGCCCTTAGCCCAGGTATACAGGCAGAAGGGTGAGAAAATCGGGATGTATGACCTCATTTGCCTAGGCCAGAAACCAGGAAGCAACTGAAGTAATTCAAACAAAACTTTTGAAACAAGTAAATATGATACTTTCCTACCTATTTACTAATGCTAGCAACAAGGATTAATAAAATAGCCAATCCTGAGTGAGAGTGAAATTTCACTTTAACGTTTAGCAAATTAAGTTCAATTATGGCTATTTTTTATCCACAATGCTTGTTCTCATATTTGAAAATGACAGAACTTGTTTGTAGTTGTTATTGCATTCACTTTGTTTCCTCTCCCACTAGCACAGTTTTTGAACACATCACAGCGTGCATGCTCTTGACCAAAGGACTAAACGGGTAGGACTCCCGACACATTAAGGCAGCGTACAAAGAGTAGATAAGAGAAGGGCAATAGATCCACCTACCTGCCATTGCTAGACAGCACATCCCTTCACTGCACATACTATGTTGTAAAATTCTAAAAGTGCTCATAGAAATTATTTGCAGCTTTAGGTCTAATGTAACTAAAAAGGATTTTACCGTCATTCTATCAATGTAGTATGCCTTCTGTAATGCCCTTGTGGGTCTCAATATATTGGCAGCATGCAATGCACATTGCCTAACTGATAGAAGAATGAATGCACAACATTGATAGCAAAATGGATCATAGTGTCCCAAAACAATTTTGGAAACATTCTGGGGACCCTACCTAAACTTACTACCAATTCAAAAAGGTGAAACCTGTTGGAAAGGATGTGATCTATAATCAGAAAGAAGAAGGATGGATTTATAAACTAGGGATCCTGAAAGGGGGGGTTAAATGTAGAATTTAAGGGAAAAGTACAGCCAAAGTTTATTCTGCACTCCTGTGACCCGTTTTCAGCTAACAGCGGAGATCCTGATTTCAAAGTTGGTATCTACCATAGAGTCTGGAGTGGCACCTGGCTCAGCTTCTAAGCGAGCCGCTGGGAGCCTGAGCCAGCTACTCTCTCCCTCTCTACTTTTGCCACTTCTGACTTCATCAAAGGCTGTATATGTTGGAGTGGCAGCCACTTACATACCCACATCCGTCCTCAGCATTAACAGAGGAGGGCAGCCACATACTGGAGGATTCCCTTTAGCCCACATTCATGGTACAGATCGATGGCACGAATGAAAAGTATGGCAATGTGGTTATAAAGAGGTGTAATATAATTACATCTCTATAAGGCTACAGCATAGGGATACTTAAACATTAAATCATAATATAATACATAACCTCTTGGTACACTGCCATCTAGTGGTACAATAATGGATCTGCTACAATATAAAAAAAAGGAAGATATTGGTATAACCATTTGTATTGGTGGTGGAGTGCATCTTAAAAGTAAACACAATCACTACTAATCTAAAATTATAATTAAATACCTTTTATAATCTCTTTTCTAAGACTGGATGAAAAATCATTTACATGAATAGAATATATGCATAAAATATATATAGCTGAATATATGAATAACGTGCATAAAATATGGCTATGTGAATAAAATATATAGCTAAAATTATGTTTTTATACCTCATATCATATGGCCAATGGCTCATATAGGAAATTCTAATATAAAATATTAAGTAAGATATAAAATATCAAGGCCATATAAGATCCATGATACTAGCCTCATATTAAAGATCGGTATCAATATATATTTTATAATATTTAATTTTATAGTATAAATCCTCAATCACCCTAACTGCCCTACAATTTGCTCCTCAAATCTAATGGGGAGTGGCCCCTGTGAGAGTATATAGACCTTAAAAAAGGAAAAACTCCTCTCACAGTAACAATGAACCCGAATGGGGAGCAAATAGATACTATATTATCCTATATAAAAACAAATGGAGTAAGATATTATCCTATATAAAATTAGATGGAGTAAAATATACAGCTACCAAAATGGATTTGTTCAAAGCCGGAAATCTAGCCCTGTGCAAAAAGTTATACCATGGGTGATCATAAATAAACTGTACAATCTTCTAATAGTGGACTAAATAAACAATTAGATAAGGATCAAAAGTGTCCGTTGATTATCTGCTCCTGTCCTAATTAATCTTTGCTAGCTAGCTTTGGAATGTGCGCACACTGGAAGAGACTCACGCTGACACACAAGTTCAGTCTGAATGCTTCTAGTTTATTATAATGAGAAAATGAGTTTATATATGCAAAATGATGCGAGAGTCATGTGACAACAGCATAAGCATTATATTAGTCTTTGATTGGTCATTTCCACATGAAAACAATCTCCATCATGGTATAGGTGTGATCTTCCAAGTCTTATCTTGTAGAAAGAAAAACATTCCTTTTGTCTTCGAAATCACACGATGGGAGGGGGTCAGTGCCTGTGAGCAAATATTTCTTAAACAAAGATTTCTTAAAGTACCACAAAGCCCAGCAGACGGAAAATATTCACACAACATATATATTCATGCTAAACATTTATAAATATGAAGAAAGAAATAGTATTAAAGTAGATATGTATAAAAATGTGTATAAAAATATTCAATAGGAAACTAAATAGGCATTTTACCAAAATCCATCACAAAACTAGAAAATTGGCCCCCTACCCAAAATAGTAGAGTGGAAAATAGAATGGAAAGGGGATAGTGACACTAACTCCCACACTTATCTAATTGGGATCATGCACCTGAAAAAAAAGCAAGATCTAACTCTACATTCAAGCCCATCGTGTCTAATTCAAAAATCCAAAAAGTTTAATTCTGAGAAACCTATCTGGTTTTGTTGCTACCTCTCTAGTGTTCCTCTACCTTATCAATCCCACAAAATGTCAGAAACATGTCAGAATATAACATCAGACGTAAACTGGAAGTTGCGGAGCGGCCATTTTGGAGAAGGTTTTACACACCATGCTTTTTTTATGAATGAATACATGCTGAGATACAAGAATTTTGTATGTAAGCGTAATTTTAGCTAAATAAATGGTCAAATTTCTACTATTGCCCACTACACTGTTACTTTGTTCTGATATACAGGTGATACTCGAAAAATTAGAATATCGTGCAAAAGTTCATTTATTTCAGTAATGCAATTTAAAAGGTGAAACTAATATATGAAATAGACTCATTACATGCAAATCAAGATAGTTCAAGCCGTGATTTGTCATAATTTTGATGATTATGGCTTACAGCTCATGAAAACCCCAAATCCACAATCTCAGAAAATTAGAATATTACATGCAATCAATAAAACAAGGATTGTACATAGAACAATAGCGGACCTCTGAAAAGTATAAGCATGCATATGTACTCAGTGCTTAGTTTGGGCCCCTTTTGCAGCAATAACTGCCTCAATGCGGCGTGGCGTGGAAGCTATCAGCCTGTGGCACTGCTGAGGTGTTATGGAAGACCAGGATGCTTCAATAGCTCTTCTGCATGGTTTAGTCTCGTGTCTCTCATCTTTCTCTTGGCAATGCCCCATAGATTCTCTATGGGGTTCAGGTCAGGTGAGTTTGCTGGCCAATCAAGCACAGTAATCCCACGGTCATTGAACCAGGTTTTGGTAATTTTGGCAGTGTGGGCAGGTGCCAAGTCCTGCTGGAAAATGAAGTCAGCATCCCCATAAAGCTCGTCTGCAGAAGGAAGCATGAAGTGCTCCAAAATCTCCTGGTAGACAGCTGCATTGACCCTGGACTTAATGAAGCACAGTGGACCAACACCAGCAGATGACATGGCTCCCCAAATCAACACAGACTGTGGAAACTTCAACTGAAGATCCCTCAAAAGGTAAGTATGGTCTGGTCTTCCCTCACTGCTTCCTCTGCTATCAGCAATGGCTCTGCCGGTCCCCTAATGCAGCTCTGTGGGTTGTGAAAGCTCACAGGGAGCCCAAAAAGAGGAGGCCAATAGCGTGATACTGCTTATAAAATGTATATTTATTCCATATATGGCAGTGGCAAGGAGAACAAAAAACACTGACCATGTTGTAACCCCCTATGATTATGTGCAATAGCACAAAACACGTCAGGGAGGAGCGACAACGTCGTGACGTCACGCCGCCAGCACCACGTGGGTCCCGGTGGCCATCTTGGAATTCAACACATGGTCAGTGTTTTTTGTTCTCCTTGCTACTGCGATATATGGAATAAATATACATTTTATAAGCAGTATCACGCTATTTGCCTCCTCTTTTTGGGCTTCCTGTGAGCTTTTACAACCCACAGAGCTGCATTAGGGGAACGGCAGAGCCATTGCCAACAGCAGAGGAAGCAGTGAGGGAACTCCAGACCAGACCATACTTACCTTTTGATGGATCTTCAGTTGATCTACTGAGAGAGTTATCTCTAAATGCGCTATCTGATTGCGCATCTGGTGAGTGCGCAATCCTTATATTACCGGCCACATCACCATACTATTATAGAGAACACAAGCAATTGAAGATCATCAGATCTTCTGTACATCACCTTTTTGGACATTGAAATTATTATACCAGCACTTTATTAAGCACTGTTGGTTACTACATAGTGACAGAGTTATATGTTGCCACTAAGTCACTTTATTGTCATTGCAATATCACTTTATTAGACATCACTGGTCACTTTGTGTTGTATTGGACATTTATATATTTATCATCTATTTATTTGCGTATTGTACACTTTGATATTTTCATATTATGATATGCAATTAGCGCTGTACCCATTTTTATATTGATGTTTTGGAGGGTCTTTTTGGTACCTTTTGGTGTTTTCAGCAGCTTAGTTGGATTTTAGCGCTCACTTACCTCTCTGTGCTTTCTTGTATTTTTGAAGATTAATTTCATTATTGAACAACTACAGTGCTCTTGGTCAATTCAAAATGTTAATAAATCTCAAACCTGAATATTTAAGAACGTAAAAGTGAGGTTTTGACTTCCTTACAAGAATATTTCTTGTTGCATTTATTCACTACTAGTGTGCAGAATTATTATGCAACTAAATGAAAAATTTCAATTTTCCTATCTCACTTCTTTATTTTCATCTGTTAAAGTGAGAACAATAAGCAATTCAAAATTTACAAATAAACATTTCTGAAATTTCAAAGAAAAAAAATTAGTGACCAATATAGTCATCGTTCTTTTCAATAACAGTCATAACCCTTCCATTCTCTGAGTCTGTCAGTTTCTTGATGTGTTGACTATCAACTTTTTGTGCAGAAGCAACCACAGCCTCCCAGACACTGTCCAGAAAGGTATACTGTTTTCCTTCACCATAAATCTCCCATTTAAGAAGGGCCCGCAAGTTCTCAATAGGGTTTAGGTCAGGTGAGAAAGGGGGCCATGTCATTATTTTTTCATCTTTAAGATCTTTAGTGGCTAGCCAGTTGACTACTTCAATGCATGTGAAGGAGCATTGTCCTGCATAAATATTATGTCTTCTTGAAAAATGCAGACTTTTTCCTGTACCGCTGCTTGAAGAAAGTCTTCCAAAAACTAGCAGTAAGTTTGGGAGTTGGTTTTGAGTCCATTTTTAACCCAAAAAAGTTAAACTAGCTCATCTTTAATAATACAAGCACATACCAGTACCCCACCTCCACCTTGATGGCGTCTTGAGGGAGTCGAAGTAGAGCTCTGTGCCGTTACTGATCCAGCCACGGGGCCATCCATCTGGTTCGTCAAGAGTCACTGTCATCTCATCAGTCCATAAAACCTTTGAAAAAACTCTTCAGACATTTCTTGGCCCAGTCTTGATGATTCAACTTATGTGTCTTGTTCAGTGGTTTCAGCCTTCTTTACCTTGGCCATGTCTCTGAGCACTGAATACCTTCTACTTCTGGGCACACCAGGTAGGTTGCAGTTCTGGAATATGACAATGTTGGAGGATAATGAGTTCCTGGTAGCTTCACATTTGATTTGTCTAAAATCTTTGGCAGTTAACTAATTGCAACAAAACATTTGATGGTTCTGTGATAAAGCCCCAATATCTTAGCAATTTCAAGAATGCTGCATCCCTCTGAAAGACTTTTTACAATTTTTGACTTTTCAGAGTCAGTTAAATCTCTTTTTTGGCCTATTTTGCCTGAGGAAAAGAAGCTGCCTAATAATTATGCACACCTTGATATAGGGTGTTTATCACCTTGGGACACACCCTCCCTTATTACACAAATACACATCACCTGATATGCTTAAATCCAAAAAGCATTCAAGTTTGTACAGCTTGTAGTTGGACAATATGCATAAAAATGATGATTTGGTCAAAATACTTGCCTAATAATTGTGCACACAGTGTATGCGCAACAAACATCTGCATAGATGAATCTCATTCATTTTTATGACCACCTCACATTCAAGCAGCATCTCCTCAGCAAGCTGCCAGATCTAAGGTCAAAATGTATAAGCTCTGTGAGGATGTTCTTTTAGGATTTATGAGAGAAAAGATAGTCATGTGGAGCCCCCAGGATACCCAGACTACATGGAGAGCAGTGGCAAGATAGTATGGGACTTGGTGTCACCCTTTTTCCTTATGGGGTACCAATTGTATGTGGACAACAACTATAGAAGCATACCACTTTTTAGACACTTTATTTGATTGTGGAATTGGCTCATGTGGTACTGTACAACCTAACCACTGGGGCTTCCCCCAACGGCTTGAAAACACCAGACGAAGGGGGAGAAAGCCTGAATGTGGAATGATGAATTGCTTGCAGTGAAGTAGAAGGGCAATCAGGATGTTTTCACCCGGTCTTCCATTCACATAGACACGACAGTCCAAATTTACACACCATCTTTGGCATACGTTTTTTTCACTTTTTTGGCACAGATTTCAGTAAAAAAAAGTTGGTTTATTGAGCTAATGTTATATCGTTACTGTGTGTTATTGTTAACCGTTTGCTTTGCAGGAACGCCAAATAGCGCAGCACCGATCTGTTTATTCTCACAGCAGCAAGTGGTTAGAAGAGTGGGTGATGTGTAGCTTCTAATGTTGGGTATAAAATGCCAGGACAGTTCAAACACTTTCCAAATGACCCCTATTTGGAAAGTAGACACCCTAGTAACAAAAAATGAGTTCTGCTAAAAACTCACCTTCCTCTTATGAAATTCTTTGGGGAGTCTACTTTCCAATATGGGGTAATTTGGGGGGTGTTTGTACTCTCCTGGCATTTCAGGGTCTCCAAAATATAAAATGTGATAGGTAGTAAAGAAGTGACACGAGGAAATACGCCCTTTGACAGCCTGAAGTGTTCATTGGATTTTCGGGGCCTGGGTACTCACATGGGGTATCCCCATTCTCGGGAGAAGTAGAAGAATGTGTTTTGGGGTGTAATTCTGCATATACCCATGGCATGTGAGAGAACTATCTCATTAAAGTAATAACTTTGTGTAAAAAAAAAATAAAAAAAGTTTTGTTTGCCATTTCCAAAAACTTGTGGCAAAAAAATCTTCCATGAACTCAACATGCCTCTTAGCAAATACCTTGGGGTGTCTACTTTCCAAAATGGGACCATCTGGGGGGGGGGGGGGCTTCTACTATACTGGCATTTCAGGGCCTCTAAAACTGTGATAGGTAGTGAGGAAATTAAATTAGGAAATTACTCCCCCAAAGGTGTTCATTGACCCCCCCCCCCCCAATCAAAAAGTCTCATCCATGGTATCACCATACTCAGGAGCACTAGCTAAATGTGTATTTCCGCATATACCCATGGCATGTGTGAGAAATATCCCATTCAATTACAAACATTTCTGTCATTTTCCAAAAAAAAAAAAGATCTTCCATGGGCTCAACATGCCTCAGCAAATACCTTGAAGTGTCTTTCCAAAATGGTGGAATTTGGGGGATGCTTCTACTATGCTAGCATTTCCGGACCTCCAAAACGGACAGGTAGTGAGGAAGTTACATGAGGAAATCCTTGAAGGCCTGAAGGTGGTGCATCTCAGCTATGCCCAAAGACTGACATGTGGTATCCCCATACTTAGGAGAAGTAGGAGCATGTGTTTGGGGTGTAATTCCATATACACTCATGGCAGGTGTGAGAAATATCTTATTAAAGTTACAAATAAAAAAAAAAAAGGCTCAACATGCCTTTCAGCAAGTAGCTTGGGGTGTCTACCATCTAAAAAGGGGTCATTTGGGTTTTTTGTATTGCCCTGGCATTTTAGCAGCTCATGAAATCTAATAGGCAGTCAAAAAGTAAAAGCTGCGTAAATTCCATTATATATACCATAGTTTGTAGACACTTGGACCCTGGTTTACCAAGAAATGAGTCTACCAGCAGATGCTGAACATTCAGGCAGACTCAATTCAATCAATCAAGACCTGTCAGTTATCAGAAAGGCGTATAGCAAACTCATTGAAAAGAGTCTACTTTGTAGACTCTTTCCTGTTAGTAAATCCAGAATCACGTCAGGCACATTTCTAGATGCAATGCCGAATATGTTCGCTAGGTGGCACACAACCGCAGGCTTTGTCCCGTTGGCGTTTTTCTGTTTGCATATCAAAATATTTATAATTTACAATAAAAAGCACACCTATATTAAAAATTTTCTTTTTTTTTTGGTTGCTGTTTCTCCAAAAATGATCGGACAACTAATGCATTTCCTAATGAATGTCATACATTCTATTTTCATATGTCAAACATTTTCACACTTATATCTCAAATAATTGGGAATGTCTAGTTTTAATTTCCCAATATAATTATAGATCTTCATTCTCTTTAATCATGTAACTATTCTATATTAAAGTAATAGTGCAGCGCTATAAATGCATGTTATCAATCATAGACGCATGTAAAATCAAAAAAGGGTAAATAAGTGCAATAATGATGTATACTGGTAAATGGTGCTAAAAAAAGTTCATATAATCATTCCTGAATAATGTTAAAGTAATATGTTAAAGTAATAGTGCAGCGCTCTAAATGCATGTTAACAATCATAAACGCATGTAAAGTCAACAAAGTGCAATAATGATGTAAACTGGTAAATGGTGCAAAAAAAAAAGTTCATATAATATTTCCTGAATAATGGAATGTCCTTTGTGTGAGAGTACCAACTCAGAGAGTG
Source organism: Staurois parvus (assembly GCF_062004578.1). Lineage (NCBI taxonomy): Eukaryota > Metazoa > Chordata > Amphibia > Anura > Ranidae > Staurois > Staurois parvus. Next base: position 384,910 of record NW_028318930.1, read on the forward strand.
CCTATGAATGGCACATGTGGTTTATCCATGACGAACAGTAGTGCATGAACTCGTGAAAAGATAATCCACCCTTGGTGAAAGTAGGTAGGTGGTCTTTTTCCTTTGTTCCTTGGGGGCCCCCTCAAGATACCAACGGGCACACCTGGACACAGCTACGAGATCTCGGAAAGTGAATGCACTCAAGTCACCTCAGTTGCGATTGCAAACACTTCAATTTTATTGGCATAACATTAGGGTTATTATACTGTAGTCTTTGGGCAAACACATCCTCAGACCATCCAATCAAATACATGTACATTTTTTTACCTTAACTCAACAATTATTTGTATGAGGTTTGCATTTTCACTCTTTTGCTTTATCTATCATGCCATACAGACCATGGCTGTAATCTGACCCAACGCCCAAGTTGTGGTTACAACTTTTTAGAAATGAGAGTAAACCTTATCTGCTTTTTTGTAAAGTTTGCAAAAACACTCATTTCTACATGAAGCTGGCATAGACAGTTTTGTTAGTGTGTACATATCTCATATACAGTGGGGATCGAAAGTTTGGGCACCCCAGCTAAAAATTTGTATTAATGTGCATAAAGAAGCCAAGGAAAGATGGAAAAATCTCCAAAAGGCATCAAATTACAGATTAGACATTCTTATAATATGTCAACAAAAGTTAGATTTTATTTCCATCATTTACACTTTCAAAATAACAGAAAACAAAAAAATGGCGTCTGCAAAAGTTTGGGCATCCTGTAGAATTTATAGCATGCACTGCCCCCTTTGCAAAGCTTGGATACACCCCAGCATGCCCTGGACTGGGATGGGCATTGTTTTTGATAAATATGCTACCGGCCTCATGGCACCTCCGTGCTCTTGAGCTACTCTGGTCTCCAATCAGCTCTATGGTCAGCTGGCAGAAACACCGGCTGCATTCTCAGGTTCCCCCGATGGCACAGGACTGCCCGAGAAGGCAGCGGGGGAGGGGGTCATCATCTCCTGCTGCTTGTAAAAGCAATCCTGCAGCTAATTAGCCACTACGATTGCTTTTACATGGAAGCCGATCGCCGGCTGAAAAAAGTGATACCAGGATGACGCCTGCAGCTCTAGGCATCATCCTGGTATAACCATTTAAAGTCCAGTGATGTACCAGTACGTCGCTGATCCTTGTTGGTTATATATGCTATGTTCTTTTTTTTTTGTATGCAGCCTGTGGGCTGAATGAAAAAAAGAGAAGAAATCTCTGCCAAAAAAAGTGTGTGGTATGCCCACCATTAGAATATGCCACCCTGCATCCACCCACTTCTAATGGTGGGCACACATTAGGTCACACTTTGCCACAAGCGCGAGTTCCAAGATTGAACAAATGTCTAAATAGTGGCACGCTTGAATAAAAATGTTCCACGTATAATTGGTACCCCATATGGAAAAAGGATGACACCAAGTCCCAAACTATCTTGCCGCTGCTCCCCATGTAGTCTGGGCATCCGGGGGGCTCCTCGTGACTATCTTTTCCCTCGTAAATCCGAAACTTATAAGTATAGCCTGTTGCCCTCTCACAGGTCTTCTACATCTTAACCCCATATCTGGCATGCTTGCTGGGGAGAAATTGTTTGAATTCAAGGCGGCCAGAAAAATTAATGAGGGACTCATCAATGCAGATGTTTTGCTGTGGAGTATAGACATCTGCAAATTTTTGGATAAGGTGATTTGCGAGGGGCTGAATTTTGTGCAGTCGGTCAAATTCAGGGTTACCCCGAGGATGACAGAGTGTATTGTCATTGAAATGCATAAAACACATTATACTCTCATATCTATGCCTGGCCATGGCAGCAGAGAACACGACATATGATGAATTGGGTCTGCGGACCAATACAACCGCAATTCATTTTTTTTAGTAATGCCCATGTTGAGGGTTAGGCCCAAAAAAATGTAAATTCGAAAACCGTAATGAGTTTCCATGCGACAGGTCTGGCAAGGTTTGAATTTGGGTTGGCGGTGATAAATTGTTGTGCATATAAATTGCTTTGATCCACAATCAAGGCATACAGATATTCCGTGAAAAACAGCTCCAAAAATCAAGGGGAGTAGTTAAATTTGCTATTTCCACCTGAATTCCGGGTTGGGCAGTGAATGGGGGAAGTACGGGTGCTGCAGAATTTGTGGTTGAGGGACAATACTTGTGCTCGCCATCGCACCGGCTTATACTGCACTTATGGGACTCACCACGTCGCCAAGTCATACTGCAGTGCTGGTATTATTATTATACAGGATTAATGGTGCCAACAGTTTGCTCAGCGCTACAATATAATGGGAGACAATACAGAACAATACAGTTCAATACAAGAGGGTTAGGCGGGCCTGATCCTGGGAGCTTACAATCTAAGAGATATGTGAAAGACCAGGATGTACTAGACCACTAGTATTCGCCAGTTCACCAAAAGGTAGCGTGGCACTAGTACTGGCACTCTGCTGCATATGAGAATCATCAAAATTTACTGACAAGTGCTAACAGAGATCAGGCCTGATTCTGCGAACACTGCTGTTTTGTTTGTAATGTATAAAGTGACAGTGACCTACTGACACTGCACTTGTTGGGGGAGAAGGGGGGGTAAGCGTAGGGGCTAAACGCAGGTGCTGGCAGGTGCCGGGGCTGATCCCGCTAACGCATTTTTGGGGACACTATACTAATGTGAACGCTGGTATAGTGCTGAACGGATCAAAGATGCCATTCAGACACTATACTAGCAATGGAGGTTTATTGTGCATGAGCGTGTTCCTGGCAATCAAGGGGTTAAATGTGATGACTGATGTACTGACGGGCAATCTGACGCTATCTGGGTGGGGTGTGAACACAGCAGGAGCGCGAAGCAGAAGCGGTTTGTGTTACGTCTCTGTCTTACTTTAACTGACAATTGCGCAGTCATGCAACACTGCACCCAAATTAAATTTATGTCTTTTTTTCCCACAAATTGAGCTTTCTTTCGGTGGTATTTGATCGCCTGCGTGTTTTTTATTTTTTGCTCTATAAAAAAAAAAAGGCTGACAATTTTGAGAAAAAAAAACAATATTTTGGACTTTTTGCTATATAATATGTCCAGTAAAAAAATGTAAAAATCAAATTTCATCATAAATTTTGGCAAAAATGTATTCTGCAACATCTTTGCTAAAAAAAATCCCAATACGTGTAAATTAATTGGTTTACATGAAAGTTATAGCGTTTACAAATGGTGGTATAGATACTGGATTTTTAATTTTTTTTATACTAATAATGGAGGCAATCAGCGACTTATGGCGGCGATCAGCGACTTATGGCGGGACTGCGGCGGACATTCTGACACTGGGGGGGAACTGACTTGGGGTCACTGACATCCCTAGTGATACCAATACAGTGATCAGTGCAAAAAAAAAACCACTGACACTGTACTAATGGCACTGGGGAGGAAGGGGTTAACCTTTTTTAGGCAATGAAAGGGTTAACTGTGAGGGGAGTGTTTTACTAGGGGGTGGGGGTGTGTGCTTCACAGGAACACACTGATCCAGAGAGATAAACTCCTCTCTCAGGATCAGTGTGCTGGGAACTGACAGGGAGCAGAGCTGCAGTGTAAACACTGCAGCCGTGCTCCCTGTCAGTGATTGCTGGGACCCGGCGGGTAAGGACCGGCCAGGACCCGGTGATTGACACCCGCGGCCCCCTACCTGTTTTGCAAAATGACGTTTAAAAACGTGATTCTGCGCAGCGGTGCCGCCCTGCTGCAGTATAAACACTGCGGCTGGACGGCAACCAGTTAATTCTCTTCCCACCTGCCTTAACACTTGGTATACAGGCCCCACAAATCAGAGTCAGAAAAAAAGCCACAGTGAAGTGTACCTGTGCAGCATACAACAGAACATTGAACAGGGATGTGAAAGGGAACCCCATGGCAATATTTATTGGCACTATGGGCACAAGTCACTCCAGATTATCGCATGAGTTAAGGCAGTCACATGACCACATCTCGCATGCAATACTGAAAATGTCAATTCACTTTTGCTAGTATGTGGGATTTCCCATAAATCGGAAAAACACTCAGGAAATCAAACATAAAAAGGCCTTACACCCCGGTCACATCAAAGCCGATTTAGAAATCATGCGACTTACAGTGAAGATTCCGATTTCCTTGCGATTAGCAAGACATCTGACACAGATATCTATGCAAATTGCCACAAAAGTAGTACATGTACTACTTTAGAAATCAGTGTCGGAAACGCACCCATGTGACCGCTCTAATAGCAGTCAATAGGGTGCGACTTGGCATATGATTTGCAAGTCGCATGTCATGCAAATCACATGCCAAGTCGCATTCAATGTGACCGCTATTAGAGCGTTCATATTGGTGTGGTTCAAACTTGGTTGGAGCCACAACAATTTTCAAAGCAATGAATACACTACTTTTCACGTGATTTGCAGAGAGATCTGTGTCAGATGTCTTGCAAATCGCACTTTAAATCAGCATTCCCCCGACTTCACTGTAAGTCACATGATGTGACCATAGTGTAAGTCGCACCACTTCAAAATCTGCTTTGATGTGACCATGGTGGCCCCCAGTCACATCGGGTGCAATTTGGCATGCGATTTGCATGCTAGGCGACTTGCAAATCGTAGGCCAAGTTGCACCCTATTGTCCACTACAGGTTCTATTCATATCCAATCTCATTTTGAAATCGTACGACTTCACTGTAAGTTGCCCAATTTCCAAATTGGATTAGATGGGACTGTGGTGTTAGCCCCCTGTCACATCGGGTGTAATTTGGCATGCGATTTGCAAGTCGCAGGGCATGCAAAGTCGCATCCAGGGTGCACGATTTCAGGTGCGATTTGGGAATTGAACTTGTACCTGATATCGGATCTAATGAATATGGATGTGAGAGTCTTAACATACGCGATTTGCTGCAGCACAATTTCAAAAGTAGTTCTTGTCTAACTTTTTCTGCATTTTGTAGCAATTTCACATATAGACTACAATAGAAATCGCAATGCAAAACACAATTGAAAACGCAATAACTCATTGGTAAATCTAGAGAAAACCCGGTGAAATTGCCAACAAAAAGCGCAATTTAAATCGCATCTAGTGTGAACCAAGCAGGCAATTCAACAAAGGAAATAAATCTTTGAAGGCATGCGGTACCTGCATGCTCCGATAAGGTTCCGTTATGGATTTGGGGGGGGACTCCATGCCATTATTTTATTCATTTTTTTAAAATCCTTCTCTCTCTCTCTCAGCTCTTCGCTTGACAAATCCTTCCCAAAAGGGGGTGGAGTGCAAACCAGCATTATCATATCAATTATTAGTCCAGGCCCTTATCTTATCCCATCGTTTGACATTCACATAAGGTGCAGCTTTAAAGGTGTTTGAACAGACAAGGCCTCATTCTAATTCACATTCTAGGGATCATTTAGACAGAAAGCAAAGATGCTGCTACCAGCACATCTATGGTAGGGTAGCCACCCAGGGAGATCATGCAAATTCATTGCCGTGGTTGGGATTCAAACTGACAACCCTAGTGCTGTGAGGCAACAGTGCTAACCACTAATCCATGGAGCTGTTGAACAGTAATCCTGCCTGTATTTCTGTGGTGTGAATCAACCCTAAGTCCCTGGGCAAGGTCAGTGTAACTAGCCAGATATCTCAAATGTGACACAAATGTTGTGCTATGTTGCCAATTGAGATGTATGTTGGTTCTATGTATCCCAATACAAAGGATTGCAATACTAATACAGGCATACCAAAGTTTGCCAACGCCTCGGTTAACGTAATTTTCGACTTACGAAGGAAAATCCATTGAAAATAATGCCTCGGTTTACACAATTGTTAATAATTTTTTCGCAATACAAAGTGTATATCAGCGCTGATTTTTAAATGCAAATGCCAGCTTTTTTTTTTTCTGCACTAAAGTAAACAAGCTTATCTATCACTTTCTCCGAAGTTACAGAAAACTTTATATCTTTTAATAAACTAAAAGTAAACATTGTTTCCTTTAGGGAAATAAACTCAAAGAAAACTCTCTCTTTTAGCTGGGGAAAGTGACAGCTGAATTTCTGAGCTATAGTGAAGAAAAAAAAAGCGAGAATTACATTTAAACACCAGCAACGCAATAAATAAAAAATGGCGTGGGGTCCCCCCTCCCATCCATACCAAGCTCTTCGGGTTTGGTATGGATCTTAAGGGGTAACTCCACACCAAAATGTAAAAAAAAAAAAAAACAGCGTGGGGTCCCCCCCAAAATCCATACCAGACCGTTATCCGAGCATGCAGCCCGGCAGGTCAGGTAAGGGGGGGGGGGGGACGATACCAGGCCACATGTCCTCAACATGGGGGGGTGCTTTGGGGCAGGGGGCTCCCCCCCAAAGCACCTTGTCCCCATTTTGATGGGGACAAGGGCCTCTTTCCCACAACCCTGGCCGGGTTTATTAAGGGGGCCCCCAGATCCTGGCCCACCCAACGTTAATGAGTATGGGGTACATGGTACCGCTACAAATTCACAAAAAAAGTAAAAGTGTAGTGTAAAAAAACACAGGACACGGTCTTTGACAAGTCCTTTAATAAAAGAAAAATCTTAAAGAATGTCCCCCCGAAGTATGATGGCAGAGATCACAGGCAGCAAACTCATTGGGAGGGCGTCATGGCTATAAACCCCACTAGCTGGTGCCCCTATGTCTGCGAGACTCTTGCTAAAGAAGGGATCGTAAAACCATAAACCAAGCCCTCACTGAGCTTCAAAGACATTCCAGGTAGTCGTAAAAACAGACTTACATTTAAAAACTCACTTTTCCATATAATTTTATTTCTTCAAATAGGACATAGTTACATAAACATAGAGCACATATTCGGATGGCTCACTTTAATACAAGTCGCCTGATATATTACACCTCCTATCTGGCATATCCAGGAGAGCAGAAAATTATATCTCCTTAACCATCCAAGCAGGTATGTCATATTTCATACCTAACCGTTCAGCAGATGAGTCTGCATATTACTCTACTAGTGGACAGGCTGCTAAACGCACCGAGAATAAGTTATGAACCATGACATCAACTGGGAGAGTTTTTGGTTCTAGCTTGGGTCTCCACCCCAACACCCCTCCTCAAATGAGGAGATTGTTCCTCTGCTTTAAGGAGACACCCTTCTGAGTTCCTAGAAAAAGCTGAGCTAAGCTAAGTGAAGTTGAAGATTCTCCCTTTTAACATCGGAACTAACTTTGGGAGATAAGGCATTCTTTTGGCTCTGAAACCTGATCTGCTTAAACCAAGGCTGAGGGCAAGTACTTTATCCCTCTAAACTTCTTTCTGTTATCTCTTTGCTGTGCTATTGCTATTTATATTTATATATACATATTGGCTACATCTTTTTCTGTAAATATTTTTATTGCACCCTTTTGACCTTTTAGTAATAAATCTTACTTTCTGAAAGTGTTGAACTGTTTCTAAAGCTCTTTAATGCAAACTAAGAACTCCTGCCTCTGAAGAACGCTACTGTGTGTTTTAAACTTCGGTATATCTCTGCCTGCGGTGACAGTGGTATACCGACGCTTATGCAAACATCATAGTGTTATTGCTGATATTGCCGAGTTTCCTCTTTCTCTGTACAAAAAGGAGGTGGTGGCACTGTGAACGGTTAATTGCGTACTTAACCTGACCCAGTAACAATTGCTCCCAGGCTGCAGATACACAGATTGTGGTCCATTAGCTGGAAAATCTTTGTGCAGAGTGCAAGTGAGCGTGGCATTGTTACGCATGTGATAGCGTGGTTTTAGATTGGCTAGTCCTTCGGTCACGAGTTAGGTGAGAAGGGCTGGGGTCTGACGCCGCAATTGTCACACGAGCGAGCACCCCCCCTCCTGAACCATACCAGGTCACATGCCCTCAACATGGGGGGGTGCTTTGGGAGGGAGCCCCCCTGCCCCAAAGCACCCCCCCATAAACAAAAAAAGAGCAAAAACATAAAAAAAAAATTTTCTTTGTTTCTATTATAAAATTTTGCAAACAGGTAAATTTTCTCCTTCCCTGATGTGCATTGATGAGGCTGCACCAAGAGGCAGCACTAATGAGGCTGCACCAATAGGCAGCACTGATAGGCAGAACGGATGGGCACTGATAGGCTGCACTGGTGGGAATTGATGAAGAGGTACTGATGATGCTGCACTGACTGGCGGAACTGACTGACAATACTGATGGGAGCCACTGCTGGGCACTTTTGGGGCTGCACTGATAATCAGTGCAACACTTGCCGGTTATCGGCAGTACTTTCCTTACGCTGTGACAGCATGAGGGAAGTACTTAAATCAGAAAAACACAGCGCCCAGGACCAATCTATTAACAAACAGTTATAAATGAAATGCTGCTGTGCATAGGTATATAAACCAAAACAAATATTCCAATATAAACCAGCGCAAAACACAATTATTAAATAATAAGTAAATACAAAATTACTATTTTATAAATAATCTTCAAAGTCCAGTGATAAAGATAAGTGACCACAATCCCGTGACAAAAAACGAAAAAAACTAAAAAATTTTTTCATAAATCAAAAGTCCAGTGATCTAAAAAAACTTTCTAAAAAATGAAAACTTCAGTGCTTCAAATAATTCTTCCACCATCCACCAGTGCCGAAACCAACATAAACCGCACTCACCAGATATTGGTGAGTAAAACACCTTTCAGGATTATTTAGGGCTCCTGGACCCCCTTTGAGGACTCCTCTATTTTCCACCTCAGATCTATGGGTATTTCTCCATTCGTCTCCTCACCAAATCACCAAGTTCCAAAAGGGAGAAAAAAACTAATAGTGTAATACTGTTATACCCCTTTTTTAATTAATTCAAATAGCACTTTTATAGCTACTACAGACCCCTCCCCTTTATCACCTTGGAGATAATCAACATACTACTAATTATAACGCTGTCATCCCTTTGTACACAGATCACGAGTCCCCTTCACATTGGTACTTATACAAAACAAACAGTAATTCACCATATCCTAACAAAGACCATCTTCATTACCCTTCTCACCTTTTACATTCCCACATTATTTAAATATATACTTTAATAACTCAACATTTTTACTTTTAACAACTTAAGTTAAATTAAGATTAAAATAAAATAAACAAAAAATAAAATAAAATAAAAAAAATAAAAAAAATAAAAATAAAATATAAAAATAAAAAATAAATAAAAAATATAAAAATAAATATGAATAAAATTAAAATTGAAATAAAAATAAAATTAAGATACAAATAAAAATAAATACACAAAAATAAAACTATATATGTATCTATTGCTCCATTCACTTTTGAATATATCCATTGAATGTATCCATTGAAAAATTCAAATTTTAAAATGTAAATAAAATATAAATAAACCCTAAATTTAAACATTACTGTCTATAATCCTACCAATTCGACAAGAAGCAATTTATGTCAATATCCGCATTCAACCCTTTAGGGTACAATGTCCCCATCTGATAAATCCATTTCGTTTCCTTTTGAGAAACACTTTTCACCATATTACCCCCTCTCCAAGCCATCTCTATCTTATCTATACCACAAAATTTTAATGAAGTTGGATCCCTATTATGGTGTGTTCTAAAATGGTGTGACAAACTATGATGTTTAAAACCCTTCTTAATATTCCGAATATGTTCTCCTAATCTAACAGAAAGCTTTCTCGTTGTCCTTCCTATATACTGGAGTTTGCAAGAGCACCTTGAAGAAGGGGACACTCCCCAAAAGCTTGTCCTCAAAATTATATGTTAGTGCAAATAAAAAAAGTATCACGGACAGTACTCAATTGTTTCTGTTATGTAAAAAAGATGAAACACAGTGAAAGGTTTTGTTGCAAACGCATGTGAACTATACAAAACCGAACAAATCTCAGGCTTTGTAGAAAATATTTTAAAACCGTTAGTCAAGAATACTGCTAGTTTCCTGCAAGACACAACTGACTTTCTGAACAAGATCAACAACATACAGTAATTACCATCTAATACACTTCTAGTGACTATGGATGTAGTATCCCTGTATAGTAATATCCCTCACAATGAGGGATTAGCTGCATGTCACAGATCCTTATCATCCTCACCAAACCACAAATACACTGCTGAGGATGTTACGCAGCTCATTGAATTCATACTTACACACAACTACTTTACTTTCAATAAAGTCATCTATCTTCAATGTATGGGTACTGCGATGGGAAGTAAAATGGCACCCCAATATGCCAATTTATTTATGGCTGACCTGGAGGAAAAATTCCTGAACAGCATGGAACAAAAACCATACAGATACTATCGCTATATTGATGACATTTTCATCATATGGACAGAAGGTGAAGAAAATCTAAAACAATTTGATTGATGGATGAAAAGTGTTGATCAATAAGTAAAACTAAAAATGGAATACTCAAACACTTACTTGCAGCTATGGGAAGGTGTTACATGTTTCACCCTGAAAACAGGTGGGACATGTAACACCTGGGTCCTTGGACCTGGACACAATCCTGTCTACCTTCCAACTAAATCAAAATGTCTTTAGATCCACATTTAGCATTCTCCCACAGACAGATCTGCCAAAATAACTATCAAAAAAACGTTTCACAGGATTTCAGCACAGGCAACAGAGAAAGTCTGCCTTCAACTAGCCAAACTGACATGTAAATGATGTATAGTGCCAGAATATGTCATTCTGCCAAAAGCAAAATGTGCTTCACCTCTGTCCACTGCTAAACTTTTTGAGCCTCCCCGGTGATTGACATAAAACAGCACTGTGGCATTGTCTGAATGAGCCTACACGTTTTAGCCTGTCAAACTGTGGTACAGCTAAGGAGAGGAAGTCAAATGCCCAGTACGTTCTTTGGAAGTCTGGAATTCTGTACAGAACAGCTTCCTTGCACCAAGAGTGTGCTTATCACTTCCATCTGCTGGTATGAGTCTTCATTACACAAGGAGAATAAACTTGCTCACCACAAGAGTTGGGGAAGTGAGCCAACACAGCTGTTGGCTAACAGACATTTTTCCTACACTGGCAAAACTACCTCTGCAATTCCACTCTGTGAAACTGGGAGACATATACTGCCTCAAAAGTTTGGGGCTCTTAAGCAATTCTGAAGGATTAATCTGTGATGGTTGTTGAAATTGAGATGTGAATCTCATTAGCTTTTCCTCTAGAAAGAAAACCCTTACCTGCATGGTGTCCAGAAGGAGACTCATGTATTGTAGAAAAGTGACTGTATAGGAAGAACTTTCCAACGATCAGCAACCAGGCAAACTCCCCCAGAGGCTCCAGGGTAATGTTCACAAGGCTTTGAATTCCTGCAATGAATGAGCTCTTAACAGGAGGTCATCCAGGTATCCAATTAGTGGAATGCACCTGACTCATAGAAAAGTAGTAACAGAGCCAGCACCTTGCTAAACAACCTGGGTGCTGATCTCAGTCCAAAAGGTAAAGCTACAAATTGGTAGTCTCATGTAGATAAAAACCAGAAAGTCAGCCTGGTGAAGTGAGATGTTGATAGAGCAAATAGATTCCATCCAGTACCTTTTGAAAATGCACAAAGGCGCTGAGAATCTTGACATCCAAGATAGTGTGGATTACTCACTTTTTAGGAACTGTGAAGAGTTTGAAATAGAAACCTCTGAACCATTCCTAGGGAGAAACCCTAATGATAATATACTGGGTCAGGAGTCCCGTGAATGTCTGATGCAGATCTTTGTAAAGTTGAGATGAGACTGAGAGGTTTAAGGGAAAGAACATCTTGAGAGGGAAAAAAATGGAATTCTGGTTTTAAAACCAGTGTACACCACCTAGCTCCCCCAGGGGTCCAAGATGTGCAACAGCTGGAAATCTGCAATACACATACAATCCAATGAAAGCTCCAAACAAATGTTCAAGAGTCTAAGTTAATTTAATAATAAAATTGACTTGGAGGCCAAACACAATCCTCCTTCTCTTCCTTCCATAGACACACATGGTTTTGCTCAGCAACACCCATCCCCTGCTTCCTCCTTACAGGATTTGACTGTCCGCCTGCTGGTGCCTATGGCTTCTGCTGCTGTCTGTGTCTCCTTTGAGTCAATGAAGAGAGAGCTGCATGTGGTGCTGCATGCAGGGACAGTGCTGGATCAGCGAGAAGTGACAGGTAACCGTTTACGGGTGGGGGGCCAGAACAAGCAGTAGGACTTTTTTTTACCTTAATGCAGGGAATGCATTAAGGTAAAAAATGTTTGGACTTTAGAACCACTTAAACCCTATTTATTGTAAATTTTTCCATTACACACATTCCTGGAGTAGGCATAAGAATAGCGGGTGCTTCAGCAACAGCCAGCTAAAGATTGGAAACTTCACAGATTAATGTACATATTTGCCAGCACACCATGGATCTTCAAATAACCTCCAAAAGGTTTTTTCAAAGTGACCACAATACAGTGGAAGAGTGCAACATTTCAGGGGTCATGCAGGAAACCTTTTTCAGATGTGAGATATAACCAGATTTAGCCCCTATTTATACGTGAGTGTTTCTCAGATTATTTCCCCTACACCTAACCATGCTCAATGCGTAGAGTCCCATTCTTTTGAACTATCCTGGTTCACACTTGTATGGTCAGTCGCTCTACACTCTACGCCCCAAAAAAACATAAATTTAACTTTTTCTTTTACTATAGTAAAGCGTTTTTGTCCCCATAGTCCTCAATGGGTGTGGCTGTAAACGTGCAACACACATATTTCTGTGTGTTTTGCACCTGAAAAACTGCCTTGTCCAGGAAACAACTATATATATATATATATATATATATTTATATATATATATATATATATATATATACACAGTCAGGTCCATAAATATTGGGACATTGACACAATTCTAACAAGATGTGTTTTAACTGCAGACTATCAGCTTTAATTTGAGGGTATTTACATCCAAATCAGGTGAACGGTGTAGGAATTACAACAGTTTGCATATGTGCCTCCCACTTGTTAAGGGACCAAAAGTAATGGGACAGAATAATAATCATAAATCAAACTTTCACTTTTTGATACTTGGTTGCAAATCCTTTGCAGTCAATTACAGCCTGAAGTCTGGAACGCATAGACATCACCAGACGCTGGGTTTCATCCCTGGTGATGCTCTGCCAGGCCTCTACTGCAACTGTCTTCAGTTCCTGCTTGTTCTTGGGGCATTTTCCCTTCAGTTTTGTCTTCAGCAAGTCAAATGCATACTCAATAGGATTCAGGTCAGGTGATTGACTTGGCCATTGCATAACTTTCCACTTCTTTCCCTTAAAGAACTCTTTGGTTGCTTTTGCAGTATGCTTTGGGTCATTGTCCATCTGCACTGTGAAGCGGCGTCCAATGAGTTCTGAAGCATTTGGCTGAATATAAGCAGATAATATTGCCTGAAACACTTCAGAATTCATCCTGCTGCTTTTGTCAGCAGTCACATCATCAATAAATACAAGAGAACCAGTTCCATTGGCAGCCATACATGTCCACGCCATGACACTACCACCACCATGCTTCACTGATGAGGTGGTATGCTTAGGACCATGAGCAGTTCCTTTCCTTCTCCATACTCTTCTCTTCCCATCACTCTGGTACAAGTTGATCTTGGTCTCATCTGTCCATAGGATGTTGTTCCAGAACTGTGAAGGTGTTTTTAGATGTCTTTTGGCAAACTCTAATCTGGCCTTCCTGTTTTTAGGCTCACCAATGGTTTACATCTTGTGGTGAACCCTCTGTATTCACTCTGGTGAAGTCTTCCCTTGATTGTTGACTTTGACACACATACACCTACCTCCTGGAGAGTGTTCTTGATCTGGCCAACTGTTGTGAAGGGTGTTTTCTTCACCAGGGAAAGAATTCTTCGGTCATACACCACAGTTGTTTTCCGTGGTCTTCCGGGTCTTTTGGTATTGCTGAGCTCACCGGTGCGTTCCTTCTTTTTAAGAATGTTCCAAACAGTTGTTTTGGCCACGCCTAATGTTTTTGCTATCTCTCCGATGGGTTTGTTTTGTTTTTTCAGCCTAATGATGGCTTGCTTCAGTGATAGTGACAGCTCTTTGGATCTCATCTTGAGAGTTGACAGCAACAGATTCCAAATGCAAATAGCACACTTGAAATGAACTCTGGACCTTTTATCTGCTCATTGTAATTGGGATAATGAGGGAATAACACACCTGGCCATGGAACAGCTGAGAAGCCAATCGTCCCATTACTTTCGGTCCCTTAACAAGTGGGAGGCACATATGCAAACTGTTGTAATTCCTACACCGTTCACCTGATTTGGATGTAAATACCCTCAAATTAAAGCTGACAGTCTGCAGTTAAAGCACATCTTGTTCGTTTCATTTCAAATCCATTGTGGTGGTGTATAGAGCCAAAAATGTAAGAATTGTGTCGAAGTCCTAATATTTATAGACCTGACTGTGTATATATATATATATATATGTGTATGTGTACGGAGCTTCAGTTGGCGTACAGATGGTCGTACGTTTTCCAGCAAAATGTCTTGATAAACTCTGGAATTCATTTTCCCATCAATGACAACAATCCGTCCAGGCCCTGAGGCAGCAAAGCAGCCCCAAACCATGATGCTCCCTCCGCCATGTTTTACAGTGGGGATGAGGTTTTGATGTTGGTGTGCTGTGCCTTTTTTTCTCCACACATAGTGTTGTGTGTTTTTCCCAAACAACTCAATCTTGGTTTCATCTGTCCACAGTATATTTTGCCAGTAGTGCTGTGGAACATCCAGGTGCTCTATTGCAAACTTCAAACGTGCTGCAATCTTCTTTTTGGACAGCAATGGCTCCTCCGTGGTGTCCTCCCATGTACTCCATTCTTGTTTAATGTTTTCCTTATTGTAGATGTGTCAACAAAAATGTTAGCATGTGCCAGAGATTTCTGTAGGTCTTTAGCTGACACTCGGATTCTTTTTTACCTCATGCAGCATTCTGCGCTGTGCTCTTGCAGTCATTTTTACAGGACGACCACGCCTAGGGAGAGTAGCAACAGTGCTAAACTTTCTCCATTTGTAGACATTCTGTCTTACCGTGGACACATGAACATCAAGGCTTTTGGAGATACTTTTGTAACCCTTTCCAGCTTCATGCAAGTCAACAATTCTTGATCGTAGGTCTTCTGAGAGCTGTTTTCTGCGAGGCATGGTTCACATCAGGCAGTGCTTCTTGAAACCAGTAAACCCAAAACAGGTGTGTGATTTTTAAGGGCAGGACAGCTGTCAGCAACACATCCAATATCATCACACTAATTGGAGTCAAGGTTGGCTCACTCCTGGCTCCAATTAGCTCTGGGAGAAGTCATTAAGCTAGGGCCTCACATACTTTTTCCTCCCTGCACTGTGAATGTTTACTTGTTATGTGCAATTAAACCATGGAAACATCTAATGTTTGTGTAGTATTATGTTCAGCAGACTGTGTTCTTCTATTGTTGTGACTTAGATGACGATCAGAGCACATTTTATACCCAATTCATGCAAAACTCCACGTAATCCCAAGGGGTTCACATACTTTTTCTTGCAACTGTATATATACAGTTGTGTTCAAAATAATAGCAGTGTGTTGAAAAAAGTGAAAAAAGCTCAAAATCCTTCTAATAGCTTTTATTTCCATACACACAAATGCATTGGGAAAACTACACATTCTATTCCAAATCAAAACATGAAGAAAAATATATCAAATTTGTGTTGTTCCTCTAAAAACATTGAAGAAAAGTGAATATTAAACTGTTCAAAAAAATAGCAGTTTTTGTATTCTTCTTTACAAACTCAAACATTCACTATATAAACTGAAAAATGTTTGAAGATTTTGCTTTCCTTTGAATCACTTAATTAATATTTAGTTGTATAAGCACTGTTTCTGAGAACTGCTGTACATCTGTGTTGCATGGAGTCAACCAACTTCTGGCACCTGGGAACAGGTATTCCAGCCCAGGATGATTGGACTACATTCCACAGTTCTTCTCTATTTCTTGGTTATGCCTCAGAAACTGCATTTTTGATGTCACCCCACAAGTTTTCTATTGGATTAAGATCCGGGGATTGGGCTGGCCACTCCATAACGTCAATCTTGTTGGTCTGGAACCAAGATGTTGCACATTTACTGCTGTGTTTGGGGTTGTTGTCTTGTTGGAACACCCATTTCAAGGGCATTTCCTCTTCAGCATAAGGCAGCATGACCTCTTCAAGTATTCTGATGTATTCAAACTGATCCATGATCCCTGGTATGCGATAAATAGGCCCAACACCGTAGTATGAGAAACATCCCCATATCATGATGCTTGTGCAACCATGCTTCACTGTCTTCACAGTGTACTGTGGCTTGAATTCAGTGTTTGGGGTTCGTCTGACAAACTGTCTCGGGTCACTAGACCCAAAAAGAACAATCTTACTTTCATCAGTCCACAAAATGTTGCGCCGTTTCTCTTCAGGCCAGTCAATGTGCTCTTTGGCAAATTGTAACCTCTTCAGCACGTCTTTTTTTTCAACAGTGGAACTTTGCGGGGGCTTCTTGCAGATAGCTTGGCTTCACATAGGTGTCTTCTAATTGTAACAGTACTCACAGGTAACTTTAGACCTTCTTTGATCTTCCTGGAGCTGATTGTTGGCTGAGTCCTTGCCATTTTGGCTATTCTTCTATCCATTCGAACGGTAGTTTTTCGCTTTCTTCCACGTCTTTCAGGTTTTGGTTGCCATTTTAAATCATTTGCGATCATTTTGGCTGAGCAGCCTATCATTTTCTGCACTTCTTTATATGTTTTCCCCTCTCCAATCAACTTTTTAATCAAGGTACGCTGTTCTTCTGAACAATGTCTGGAACGACCCATTTTCCTCAGAATTTCAGAGAGAAATGCACTGTAACCAGCATGTACAACATTTCCTGCCTTCCTTCCTTAAATAAGGGCAATAATTGCCACCTGTTTTTCAAAGAATGAATGACCGCACTAATAGAACTCCACACTGCTATTATTTTGAACATGCCCCTTTCAATTAGTGATTCAATTACACAGAATCAGCAGCATGCATGTCATGACTGTTGGGTCTGTTGGATTTCTGTTACTCTACTACACCTGCTAGTAAATTATTTGCCATGTAGAAATATCCTTTCTACTGTAAACAGTGATTGATCAGGTTAGTGATGTCTGACTGCTATTATTTTGAACACAACTGTGTGTATATATATATATATATATATATATATTTTTTTTTTTTTTTACTTATTACAGGTATTTATATAGCGCTGTCAATTTAAGCAGCGCTTTACATGTGTATATGTACATATACACTACTAAAAAAAAAAAATTAAAGGAACACTTTGAAAACACATCAGATCTCAATGGGAAAGACATCATGCTGGATATCTATACTGATATGGACTGGGTATTTTGTTAGGAACGTAAGGATGCCCCATCATAATGGAAATGAAAATTATCAACCTACAGAGGACTGAATTCAAATCAAAAGGAAAAAATGATGCAGCAGTCTAGCCCATTTTGCTGAAATTTCATTGTAGCAACTCAAAATGACATGACGGATGGAAGCATTTCCTCCCAGATCTGGACCAGGGCATCACTGAGCTCCTGGACAGTCTGAGGTGCTACCTGACAGCGTCGGATGGACCGAAAAATGATATCCCATAGGTTTTCTATTGGATTTAGGTCAGGCGAGAGTGTAGGCCATTCAATGGTATCAATTCCTTCATCCTCCAGGGACAGCCCGCATACTCTTGCCACACGAGGCCGGGCATTGTCATGCACCAGGAGGAACGCAGGACCCACTGCACCAGCGTAGGATCTGACAATGGGCCCAAGGATTTCATCCCAATACCTGATGGCAGTCAGAGTGCCAATGTCTAGGCTGTAGAGGTCTGTACCTGCCTCCATGAATATGCCTCCCCAGACCATCACTGACACACCACCAAAACGGTCATGCTGAACGATGTTACAGGCAGCATAACGTTCTTCACGGCTTCTCCAGACCTTTCACATCTGTCACATGTGCTCAGGGTAAACCTGCTCTCATTTGTGAAAAACACAGGGCGCCAGTGGCGGATCTGCCAATTCTGGTGTTCAATGGCAAATGTCAATCGAGCTCTGTGGTTTCGGGCAGTGAGCACAGGGCCCACTAGAGGACATCGGGCCCTCAGGCTACCTACATGAAGTCTGTTTCTGATTGTTTGATCAGAGACATTCACACCAGTGGCCTGCTAAAGGTCGTTTTAGAGAGCTCTGGCAGTGCTCATCCTGTTCTTCCTTGCACAAAGGAGCAGATACCGGTCCTGCTGATGGGTTAAGGCCCAGCTCTCCTAGAGTAAATGCTACCTGTCTCCTGGAATCTCCTCCATGCTCATGAGACTGTGCTGGAAGACACAGCAAACCTTCTGGCAATGGCACATATTGATGTGCCATCCTGGAGGAGTTGGACTGCCTGTGCAACCTCTGTAGGGTCCAGGTATCGCCTCATGCTACCAGTAGTGACACTGACCCTAGCCAAATGCAAAACTAATGAAAAACAGTCAGAAAAGAGGAGTAGGGAAAAAAATTTCAGTAGCCTCCACCTGTAACACCTTTCCTGTTTTTGGGGTCATCTCATTGTTGTCCCTCTAGAGTACCAGTTGTTAATTTCATTGACACCAAAGCAGCTGAAACTGATTAACACCACCCCTCTGCTACTTAACTGACCAGATCAATATCCCAGGAGTTTAATTGACTTGATGCTATACTCTGATTAAAAAGTGTTCCTTTAATTTTGTTGAGCAGTGCATATTGTACATTCAAAAAAGAAAAAGTGCCATGAATAGGGGTGTATCCACCCATCAATAAGCATTTCCCCGACTCACCATAATTGAGGTGTGGATTCTAAACCAAAAAGTTTATAGGATAATGTTAGCAGCTGACAAGAACAGATCTGTCAAAAAAGACGGTATATAACGAATCCTAAGCGGAGTAAATATTCACTATTATAGTGGATGCAATTATTTTATTGAGATCAATTAGATCATGAAAAGGTAGACATTGAAATCATGGTGAACACATTGTCAATCATGAAAATAAAATCAGGAAATAAAAACACAAAAACGTTCTGCGTTTTCACTTAGCTGCGTCTATGGCAGAAAAGGCCATATTGAATATTGGGCAAAGACTTCTTCTGTATTTGGTACAGGAAGTCTATATGTTGAATCCAGATATATGTATATCTTCAGTATTAAGTTTTCTAAATCTTTGTCTTCTATTTTTAAGATATCAAACTTTTCTTTCATATGTTCATCAAAATGTGGTGATGAAAAATTAATGATGAAAATCCTGAAGAATAAATATATGATGAATACAAGGATCCTGGAATAAATGTTAGGGCCTATTGTTATCTTGCATCATCAAGCTAAACCCTAAATATAAATAGCATGGCCACTAATGGAGGAACATGTAATAGTATGCAATATTAACTTCATTGTAATTCATCATCACATAGATTGGTTAAAACAATTCCGTTGTGTATGGCCAATTCCAATTGGCTGATATTCCTTAAATAGGATACTTTCAGTGGATAACAATAATAATGACTCTAAAATAAATAAACAGATGTTAATACATCAAAATTCAATCATTATCATGGGCGGTTCCAAATGAGGAAATAATTACCCTGATCGAGATTATGTTTGTTTTCACTGGTAAATTATGAATCTATGTGGATTCTTAGTAAAGATGAAAGGTGTATATCCTTCTAGATGCCAAAAAATTGTATAAACTGTGATAAGTATATCTTGATTGTGCAATGTTGCACTAGACATGTAAATAGCCTTCTAATGGCTCCAAAAATTCCCCTTCTATGTAAGAGCAAGGCGGTTCCTTTGAAAGGTTCTTAGGACAAATCGTCCTGTTTTCCATATGATAATGCTTATCGCAAAATAAAAAAAAATCAGTATTCACCTATAAAAGGCCCAAACGTTTCTCTATAAATAGGAGTGCTGGAGTTCCTTAATGAGGTTCAGAACATATAAGTCCCGTGTTACTAAATAGCAAGATATGACTAATCTCTATTCAAGGATTACTTGCCACCTGTGGAAGTGGTATTGCGCCACTTAGAATTAAGTGAACTCCCGGGAATCATCCTAAGTACTGGCGGTTTTCCGTCTTGCCTCGTGTTTGTCCAAGATGGAGGCATGTGGCATGCCTCTTTCCCCTCATGGACATCACAGCATTGAAGGACGCAGTACGTGATGATGTCACTACATTGACGCGTTTGGTCTGCCAATCATCCCGGACTTTGTCAGAACTGGGAGGTGACAGCTTTTCACGCTACTTTTATAATGCAAAATTTGCATACTTTCTTCATTTTGTCACCCTCTTGTGTTGAAATGTCATGACTACATTGTTAATCTAAATTAAATTCTAAAACTTACATGATTGGCATTTATCCTTGAAGACTGGCTATGTATCAAATTAAAATTCAGATAGTGTTATTAGCTGTTAGTTTACAGCAGATGACAATAATAGAATCATATATTATTTACTTTTTCTCATTTTCAAAAAGTTTTATATAATTTGCAAAATTATGACCCCAAAAATCAGTCAAATAATCAAACAGGAATTTATTTAAGAAATATTTTAAAATTTAATTCCGTATTTAAACCATGTGGTATTAAGGTCCCCAATGTATAAATCCCAAATTTCTCTTTTTGTAAAAGGATTATATCAAAATCCCCTCTTCTAGAGGAAATATTCAGAAGGAAAATACCCTTTACTTTTAAGCCATCAGTTTTACCTTTATGTACTTCCTTAAAATGTTGAGCTAGAGGATTTTCCCTTTCTTTATCATTTAAATTTCTATATTCATTTTTAATTTCCCATATATGTTCACTAATACGTATTTTTAAAGTGCTTTTTGTCTTTCCTATATAGAATTTCTTGCATGGGCATTCTAGCATATAAATTACTCTACTACTAGAGCAAGTTATAAAGTTCTTAATTTCATAGGTTTTAGAATTATCTACATTATGAAATTTGTTAGTTTTGTGTACATAAGGACAGATCTGACAATGACCACACGGATACATACCTGTAGTTTTACCCATTTTTGTTAACCAGTTTTCTTTCGGAATCTTTTTAAATTCTGATTGTACCAAAATATCATTCAAATTAGAAGTTTTTTTAGCTACCATTTGTGGTTTATCACCCACTATTTGTGAATATACAGTCAGGTCCATAAATATTGGGACATCTACACAATTCTAACATTTTTGGCTCTATACACCACCACAATGGATTTGAAATGAAATAAACAAGATCTGCTTTAACTGCAGACTGTCATCTTTAATTTGAGGGTATTTACATCCAAATCAGGTGAACGGTGTAGGAATTACAACAGTTTGCATATGTGCCTCCCACTTGTTAAGGGACCAAAAGTATTGGGACAGAATAATAATCATAAATCAAACTTTCACTTTTTAATACTTGGTTGCAAATCCTTTGCAGTCAATTACAGCCTGAAGTCTGGAACGCATAGACATCACCAGATGCAGGGTTTCATCCCTGCTGATGCTCTGCCAGGCCTCTACTGCAACTGTCTTCAGTTTCTGCTTGTTCTTGGGGCATTTTCCCTTCAGTTTTGTCTTCAGCAAGTGAAATGCATGCTCAATTGGATTCAGGTCAGGTGATTGACTTGGCCATTGCATAACATTCCACTTCTTTCCCTTAAAAAAACTCTTTGGTTGCTTTTGCAGTATGCTTTGGGTCATTGTCCATCTGCACTGTGAAGCAGCGTCCAATGAGTTCTGAAGCATTTGGCTGAATATGAGCAGATAATATTGCCCAAAACACTTCAGAATTCATCCTGCTGCTTTTGTCAGCAGTCACATCATCAATAAATACAAGAGAACCAGTTCCATTGGCAGCCATACATGCCCACGCCATGACACTACCACCACCATGCTTCACTCATGAGGTGGTATGCTTAGGATCATGAGCAGTTCCTTTCCTTCTCCATACTCTTCTCTTCCCATCACTCTGGTACAAGTTGATCTTGGTCTCATCTGTCCATAGGATGTTGTTCCAGAACTGTGAAGGCTTTTTTAGATGTCGTTTGGCAAACTCTAATCTGGCCTTCCTGGTTTTGAGGCTCACCAATGGTTTACATCTTGTGGTGAACCCTCTGAATTCACTCTGGTGAAGTCATCTCTTGATTGTGGACTTTGACACACATACACCTACCTCCTGGAGAGTGTTCTTGATCTGGCCAACTGTTGTGAAGGGTGTTTTCTTCACCAGGGAAATAATTCTTCAGTCATCCACCACAGTTGTTTTCCGTGGTCTTCTGGGTCTTTTGGTGTTGCTGAGCTCACTGTTGCGTTCCTTCTTTTTAAGAATGTTCCAAACTGTTGTTTTGGCCACGCCTAATGTTTTTGCTATCCCTCTGATGGGTTTGTTTTGTTTTTTCAGCCTAATGATGGCTTGCTTCACTGATAGTGACAGCTCTTTGGATCTCATCTTGAGAGTTGACAGCAACAGATTCCAAATGCAAATAGCACACTTGAAATGAACTCTGGACCTTTTATCTGCTCGTTGTAATTGGAATAATGAGGGAATAACACACACCTGGCCATGGAACAGCGGAGAAGCCAATTGTCCCATTACTTTTGGTCCCTTAACAAGTGGGAGGCACATATGCAAACTGTTGTAATTCCTACACCATTCACCTGATTTGGATGTAAATACCCTCAAATTAAAGCTGACAGTCTGCAGTTAAAGCACGTTTTGTTTATTTCATTTCAAATTCATTGTGGTGGTGTATAGAGCCAAAAATGTTAGAATTGTGTTGATGTCCCAATATTTATGGACCTGACTGTAAATGTAATACTCTAACTTCTTTCCATTGTTGCCCATATTTCATTATGAACCTTACAGGTTCATTTTGTTTTTTATTATTAGATTTCTTATTGATGTTAAGTAGTTCCTTTCTAGCTTTACATGAAGCCTTGTATTTTGCTTTTCTCAGGGTTCTATGTGAATAACCCCTTTCTCTAAATCTTTGCTAAAGTTGTGCTGCTTCTATTTGAAATTGAGTTTCATCTGTGCAATTTCTTCTTATCCTAAGGAATTGACCAACCGGTATACATTGTTTCAATGTTTCAGGACGATGACTAGTTGCATGTAGGAGGGTATTGGCTGCTGTTTCTTTTCTAAATGTTTTAGTTTCCAATGTGTTCTCATGGATTGAGATGGACAGATCAAAAAAGGAAATTTCCTTATAATCAAAATGATGTGTTAATTTGATAATCCTATCATTTAGATTTAGGCTAGTAAGAAATTCTTGCAATTGTTCAACCTCTCCTTCCCAAATCATAAGTATATCATCAATATATCTGAGCCATTGGGTAACATGGCCTCTATACATTGGTGATATATACACTAAATCCACCTCCCATTATCCCAGATGAAGACAGGCATAGGTTGGGGCCCATGGAGCTCCCATGGATGTCCCGCAGATTTGTTGATAAAATGTACCCAAAAATTTAAAACAATTATGTGTAAGTATAAATCCCAAAAGGTCAAGAATCAATTCATTCTGAGCCCCCATTTCTGGATAATGTACTTCCAAAAAATAAGTCCCCATTTATGAGGAATAGAGGTATATAAGGATTCTACATCTATACCTACCAATAAAGCTCCTTCTGGGACTTCAATAATTTATATTTTGAATAGAACATCTCTTGTATCTTTAACATAGGATTGCAGACCAGTTACTAAATCCTTAATTAGATCATCTATAAATTTACCTACTTTTTCCATTTACTGCTGATACTATGGGGCGACCAGGTGGTTTAAGTGGGTCTTTGTGTATTTTCAGAATCACTTAAAAAGTGGAAATATTATGTGTGTCAATATTAAGCATATCATATTCCTGTTTAGTCAACAAATTAGCTTCATAAGCCCAAATATTTTCCTATTAAGGATATTAACTATTTTGGGAAATGGATTTTCACGCAGCCTATGATATGTATTTAGATTATTTAATTGCCTTTTGATTTCTTGTTCATAATCTTCACTGTGCATTACTACAACGTTTCCTCCTTTG
The DNA here is from genome assembly GCF_062004578.1 of Staurois parvus. Taxonomy (NCBI): domain Eukaryota; kingdom Metazoa; phylum Chordata; class Amphibia; order Anura; family Ranidae; genus Staurois; species Staurois parvus. The sequence continues at coordinate 409,014 of NW_028318930.1, forward strand.
TGACTTCTTTTAATTATTATATCTTTAGCATTATGCAATTCATCAAGGGCTATTATTTCATCCGGCACAACTTTATCAAAGATTTAGAGAAAGGGGCTATTCACATAGAACCCTGAGAAAAGCAAAATACAAGGCTTCATGTAAAGCTAGTAAGGAACTACTTAATAACATCAATAAGAAATCTAATAATAAAAAAAAATGAACCCGTAAGGTTCATAAGGAAATATGGGCAACAATGGAAAGAAGTTAAAAGAGTATTATATTCACATTGTCATTTATTAACCACGAATCCAGGAATAGCACAAATAGTGGGTGATAAACCACAAATGGTAGCTAAAAAAACTTCTAATTTGAATGATATTTTGGTACAATCAAAATTTAAAAATATTCCGAAAGAAAACTGGTTAACAAAAATGGGTAAAACTACAGGTATGTATCCGTGTGGTCATTGTCAGATCTGTCCTTATGTACACAAAACTAACAAATTTCATAATGTAGATAATTCTAAAACCTATGAAATTAAGAACTTTATAACTTGCTCTAGTAGTAGAGTAATTTATATGCTAGAATGCCCATGCAAGAAATTCTATATAGGTATATATATATCTATATAGGAAAGACAAAAAGATCTATGTAGTGATGACATTTCAACACAATAGGGCGACAAAATGAAAAAAGTATGCAAATTTTGCATTATAAAAGAAATGTGAAAAGCTGTCCCCTCCCAGTTCTAACGAAGTCCAGGATGATTGGCGGACGACACGCGTCAATGTAGCGACATCATCATGTTATGCATCCTTCCATGCTGCGATGTCCATGGCGGGAAAAAGGCACGCCACATGCCTCCATCTTGGACAAACACAAGGCAAGACGGAAAACCGCCAGTACTTAGGATGATTCCAGGGAGTTCACTTAATTCTAAGTGGCGCAATACCACTTCCACCGGTGGCAAGTAATCCTTGAATAGAGATTAGTCATATCTTGCTATTTAGTAACACAGGACTTATATGTTCTAAACCTCATTAAGGAACTCCAGCACTCTTATTTATAGAGAAACTTTTGGGCCTTTTATAGGTGAATATTGATTATTTTATCTTGCAATAAGCATTATCATATGGAAAACAGGACGATTTGTCCTAAGAACCTTTCAAAGGAACCGCCTTGCTCTTACATAGAAGAGGAATTTTTGGAGCCATTAGAAGGCTATTTACATACATGTCTAGTGCAACATTGCACAATCAAGATATACTTATCACAGATTATACAAATTTTTTGGCATCTAGAAGGATATACACCTTTCATCTTTACTCAGGATCCACATAGATTCATAATTTACCAGTGGAAACAAACATGATCTCTATCAGGGTAATTATTTCCTCTTTTGGGACCGCCCATGATAATGATTGAATTTTGATGTATTAACCACTTGAGCTCCTGAGGATTTACCCCCCTTAATGACCAGGCCTCTTTTTGCTACTTGGCGCTGCACTAATTCAACTGATAATTGCGCAGTCATGCAATGCTGCACCCAAACGAAATTTACATCCTTTTTTTCACACAAATAGAGATTTCTTTCGGTGTAATTTGATCACCTGTGCGCTTTTTATTTTTCACGCTATAAACAAAAAAACGCCAAAAATTTTGAAGAAAAACAATATTTTTTATTTTCAGCTATAAAAAATATATAGTAAACTCAAAGTTGGTTATAAATTTAGGCCAAATTGTATTCTGCTACATGTTTTTGGTAAAAAAAATCCCAATAAGTGTATATTGATTGCTTTGTGTGGAAGTTATAGCGTCTACAAACTATGGTATAGATACTGCAATTTACGCCATTTTTCTGCTATACAGCGCTGCGCTAGTTTAACGGACAATTGCGCGGTCATGCAATATGGTACATAAATGAAATTTACATCCTTTTTTTTTTCCACAAATTGAGCTTTCTTTCGGTGGTATTTGATCGCCTGTGCGGTTTTTATTTTTTGCGCTATAAAAAAAAAAGGCTGACAATTTTGAGGAAGAAAAAAAACAATATTTTGGACTTTTTGCTATAAAACATGTCCAGTAAAAAAAAAATGCAAAAATCAAATTTAGTCATAAATTTCTGCCAAAATGCATTCTGCGACATGTCTTTTCTAAAAAAAAAACCCCAATACGTGTAAATTAATTGGTTTACGTGAAAGTTATAGCGTTTACAAATGGCGGGAAAGATACTGGGATTTTTAGGTTTTTTTTTATACTAATAATGGCGGCGATCAGCGAATTATGGCGGCGATCATGGACTTATGGCAGCGACCAGCGACTTATGGCGGGACTGCGGCGGACATTCTGACATTGGGGGGTACTGACTTGGGGTCACTGACATCCCCAAAAACACTAATACAGTGATCAGTGCAAAAAAGAAAAAACTGACACTGTACTAATGGCAATGGGGAGGAAGGGGTTAACTTTATTTAGCAGGGAAGGGTTATAGGAGTGAGGGGAGTGTTTTACTAGGGGGTGGGGGTGTGTACTGGGCGGGACAAGGCTGATCGAGAAAGTAAAACTATTCTTTCTCGATCAGCTCATTCTCGAGCTGACAGAGAGGTGACAGACAGCACAGCTACTGCAGCTGTGCACTCTGTCACCGTTTACCGCCGATCGCCGGGACATAGCCGCTAATGAGCGACTGTGACCCGGCAACTGACATCTGCGGCGGTGATCCACAGGACAAATAGGGCGGCAGCGCGCCTCGCGCGCGCCCCCTATTTGTTTACAAAACGCACGTTTTAAAACGTGGTTTTGCCTGTGAGTGCCGCCCTGCCGCCGTATATGTACAGTGGCTGGGCGGCATGCGGTTAACATCTGTTTATTTATTTTAAAGTCATTATTATTGTTATCCACTGAAAGTATCCTATTTAAGGAATATCAGCCAATTGGAATTGGCCATACACAATGGAATTGTTTTAACCAATCTATTTGATGATGATGAATTACAAAGATGGTAATATTGCATACTATTACATATTCTTCCATTAGTGGCCATGCTATTTATATTTAGGGTTTAGCTTGATGATGCAACATAACAATAGGCCCTAACATTTATTCCAGGATCCTTGTATTCATCATATATTTATTCTTCAGGATTTTCATCATTAATTTTTCATCACCACATTTTGATGAACATTTGAAAGTTTGATATCTTAAAGATAGAAGACAAAGATTTAGAAAACGTAATACTGAAGATATACATATATCTGGATTCAACATATGGACTTCCTATACCAAATACAGAAGAAGTCTTTGCCCAATATTCAATATGGCCTTTTCTGCCATAAACGCAGCTAAGTGAAAACGCAGAACATTTTTTTGTTTTTATTTCCTGATTTTATTTTCATGATTGACAATGTGTTCACCATGATTTCAATGTCTACCTTTTCATGATCTAATTGATCTCAATAAAATAATTGCATCCACTATAATAGTGAATATTTACTCCGCATAGGATTCGTTATATAGCGTCTTTTTTTGGCAGATCTGCTCTTGTCAGCTGCTACATTATCCTATATTGTACATTCACCTCAGTCCCTAACTCTCAACGCTCCGTACAATCTAAGATCCCCAACTAACATTCATACATATTCATACTAGGGCCAATTTAGACAGGAACCAATTAACCTACTAGCGTGTCTTTGGAGTGTGAAAGGAAACCGGAGTACCCAGAGGAAACCCACACAGGGAGAACATGCAAATGCCAGGCAGGTGGTGCCATGGTTGGGATTTGAATCAACGACCCTAGTACTGCCAGGCGGAAGTGCTAACCATTTAGCCACTATACATGCAAAAAATCAGCAGCGCAAAGCCTGAAAAAAATCACTAGAAATACGCTCTGCTCAGGCGTGAAAGCAGGCTTACAAACTGTTTCCAGCAACGCTTGTTTACTCCACTACAGACACACCAATACAATGTGATGGAAACTCTTTAACCACTACCCGACCGACCACCTGCAATGTACAGCTACAGGCAAAGCGACGTAACACAGAGGGGCGCTGTACTACCCACCTGCGACTGCTGTGTCTGGTGGACACAGCGGAAAGTTAGAAAAGCTGCTATGAATCAATCTGATTCATAACAGCTCTGCTTCTCTTCCTAGTGAGCCGTCACCTAGCTAGTGCCATTAGTACAGTGTCCGTATATAGAATTTTTCACTGATCACTGTATTCCTGCAACTAGCGACATCAGATAGCATCAGTGTCAGTTAGCGCCCCTCCCAGCCAGGCTCATCTAGCTTTAGATTGCCCGCACACTATCGCACTCACGTTATAGGTTGCTGATCACCTCCCTTAGTAGTATAGTGTTTGTACAAATCAATAGAATGATCATTCATTCAATAGAACTATACTAGTGCCTGCTTTGTATAGTGTCCCCAAAAATGCAGTGTTAGCAGGATCAGCCCCGTTCACTGCTAGCTCTAGCGTTTAGCCCCTCCACTGTTTTTCACAGAAGATTTGTACCATTTGATTTTGGGCCAAAGCAATTTATACTGTATGTACAACAATAGATCACTGCCCACCCAAATTCAGCTCTTGCCTGACCATTCACATGGAAACCTATCTTTTTTGGGCCTTACCCTCAACATGGGCATTACAAAAAAAGAATGAATTATGGTCATATTATTTCACAGACCAATCATATTCCAGTGTTCTCTGCTGTTTCATATATTTCCAACATGGACCAGCAATGTACTGGCCCATCCCTGGACTTTGAGTGGTCATACCAGGAAGATTCCTGCAGTTACAGGCATCATCCTGGTATCGTTTTTTTCAGCTGGCAGTTGGCTTTCATGTAAAAGCAATCCCCTCCCAATTAGCTGCTGAATCGTTTTTACAAGCATTGGGAAGGGACTCCCCCCCCCTCCCATTCCACAGTTTTTTTGGGCTCTCCTGTCCCACAGGGGAATCCGAGAATGCAGCCGGAAGTGCCGCTGGCTGACCATAGAGCTGATCAGAGATCAGAATGGCTCCAATCATCTCTATGGTCTAAGACAGGGGTCTTCAAACTATGGCCCTCCAGGTGTTGAGGAACTGCAAGTCCCATGAGGCCTTGCAAAACTCTGACATCCATAAGAGACTCCCAGAAGCAGAGGCATGATGGGACTTGTAGTACTTCAACAGCTGGAGGGCCATAGTTTGGAGACCCCTGGTCTAAGAGACGGGAAGCTACAAGCATTTCATAATTTGTTTCGCCTGACTTCAACTTTCAGACTGACAGTGCCATTTTTAAATTGTGAAAGCATCTGATCACTGCCTCCCTCCTCCCAGCCCTGCAGAGCATCCCACCTGTCTCCCTCCTCCCAGCCCTGCAGAGCATCACACCTGTCTCCCTCCTCCCACCCCTGCCTGCCAGCCCTGCAGAGCATCACCCTTCTCTCCCTCCTCCCAGCCCTGCAGAGCATCACATGAGAACAGAGATATTTTGCAGGGCTGGGAGAGGGGAGACAAAGTGCTGTCAGTAAACTAAGGAACAGCATTACTACTAACTGATTTGGTTTCTAGAGGTTACAGTAAATCATTATTGTTCACTGATTGGTTGCTAGAGATTACAGATAATTGTTGTTCACCGATTGGTTGCTAGAGGTTACAGTACATCAATATTGCTCAGATTGGTTGCTAGAGGTTACAGCAAATCCACAGTTCTTACCTTGCTGCTGGCCCCCCATACCATGAAGCTCTTTAGACCTACCTCCACATGGCTGGAAAAGCTCTCGTTTGGAGCTCTGTTCTTCAGCAGTGCTACCACCCTCTCCAATTGCAGGACAAGGTAGGAACTGCAATGAATATAAAAGGGTATACGAGCGCTAGTTAGTAAATGTTATAAGCAGCTAGCAAAAAAGGTAAAACCTCTGAACCTTCTGTACAAAACTAAACAACAAATGCAGCGCTAAGGTTCTGTATAATATATGATGAAAAGTAATGATGAAAATTCCGTACATGCGCTGTGGAGCGCTCTGATGTATAAAGGTGCATAAACGTCTTAGGAATGACGTTTAAAGTGCAAAAGTGACATACAGAATAAAACACTAAAAAAACAATCTATAAAAGTCCAGATATGAAAAATCAAGTGAATTCCGCGACTCCAGTGATTGTGAATGAGTATATATTGCACTAACCAGATAGCGCAAATGAATGCGCATTTGAGTAATCAGACCACTCCTGGTCATCTGGATCCGGAAAGGTGAGGATCAGGGGATCATCTGGCAAAACAGGTAATCAGCATGTCATCACTCTCCAGGTAACAGCATTACTCATCCATTCAGCAGGGGGATCACACTCCAGGTGACAGAGATTTACATCCATCCAGCAGGGGACCACTTCCAATAGTATGCATGGAGCACAATGGAATCCACCTTGAAAGGGGGGGGGGGGGAGCTCGCAATAAACCGAGCCCAAGCAAAAAGCTTTGATAGTGTAGTCATTTTATTGTAATAGGTAAATCCACAACTAGAGTAAAATACACTCACATCTGTACTATACAGTGTCAAAGATGGCCGCCGGCCTCCCACGTGGCATGTGCGGTGTGACGCCACCGACTGGGCTCCTCCCTAATGCGTTTCGTGCCCGTGCACGTTATCAAAGGGAGCATGCTTCAGCCAGCCGGTTCTTCAAATAGGGTGCCGCGTGCATGCGCGGTTGAGTATGGTGACGCCATCTTGGCCCACTCGCACATGCGCGATGCCTGCGAGAGCGGCCATTTTCTTGGTTGTTCACAGCAAACTTAGGGACAGGGCGCACATGGATGTAAAGACATCCTGTCTGATTATAATAATCAAAACAGCAGCGTTACCGCTAGTTAAACATACATGGGGGATAATAAATAGGTATAAAAATGTAGTTATCATATTTTTCGCTCCATAAGACGCACTTTTTTCCCCCCAAAAAAGGGGGGAAAATGTCAGTGCGTCTTATGGAGCGAATATAGAGCGGCCGGTCCGGTATTTTCACCGCCGCCGTGTCAGAATACCGGGCCGGCCGCTCAGCTCTGCAGTGGGACCTTACCTGTTCCTCTATCCAGCGGCGCGCTGTCTTCCCGGCTTCTGTAGTGTGTGTGACAGCCGGGTCCCAAGTGCGCATGCACAAGAAGCGGTGCTCTTTGTGAATGGTAAGGCGGTACCTGGGACACATGACAGATCCCAGAAGCCGCTGGACCAATCACAAAGCGCAGTGCTTCTCGCGCATGCGCACTGGGCATCGGGCTGTCCGCCGAGCGCCCACACTACAGAAGCCGGGTAGACAGCGCGCGGCTGGATAGAGGAACAGGTAAGATCAAAGAAAAACTCTGCAGAAGTAAGAGCGGGTACCTGTCAAATTCAGGTACCCGCTCCCCCTCCCTCCCCAAAGGTCAGCAGTCATCTCCTGTACTGTCCACAGTCTCTGGTCATCCCTGTACTGTCCGCAGTCTCTGGTCATCCCTGTACTGTCCGCAGTCTCTGGTCATCCCTGTACTGTCCGCAGTCTCTGGTCATCCCTGTACTGTCCGCAGTCTCTGGTCATCCCTGTACTGTCCGCAGTCACTGGTCATCCCTGTACTGTCCGCAGTCACTGGTCATCCCTGTACTGTCCGCAGTCACTGGTCATCCCTGTACTGTCCGCAGTCTCTGGTCATCTCCTCTACTATGTCCGCAGTCCATTAGTTCAGAATTTTTTTTTTCCTGTTTTCTGCCTCTAAAACCTAGGTGCGTCTTATGGTCAGGTGCGTCTTATGGAGCGAAAAATACGGTAATAATCGAGGATAATAGTTCTAAAGGGAAAAATGGAGATAGCCCCCTCCATTTTGTTGTAGCCAAATAAAATTCAGGTGAGACCATGGTTATAAAACGGCATTATGCTACATTTGCGTGGAACTACTGGTTCCAGAAATTCCGTTGCCTAAAACCAGTTCCTATGTGGCTGTGAAATCAACTGATTAAACAATAATAGTGCATTATACAGGATACAGGATTTATATAGCGCCAACAGTTTGCGCAGCGCTTTACAATATAAGGGAGATAGTGCAATTATAATACATTTCAGTATAGAAGGAATAGGAGGGCCCTGCTCGTGGAGCTTACAATCTAAAGGAAGGGGGAGGTGATACAAAAGGTGATAGCTGTGGGAGATGATCTGGCTGAGGTGATTCAAGTACTGTTCTTAGGTGGAGGTGGGGTAGGCTTCCCTGAAGAAGTGAGTTTTCAAAGATCGCCTAAAGGCAGACAGGGTGGGGGCTGACCGAACATGCTGTGGCAGGGAGTTCCAGAGGATGGGAGAGGCTCTGGAGAAGTCGTGGAGGCGAGCGTGGGAGGAGGTGATGAGGGAGCTAGAGAGGAGGATATCAGGGGAGGAGCGGAGTGGGCGATTTGGGCGGTATCTGTGGATGAGGTTGGTGATGTAGCTAGGGGCAGTGTTGTGGATGGCTTTGTAAGCTGTGGTTAGTATTTTGAATTTTATACATTGGGTTAGTGGAAGCCAGTAAAGGGATTGGCAGAGAGGGGCAGCAGACACTGATCGGGTGGTAAGGTATATGAGTCTAGCAGCAGCATTCATAATAGACTGAAGGGGGGATAGCCTGTGTAACGGTAGACCAGTGAGGAGGGAGTTGCAGTAATCGAGGCGGGATATAACCAAGGCGTGGCTAAGTTGTTTTGTGGTGTCATTGGTCAGGAAGGGGCGGATTTTGGAAATGTTCCGGAGGTTGAGGCGGCAGGATTTAGCCAGTGAGTGGGTGTGGGGCCCAAAGGAGAGGTCAGAGTGTAGGATTACGCCTAGCACCTTGGCATGAGGGGAAGGACCAATGGTTGTGCTGTTGATCTTAATGGTAAAGTCGTGAGTGGGGGATCGGGGAGGAGGAAATATTACAAGCTCAGTTTTTGAAATATTGAGTTTAAGGTAGTGATGTGATAGTGCATGATGTATTATATGATAAACATTGGGGTAGTGAACATTAGTTAAAATGCATCACCCATAACAATTGAATACAATGGGATATAGATCAAATAAAAATAGAAATAAAAACACCAACATGTATATTATAAAACAGATGTGAGAGATAATTAAAAAGACATAAAAAAACCTATAAATTATGTAAAATTATAAAAATTAAGAACAAAATGCAAAAAAAGTTAAAAAAAAATATAAAAATAAAGATAAAACAGAAAAAGAATGTATTATATAAAATACACAATGTATGTAAAATATTAAATGGTAATAAAAAACGATTGTGCATGAAATATGAATTAAATGAAATTAGGATCCTACAAAAAACTCAAATTTGGATAACAGCCAATAGAATTTAGGATAAGTATACTGGACTGTTAAATACACGTAATGCTCATATAAAATGTTAAAAATTACTTATAGATAAATAGACACCAAATAATGACCAAATATGATTTCCAAGCACTGGGATAAAATTACCTCAGACGACATATCAAAAAATTCCTGTTAAAAAGTAGGAATAAATTAAAATAAAATCATATGATACAACTAGTCTAGTGATAATAATCATGCAAAAAAAACCAGTTAAAATTCATGATAAAACTGGGATACCTACAAAATTAGCTCTAACTAGTGTCAATAAAACAGTTAATATCCAAATCCATGTTGGTTTCTAGTTTGGATACAGATCTTCGCTTGAACGTCCCTCTCCAGTGGTTTTTAATAATATCAATGCCAATAAATTTTACGCATCGGGGATTCCTATTGTGGAATTCATGATAATGCATCGAAAAGGGAATGCTCTTTGTACCTTTTTAATATTGTACAGATGCTCTCAAAGTCTATCTCGGAGCCTTCTTGTGGTCCTTCCAACATATTGCTTGCCACAAGAGCATTCCAGAAGGTACACTACATGTGTACTATTGCAGGTGATGATGGACTGTATATCATATGTTCTCTTGGTAGCATTAGAACAAAAGGTCTTAACTGGTCTCTTATGTATTCCATTATATACACATAACATACTCCTGTTACATGGAAAGAAACCTTTATGCCCAAAATTAAAGGTTAAGGGTCTGGGGGGATTCACTACACTAGGGGCTAGAGTTAGTCTCAATGAGGGTGCCTTACGATAGGTAATTTCTGGGTTGTCCAGTATAATTTTTCCTAATACCGGATCATTTTTTAGAATTGACCAGTTTTTTTTAATGATTTTTGCTACCTCTTTATACTGTATACTAAAATTTGTAACAAATGGACAGAATTTCTCTGGCCTACAGTTGATCTTAGGGGTGAGGAGGTCATTCCTATCAAGGTTACCTACTTCTTTAATCACTAGACTAATTGTATCATCAGATTTTATTTTAATTTATTCCTACTTAACAGGAATTTTTTTCATATGTCTGAGGTAATTTTATCCCAGTACTTGGAAATCATGTTTGGTCATTATTTGGTGTCTATTTATCTATAAATAATTTTTAACATTTTATATGAGCATTACTTGTATTTAACAGTCCAGTATACTTATCCTAAATTCTATTAGCTGTTTTCCAAATTTGAGTTTTTTGTAGGATCCTAATTTCATTTAATTCATATTTCATGCACAACCGTTTTTATTACCATTTAGTATTTTACATACATTGTGTATTTTATATAATAAATTCTTTTTGGGTTTTATCTTTGATTTTATATTTTCTTTTTAACATATTTTTTTTTTAATTTCGTTCTTAATTGTTATATACTACATAATTTATAGTTTTTTATGTCTTTTTAATTATCTCTCACATCTGTTTTATAATATACATGTTGGTGTTTTTATTTTTATTTGATCTATATCCCATTGTATTCAATTGTTATGGGTAATGCATTTTAATTAATGTTCATTACCCCAATGCTTATCATATAATATATCATGCACTATTATTGTTTAATCATTAGTTGGTTTCACAGCAACACAAGAACTGGTTTTAGGCAAGGGAATTTCTGGAACCAGTAGTTCCACAAAGCGTAGCATAATGCTGCTTTATAACCATGGTCTCACCTGATTTTTATTTTGTTACAACAAAATGGAGGGGGCTATCTCCATTTTTCCCTTTAGAACTATTATCCTCGATTATTAACTACATTTTTATACCTATTTATTATCCCCCATGTATGTTTAACTAGTGGTAACGCCGCTGTTTTATTATAGTCAGACAGGATGTCTTTACATCCATGTCCGCCCTGTCCCTAAGTTCGCTGTGAACCAAGTAAATGGCCGCTCTCGCAGGCATCGCGCATGCGTGAACGGGCCAAGATGGCGTCACCATACTCAACAGCGCATGAGCGCGGCACCCTATTTAAAGAACCGGCCGGCTGAGGTACACTCCCTTTGATAACGTGCACGAAACGCGTTGAGGTGCCCAGGGGGTGACGATGCGCCGCACAGGCCACATGGGAGGCCAGCGGCCATCTTTGACACTGTATAGTACAGATGTGAGTGTATTTTACTCTAGTTGTGGATTTACCCATTACAATAAAATTACTACACTATCAAAAGCTTTTTGCTTGGGCTCGGTTTATTGCAAGCTCTCCCTTTCAAGGTGGATTCCATTGGGCTCCATGCATACTATTGGAAGTGGTCCCCCTGCTGGATGGATGTAAATCTCTGTCACCTGGAGTGTGATCCCCCTGCTGGATGGTTGAGTAATGCTGTTACCTGGAGAGTGATGACATGCTGATTACCTGTCTTGTGGTGGTTTGCCAGATGATCCCCTGATCCTCACCTTTCCAGATCCAGATGACCAGGAGTGGTCTGATTACTCAAAAGCACATTATTTTGCACTATCTGGTTAGTGCAATATATACTCATTCACAATCACTGGTCACGGAATTTACTTGATTTTTCATATGTGGACTTTGATAGATTTTTTTTTTTGGTGTTTTATTCTGTATGTCACTTTTGCACTTTAAACATCATTCCTAAGACGTTTATGCACCTTTATACATCAGAGCGCTCCACAGCGCATGTACGGAATTTTCATCATTACTTTTCATCGTATATTATACAGAACCTTAGCGCTGCATTTGTTGTTTAGTAAGGTAGGAACTGCAGCAAACCAGGAGGAAGGGACAAGACGTAGTCTGGAGCAGGATTATATTAACAGGCAAAGCAGAAGATTGGGCTGTCCTCCACCTTGTCAGCTTGACCACGCTGATACACCACATGCGCTCTCTGTAGCAAGGTGCCAGAATTTTACCCCCATCCATCCCTACTTCAGACGTTACCGGGCAGTGTGGTATGAAATGGCAACTGCTTTGGCCCCCACAACAATAACTGACGGGCCCCGAGGCAGCTGCCCGTTTTGCCCTGCGTTAAAGTCAGCCCAGCCTGGTATTTTAGCATTTCAAGAAATGTGATCGGCGGTCAGAAAGTAAGAACTGTAAATTCCAATATATATATATATATATATACACACCATAGTTTGCAGACACTAGAACTTTCACACAAACCAAATAATATACACAGATTGGGATTTTTTTTTACCAAAGACATGTAGCAGAATACATTTTGGCCTAAATTTCAGTCTGGTTTATAGTACATAAAGTAAAAACGGCAGAGGTGATCAAATACCACCAAAAGAAAGATTTGTGAAAAAAGGACATACATTTTGTTTGGGTGTAGCATTGCACGACTGCGCAATTACAAGTTAAAAAGCACAGTGCTGAACAGAAATATATGGCCTGGTCAGGAGGAGGAGGAGGAGGGGGGGGGGGTAAATCTTCCAGAGGGAAAGTGGTTAAAAAAAAAAAGTGACATTTTCAGTTAAGCACACTTGATAATGTCAGTCACATGGCTGAAAACAAAGCCCCTTATCCTTCGTAGGTGACTTTTATGGTCCAGCACTTGTGCTGCTTCCGATTCAGCATTACAAATTCCTTCCCATAAAATGTATAACTGGAGCCTAATAAAGCATGGCAATGTAGAGTGTAGTAGCCTGCCCATGACATGAGAAGTGTACTCTGAGGTGTTTACTTGTAGAAAGGCGCAGGAGGAGCTCCTCTTAGTCACAAACAAGACTCTTTCCGCTGCTACATTCATTCAACTCTTTCTCGCCTCCCTCCTCACTTTCCCTTCCACCTATTAACATAACCCGCAGCCGGCTCGGGTGACTGAAGCTCCCCGCAGGGCACGTCATGGCGGGAGGAGGAGAAGGCGGGGATCCCATTAAGACAATGGGCGGCCAGAAAATGGCATCATAATAATAGAAAAGACAGGCGGGCCAGACCTGCTGCTTTTGTCTGAGAAGGCCTCCTCAGCTGTGCGTGAGGTAATTCCGCTACCTCACATAACACAGAACCGCAGTGGCCATTTTAGCACATCCTCCTCCTCCTGAGACCTCCGAGCAGCCCCGCAGGCCTCGGGCACAATACGCACACCTCTCACTGGGGAGCTTTATTTACACATTGGCGGCCTCTCTTGTCTGCCACACGGAGGCGGGGGAGAAACAGACTTGCCTCCCCCCTCCTTTACCAATGACCGAAGGCACACTATCTGGCTCCCCATCCCCCTCCTCCTTCCGAATGGTCTCTCCCAGAGGTTACCGGAAGTAGTGCGGCGCTGCCATGTTTTCAGCTGCTTTGTTGTAGGTTTCATGTAGGATCCTGCGCTGTTTCCCCCCCCCCCTCTTTTTCCTCACTTCTATAAGGCGCACTCCTCCTCCTTCCTCCTCCTCCCCGGGATCGCCATGGAGGCCAACTGGACCACTTTCTTATTCCAGGTAAGGGAGAAAATCACGGTAATATGTGACTGTGTCCTCGGGTGTTGCAGCGCCAGGGCTCCGGAGTCCCCCCCCTTCCTCCCCCCTCCTACGGAGGAGAACAGCCGCCTCCCTCCTCTCCCCTCCCCGGGAAGCGGGGACACCCGGGAGCAAACATCTCCCCCCCCCCCCTTCACCACCACCTCCTCCTCCCTCCACATCCTCCTTCCCCGCTCACACACCTCTCTCCGGCCGCACGTTCCTCTCACACACGCATTGTAATGCGCTCTTATTGAAGTCTATGGAGCCCAAAAAGTTTTTCCCGAGATGGTCCCAAAGGGAAATGCATTGGTAGAAACAGGTCACATAGAACATGATGGCAAGGCTTTTGTCATGCAGCGTAGAATCGCACAGTTGTCAAGAGAGGGGCCTAAGGGCGCATTCACACTGAGGTCTGGTCACAGCGCAGTGTACCTGTGGTTTTCATGCGGGTTACCCACATTTTACAGACTTTTATCAGATCGACTGTTTTTGGTACATTTTCCGAAAGCGCACCGAAGAGGTAGCATGCAGGACTTTTCTCTCTTTCAGAAAACATCCCAAATAGTCCTGCATGATGCCTCTTTGGCGCGCTTTCAGAAAATGGCCCAGTTAGTCCTGCATGCCGCCTCTTTGGCACGCTTTCAGAAAATGGCCCAGGTAATCCTGCATGCCGCTTCTTTGGTGTGCGCTTTCAGAAAATGTCCTAATTAGTCCTACAAGCAAAACGTCTAATCTAATAAGTTATGGAAAAAAATTCCAGTATATACACTGCTATTTGTAGACGCTATAACTTTCATGTAAATCAAATAATTTACACGTATTGGGATTATTTTTTTTTTTAGCAGAGACCTGAAGAAATTTGATTTTAACCACTTCAATACTGGGCACTTTTACCCCCCTTCCTACCCAGGCCAATTTTCAGCTTTCAGCGCTGTCGCACTTTGAATTGCGCGGTCATGCAACTCTGCACCCATGTGAAATTTTTATATTTTTTTTCACACAAATAGAACTTTCTTTTTGGTGATATTTAATCCCCACTGAGTGTGGGTTTTTTTTTTTTTTTTGCTGAATAAAACAAAAAAAACTAACTTTCGAAAAAAATGCATTTTTCTTTGTTTCTGTTATAGAATTTTGCAAATTAATAACATTTCTTCATAAATTTAGGTCACAATATATTCTGCTACATTTCTTTGATGAAAATACCCCAAATTAGTGTATATTATTTAGTCTGTAGGAAAGTTAGAGTCCACAAACCAAGGTGTGTGTGTGATATAAATTATGACAATTAATCAATGCTCATTTCTTGAGGCCCGAAAATGCCAGGATAGTACAAATACCCCCCAAATCACTCATTCTTGGAAAATGGACAGTTCAAGGTATTTCGTAAGAGGCATGGTGAGATTTTTGGAGGTTGTAATTTTTGTTTGTTACAATTTTTTTGGAAAATGTAGAAATTAAAAAAAAATATATATATATATATTTTTTATACATATTGTCACCAGTCCAGTACAGCGTTATTTATATAACTGGTGTGGCGGTGATCAAAGACACTGACTGGTCACAGTATGTGAAAAAAAAATCTATTTTTTTTTTCAATGTGACCAAAGAAATACATTGTTACCATTGCAGCATTGAACTTTGTTACCATTGCAGCATTGAACTACTCTGGGCAAGTGATCAGGATTTTTTTTCTTTAACACATTATGATTGCTAATACCATTGAATTTAATTGATATTTTCAATCATTGTTACTGAATGAAACCGATTCTTTCAGTCTTTTGTTGTGATTAGCTGTGAATTGGGCAAAGCTCATTGCATGATACAGATGGGACTGTGTTTGGCCCTGTCTGTATCATGTGACTGCTTTGACCTGTCACAGCTAACATAATTGTATACAATGGATGGCATGACAGGAAGCCATTCATTGTATACAATTAACATGTGATCTGCTGACACATGACACTAGCAATGTAACTGTGCAGTGATGTCAGCTGTGTGGCCACAGCTGGTGACAGGTTGCGCTGCTGCGTGAGTGGCCCGTCATGTGACGCCCAGTCACAATGAGGAGTGTCCTGCCCAGCCGTCAATCTGCTATAGGCCGAAATATTTTTTTTTCCCAAAATTGGCGGTCTTTTTTTTTTTTTTTGTTTATAGCGCAAAAAAAATTAAATCGCAGAGGTGATCAAATACCACTGAAAGAAATTTGTTGGGGGAAAAAATGACATTTATGTACAGCGTTGCATGACCACGCTATTGCCAGTTAAAGTAACTCAGTGAGGTATCGCAAAAAATGGCCTGGTCAGGAAGGGTGGTTTGAATCATCAGGAGTGTGGTTAAAAAAAAAATTATAGTGTTCAGGGTGCCCCTGTTTCATGTAAACAAAAAGTGTCAGAAAAGGCTTGGTTTTTGAGTGGTTAGAGGAGTGAGTGATGTGTGGCATAAGCTTCTAATGTTGGCCCTGGATAATAGAAGCACCCCCAAATGACCCCTTTCTCATTTGTTGCCACAAGTTTTTGGAACAGCAAGAAAGAAAACAAAAATGTATTTTTTTCTTTTTTCAAAAATTCTGGCAAAAATTCCTTGAGTTGTCTGCTTTCCAAAAAGGGGTCGGGGGGGGGGGGGGGGGCTCGTACTTTTTTGGCATTAAGGGCCTCAAACTGTGAATAGTGAGGAAGTGACAAGAGGAAATAAGCCCTTTGAAAGCCTGAAAGTGGTCAATGGATTTTCACATGTGGTATCCCCATACTGGGGAGAAGTCGCAGAATGTGTTTTGGGGTGTTATTCCACATATAGCCGTGGCATGCATGAGCAATATATCATTTATGTGACAACTTTGTGTAAAATAAAAAAATAGATCATTTTCCATAAATTTGTGGCAAAAAATGAAATCTTCCATGGACTAAATATCTCTCAGCAAATTCCTTGGGGTGTCTACTTTCCAAAGAGGTAAGTTGGGTTTTTTTGTACTACCCTGGCATTTTAGCACCTCAAGAAATGTAAATGGGCAGTTAAGGTAAAGGCTGCGAATTTCCTATATATATATACACCATACTTTGTAGACGCTATAACTTTCACACAAACAAACTGATATACACGTATTGGGATTATTTATTTATTTTAATTTTTTTTACCAAAGACCTGTAGCAGAATACATTTTGGCCTAAATATATGATTTAACTTTGTGTTTATTGGATATTTGTTTTATAACCGACAGTAGAAAATATTGGGGGGTGTTCAAAATGTTCGGTCTTTTTTCATTTATTTTGCAAAAAATAAACCCAGTGGTGATCAAATCCCACCAAAAGAAAGCTCTATTTGTGTGAGCCGTTTGGGTACAGCATTGTATGATTTCACAATTACCAGTTGAAATAGTGCAGTGCTGAAAAGCAAAGAATGGCCTGGTTGTTGGGGGGGGGGTAAATCTCCTTAAGGGCAAGGGTTGAATCAAAAAAAACAAAACAAAAACAAACTGCTGTAACTGATTATAAAGTGAGCTGGAGTTTGCCTTCAATTTTGTTACTGTGTTTCAATCTACAAATCCATCTAATTCTCTCCCCCTAGACTTTCAATGTTGCTAGTCAAAGGTGCCCCTGTGCTCTTTCAGACAGAGTGTATTCACTCTCAATACAAGATGTGTTACTGGTCAGACCATCAGCCTAAAAAAGAAAACTAATACAGCCACCACATCCAATGATTGGTAAGCTGCACTATATTTTGGGTTTAATGCTGCTTTGATTCTTAAATGATAAGTTTACCTTTTGGGGCTTGTAGTTCTCAACTACCACGGCGCTGTGGAGTGCTGTGGTAGTTCATTCACTCTTCCTGTCAGTGTAAAATTGTGCTTATAGGAGATATGAGCAGGCAGATTAAACTGAGTCTGCTGGAGTCCTGCATGGCACCAGTGGTCTGCTGATCGCTGGTGCAATGCTTTACAGGCTTCAAAAAAACTCCAGAAAAGAACTTCAGGAATTCAATTTTTTTTAAATGTGATGGCTTATAATGGGTTAGTGACAATGAGCGCTCTCCTCCCTTTTTTTTTTTTTTTATTAATAATAATCACAGTATGCATCCAGAACTCAAATTATCTTCTGTTGTTGATGGTATCCGAGTTGTATTAGATGGTAGCTTCATTCATTCTCCATGGTCCCTCTGTATGTAGGAACATAGCCTGCCTCCTGAAATGGACTATGGGATTTGTAGTGTGCGTAGGGCAGTGCACACAACCACAGCTAATATGCACTGCTTGTTGCAAACAAACAGAAGTGAAGGAGAAAGCAAAGAATCTTTCAAGGAGGCAGAAAAAAGATGAAGATTCATGAAGATTAGACCACAGGACCTCATACGCAGTGGATGTATATAGATTATTTTTGGAGATTAATTCAGGCCATACATGGGTCGAATTCTGAACTAATTTTCTTTAGAAAATCGGAATTTTCGTGCATTTTGTAATCCAATGGTGCCACCATTGATTTCAAAATTCGACTAACCAAGCCTTCAATTTTACCTCATGTTGCTACAAAAAATAACGATTCACCCATCATTGTTTCGAAATTCGTTCGTTTTTCAAAAACATTCTGACACGCCTGAGCACTCAAATTCGATGGTCATACGAAAATCAGCCCATTAATGGTGCAAAATTTAAATGAAAATTCTTAGAAAAGATTTTCGAAAGAGAACTGTGTTGGAATTTGACCCATTGATGGCCTGCATAAACATTTTGTTTAGTGTTACTTTAAATCTGAGATGAACACAACCTCGGGACTTTTTTTTTTTTTTTTTTTTTAACTGAGCACCAGTACAACTATCACTTTACTTTAAATACTCAGTGAAACTGTAAATAAAAGATAAGACCATGAGGAGGCATATATCATGTTGGACTGGACTGATTAATCAGGAAGCGGTCTACTTTCGGTACATGTGTATCTCTGTCTCTGTAGTTCCCCTTTGAGAACTACAACCCGATAGCCACAAAGGCTGTCAGTAGTTCTAGTTTCCCATTCACATGATACTATGCATGAGTGAAGCTACTGGATGGGCAGAGCCCCACACGGCCATGTCTTTGTTGAACGGTGGCAGCATACACTGAGAAAATGTTCGGTCTACTGTCATAGTGGGGATTGAGTTTAGCTACCTTTTCTACCAACTTTCCACCCTAAACACCTGCCTGTCTCCTCTTAGCGATCCAGTGCTGAGTCTGGCTACGGGTCTTCTCCCTTCACTTCCTCATTTTAAAAGAAACTCGGGCAGCAGCAGAAGCCATTGGCTCCTACTGCTGTCGGTCAAATCATATGAGCAGGTGGCATGGCCAAGCTGAGCTGCGTCTATGTTCCACTAAAGAAAAGGTAAAGGACCACTTGCACAGAGCAAGTATGTATAAATCTTTGTAATTTTAATTAGAATGACTAGGCAAGAATAACCTATCCAGATCCTGCGTTTGTGCAAGTACATATACTATAGAATGTTTGGCCTTGGTGCAGGCACACAGGGTAATATGGCAATTAACCACTTGACCTACGGAAGATTTACCCTGCTCCACAATCAGGCCATTTTTTGCGACATGGCGCTGCGGTATCTTAACTGACAATTGCGCGGTCATGCAATGCTGTAATAAATTAATCCTATTAATTTTTTTCCACAAATAGAGCTTTCTTTTGGTGGTATTTGATCACCTCAATATTTTTTGCTTTCTACTGTAAAACATCCAATAAAAGATTTAAAAAAAATCATATTTCTTCGTAAATGTATTCTACATATTTTTGGTAAAATAAATCCCAATAAGCATATATTGATTGGTTTGCTCAAACTTTATAGCGTCTACAAACTATAGTATATACACACTGAAATGTTTTTTTTTTTTTCTTTCTTATACTAGTATTGGCGACGATCAGCGACTCATAGTGGGACTGTGATATTGTGGCGGACAGTTTGACACGAACTGACACTTTGTGGGAACCAGTGACACAAATACAGTGATCAGTGCTAAAAATATACACGATCACTGTATTTAAGGAAACTGGGAAGGGGTTAAAGATCTAGGCCGATCAAAGGATTAACTGGGTGCCTAGCAAGTGTTTTTGTGTTTACTATGTGCTGTTTTTAATAGGCAATTGGCTAGATTTTATTCCCTGCTTTGCAGAGAAAGAAAATCTAGCAGATCACCATTGACAGAACACAGCTCTGCCTTGTTTACATGGGAGGAACAAAGAGTTCAAGGTTCACCAGAGATGGTTGTCCTAAGATCAGGGAGCTGTCCAGCATCTCAGGTGGCACAGCAAGATGAGCCACAGCCAGACACAGCAAAGGTGGCAGGTTCAGATTCCGCTCCTATCCTGAGCATCCAAGTGATGTTTTTTTTCTCCCAGCCTCTTCTAATATGCCTGTGAATGCCTATGTGTGAGTGGACACATAGGTTAACATAGAGATGTGTTTGCAGGCAGAAAAACTAAACACCTGTGTTTTTTTTTTTTATTTTTTTTTTTTAAGCCTAGTGTTCTTGAGCCCTTAAAACAGGCTTATGACAGCAAGCTGCATAGCAGCTTTAGGCTTGTGTTAAAATTACACACGTGCTAAGAGACAATATGCAGGTGCATCTCAATTAATTAGAATATCATCAAAAAGTTAATTTGTTTCAGGAATTCAATTCAAAAGGTGAAGCTTATATAGATTGATTACACACAGTGATATCTTTCAAGTGTTTATTTCTTTTAATTTTGATGATTATGGTTTACAGTTAGTGAAAACCCAAAATTCAGTATTTCAGAAAATGTTGAATATTATGAAACAGTTCAATATTGTATACTCATGGTGTCGCACTGTAATCGGCTAATTAACTCAAAACACCTGTAAAGGTTTCCTGAACCTTCAAATGGTCTCTGTCTGGTTTAGTAGGTTACACAATCATGGGAAAGACTGCTGACTTGATAGTTATCCAGAAGACAGTCATTGACAGCCTCCACAAGGAGGCTAAGTCACAAAAGGTCATTGCTAAAGAAGCTGGCTGTTCAGAGTGCCGTATCCAAGCATATTAATGGAAAGTTGAATGGAAGGAAAAAGTGTGGTAGAAAAAAGTGCACAAGCAATAAGGATAACCACAGCCTTCAGATGATTGTGAAGCAAAGGCCTTTCAAGACTTGGTGGGCCGAAGGCCTCTTTTTGCATGAAAGTAAATTTTGCTTTTCATTTGGAAATCAAGGTCCCAGACTCTGGAGGAAGAGTGGAGAATCACAGAATCCAAGTTGCGTGAGGTCCAGTGTGAAGTTTCCACAGTCATTGATGATTTGGTGAGCAATGTCATTTGCTGGTGTTTTATCAAGTCCAAAGTCAGCACAGCCCTCTACCAGGAAATTCTAGAGCACTTCATGCTTCCCTCTGCTGACCAGCTTTATGGAGATACTGATTTAATTTTCCAGCAGGACTTGGCACCTGCCCACACTGCCAAAAGCACCAATACCTGGTTTAATGATAATGGTATCGCTGTACTTTACTGGCCAGCAAACTCACCTGACCTAAACCCCATAGAGAATCTGTGGGGTATTGTCAAGAGGAAGATTAGAAACACCAGACCCAACAATGCAGGTGAGTTAAAGGCTGCTATCAAAGCAACCTGGGCTTCTATAACACCTCAGCAGTGGCACAGGCTGGTCGCCTCCATGCCACTCCGCATTGATGCAGTAATTCATGCAAAAGGAACTCTGACCAAGTATTGATTGCATACTTTACTGTACATAGACATACTTTTCAGTAAGCCAATATTTCTGTATTAAAAATCTTTTTTGAGATTCTGAATTTTGGGTTTTCACTAGCTGTAAGTCTTAATCCTCAAAATTAAAAGAGAGAAATGGTTGAAATATATCACTGTGTGCAATGAATCTATTTAATGAGTTTAACTTTTTGAATTGATTTACTGAAATTAACTTTTTGATATTCTAATTTTTTGAGATGCACACGTACCTACCTTTCCATTGCTCCTGCCACTGCATTACTTGTTCCAGAAGTTTAGTATTAAAGTGTATCTAAACCAGGGCTCAACGAATCGTATGTCGCCATGGTGGCTAGAAATTGCATCCTGGCGCCTGGGTTCACACACTGCGGCCCATTGACTTCAATATGAAAACGTCTCCCATTGACCTCGATGCAAAACGCCAGTCAATAGCAATCCTATGTGAACACTTATATCCGCATGCTGCTCTACTCTATCGTTTGCGAGTCTGGAATGCACCGGACACTTTTCGTAATGGCACTCAAACAATGCATGTGGATCGCACGTCTGAACCTGTCACAAGTTAGCCTGCAGCCTCTTGTTTGTTTGTCTTACCTCCTTGCTGTTCTTTCACATGTGTGTTTCTCTGTGCTCACCTATGGGCGTCGTCTGCTATTCCCTGGGTTTTATGTGCTTTCCTTTCATCACTTCCTGGCCCGCCTCCTAGCTGGCCTGTCTATTTAAGACATGCTCAGTCTGTCTCACTTTGCCTGAGCACCGTTTGTTGTCTGAGCTCCCATGTGGTCCTCTGAGTAGCCGTTCTAGTATATCTGTGTACCGACCCCGGCTTGTCCCTGACATTCCTCCTATATTGTCTATCCGTGTACCGACCTTGGCTTCATTCCTGACATTGCCTGTCTTCTGCCTGTCCTGATCTCGGCTAGCCTACTGGATCTCCTGAGTCTACTCCCATCGTACTCTGCTCCTGCTAGCGGTCTCTTCTACCTCAGCTGGGTGTACCTGGGGGCCGCAACCTGGGGCGGCTGGGGCTTAGACTCCACGCCCTGGGGAACCCCAAGCTGTGGATTTAGAGCTCACTACCACGGGTGCTGACAGAACCATCTTAGTAAGAACACATATCTAGCCTGTCATGCAAATATGTGAGATTGAAAACGCATCTAGAATCGCATGTGTGTGAACCAGGGGTTTTTGGGATCTGTGGTAGAATCGATGTGACCGCAAACGCAGATTAAAGTGCCATTATTTTCAATGTCGCCTAAGATGTGATTTTGCCATGATTGTTGCCCGGTAAATCACATTGTGTACAGCTTGTCTCCCAAAAGTTGCCCCAGGTGCTGACAACTCCTTACTACATTACAATAAACCATGGCTTCTAACTTTTTTTTTTAGCTGGTTCTTAGATTCAAAGCAAATTTGTCAAGCGCTGATTTAAACCCCTAATCCTGGTCCCTTCTTTGCTATGCTTTTATCTTGTGTTTATAGAATAGACAGCCACTGGTCTCACATGAACAAAAGCAGACCATTGAAGTCTACCCCATCTCCATCACATGGTGGATCAGTTAGATTGGTATCTTACAAAAGAACAATAAGATTCTGGTTTGCGGTCATTTCAGCTGCCATTTCTGGCAAGATCAAAAGCTATTTTCTGTAACTGCTAAAAATGTTAACTTGAAATATGAAAACTAATGCAGCCACCACCTGTAAGGACTAGTAAGCTTCATTATATTACATTTTTGGATTTGGATATACTTTAAAGGAAGATTCTTTAATCTTGTGAAGAGACAGCTGTCAAGAAGCTCTTAAATTAAAGTGCAGACCATTAAAAGAAAACATGAATACATTTGATGGGAAGGTTTACTTTTTGAGAAGAGAGTCCATGCACTGTACTAGCAGCACCAGAGCCGATGAGCATCATAATGCACTGTAAAACGTTACTGTAATGCCCACTGTTGGGAGCCAAGTTTGAAAAGATAGTTGTCTCAAGGTTTCAGGGTTTCCAAACGTACTGTCGTCTTAGGCCAGAGTAAGAGAGGGCTGGAACATTAACAGTGAATATAAAGCCATTACTCCCCATTCTAGCTTGTTGCTCATCATAGCCTGTTTCTCTCTTTTGCAATATTGCAACACAGTATCCCTGATTGTAACTTTTGATGTTCATGCCATCTGTCATTACATAATGTTAAACTACAGTCAACCTATGTCTTTATATCTTCTGAAATGCCTGTTAACCACTTGAGCATCTAAATTTTGTTACGTTATACAATGACACTAAAGGCTATTTTATTAACCGCTTCCCGTCTGCCCTATAGCAGAAGTACTGCTACAGGGTGGCACGGGTGCCCAAAACACTGTGTGTGTATATGTATGTGTGTGTGCATATATATGTATATATGTGTGTGTGTGATTTAGCATTTTTGGGTAGGGGAGGAGCGTGCATGCCGCCATTTGCGGCCACAGCTGTCAATCACCTGATCCCAGCCGGTGATTACTCGCAAGCGCCTGGTGATTGACGAGCATCTCTAAATTTTTTTGCGCTGATGCTCTTGAGAATTTAATTTGCCAAGTTTTAATCTCTTATCTCTGTGCATATACAGTTTTATTCAAAATAATAGCAGTCAGGCATCACTAACCTGATCAATCACTGTTTTTGGTAGAAATGATATTTCTACATGGCAAATAATTTACTAGCAGGTGTAGTAGAGTAATAGAAATCCAACAGAGACAACAGTCATGACATGCATGCTGCTGATTCTGTGTAATTGAATCACTAATTGAAAGGGGCATGTTCAAAACAATAGCAGTGTGGAGTTCTATTAGTGAGGTCATTCATTCTTTGAAAAACAGGTGGCAATTATTGCCCCTATTTAAGGAAGGAAGGCAGCAAATGTACATACTGGTTACAGTGCATTTCTCTCTGAAATTCTGAGGAAAATGGGTCGTTCCAGACATTGTTCAGAAGAACAGCGTACCTTGTTTCCAAAGTTGATTGGAAAGGGGAAAACATATGAACAAGTGCAGAAAATGATAGGCTGCTCAGCTAAAATGATCGCAAATGCTTTAAAATGGCAACCAAAACCTGAAAGACGTGGAAGAAAGCGAAAAACTACCATTCGAATGGATAGAAGAATAGCCAAAATGGCAAGGACTCAGCCAACAATCAGCTCCAGGAAGATCAAAGAAGGTCTAAAGTTACCTGTGAGTACTGTTACAATTAGAAGCCGCCTATGTGAAGCCAAGCTATCTGCAAGAAGCCCCCGCAAAGTCCCACTGTTGAAAAGAAAGACGTGCTGAAGAGGTTACAATTTGCCAAAGAGCACATTGACTGGCCTAAAGAGAAATGGCGCAACATTTTGTGGACTGATGAAGACTGCAGCTCTGATCTGTGTATTCTGACAAGAGGGGGAAATGCAATAGTACATTGGGGAGATCCCTGCACCCACATCACTTGTGTGGATCTCATCAATCCCCCCCCCCAATTATACTTGCCTAGGTTGATGCAGCATTGGTGTGTGAAAACTTAGCGATCACATGACCACTCATCGCTGAGGGCAGAGAGCGCTGTCAGTCACTGTTGGGCCCCCCCCCCCCCTTCTCAACTGCCAGTCACCGCAGGGTCTTGGGTTTAGCAACACTTTAATGCACTCTCTGCATTAAGGTGAACAACTTGCTGTGTTCAGTTTCTCTGTCCGTTCCTGTCTTTTCAGAAGAAAAGTTTTATAGAAACCATGGAACCAGTCTGTTTAAATTCAAAATAGATGGGAATTGCCCATTACTGGACTTAAAATTTCTAAACCGATTTCTTTGAGTACCAAAATTCCATATGGAAGCTACCAGGTAAGGCAGCCCATAGAAGCTCGCATTTCTTTCCTTCCACTACAGGTGATCTCTGCGATGGTTTGTGGTACAAAAAAAATTATCCCCAATCATGTTCCAGGGACAGTACCACTCACTGAACGTGGCCTATTCAAGTTAATAGTCATGCCTGAACAGTGTGTAGGGTTGTGGCGTGCACAGGCGCTATGTTTTTGAAGACTGACAGCGGGTGCAGGGAGAAGATCCTCTGCCTGCTTTCACAAGGGGACCTGGAGTTTGTTACACCCTAAATATGGGTGTAATGTGTAACATGCTCCTGAAGGTGAATTAATCCTTTAGAGCTGGGTGCACTGCTTCCATTTATTTATTTTTGGTGTGTGTGTTCAGCCAGTGGGCTTAATAGGGGAAAAGAAAGATGGATACAGGAATCTCCCCCCACTGTGCTATTGTATTCTGACATTCCCCTGTTGTCAGAATATACTGACCAGCGCTACAGCCATTGGCTGCAAACTGCTGATCGAAAGAGGTTTTCAAGCTGTACTGTTCGACAGAAGCACATCATAACAATGAGCTACTGTCGATCTGGGAGGGCTACCCACAGATTGGAATTCAGCCTATCCCTGATGATCCGTGTGTACCCAGCTTAACCGCTTGTGCTCCAGAGGATTTAACTCCCTTCCTGACCAGGCCCTTTTTTTTTTTTTTTCAGCGCTGCGCTTTCAACTGGTAATTGCGCGGTCATGCAGTGCTACACCCAAACCAAATTTATGTCCCTTTTTCACACAAATAGAGCTTCTTTCAGTAGTATTTCATCACCTGTGTGCGTTTTTTTTTTATTTTTTGCGCTATAAACAAAAAGATTGACAATTTTGAACAACCCCCCCCCCCCCAATATTTTCTCATTTCTGTCATAAAATGTATCCAATAAACTCAAATTTTGTCATAAATTTAGGCCAAAATGTATTTTGCTATGTCTTTGGTAAAAAGAATCCCAACAGGTGTATATTAATTTGTTTATGTGAAAGTTATAGCATCTACAAATGGTGATATAGATATTGGAATTCACACCATTTTTTGTTATATGGGGCACTTGCCTATCGGGCACTTTTACCCCTTTCATGCCCAAGCCAATTTTTCAGCTTTCAGTGCTTTCATACTTTGACAATTGCGCGGTCATGCAACACTTTAACAATATGAAATTTTTTAATTTTTTTTTCACACAAATAGAGCTTTCTTTTGGTGGTATTTAATCGGCACTGGGTGTTTTTATTTTTTGCACACTAAACAAAGCCAAAAATGTGAAAAAAAAGTTTTTCTATTAAAGTTTACAAACAGGTCATTTTTCTTCACTGATGTGCGTTGATGAGGCTGCACTGATAGGCAGCACTGATGGGCATTGATGAGGAGGCACTAATATGCAGCACTGATGGGCACTGATAGGCTGCACTGATGAGTGACACTGACTGGTGGCACTGCTGATCAGTGCTGATCTGCTGTGACAGCGTGAGGAAAGTGCTGCCGATAACTGGCAACAGTATTTACTCGGTGATCTGCTGTGTCAGTGGACACAGCTGATCATGTGGTAAAAGGCCACTGTGATTGGCCTTTTAACCTCATCATGTGATCAGCTGTGGAGAGTGCGTTCTGGGAGGACGTCATGACACCCTCGCAGAACTAGACAACCGTGCTGTAGCCGTCATTTGGTTATAGAGCGGTTGTGAAGTTAACTGCCAATTGCGCAGTCATGCAATACTGTACATAAATGAAATTTCACACAAATAGAGCTTTCGGTGATATTTGATCACTTTTTTTTTTTTTCGCACTATAACCAACTGAAATTTCGTTAAATTTAGGCCAAAATGTATTTGGCTATGTGTCTTTTTGGTAAAAAAAAATCCCAATAACTGCTTATTAATTTGGTTTGTGTGAAAGTTATAGCATCTACAAACGTTAGTATAGATAGAGGAATTTTTATAGTGGAGCTTTTACTTTCTGTCTATCACATTTCTTCTGCTAAAATGCCAGGGCAGTACAAACACTCCCAAATTTCCCCTTTTCAGAAAGTAGACACCTGAAGCTATCTGCTGAGAGGCATGTTGAGTCCATGGAAGATTTTTTTTTTTCCCCTCCTACAAGGTTTTGTAAAATTACAATTTTTTTTTTAACACAGTTGTCACTTAAATGATATATTTCTCACACAAGCCATAGGTATATATGGAATTACACACCAAAATACATTCTGCTACGTCTACTGAGTATGGGGGATACCACATGTGAGACTTTTTGGGAGCCTAGCCACATACAGGAGCCTGAAATCCAATGACCACTTTGAAAGCCTGAAGGTGCGTAACTTCCTCACTACCCATTCACCATGCCTCTTATTAAATTCCTTGGGGTGTCTACTTTCCAAAAAGGTGTCATTTGGGAAGGGGGGGTTTGTACTATTCTGGCATTTCAGGGCCTCTGAAACTGTGATAGGTAGTCAGAAAGCTTAATGAGGTATCCCCATACTCTTGAGAAGTAGCAGAATGTTTTTTGGGGAGTAATTCTACATATACCCATGGCATGTGTGAGCAATAAATCATCTTTGATTTAAAAAAAAAAAAAAAAAAAAAAAAAAAATTTTTTTATTTTTGATAAACTTGTGGTAAAAATTTAATTCTTCTATTGACTCAATATGCCTCCTAAGTAAATAGTTTGGGGTGTCTACTTTCCAAACTCGGAGGGGGGGGGGGGTTTATGCTCAGCAGTAGAAGTTTATGCCACACATCACTCACTGTTCTAACCACCTGAAGACCAAGCCTTTTCTGACACTTTTTGTTCACATGAAAAAAAAATCATTTTTTTTTTTTCTTGGAAATTATTTTGAACCCCCAAACACATTTTTTATTTTTTTACAAACGTTTTTTTTTTTTATTGAAAAAGCAGAATACAAAGACTGCTTCCTAAAATGTAGCACAAAGATGTACAAACGGGTAATTTTCAGTGACAATCACAAAATAAAAATCAAGTTCATGAATTAAGTATATAACAATGCTGGCATATTAACGGCACTTCTCACAAAAATCGAAGACCGTTCTGGATTAAGTAGACATTCAATCTAACCGCAGATATTGATGTATCTTCCAACCATCCCATTTATTGTTGAATAAATGAATCCTATCTAATAAAGTGTAATGCATATGTTCCATGAGCATGGCCATATCAATTTTCCGTAAAACAGAAGCTAATGGGACTACAGGTGATTTCCAAGGCAGGGCTATGGCCCATAGGGTGGAAATGCAGATGGTATGAATTAGCTTCAACAAACTGGCAGGGACCCCCGGAATGGATGAACCCAATAAACAAATTTGTAGCGAAAGAACAACCAGAGAGCCAAAGCGCAGGCAACCTCCGATATCCTACACCATATCAGGGAAAGACCAGGACAGGCCCAAAACATGTGCATGAGAGTTCCAGCAAGGCCGCAACCCCTAAAACAGAGGTGCAAAACTCCCAGGAACATAACATGTAGTCTGGAAGGGGTATAGTACCAATGGGTAAGAATCTTAAGGGGCCGTCCCTCGGACCAAAAGGGATTTAGAACCCCTTCGTATGTTATCCAACATGGAGTCCCAGACGTCATCCGAAAATGTGACTTTACAGTCAAGCTCCCATTTCAGTCTATATATGGGGGGGGGAGGGGGGAGGTGTAAGCATCCAGGAAAAGGTGAAAGTCTGAAATAAGGTGGTGTCAGACCAAAATGGGAACTAAAAAATTTACGTATTTGTAGGTAATGATAATATTCGCAAAGTGGGGCATCAAAGAGGGTGTGCAACAGGTCAAAAGAGATAAACGACCCTCCTCTTTGAAAGTTCGTCAGTCTAATCAGGGCTCGGTTGTACCACCACCAAACAGTAGAGCCAAAAATTAGGGAGGCCCAGGCCCCCTGCCCGTTGTGATTTGTATAAAACTAGAGAGGTTAAACGAGGACGTTGATTCTGCCAAATAAAGTTATTAACCACCCCTTGGAAGTGATCAAGAAACGATTTAGAAACCGGTATTGGGAGCGCCCTAAAAAAAATAGGAGTTTAGGTAAGATGTTCATTTTCACCACCATGATTAACCAAAAACGAAATGGGGTACTTATGCCAAATTTTGAGCAAGGTATGAAGAAGACTGGGCACACATGGTGGGTAATTGGCCGCAAACAGTCCAGAATCTCTGGGCGAAAGATAAACACTTAAATATGGAATCCAGTCCGTGGCCCAACGAAATGGAAAAGTACCACGGAGGGACTCGCTTAAGGACTGAGCAATATTGATGGGCATAGCTACTTTAGAGAAGTTAACAGTAAGACCTGATATGGATGCAAAATCATTCAACAGCGAACATAAATTAGGCAACGAGAGAGAACATAACTTCATTAGCATACGTACATAATTTGAATTGAGAGACCGAAAGTGGGTATCCTGAAATATCACAATGTGACCTTATGGCAATGGCTAGGGGCTCCAAAATCAATACAAATAGGGGTGAAAGTGGGTAACCCTGCCTGGTGCCCTTATCCTGGGGTAAAAAAAAAATCAGAATTGCAACCAGGCAGTCTAATCCTAGTTTGAGGAGAGTTATATCATGCCTGTACACCTGAAATAAACTCATGAAATCCCATACGCTGTAAAAGCGAAAAACAGAAATGGCCACAGGACACTATCAATTGCTTTATTAATGTCTAAAATAAGTAAGACTTCTTTGGAATGCAAATTAGCATCTTGTATGATATTCAGAGCAAGTCGCAAATTATCCGTAATGAGCCTATCTTGGAATAAACCCGGATTGGTCGGGTGAAACTAAGGAAGAGATTATAGGGGCCAGTCTATGCCAAAATACGACTAAAAATCTTCAAATCGTTATTTATAACTGAGAGAGAGGTCTATAATTTTGTGGTAAAAAGTGATCTTTTAAGGGCTTGGGCAACAGGGACATGTTAACTAAGAGCATCTCATCAGAGAACCTATCCACCTGCAAAACCCCATTAAACATTGCAACCAAATACAGAGCTAGAAGAGGGGCAAAGTTTTTATAATAGCTAGCTGGGAACCCATCTGGGCCTGGGGCTGTGGACCGCTTCAAAGTATTAATTACCCTATTTATTTATTTATTTATTACATCGAGTTTATATAGCGCCAAAGGGTTTGCTCAGCGCTGTACAATAGGGGGGACAATACATGGCACAGTACAAAAAAAACAGACAGCGTACGAGGGGTAAGAGGGCCCTACTCTTTCAAGCTTACAATCTAGGAGGGAGGGGGTAGTGGAACAAGGACCCTAAGGACTTACTCCAGCGTACATAGGGAGTGGTATAGAATCAAACCAGGATTCAGCCGCGGGAGAAGCGGCCGTACGCGGAGGGGCTAGTAGGGAGAAATAGAAATTTTTTAAAATATCCAGAACCTCTTGAGGCAACGAGGAAATACCTTTTTTACGTAATTTATATACACAAGGAGGACGAAGTGATTAAGTTTGCGGGCAAACATCGTAGAGCCCGAATTACTATATAATAATGACTCCTTAGACCAGGGGTGTCCAAACTTTTTTCAAAGAGGGCCAGATTGGATGAAGTGAACATGGTGGAGGGCCAAACATTTTTCCGAACATTCTTTGAACCATTACAATAAATGCAAATAAATTATTTTATGCTAAGTTAATTGCAAACTACATACTTTTCATTTCATAACATTAAGATCAACTGACAGCTGAGTTTTCACAATGTATTGACAACAAATTTAAAAAAAACTTACCTGCACTATTGTGAAGGGTGAAAAAGGTAGCTGGAGCTGAAGTCTCTGCTCGGCAGCCGGGAGGGGAAGAGAAACCCACTTCACGCTGGAAGCCCGGCCCTGACGTCACCGCCCTCTGTCGCTCCCAGCGCAGCGCAGTCACGCATGCGCACTGCTCTCAAACAGAAGACTGTCTGCCACAGAAGGGAGGGCCGTGCGACAGCCGCATTTACACAGACCAGGGAGAACGTGCCGCAGTCAGGCATGCGCACTGCCCTCTGCTCTCAAGCAGAAGACTGTCTGCCATAGAAGGGAGGGCCACATTACACAGAGCAGGGAGGGCTGTTGGAGGGCCGTATTAAACCGACCCCCGAGCCGTAAATGGCCTGCGGGCCGGACTTTGGACATGCCTGCCTTAGACCAATGCAGTACTTTCTCAGTTTCCTGGGACAGCAGGGTATTAAGCTCAAGGCGCTTTTGGGCTATCATATGCTTATTCAGCAAAGACGGGTTACCAATATGAGTTCTATAATGGATTTTCAGCTCCTTGGTAAGCATCTGGATCTGCCGCCAATGTGCTCTATTCCTAGTGGCTGCCATAAAAATAAGGCAGCCTCGAAGAACTGCTTTGTGCGACACCCATAGTATGGCCGAGGAAGTGTCAGAAGTGTTCTTTAGCTGAAAATACTCCTGAATTGACTTAGCTACTTCCTTACTTGTGTCAGGGTCGGTGATCATAGAGTTAGTCAGCCGCCAGGAGTAGGGAGTGTCCGCAAGACCTATAAAAGTGATAGACAATGGAACTATTTTATGATTGGACCAAGGACACAGATGAATACCAGCATCCGTGGAGTTGGCCAGGATAATTGGAGAGCAATAAATATAATCCAGTCTAGCATAGGAACCGTGAGGGTGAGAACAAAAAGTATAGTCCTTGGCCCCAACATTATGCGCCTTCCAGAAATCTGTCAATTAAAATGAATCTAAGCGTTTCGTAAGTGATTTCGGGAAAGCTAGGGAGAGGGATGAAGAGGTACTCCTACCCAGCAATGGATTGGTCACCAGATTGAAGTCACGGCCCACCAACAAATGAGTAGAGATACTTGTCAAGAATGTTGAAAACATTTTAAAAAAAGGTTGCCTGGGCCAAATTCTAGGCATAAACATTAGCTATCGTAAGTTCACTGCCTTAGAGCGTGCCATTGATAATAGTGAACCTACTCTCTGGATCGTGGTAGACCTGCTGAACGTCTACTATTAAAGAGTTGTGGAGGAAGATTGCCACCCCCTTTCTTTTAAAGGAGTGTAATGTGTAGAAAGCCTGTTTATATGCTTTTATGAAAGAAAGTAGGGTGTTTATCTACTGCGAAACGAGTCTCCTGCAATAAGAGAATGTTCGCCCCTAGCCTCCTGTATTTGAAGAAATTCTGTCCTGCATTTATGTAGTCTATTGAAACCCTGGACATTATAAGAGAAGCAATGGATCACCATTTTTGAAAAAATAACAAGAAGCCCATGATAACATTCTTATACAGTCATGTACCAAACAAAAACAAGTAAAGATGGAAGCGAGGCAAAACAGGCACTTTAACTACACTAATAGAAATAAACCATGGATCAGGTAGGCAAGTCACCCCACCTGAAAAGACAGAAAACAAACCATATTCTCCAAGGGCCTAAATGGCATCAGGGTGGGGTAGCATGGCACCAGCCTCCGTGGATCCAGCCTGCAAGCAAAAGATTAAGGATAATTCACTCGTAAAGGTCAAAGTCTACACGTCAAGGTATAGAGGGAGTCAGCCCAAACATGACGGACTCTACTAAAAATAAAATACCAAGGACCTGTCCCACATAACAATCAGGTGGGAGCCAGAAGAGCAGGTAGATAAGTTCACTGTCAGCCCGCTTCATGTGGAATCCTCCTCCTGTCACGTCTTGGAGATGGAGTGTTCCAAATGGGAGATACCAGAGGGGTTGAAGGGAGGTGCTAAGGTTCGGCAGCTTCTTCAAGGCCTATCTTCACCAAGATTTCCTGACCTTCCAAAGGATTAGTGGCCGCGTACATGCTTCCATTGTGGGGGATGATTAATTTAAAGGGAAAACCCCATTTATAGCGAATACGAACCAAAGAGAGGGCTGAAGTGATCTCATTCATTTTACTCCGCTTCTCCGGGGTGGCTTGAGAGACATCTGGGAATATTCGGAGAGTTGAACTCTCCAGGGATATCGCCGGGGTGTTGCGAGCCGCCCTAAGAATGAGTTCTCCTTTACCAGGAAATCTTTCATGCACAAGACTGTCGCGAGGGGGTTTATCTGCAGTGGGTTTAGGACGTAATGCTGTGTGTAACCGATCACAAGCGAAAGCTTTAGACTCCTGATCTGGAAGAAGGGACTTGAACAACTTAAGCATGGCCTGTGAAAGATCCGTAACAGTCTCGGAAACCCCACGAACGCGCCAATTATTCCTCCGATTACGATTATCCAAATTCTCCACCTGCGCCTCTAGTTGATTAAAGGCAGAATGTAAAAGTTCATGATCTCTGGAAAGCTCACCATAGGCCAAGCTAACTTCATCGTGCTTATTTTCTAAGCAATCTGTTCTGGCCCCAAGTGCAGCTATCTCCTGGGAGAGGACATTAGTGCTCTTATGAAGCTCTGATTGAAACTTAGCGGCTAATTTGGTGTACATAGAGTCCAGGCAGTTTTCTAAATTCCCCTTTGTAAGCTGCTGAGAGTACTCACGGTCCTGTGCAGAAGGCAAGGTTGCTGTGTCCTGTGAGAAATGTGGAGGGGATGCTCCGCCAGCGCCATCTTGGGACATGCTGCACTGCTCCTGAGTCCGCAGTAGATAGGTACTTTTGAGCGGTGCCCTTACCTTTTTTGTTTTTTTTCTTGGTTGACAGCATGCACCAAATATTCCTGAGGGTGTTAGGCTTGCTAGTGTGAAAATTAGGTGGTAGTCTGACCCCGGAAAGCAGGCAATAGCAGAGGTGGGAGCGGAGCTCCTACAGCATGCGGCCATATTCCAGGAAGCCGCACATGTGCCCCCTCCAAACATATAATTTTTTTTAAAGCGGACACCCTAGTGAATAAAATGGTGGGTGTTGCAATTTTTGATGCCATAGTACACACACAGCGTTTTATTCAAACACCAATTTTTTCAAAAAATAAATTTTTGGTTTACATTTAATGCACAATAATTATTTGGTAAAATATAAAAGATGATGGTATGCCGAGTAAATGGATACCAAACATGACATGCTTTAAAACTGTGCACGCCCCGTGCAATGGCGACAAAGTACATACATTTTTAATATGCATAGGTGACACTTTAAAAGTCTTTATAGGCTAAAGCATCTGGCGTTTGCAGCGATACCTCACATACAGTGAGGATCGAAAGTTTGGGCACCCCAGCTAAAAATTTGTATTAATGTGCATAAAGAAGCCAAGGAAAGATGGAAAAATCTCCAAAAGGCATCAAATTACAGATTAGACATTCTTATAATATGTCAACAAAAGTTAGATTTTATTTCCATCATTTACACTTTCAAAATAACAGAAAACGAAAAAAATGGCGTCTGCAAAAGTTTGGGCACCCTGCAGAGTTAATATCTTGTACTGCCCCCTTTGTCAAGTATCACAGCTTGTAAACGCTTTTCGTAGCCAGCAAAGCGTTTTCAGATGTCAATATCCTCCACTATGGTGAAGACCTGTATCAATGGCACCTGTTTGAACTTGTTATCAGTATAAAAGACACCTGTCCACAACCTCAAACAGTCACACTCCAAACTCCAATATGGTGAAGACCAAAGAGCTGTCGAAGGACACCAGAAACAAAATTGTAGACCTGCACCAGGCTGGGAAGACTGAATCTGCAATAGGCAAGCAGCTTGGTGTGAACAAATCAACTGTGGGAATGAATGGGGCCATGTATCGTGAGATTTTGAGTGCAAACCTTCTTCCATCAGCAAGGGCATTGAAGATGAAACGTGGCTGGGTCTTCCAACATGACAATGATCCCAAACATGCCACCCAGGCAGTGAAGGAGTGGCTTCGTAAGAAGCATTTCAAGGTCCTGAAGTGGCCTATCCAGTCTCCAGATCTCAACCCCATAGAAAACCTTTGGAGGGAGTTGAAAGTCCGTGTTGCCCAGCGACAGTCCCAAAACATCACTGCTGTAGAGGAGCTCTGCATGGAGGAATGGGCCAACATACCAGCAACAGTGTGTGCCAACCTTGTGAAGACTTACAGGAAACGTTTGACCTCTGTCTTTGCCAACAAAGTATTGAGATGAACTTTTGATATTGACCAAATACTTATTTTCCACCATAATTTGCGAATAAATAATTTCCAAATCAGCCAATGTGATTGGATTTTTTTTCTCATCTTGTCTCTCATAGTTGAGGTCTACCTATGATGCCAATTACAGGCCTCTCTCATCTTTTTAAGTGGGAGAAGTTGCACAATTGGTGGCTGACTAAATACTTTTTTGCCCTACTGTGTGTGTGTGTGTGTATGTGTGTATATGTATGTGTGTATATATATATATATATATACATACACACACACACACACACACTACAGTGGCTTAGTGGTTAGCATGTCTACCATGCAGTAAATGGGTCATGGGTTCAATTCCCAACCATGGCGCCTCCTGCATGGAGTTTGCATGTTCTCCCTGTGCTCCACAATATTGAGGCAATTAGTCACGACATCCTAGAAGATTTTTTTCCCCTCTTTCCATCAGATTTATTTTCTGATCTTCCCACACTACCAAATAAGACACGCCACCTCTTTGGTGGTAAATTAAAAAAATTAGACTTATATCCATCGCAAACCACCAATGGTGAGACAAATACTTTCTTAACCAATATCTCACATATAAAATTACCCCTAGAAGCCTTAGAATTTTGAAGTCCTGTCCCTTTTTGGATTCTGCTAACCAGAAAAATTGGCAAAATCTGCCCGAATTTTGTACCTTCAAGTGGATTGAGGTCATCATCTCCCAAAGAGAGACAAAATTCCAACAACACACACAACACATCCAAATCATGTTACAGATATTCCGTGACCGTGGACACAACTTACCCACACAGTGGATCAAAACCCTAAAAAAGAACACCAAACATCAAGAGAACCTTATAGTATCCAACAAACTCGCCAAATTCAAAAGAGACTTAGATGACTACAACCACAATAAAGTTTTCACATGAAAAAAATCACACCATCCCTGCCCTCATGGATTTAGTCCTCCCCCCCGCATTCAGCACATCACAACACTACAAACCACGAGAACCCATCCCTCTTATCCCAACACGGCCCCTTAGACCCAAAAAGCCGAATCTTACACACCACATTAACCATTCCAGTAACACAAGCCTACATACAGCAAAACATACACCCAATCCTCGCCCCAACACCAAAACACCTCTTCACAACATTTCTGTAAACCACCCCAGCAACCATGCAAATACATCCCATACCATCCCCACCTCAGAACCCAACTCTATAGACAAGACACCCAAAGACATCCACATCCCTATCACCATTACCCACACAAACACCACCCAATCCATACCCCTCTCCGCCCATAACACAAATGGCATCACTTTTGGTGTCACTACTCCCACAAGCAACCACCACAACTCCAGTCTCATTTCCACCCACTCTTCTACCAACACTTCGTCTTTTTTAGGTCCAAATCCCCCCCCCCCCTCCGGAAAAAGAAAACACACAGGCTGTAGGGGGGGGGACGAAACAAACACTGCATCACACACCAAACACTAACATCGCAAACTGTAAAAAATCTTCAACCTATCCAACCACCAGTTATCAGACACTGAAATTTCTTTGCTTAATCGTGGTCTAAACTTTGCCCCCACTTCCCCACCGAACCTGTTCACACTATTCAAAGACCTGAACAAATTTATAAGTAATCTCACCCTAAAAAGATTCTTTCACATTCAATCCAAAAAAACCCAGCCCATTGGCGCCTCAGCTGACACAGAAGATATCAACCTCCCAACCCCATCTGATTCAGACGTTTTAGACATATTAGAACAACTATTCGCTGAATCTCACCCAGATGATTGTCCATCTCTAGATTTTACACTTTCAACTTTCTTCACAATTTATCAATCCCCCACCCATTGTTCACACCAAGCTTAGGCCCAAATCAGTATTCAATCCCACACATTCCAAGGGTCCCTACTTAGAAAGCTTCTACAGAGTGGTCGACTCAGAATTCATTAAACTATGTAACCCCAGCCAACAACATTCCTCTTCAAATCACAAAAAAATTAAAAAGAATCCATTACTACCTTGTCCAGCAACAAGAATATTATCAAACCGGCCAACAATGGTGGCGGCATTGTACTTCTCAATACTACTGATTTATATAGGTGAAGCCCACAGACTCCTCTCAGACACATCCACTTACCTCAAATTAACCAAAGACCCGCTACCTGAATTCAAACAAGATGCACTATTACTAACAAACACAACCTTACTTGAGGGAGTCATCACCAAACAGGAAACTTTTTATCCAAGGACTACTACAACACCCCGTACTTCTATTTCCTGCCCAAAGTGCACAAAACCCCAAGTAACCCACCAGGAAGACCAATTGTAGCGGCCACAGGGAGTATCACCAGCGGTTTTTCCCAATACATTGACCACTTCCTACAACCCCTGGCACGGGCTCAACATTCATACATCCGAGACAGAGGACATTTGTTAGAATTACTTAAAGCATACACCTGGGAACCCGAATACTGTTGGGTCTCGTTAGATGTCTGTTCATTATACACCTTGATACCTCATGACGTAGGCATCACGGCCATCCAGCATTATCTATCCTTGGATCCATCACTCAATCCCAGACAATCATCTTTTATAATAGACGCCACCACATTTTGCCTCAAACATAATTATTTCACATTTTAACCACGACTTTTACCTACAAACTCTGGGCACAGCCATGGGAGCCAACTTTGCACCCTCATATGCCAACCTAACTATAAGCTTCTGGGAGGACAAATACATATGGAGCAACAACCCCTTTACCCCACACATCATTTTTTACGGCCGCTATATAGACGACATAGTCATTTGGGATGGCCCTATGACACACACAGACCAGTTTGTAACATAGTATTCCTTGATCTTGAATTATATCATGACAATCTAAAAATACACACAAAGAATCATTTTAAACCTGTATCTGGCCACTCTTACCTCCACTTCAACAGCTGTCACCATCCCAAATGGATCCAGAATATATGAAAAGGACAATTTTGTCTTAGACAAAACTGCACCACAGACTCAGATTACAACCTCCAGAGCGACATTGTAATCAAGAAATTCCAAGACAAAGGTTACCCACAC
This sequence comes from Staurois parvus, assembly GCF_062004578.1. NCBI lineage: Eukaryota > Metazoa > Chordata > Amphibia > Anura > Ranidae > Staurois > Staurois parvus. The sequence goes on from NW_028318930.1 coordinate 447,422, forward strand.
AAGTTGGTAGACACCACCTACTCCTTCTACCGAGAGGGCAGATCCCCAACAAATAACAGTATAGAGCCTTTAAACCAGGTCAGATTTATTACCAAATTCCACAAAAACAAAAACTTTCATTGGCCGATACTACTACAGGACCCTCATCTAATAGACATTTTAGATACAAAACCAAAATACACTTACCTCAGAGCCACCAATCTTAAAAATAGACTTGCCCCTAGCAAATACAACCCACCTACCAACACATCCAACACACCTAGCCTCGTACCCATTGTAGGTATGTACAGATGTAATAAAGCTCTATGCAAAACTTGTCAATTTGTTAAACATGGCCAAAATACCTTCACCTCAAAAGGAAAAACCTACACACTAAGAGAATTTTACAATTGCTCCACCGACCATATGATTTATTGTTTATCCTGTCCCTGTGGCCTCTTATATGTGGGGCGCACCATCGGACCCCTCTGCGCCAGATTTGGCAAGCACAGACTTCTCATAGAAGATGGTAAGGACAAACACAGCGTCCCCCGCCATTTTCTGGAATATCATCAAAAATCCTCTGACTACCTACAAGTCTGGGTTTTAGAATCCTTCCCCAATAATCTTTCAGAGTCTGAACGCTTCAATAAACTCTGTTCACAAGAAACCTATTGTCTATTTATATTAGACACACTGTCCCCAGGTGGACTCAACAAGGAATTAGACATTAACACCATATTATAAACACCACAACTTTCTAGTCTATATTCAACCACCATTTTTATACCTGTATTTTTCACCGATTCATTTTTATTTTTACCTTTTATTTATATTTGTTATATTTACTTTATTTTAATCTTCACTTACAATTATCAATTTTTTCTTTTATTATTAATATCTACTCCTATATCTATGCATCATCCCCCCGCTATTCCAACTCTCTCTCTCTCTCTATAATTATCTTTATTATATAATTTTGTTATTATACCTATACTTATTACCCACATCAATCCCCTTTTACTTACACCTAAGGGAGGATTATGCATAGTCTTATTATATTACCAATATGTTTATTATTATTACCACTATGTTCGTTATTCCAATTAATACTATGATTACTACTATAATTAAGCCCTTTATGTGCTATAACCTCATCACATCATTTGCAACCATTCTGTCATGCCACTGAATGTACCATCTGTTTACCACTGTTATTCCACTGTTGCAAGGTGATCCCCATATCCCATACCACTCACCATGTACCTCCATTTTTATTATATAATTTTATCCCATCTCTCATTTTTGGATTTCTTGTTCTTTAACCACTTGCCTACCAGGCACTTATACCCCCTTATTTACCAGGCCAATTTTCAGCTTTCAGCGCTGCCACACTTTGACAATTGCGCGGTCATGCAACATTGTACCCATATGAAATTTTGATAATTTTTTTCTCACAAATAGAGCTTTCTTTTGGTGGTATTTAATCGCCATTGGGCGCTTTACTTTTTGCGCTATAAATAAAAAAAGTGCAAAAAATTTGAAAAAAAAAAAAGTTTCTTTGTTTCTATTATAAAATTTTTCAAAGAGGTATTTTTTCTCCTTCACTGATGTGCGTTGATGAGGCAGCACTGATGGGCACTGATAGGCAGCACTAAAGGGCACTGATAGGCAATACTAATGAGGTGGCACGGATAGGCGGCACTGATAGACAGCACTAATGAGGTGTCACGGATAGGCTGCAATAATATGCAGCACTGATAGGCGGCACTGATAGGTGACACTGATGATGGGTACTGATAGACGGCACTGACTGGCATCACTGCTGGGCACTGACTGGCACAACCCCTGGGCACTGACTGGCAGCACTGCTGGGCTGCACTGCTGGGTGGCACTGGTGGGTGGGCACTGGTGGGTGGCACTGGTGGGTGGGCACAGGTGGGTGGCACTGGTGGGTGGGCACAGGTGGGTGGCACTGCTGGGCACAGGTAGGTGGCACTTCTGGACACAGGTAGGTGGCACTGCAGAGTGGCACAGGTGGGTGCACTGCTGGGCACAGGTGGATGCACTGCTGGGCACAGGTGGGCAGAGCTAGTGGGCGCACTGCTGGGCACAGGTGGGCGGAATTTGCGGGTGGCATTGCTGGGCACCGATCATCAGGGCACTGATCATCAGTGCCCTGATGATCGGTGCCGATCCCCGCTCTGACAACTGCCGGTTCTCGGCAGTACTTTCCTCACGATCTGACAGCGTGAGGAAAGTGCAGCCGAGAACCGGCACTTGCATTTCCCTGTGATCAGCGTGTCATTGGACACCGCTGATCACGTGGTAAAAGGCCGCTGTGATTGGCCTTTTACCACATCACGTGATCAGCTGTGTCCGCAGGAGAGCGCGTTCTGGGAGGACGTCATATGACGTCCACCCAGAACTGGCGGGCCGCAGTGCAGCCGTCATTCGGCTATCTGCGATCGGCAGGTAGTTAACCTTCTCATTAAACACTTTTGAATGGCCTTTTCCTGACAATCCTCTCCAGGCTGAGGTCATCCCTGCTGCTTGTGCACCTTTTTCTTCCACACTTTTCCCTTCCACATCACCCCTCTGATGATGTGTACTCACACGATACGCGTTAGGGAAGTGCCAAGCTTTTATCCTTTGTACATGTACCTCTGGTTTGGCCGTTTATGAGCAGCTGAACCTTTGTTAGTAAGTTCTTTTCTGATTACTTATCAACTTTAATAAACGTTATCACACTATTTGAGGCCTTTTTCCACGGGCTCTTTATTTCTGGGGAGCCTGTAATCCTGAAGGTCCTGGGGCTGAGCCTAGCAAAGAACACATCTGCAAGTGACATCCCTGGATCCATGATACAGCTCCTCCTGGAACGGATGACATCTAGTGGTCGCCCTATAGATGACATCCGCCTGATCCATTAATACAGTGGCTGGACTCAGCTTCCATCCGTATAGATGACATCTAGTCTAGTCACCCTACAGATGACACCTCCTTGTTCCAGTGATACAGTGGCTGAGCACCAGGGGCAGGTCTTAAATGCCCCATGCGCTTTAATATGCGCTATCTGGTTAGTGCATTATTTGGCTATCTCTTATTTCTGAAAGTCACTACTTTTGGTTCCTTACATATTGGAGACTGTATGCATATTCAGCACATCTGATGAACTTACGCTGACATTTTACTGATCCACAATCATATGTGGTCTATCATATGTTTAATCACTATTTGGGTTAGCGCTGCACTTTCATTCTTTATCATTTACTCTGGAGGTTCCCGAGGTGCCTTTTTGTGCCAGCAGCTACCCTATTTACATCCATATACTGCGCTCGATTTTATATATAGATTTTATATATAAGTTTATTTTATCCGTGCATGGGTATTCTAGTTCACATGGGGTTTCTAGTGCGGACCAAAAAAAGGGTCCTGCACCTTTTTGGTGCAGATGCGGTGTGATTGGAGCCATACAAAATGTATGGCTCTAATCGCACCGCCCACAATTCGCATGTGATTTGCACATGAATGTGGAGTGGTTGCTGTGCGAATCACATGCGATATACCGCACTGTACAAGTGTGAACCCAGCCAGACTACAGCATTAGAATTGCAAGTTTTTCTTGCTGTGTGATTTCTTGAACTTCCAGTTATTAGACTGATTCATAACATTTAGTTCAGTAGAGAGTTGAGCAGAGAGTAAAAAGAAAGATGAAAAAAGGGAAGGGGGGGGAAGAGGAATTATTTTTGGAGGGGACAGAGGGAGAGTAATAGGAAAATAAAAGGAAGTGAGCACCAATGTTCATCTGAATGGCCTTCCAATTGCAGGGGCCTTGCTGAGAAGGCTTAGATGGTGAGGAGAGTACAATCAAAATCTACAGGTAAATAGTGTGTAATCCAGGGTTCCATACTTTATAAAATTTAGTCTATCATCCAAAGTGGCTGCCATTTTCTCATAGGTCATATATAAATGAATGTTAGATTTAAGCTCCTAAAAAGGTATGTTTGGTTTTCTCCAGGACCTGGTAATGGTCTGTTTTGCAACAGAAAAAATATAGATGAACAATTAGAATTCTGATCTGGTACAGTCAGCTTTTCTTTTTTTTTTCAAAAGAGCTTCCACACATTCCACACTTTTTTTTAACCAAGACCAAGAGTCCATTCACACTTGTATGACTCCAAAGTTGCGTGATTTTGGAGTGGAACTTTGGATGGGTGTGACTTAGATCTAACTTGTCCCTCTGCAAAGTCAGACCCACTGTTGTGCATACAACATTCAGGTATGACTTTCATGCAAGTTGCATGAAAGTCAGACCATAGTGCATGAACTACTTCGAAATTGCTACAACTTTAAGTCACACATGTATAATTGTTTATCATTGGAAAACATTGGGTACGGCTTGTCATGAGAGTTTGATGTCCAAAGTTGCATAAGTCGCACAAGTGTGAATGGGGTCTAAGACACTTGGCCAATTAAGTATCATGCAAGAAAAAATGAAAGCTACCAAATACCATTGCAGTAGCAACTTGTACACTATTTGATTTCTGTCACTGGAACGGTAATATAATTCTGATATATTGGACCAGAATTGGATATGTTTGATTTGAATATATCAAAAGATTTTTTCTAGATGGTAAAGGTCAAATTTTATGAAGGAGGAAGATTGACCATGAAGTCCATAGAAATTGTCCCCATGGTCTTGATGGAACAGGGAGTGGTTGGAGTAACCCCAAAGGGGTATCCTAGTGTGTGTACAGGTCAGGCACAAAGTTACATAGCTCTTGACATTTTTATTGTAACAAGACCACTAAATGCAATGGGATAAAAGTTAATCTGTTTTAGAAACACCAAAATGCCCAGCAAGTCATGTGCCAACCTGAGGGACTCTATCCAGACCAATTCAGGTACATAGAGACAATATGCTTGAGTCCAAAATCCATTCTTGCACTCAAGGTTAATGTCCTTAGGAGAATAATTGAGAATTTGATCATTCTCATACCCCTTTTGAGACTCAAAAATTGTCTTGGAAGTCATTGGTCCGAGGAAGTTTTTTTGCGGCAGGATTGTACATTCAAAGTTGCCTTCTCAGAGAGGTCCAGACAACTTCCTGTATAAGGCGTTGGCCTTAAAGGTTAGCTTCATCTTTTCGGACAGAATTTCACTTTTCATAATAAATAGAAGTGTTTTCTGTTGGAATTTCTCTCACCCCATCTATAGCAGCGTTGAACTTTCATCTGTCTATTTGGATGTTTAAAAATGGTTTTTAGATTCCATCACTTCCTGTAAATCGTATCCCATCACTATCTTTCTTGCTGTATCACAGAAGAGGGCATGATAGGGCGTGTTCACCACTCTGGACCACACCTCCCTCATTACTATACCACCTTCCACCCACTTTCTGTACTATCTGTACAATATCTTTTAGATCCACCATCAGCTATATAGTGCAAGAGCTTGTCTGATTTGATACAAATCGAATGGATTGTTCAGGTGTGTCCTCCTATTCCATATTTCTGGTAAATCTAAATTAAATTGTACAGAGCTTGTACAATCAGATTGCATAGGGTATGGACAGCTTTTTCAAGTACATTGGAGGGGGTAGAGGGAGACTTTTAGCTGTTAAGCTTTGTTCACATCCCCGCATAGCAGGAACTTACCTAAATGGGCTGCCCTACATGTGACAAACACCCCAAAGACGCTCCAGAATTTTTTTTGGAGCGGAGCATGGTGTGCTTTTTTTTTTAGTGTATTGGCAGAGCAAACTCATGCCTGCTATCCGCACTTGACAATGAATTCACAATGCACATTTTCAGATGTGAATAGAGCCTCACTGTTCTTGTGTAAACACACCAATTTCACTTGCAGGCTGCAAGCACACTAAGCATAGTGGGGGCACATTTTTTTTGCTGCCTTTTTGCTAAACCGCACATAGTACAGCCCATTGATTTCAGTAGGCTGTTCTACATGTGGCAAAGTAGCACATGGAACATTGTGGCATGTTGCGGTCTGCACACTTTTTTACTGTGCATTTTTAGCTTGTTTCTTCACGTGGCAAAATGTGCATTTGCTTCTGCATTTGGGGTGCCGTTAACAATGTCACCAAAAGCTCTGTATCCAATCAGGCAGGCCCATGCACTACATAGTAGATCTAAAGGATATTTTCAATCAGATTGTAAAGTGTATGGTAAGCTTACATGACTTCCAAGACATCCTTCTGTTTCGATACTACAGCTCTTCTCCATGTAGCAAAAGTACATTATTGGCAGGGATTTCTTTTAGCGAGAACGTGGGGGAACGCAGTTCTGGCACCTCCAGCACTGCATGCATGTAATGGCAAGGGGTGTGGGGTGTACTAGAGGATCTATTGATGCTGGTTGCTGGGGGTTCTACTGTTGCTGGTGGGGATCTATTATGGCTGAGGGGTCTTATGTTGCTGGTAGGGATCTACTGTTGAGGGTGAGGTTGCTGGCTGCTGGCAGATCTGTTGTTCCTACTAGGGGATCTATTGTTGCTGGGGGTGAAGTTTTGTTGTGGGTGGTCCATTGTTGTGTGCAGGGATCTATTGTTGCTGGTGTGGGGGTCTATTGTTGCTGAAGTGGGGACCTATTGTTGATGGGGGAGTCTATTGGTGTGTGGAGGATCTATTGTTGCTGGGTGGGGTCTATTGTTGCTGGCTGCAGGGGTTCTATTTCTTGTTATTAACAAATTCTATACAAATTATTTACCACAAAATGATACTTGGTTCTGAATTCTCCAAAAGGGGCGGTACTGGGAGGTGGGTAGGGGGTGGAACCAAGATACGGGGCTTAGAGGGGGGTAGGGGGTGGAGACTCAGAGGGAGTTCTTGCACCTATTCTCTGAGGAAAAAAAGCCCTGTATATTGGTACATATGGAAGCTGAAATTTAGAAAAAAAAGGTGAACTTAGCCTTTAATATTCCTTGACCCAGGTCGATATGAAATAATAAAATTGAACCTAGAAAAGGATAGGGACCAATGTGGTTGTCCAGAAGACAATCTCTTAGCATAACAAATCAGAACCACTTGCAGAATTAAGTGATAATGGTTCGTGGGGAAATTCGTCATCAGACACTGAAAACGATTTTGCGACTAAGATCAGTGATGTGTGAACTTGGCGCTCTATTTCAAATTTCAGTGTTTTTGGTTTGATTATATTATTGAACTAAATGTATTATTATATTTTTTATGATTATTTATTAAATTATAATTTATGATTTCGTGTTTCAAATTTTTATATACCCTGGATGTTTACTAGACTCTTGTTCGGACAGATTTCAGTGAGTTATTCCTAAGAATTACAGGCATAAAATAAAAAAATGACATATTTCCTTGCAAAAAAATGTACCATTTTGAGCACAGAAATACTGACATAATCATACCGCTAGGGAGGCTACTGCATAGGTTTGGGCGTGTTAGAATCCGGAGAAACTTTTAGATCCTTCTGCATGAATTGACCAGCAGAAAATAAGCATGTCACCATCTCTGCTTTTTCACATGTAAATGCTGCTGTCTCGTCTGCTGTATCATCTCCACCTTTAGCTGTAATTTCTGCAACACCTTGACTTTTTGCAAAACTCAGAACAATTAGTGTATATCTTTTGTTCTGTTTGTGGTTATTGATTCTCACCTCCTTTTTGCCTTTCTGTGATCAGGCCAAAGTTATAAAAGATGATTCACTCTCTGTGTCTGTGTGGCTGGTCTGTCTTTGAGCAACACTTCCCCCATTTCATGTGATCCTTATCAGTTCCTAATTGGGGTGGAGAGGAGTTGCTCATTTGACCATCTCTCTATAAATTTAGACCAGCTCATGGGGGAGGTCACAGATGGGGGGGCACAGACTGACGGGGTGCAGTTTTCTGCATGAGTGTGTTTTATGCTGGAGTGTGAAGTACCAGGTGAACACAGCAGTGTGTTTTATGCTGGAGTGTGAAGCAGCAGGTGAACACAGCAGTTTAACTAAAGCAGGATAACTCAAGCAGCAGGAAGATACAACAAAGAACTCTACTGCACGCTGGGTAAACTGCAAGCAAACACCCTGGGAAACATCTACAAGTATGATTCCCACTCCATGTACCTTTTAATATGCTGCCTCTACTCATCCTTTTCATTTTACTATCCTGTGTTCCCAAAATCTCCTTTCTTTACCCCTCTGCTCCACCCCAAAGCTTATACATCTCACCCTCATTGTTACCATCTCCCTACTACTGCTCTCATCACCTCCTGCTGATATTTTACTCACCTGCTGACCCAAACACCAAGTCCAGGACAGTAAGGCATGTGCACTAATATACATTCTGCTCCCACCTTACTTTCCTAACCCTTCTTCTTCTCCTAAGCTATGGGGACATCTCCCCAAACCCTGGTCCTCCACTATCTCACCCCGACACCAGGCACCCTTCTTCAATCTGGGGATAGCCACAATCCACTCAATTTAATCTCTATCCCTGTGCTCCTAAAAACCACCCTCCTTTTGTCATGTGCACTCTGGAATGCCTGCTCTGTCTGTAATAAGCTCACCTCTGTCCATGACCTTTTTGCCTCCTGCTCCCTTAACCTACTAGCAATTACAGAAACCTGGCTTCAAGCATCAGATTCTGCTTCTCCCGCAGCACTTTCCTATGGAGGCCTTCTCTAGACCCACTCACCCAGACCCATTGGTCAGAAAGGTGGTGGAGTTGGTTTGCTTCTATCCCCACTGAGCACCTTTCAAGTCCTCCCTAACCCTCCCTCTCTATCCTCTTCTTTCGAGACTCACTGTATTCGGCTGTTTTCTCCAATTTCTCTGAGGATTGCAGTGATCTATCATCCTCCTGGACCGGTTTTGTGCTTTCTTGATGACTTCTCTGCCTGGCTACCCTACTTTCTCTCCTCTGAAATACCCACTATCATTATTGGAGATTTTAACATCCACAATAATGTGAACAACCCAGCTACATCCCAACTCTTCAACCTAACCTCATCTTTTGCCTTAACACAATGAACACAGTCCTCCACTCTGATGTGAATACATTAGACCTTGTTTTCTCCCATCTTTGCCCTCCCTATAACCTCATAAACACCCCCTTTCCTCTCTCTGATCACAATCTCATCACCTTCACAGTGTCCTCGTCTTCAAACACCTATCACTCCAAGCAGGAAACAATTACCCGCAGAAACCTTCACAACTTTAAGCCTTCTCTTTTCCACTCTGCAACTGACCACCTCTATGACAGAATCTCTCCCCTGTCCTGCCCTGACCTGGCCACTTCTGTCTACAACAGTTCACTTTCATCCAGATTAGACTCACTTGCTCCCCTAAGTACACGTGCTCCTCTAACTACACAAAGTATCAGGCCCCGACCATTACAACCATGGCAGACTGACGACACTAGAAATCTTAAGCGACATAGCCGTGTGCTGGAGCGATCGTGGCGTAAAACCAAATCTCAGCAAGCTTTCACCCTATATAAATCTGCTTTCTTAACCTACAATTCCTCCCTCCATGCTGCCAAACAAGCCTACTTTGTCACTCTCATCAATAGCTTGTCATCCAGTCCTCGTCATCTCTTCTCTACTTTTAACTCTCTACTTTCTCCACCTCTACCCAGTAACTCACTCACTGCTTACAAGATTGCAGATCATTTAAAAAACAAGATTGAAGCAATTCGTAGGGGCATTTCCACTGCACAGACATCCATCCAACTTAGCATACCTTATACTAAACCTCCCTCAACACTTTCCTCTTTAACCTTGCTACTACCGAAGAGGTCACTAAGGTTTTCTGAGAAGCCTGTCTCACTACCTGCCCCCTGGATCCTGTCCCCTCCCCCTCACAACTACTACGGTCACCCTGTTCTATCCTATCCTCCCTCACTCACATCTTCAATCTCTCCCTCTCTAATGGTGCCTTCCCCACCCCTCTAAAGCATGCAAACATCACTCCCATACTTAAAAAGCCCTCGTTAGACCCCACCAACCTGAACAACCGAAGACCCATCTCTCTGCTCCCGTTTACCTCTAAACTCTTAGAACACTTAGTCTACAATTGCCTGAGCTCCTACTTCACTGTCAACAACCTTCTTGATCCTTTACAGTCTGGTTTTCGCTCACTACACTCCACTAAAACTGCCCCACTAAAACTCATTAATGATTTACTAACTGCTAAAACCAATGGCCACTACTCCGTACTCTTACTACTTGACCTCTCTGCATCTTTTGATACTGCCAACCATCCCCTCCTCATCAAAAAAACTCCACTCTCTTGTCCTCCGAGACTCTGTTCTCTCCTGGTTCTCCTCCTACCTATCGCAGCGCTCCTTCAGCGTTACCTATAACTCTGGCTCCTCCACTCCCTCTTTCTGTAGGGGACCCTCAAGGTTCTGTCCTCGGACCCCTTCTCTTCTCCATCTACACCTCCTCCCTTGGTCACTTGATAAACTCCCAAGGCTTTAAGTATCCTCTCTATGCTAATGACACACAAATCTATCTTTCTACTCCTTACCTCACCCCTTTAGTCTCCTCTCGCATTACTAACCTACCTACAGTGACGTATCGGCATGGATGTCACTCCACTTCCTCAAACTGAATCTTTCCAAAACTGAGCTCATACTATTTCCTCCAGCCCGTGCCCCCTCCACTGACTTGTCCATCAAGATCAATAATACGACCATCAGTCTCCCCCTCATGCCAGGGTACTAGATGTAATCCTAGACTCCCATCTGTCCTTTCAGCCCCAAATCCAATCGCTGTCCAAATCTTGTAGACTTCACCTCTGCAACATCTCCAAGATATGCCCGTTCTTAACCTCTGAAACTACTAAGCAACTTATTCACTTCCTGGTTATCTGTCGCCTAGACTATTGTAACTCCCTCCTCGTTGGCCTACCTCATCGCAGGCTATCCCCTCTTCAGTCTAATATGAATGCTGCTGCCAGACTCATCCACATTACTAACCGTTCCGTATTTGCCACCCCTCTCTGCCAATCCCTGCACTGGCTTCCCATTGCCCAACGGATAAAATTCAAAACATTAACAATAACATGTAAAGCCATTTATAACTCTGCCCCAAATTACATCACCAATTTTGTCTCCAAATATCACCCAAACCATACACTCCGCTCCTCGCACTACCTCCTGCTCTTTAGATCCCTTGTCTCCTCCTCCCATGCTTGTCTCCAGGACTTCTCCAGAGCTTCCCCCATCCTCTGGAACTCTCTATCCCAATTTATCAGACTATCGCCTACTCTGCTCACTTTTAGGCAATCTCTGAAAACCTATCTCTTCAGGGAAGCCTATCCTGCCCTCATCTAACAATGGAATCTTCTATTCCTCCTACCAGTCCATCCACCACAGTTATTACCTTTTGTACCACTAGCCCCTCACTCTTAGATTGTAAGCTCCAAGGAGCAGGGCCCTCCTAACACTCCTGTATTGAACTGTATTGTTGCTGTATTGTCTATATTGTAAAGCGCTGAGCAAACTGTTGGCGCTATATAAATCCTGTATAATAATAATTACTTCCAAACATTCCCAGTCTCTCCTTTCTGTATATCTCCAATCTATTTGGATACATATTTGGATGAAAGCCTCAAGACTATTAGACTTTATTTCGACAAGCTTATCTCTTACCTGTTCAGAGAGCCCTTGATGAAACTGACTTTTTTTGCTCTGCTTGGTTCCAAGTGGTGCCTGAGATCTAAAGTCAGAATTCAGCTATGTAGTCATCAGAGCATCTACCGGCAGCATCTCTTCAGCAGTAGCACAGCAGTTAGGATAATCCAAATCTTGATTCATTGCGGTCACAAAAGTCTCAATTACTCAAAGTTGTGCTGTCTTCTTCTACATAAGGGGAGGCCCAAGCTAGGACTTCCTTGGCCAAGAGGTTGATACAAACAATACTTTCTTTTTCTCAAATGTAAATGAAGAGGGTTGCATTTGGAAATATACTGTTTGTGCCATTGGTTAGGAATCCTCTGTAATGTCTCCATGAAACTTAAAGTGTTACTAAACCCAGGACCCTGCATTCATTATATCTGGTCTCCCACAGTACACAGAACATGGAAATGGAATTATTTTAGTAAATATAAACTGCTAGATATTTTTTATCATCAGCAATATAAAGCAGTCTTGTGACTTCTATCAGTGTCCAGCTGAGTACTGGTTAAAACTTGTAGGAGGAGTTTTCATTCTGCTCTGACTTTCCTATGAGGCTGCATAACCTCTGACCCTCTGTCTGGACAGTGCTGATTGACCCTGTGCTAATTACATGCACCCTCCCAATGAGAGAAAAAATCTAGCCATACACACTAAATTGAGCATGTGCAGAGTGCTTCCCAGAGCTCTGTACTATTAGAAAGATTGGGGCCAGTAGAATAAGTGGAGGATCAGAAAAGACAGGATCAAATAGCTTTTTTACACAATTTGGAGGATTAACCTTTTAGGTTTCACAGTGAGTATAACAAGCATGCTTTACTGCATATACAGACTGACTCTACTGTCGTGGTTTAGTAACACTTTAAACGGTAGTGGCATACGTGTATCAGCATCACCTTGGGAACAAGTCCAGGATTGTCTCTGCAGAGCATGGATTTCATGCTGTTGTCCTTTCACCACACTTTCCAGTTTGGAAACTTTTTTGTGGTAGGTAACACCAAACTCGTTCCACTTTGCAATTTGCTGCCGGAAAGAAGCCACAGTAGTTGCTATAGCAACCTCCATGTTAGGGCCATTTTATTCTGTCAAGGTCAGGAGTCAGGCTCAGAGACCAGTAAGTATAGTAGTAGAGAGGTTCCCACTGATCAGCAGGATAAGTACACGAGTAGGTCACTATGGCTGTTGATGTGGGCTCACCCAAGGGGTGGGGTCTAAGCACTAACCGGTCTTCATCAGAGCTGATGGTGGAGAGGGGTTTCACTGTAAGCTAGTACCAGTCCTCATAATTGCCCCACCAAAAGGTGGGCAAGCTGGGGTCCGGTAGCATGTAGGCATCAAGCAGTAGTATAGTCAGTAAATAAGCCAAAGGTCAGCTACAAGTGGTTGCAAGGTGAGATCAAATGGAAGCGTAGTTGAGAAAGAAGTGATAAGTCGGTAACAGGTGGTAGTGAACATAAGGACAGCTCCAGGTCTGCAAAGGAGCAAGAGATTGTCTGGAGAGAGCACAATAATCTGGCAAACAGGAATTGCAGAGACATGGCTTAAATCAAGACGTTCATGGGAGGAGCAAAGCGTTCAAGGCTCACCAGAAACGAGAAAAAAGATTGTCCAAGGAATCTGTCCACCATCTCTGGTGACTCTGCAAGTAGAGCTACTGTCAGACACAGCAGAGGCCCTGGGTTCAGATTTGGGTCCTGACATAGACAACGAACATAAGCAGAAAAGGGTGTTTCAAAAGTAGGTCAGGTGGAAGCCAGGTCAATAACAGGATCAGGAACATAGGAGCAAGACTGAAGACTATTTAGCAAGGAGCTTGTACAAAGTTAAGGTTTCAATAGCCCGCTGGGCGTCAATGGATGTTCATGACAAGCTGCTAACTTCAGGTGATTGGACACTGTAAAATCTTTTGTATTTCAATGGTTTTTATTAATTTTAAACAAGAACTGAAGCAAAAGGCATGCCCACACAGGGGCTGTCAATGGCACATAGGGTACAAAAGAAACAATGCTACAACACCAACAGTGCAAAAGGCACGACAGAGTAGGGGCATGCCACAGAAAATGTGAAAAATATAGTGTTATACCTCCAACAGTGAAGTAAACCAAAGGCAGATCTTTACCGCCTCATGAAAATCGGACAAAGACAAAAAGAAAAGAAAGAAAAAGAAGACAAGAGCAACAGCAGGGATTTGGGAATGCCTAATATCGATCAACAACCTAGACCCAGACCAGCCGGGGGGAGGGTGGGAAAAGCATATGTCAACCACGGCTCCCATATTTTCAAAAATTTGCATTGGGAGTCAGTACGGATACTCGACATCTGTTCATTAAGCATCAGAGTGGACATACGGTCCCGCATCCCCTGAAGAGGGACAGATATACTTTTCCAGGCCTGAGCGATTGTTTTCTTTGCCGACAAGAACAAATAGGAGAACAACTTCTGCTGATGAGTCAACAGACCCGGTATAGGGCAATGAAGCAATGCATACCGAACTTCCCGGCATATGGAGAGATGAAACAGTGTGTATAGAAGGCCAAATACACGAGACCAAAACCGAATTAATCTTGGGTATGACTACCATATATATAACACATCTCCACGATGGCCACAACCCCGAAAGCAGCAATCACTATAGGTACAGTTTGTCTGGGTTATACGAGCTGGGACGCAATACCAACAGAACAGTTCTTTGTATGCCGCCTCCAGTGTGCTTGTGTTAAATGAACATTTAGCAATAAACGACCAGGCCTTATTCCAGTGCTCTGGATCCACAGCCGGCCCCAAGTTGCGCTCCCATTGAGCGACATACGATAGGGAAGCTGTCAGGGAGCGCCGATCCGTGCAATCCGGCAGACACTGAGACCTGTACGGCGGCAGCCGCGCATGCGCACTCGCGGCCGCTCGCCTGGCACCAATAGCAGAGCAGGGCGCACTATTTAAACCTGCCCTGCACTGACATCCAGCGCCGTATGGTCCTTTGCTCCTGTGTTCCTGCTATTTGAGATTTGTTGCTAACCTTGCCTGAACCTGACCTCCGCTGACTTCTCCTGCCCTGACCCCCTGGCTAGTCTGACCTCTCTTCTGCATACCCCCATACCTGATCTGAAATTCTGTTGCCGACCCCAGCGAGTGACCTGACTATTCTTCTGCCTGCCGCCTTGTACTACGCTGATCCCACTGTTACTGATCCGGCCCGTTGACCACGCTTACTACTCTGCCAACCATCCATCCATCCCGCTCGGATCCAGTCTTCCACCTCTTCACGTCAGGCTCTCTACCTGAATCTACCTCTGGCGGATCCCTCTGCCACGGACGGGGGTACTCAGGGGCCGCGACCTGGTCCCTGTCTGTTCCAAGCCCGTCCCCACCATCAGGGGCCCTTGTGAACAAGCAGACTGGGGCTTAGACTCTGCGCCCTGGGGAATCCTGTTCTGTGGACTGCTAGAGGCCCTGCTAATTGGTTTCTAACAGAACCATATGGCCATGACGGAGCCTGGAAGAGGACCATCCCCACTGGAAGACATGTCAGCATTTGGCGACACTAACACAAGCCGTCAAATTGCTGCAGGAGGGTTACACACACCTCGATGGCCAGATTCAGACGTTGGCCGCACCAGCAGTTCCACCTCAGTGCTCGGGTTCCGCCGCTGCAGCCGGAGAACCCTCAGAACCTTCCAGCCGGGCAGTAGTCACGTTGCCTCCACTGGAACCTCACGTACCGTTGCCAGAATGCTTCAGCGGGGATCGAACGAAATTCAGGGCCTTCCGGAACGCCTGCCAGCTGTACTTTAGCCTGCAGCGACGGACATCTTCTGAAGCAGTGAAGGTGGGTTTCATCCTTTCCTTACTCCTGGATGAGCCTCAGGGCTGGGCCCACCGGTTGATGGAGACCCACGACCCCCACCTAGAGACCGTGACCGACCTTTTCAACGCGATGGCAGTCCTCTATGACGATCCGCAGAATCGGCCCTGTATTCTCTCTGGCAGGGCCGCCGGGCAGTGGAGGAGTATGCATCTGAATTCAGAGGCTGGATGGGGACACCCGGTGGAATGATGCCGCATTACGCCACCAGTTTTGCATGGGCCTGTCTGAATCACTTAAAGATGAGTTAGCCAGGGTGGGCCTGCCCGACTCCCTGGAAGATCTCATCACCCTGGCCATACAGATTGACCGCAGACTGCGGGAGCGCAGGTTAGAGAGGTCAAGTCCGGGACCAGGACCCACTATCCCGCACTTCAGTCCTAATCCTGTCAGGAGGAGGCTCGAACTTGGATCCTGGGGGAACGCCAGAACCTAGGCAACTCGGGCGGGCACGACCATCACTATCAGTGGAGGACTACGCCAGAGACTACGGGCGAACAACCTATGTCTATACTGCGGTTGAGCAGGTCATGTGGTGCGTTCTTGCCCAGCGAAATTGGGTAAGTGCGCTTCCATTTTTTCTACTGTTTCCTCTAAACGTAGTAACCCTGCCAATTACTTAGCCACACCCGTGTCTTTTCAACTCCCAGGGAGAACTGTGTCAGCAACAGCAATTATCGATTCTGGGGCTTGTAGTTGCTTTATTGATCTAGATTTTGCCACCCAACAGAAGATTCCTCTCCAGACCAGGGAACACGGGCTTAATATCTTTTTGGCAGATGGGTCATGTATTAAGTCAGGGCTGGTGGACCAGGAGACCCCACCTATCCATACTACAGTGGATACGCAGAGAGGTCAGCCAATGCTGCAACTGAAGATAATGAAAAAAACTGAGGGATTGAGGGACATCCCATGAGTCCTGAAGAGAATTCCAAGTGGGGGAAGACCGCGAGGTCAAGAAGTGTCGCACCTTCGAAAAGCCATGGGTCACCCACCAGGAGAACGCCCCAGGTTGATCTAAATCCGGTGGGAAGAGAGGATTATTAGTAATTGGGAGCAAAAGTAGAAAGGATGACATCAAGCCACTAGAGAGGCTATGGGGGAGGGGCATGAATGTGGCACCGTGAGCAGCGTGAGCTCCAGGCGCCCACCAGCCACGAGAGAACACAGGGTAAACAAGGGTAATCAGACCATACGGCAATGAGAATCTGTGCAGGGCAGGTTTAAATAGTGCGCCCTGCCCTGTCATTGGTGCCAGACGAGCGTCCGCGATCGTGAGTGCGCATGCGCGGCTGCCGCCCAGGTCCTAGTATGGATCAGCGTTCTGCGCATGCGCAGACCCACTTGTTGCCGCGATCCCTGACAGTAGTATTTCTTCAAGAAACACATTTAACTCGAGATACAAATATCAAACTATGCTCAAAGTATTATCCAGTGTGATACTATTCTGACTCACCAGTTAAAGGGGCCAAAGAAGTATCAATTGGGTTCTTGAAAAATTTAAATTTTTCCCTGAAAGGTAGATTAGAAGACCCAGAGGGTTGGTTTCTATTTCTCGGGAAAGTTACAAGGATTGGAATTTACATTAGCTAATATATAGAACAAAAACCCAGTGATATTCTTAGAGGGGATGTTAAGGAAACTCTCTGAATTTAAAAAGTGAAGTCTGGTCGTGGCTGAAGATTCTAATCTGTGTTTAGGTCTTCAGTTTGATGCGTCATCATATACACAGAGCGAATGGTGTAGGAAGTTGAAATTACTGAAGAGGTTATTAGATAAATATCAACTGGCGGATACGTGGAGAGTGAAACATCCAAGAGAAAGAGTATACCTTCTCTCATGTACATGGTTCGTATTCGAGACTGGATTATATAATGATAGAACATAGACAGTCGGAGTCACCGGTTAGTTCCAACATAGAGGTCATGTCCATTTCTGATCATGCTCCTGTCATGATGAGATTACAAGCAGGAGGAGGCCAAGGTACAACAACTATATGGAGATTAAATGAAACGCTCATACAAGATCCCGAAGTAGAGAAAGGGTTAAGGCGAGAAATTGAACAATGTTTTGAGCTTACTGAGACTAACGAGGTCTCGGAGGCCACAGTCTGGGAGACACATAAAGCATATATTAGGGGAATAGTGATTACGGCAGGAACAGAGCAAACGTAGGAACGAGGGAAAAAAATAAAGATGGTGACGGAAGAGCTTTATAAGTTGGAACAGCTACATAAAAAAAAGAGAGAAACAGATTTATACCAGAAGATAAAAATAATAAATGTGGTGAAGAGCTAAACAATAAATACCATATTTTTCGCTCCATAAGACTCACTTTTTTCCCCTCAAAAAAGGGGGGGAAATGTCAGTGCGCCTTATGGAGCGAATATGGAGTGGCCGGTCCGGTATTCCCACCGCCGCCGCCCTGTCAGAATACTAGGCTGGCCGCTTGTCTCTTCTCTGCAGTAGAACCTTACCTGTTCCTCAGTCCAGTGCTGTACAGTCTTCCCACGCCAGTATCTTTAGTGTGGGCTCTTGGCTGTGACAGTCGGGTGCCCACTGCGCATGTGCCAAAAGCGCTGCGCTTTGTGAATGGTACGGCATCTTCTGGGACACATTATAGGTCCCAGAAGACGCCAGATTAATCACGAAGCGAAGTGCCCACACCAAGGGTCCAAGGGAGGAAAACTGTCAATCTCAGGTACCCACTCCCCCTCCCTCCCCAAAGGTCTGCAGTCTCTTAGTCATCCCTGTACTGCCTGAAATCTCTGGTCATCCCCTGTACTGTCTGCAGTCTCTGGGTCATCCCCTGTACTGTCTGCAGTCTCTGGGTCATCCCCTGTACTGTCTGCAGTCTCTGGGTCATCCCCTGTACTGTCTGCAGTCTCTGGGTCATCAGCTGTACTGTCTGCAGTCTCTGGGTCATCCCCTGTATTGTCTGCAGTCTCTGGGTCATCTCCTGTATGTCTGCACTCTCTTGGTCATCCCCTATACTGTCCGCAGTCTCTGGTCATCTTCTGTAGTATGTCCGCAGTCTCTGGTCATCTCCTGTACTGTGTCGGCAGTCTCTGGTCATCTCCTGTACTGTGTCGGCAGTCTCTGGTCATCTCCTGTAGTACGTCCGCAGTCTCTGGGCATCTTCTGTAGTACGTCCGCAGTCTCTGGTCATTTCCTGTACTGTGTCTGCAGTCCATTGGTTTAGAATATATATATTTTTTTTTTGTTTTCTGCCTCTAAAACCTAGGTGCGTCTTATGGTCAGGTTCGTCTTATGGAGCGATAAATATGGTTTATGAAGATTAATATAAACAATTTAACTTAAATAATGATCACCAACTAAAGTGCTCTGATCCAATCAGGATCCAAATAGTGAAATATACACGTGAAAACTAGCGAAAATACAGGAGTCTTCCTGTTTCAATACACACTCTGTGAATAACTCAATAATTATTTATAACGCAAACCCCCCTGTCCTTAGTGGTGGGACTAATTCAAAGTAAAAAAAAAATAGAGGTGTAAAAAGTGAACCACCTATCGGGGGAAAAACAATCAAATATGGTGATTAGTGCCAACCATAATTAATTAAATACACATACCCACTCTCAAAGGCAACCACATATAAGATTATAAAATATCTCAAATGCAAATCAATCAATCCACAAATAATGTCCAATAAACAGAAAACATATAGTCGTGATCTTAAAACACAATTCATGCAGGTGATGAGGTGAATAGGTGATCTCCACACTTGTGAAATATCCTCAAATAGCAGAAATTCCCCCTCACCTCCAAACCGTGACCACAAGGGCCAGCTCGCTTTATATTATCACCCTACGATCCTTGTAGATCTTATTCTGTCACAGGAGAAAGATGCTGCATGAAATCCCTTCAGCAATACCACTTACTCCTCTCAGGTTCCCTCCAGGCACAGGTACCGCAATACAGCTCACTCCCCACTCAGGATCATATTAGTAAAACAGAAAGAAATCCTCCATGGTGTTGTAACGTTTATTAATCCACAGACCAAATAAAAATGTCAATTGCCCGCTCACATTTGCTCCATAGGTAAACAGCTTCTAAACCTCATGCTATGGATGTATTGCATGGGTTTTGTTGGGTGTACCAATATGGCGCCCACGCCCGGAAGTGCGTCACCACGTCACCGGAAACTCGTCACTGCGTACCAATGCGTTGCATCACGTTGCCACGTGACTTCATCAGGGTATATGCCCATAGTGACGAGTGATTGAATTTATTGGAGGCTGGATGTCAATCATGTTACGGAGGCAGACCTCCGGCGGTCATTTTACCGAAGCCTGGTGCTCACTCTATCTCTCTACTATATATCCTTGAATGATGGTGACGAAAACCGCATCTAATCCCCGCTATCAGAAGATAATACTTAAAAGAGATGAGTTAAAAGATCTTATGGAACAAGAATCAAGGAGGATATTTCAAGTTTCAAAGGAAAGATACCAGTTTGGGAATAGACCTGGAAAATACTTAATGAGAAGGTTAAAGAACAAGAAATCCAAAAATTAGAGATGGGATAAAATTATATAATAAAAATGAAGGTACATGGTGAGTGAAGATCTTCGTACCACCATGCTTGCTCTGAATTTTCTTTGGAGCCATACTGGATGTCTGGTACAGTATGTGCTAAAAAACACACAAAAAAGCTTTACAGCAAGTGTGCACAGGGATGTACAGTACAGTATTGTACAATATGTGCTAAAAAGCACACCAAAAAGCTTCTCAGTACTGTGTCTTCACAGTACACTTTCAGTGTCTGAGACTGCGATCTCGGCTACAAAAAGTCAGGACCAAGGGTCAGAGCAGGGAAAATGGCCGCAGCTCGTGTTCATCAACCGAAGCTGAGTTTGCGAACCGAAGCAAACCGCCGTGAAGATCTGCCCCCCTTGACATCCCTCCCCCAGATCAGTACCCCATGAAGATTTGCCCCCTTGTCATTACCCCCCAGCAAGATCAGTCCCCTGTGAAGATCTGCCCCCCTTGTCATCCCCCCTAAAGATCAGTCCCCCGTGAAGATCTGCCCCCCTTGTCCATACCACCCAGCAAGATCAGTCCCCTGTGAAGATCTGCCCCCCTTGTCCATACCACCCAGCAAGATCAGTCCATGTGAAGATCTTCCCCCCCTTGTCATTCCCCCCCCCCCCCCCCAAGATCAGAAGCCCGTGAAGATCTGCCCCCTTGTCCATACACCCCAGCAAGATCAGTCCCCCGTGAAGATCTGCCCCCCTTGTCCATACCACCCAGCAAGATCAGTCCCCTGGGAAGATCTGCCCCCCTGTCATTACCCCCCCCTAGATCAGTCCGCTGTGAAGATCTGTCCCCCTTGTCATTCCCCCCCCCCCCAGATCAGTACCCCATGAAGATCTGCCCCCCTTGTCACCCCCCCCCCCCCAAGATCAGTCCCCAGTGAAGATCTGCCCCCTTTTCATTAACCCCCAGCAAGATCAGTCCCCCGTGAAGATCTGTCCCCCTTGTCCATACCACCCAGCAAGATCAGCCCCACGTGAAGATCTGCCCCCTTGTCATTACCCCCCCAGCAAGATCAGTCCACCGTGAAGATCTGCCCCCCTTGTCATTTTCCCCCCCCCCCAGATCAGTTCCCTGTGAAGATCTGCCCTCTTGACACAAGCAAACCCCCCCCCCCGTAGCAGCAAGCTCAGTCCCCCGTGAAGATCTGTCCCCCTTGACGCAACCCCCCCGTAGCAGCAAGCTCAGTCCCCCGTGAAGATCTGCCCCCCTTGACGCAACGCCCCCCGTAGCAGCAAGCTCAGTCCCCCATGAAGATCTGCCCCCCCTTGATGCAACCCCCGTAGCAGCAAGCTTAGTCCCCCGTGAAGATCTGCCCCCCTTGATGCAAGCAAACCCCCCCCCCCCCCCCCGTAGCAGCAAGCTCAGTCCCCCGTGAAGATCTTCCCCCCATTGACGCAAGCAACCCCCCCCCCCCCGTAGCAGCAAGCTCAGTCCCCCATGAAAATCTGCCCTCCTTGATGCAAATCCCCACCCCCATGTGACTGGCCCCCACATGTAACTGCACCACCAACACGTTATGGCCCCCCCATGTCACTGATCCCCCCACATGTGACTGTACTCGCCATGTCACAACCCCCCGCAGCTTGGAGACATCTTGCAGTTTGTGTAAGTTGAATCCAGCATAAAAGGGTTTAACAGTGTGACAGAGCAAGAATACATCTTGCGGGAGGATCGTCAGCGCCAGTGATCCGAGGGATATGATTCAGCGGCTCGTGTAGGTTGAATCCAGCATAAAAGCTGTGCCTTCTCCTGTGCTGAGCGTGGAAGTGTCTTCTGTGCTGTGCGTGGCAGTGCCTTCTCCTGTGCTGTGCCTTGTCCTGTGCTGTGCGTGGCAGTGCCTTGTCCTGTGCTGTGCGTGGCTGTGCCTTGTCCTGTGCTGTGCGTGGCTGTGCCTTCTCCTGTGCTTTCTCCTGTGCTGTGCGTGGCTGTGCCTTCTCCTGTGCGTGGCTGTGCCTTCTCCTGTGCTTTCTCCTGTGCTGTGCGTGGCTGTGCCTTCTCCTGTGCTGTGCGTGGCTGTGCCTTCTCCTGTGCTGTGCGTGGCTGTGCCTTCTCCTGTGCTGTGCGTGGCTGTGCCTTCTCCTGTGCTGTGCGTGGCTGTGCCTTCTCCTGTGCGTGGCTGTGCCTTCTCCTGTGCGTGGCTGTGCCTTCTCCTGTGCTGTGCGTGGCTGTGCCTTCTCCTGTGCTGTGCGTGGCTGTGCCTTCTCCTGTGCTGTGCGTGGCTGTGCCTTCTCCTGTGCTATGCGTGGCTGTGCCTTCTCCTGTGCGTGGCTGTGCCTTCTGTGCTTTCTCCTGTGCGTGGCTGTGCCTTCTCCTGTGCTGTGCGTGGCTGTGCCTTCTCCTGTGCTGTGCCTTCTCCTGTGCTTTGCCTTCTCCTGTGCTGTTCCTTCTCCTGTGCTTTGCCTTCTCCTGTGCTGTGCCTTCTCCTGTGCTGTGCGTGGCTGTGCCTTCTCCTGTGCTGTGCCTTCTCCTGTGCTGTGCCTTCTCCTGTGCTGTGCGTGGCTGTGCCTTCTCCTGTGCTGTGCCTTCTCCTGTGCTGTGCCTGGCTGTGCCTTCTCCTGTCCTGTGCCTGGCTGTGCCTTCTCCTGTGCTGTGCGTGGCTCTGCCTTCTCCTGTGCTGTGTGTGGCTCTCCTCACTCCTATAGTTTTATTATATAGGAGTTTCTCCTGATAATAGCTTATATGGAGAGCCAGTCAGTCTGCAGATGTCTTCAGTGGTCTCCTCTCTGACCTTTTCATCATTCTGGTTTGAATTTAATAATGTGACACTCTGGAATGAATTTCATGTGCTATGATTATAGGGATTAACCCCATACAGATTCCAGCAGTGATGAGCTCAGACGGGTTTTGTCTCGGGTCCATACTCAGACAAAAGTGAACTAATGTCAACAGCACCTGCGTATAAGTGTGGAAGGCTGGGAACGGGAATATTTGGTGAAGCTCAGTTGTATGCGAGATTCCGTCATGTAGGCCAAGCCTTGCAGTTCTCATAAAAGACGGGGCATCCAGAAAGAATTAAACAAGAGCACACTGGCCTAGCACATTATCCCAGATAACTGTTTATTAAAACGTTGATAAAATTGTACTCACAAACAAGTGATAGTTTGCATAGAAATTGACAGTCCACAAAGAGCCAAAGGACCTGACGTCAATGAAGTGCCATCCAAGGTCCAAATTCGGCTGACCCGTTTTGAGGCTCTGAGGAAGAGGGTTACCCTCGAAACATGTTTGACACATTTGGCCCTTGGATGGTACTTCATTGATGTCAGGTCCTTTTTGTTTGTGGAGAAATGTACATTGTGACTGTCAGCTTCTATGCAAACTATCAGCACTTGTTTGTGAGTACAATTTTATTTTTGTTATAATAAACAGGTATCTGGGATAATGCGTTAGGCCAGTGCGCTCTTGTTTCTTTCCTTCTGCAGTCGGGTCCATACCCACCTGAGCTATACCGCTGGGAAACTGAAAACCGACCCCCAATCATAGGCGGCGAAGGCATTCCCGCCCCACAGTCATGTATACACTCACCTCGCATACCTTGCAGGGAAGAGTGTTGTAGACCAGCCTTTTTCAACCAAGGTGCCTTCAGGTTTCTTCAGGGGTGCCTTTGGAAATGCTTAAAGGTTGCCCAAAATGTAACGCAAGCTAGTAGGTGGATCAGGCCTGATTTTTACTTGCAGAAACCCATAGGTTTACATTGTGCACAATTGAAACCTTTTAGCTGCCTGCTTCCTAGCAACCAATGATGTTACCAGCTAATAAGGAGGATGTTGCTCGCCTGCACAGCATTCTTGTTTGCCTTCCCCTGCCCTTCTCCAACTTCCACTTCCAATCGCCTAGGCAATCGCAGCAGAAGTGGGAGCTGGTACCTGTGCTCCCAAAACCCGGAAGTAGGCAGCGACATACAGATACATTGCTTTGCCTACAGAGGCCGTCCATCCATAATACGTTGAGGGCAGGCACTAAGTGGTTTAAGAGTCCAGTCTGTTTATCTGAACATGGTGTGCTGGTGATAGTTTGGGATGGATTTATGCTTTGATCGCACCATCTACCATTTCACCACAGCACCCTCTATGATTTGGTCTCATTGCTTTATGGAGTACACAGGATTCTTTTTGTATTCATGTCACACAGGTGACATATGCTATGGGGTGGAAAGATGGTGAACTCTGACAAACTCATTCCAACCATCCTTGTGATTGACAGCTGAGAGCAGTGGGTGGATACCATAGACATTCCAAGAGCAGCTATGAAATCTGCCCAATGCTGTCTGCTGGCGATCACAAGTAATGAAGTCCTGATGGGGAACTAGTCTGTCAGTTTCCCATTCAGGCTGTTCCAACTATCCAAGTTTAACATTGTGGCATTGGTTGCTAAGAACCTAGGGGCCTGTGTCATAGCAACCAGCGAAGCAAATACAGAACACAATAATAAAGTTAACACACACAACACAACCTCCAGAAAACTATGACCTGTCTTTGTACACCAGCTTAGAGTTGGTATCAACCAGTTGACTTTCAGAAGGTTTTACCCCCTTCATGACCAGGGAATTTTTTGCTAATCAGCACTGTGCTACTTTGACTGGCCATTGCACGATTATGCAACACTGTACCCAAATAAAACTTTTATAAATATAAAAAACTTTTTTCCACACAGAACTTTCTTTTGGTGGTATATAATTCACTGCTGGGATTTTTGTTATATAAACAATAAAAGACCAAATGTTTGAAAAAATAAACAATATTTTCTAATTTCTGTTTATAAATCATATCCAATAAAATCTAATTTCTTCATAAATTTAGGCCAAAATGTATTCTGCTATATGTCTTTGGTAAAAACAAATCCCAGTAAATGTATATTAATTTGTTTGTGTGAATGATATAGCATCTACAAACAATGATGTATATATACTGGAATATATGCAGCTATGATGCTAAACTGGTAATTCTGGTGAACAGCGATTTATAGTGGGACTATGATAGTGTAGCGGGCAATCTGGCGCTAACAGACCCTCGTTGAGAGGTACAAATCCCAGGTCGCCATGGTGATTAGAAGTCCTGGCGCCTGGGTTCATACACTGCCTTCCTTTGACTTCAACATGAAACCTTGCCCCATATAGGCTTCAATGGGAAACCGCACCCCATAGGCTTCAACAGAAAACTCCTGTCAATAGCAATCCTATGTGAACACTTCTTTCCGCATGCCACTCTACTCTATCACTTGCGAGTGTGGAATGCACCACTACAAACTAACAAAGGACCCTTTTCATAATGGCACTCCAAAGTACAAAGCATGTGGATTGTATCTGTGTGAACCACCTCAATAGGAAAACAAAATATCTAGCCTGTCATGTAAATCTGTGAGTTTCAAAATGAATCCAGAATCTCATATGTGTGAACCAGGGTGGCTTCATTCATACTTGGACGTTTTGGGATTGCAGCAGAATCGCTGTGATCAAAAAACGCAAGTTGAGATGCCATTTTTTTTCAATGGCGCCTAAAACAAGTTGTGGTTTTGCTGTGATTGTCACATGGCAAATCACATTGTTTGTTTGTTTTGATGTATCCACGTGGCTGCTTTTAACTTTATGTAATAGAGATTTTTAAAAAATACTACACTATATACCCATCTGGTCTCCATGGTGTGAGCTATTTTCCATGTAGGACATCTGAGTGGTGACCAGGGACTGGAACACTGGAGCTAATAATTGGATTATACAATGCTGGCTATAATAAATGCATCTGTATTTTAGCCCTCTGGTGAGTGCATAAGGGTGGAGGATGATACACGGCAGGTGACAGGGTGAATATGTTCTTTTTTCCTTGCACTGTTTTGTAAATTATAAGAATTTGGACATACACTTTATGAATTGGGCATATCTATTTTTCAGCAATGCTTGATTATTTTCTGTAATATCGGTTTATTTATTATATATGGATTGATATTTAATTGATTATAGAATAGTAATTGGAGGTGATTTTTTTGCACATACATAATATTAGTGCAAATAGTGTATCTCATATACTGATGATTTTTCACTGGTAGGGTAATTTATATTGTAATCTAGTGTTATTTAGCGTTGAACTATTCTTTTTCCTGTACAATTTTATAGGGTTGGCGTGTCACCTTTTTGGTGCTAGCAGCTATTTCATAGAAGTGCTCACCTATATTTCTTCCCTAATGTTATGTTATGTGCCCCCATAGCAATCCAGAGATTGCATTATGGTCAAAAAAACTTTTCGTGTTTAGAACTATTTATTAGGGCTGAAACCGCTAATCACCATATTTGATTACAATCAATTATGAAAATAGTTGTCAACTAATTTCATAATCAATGATTTGGTCAGCCAGTCGATTATTTGGTTTGTATACAGAAATCGGGTAAGTATGACAAGTTTTTTTTTTTTTTTTTAAAAAACAAAGTTTAATATCACTTTTCGGGCTCTGTACAGGGAAAATCAGCATCTCAACCCAGAGAAGCTGTAGGCAAACTAAATTTTTATTATTTTGTTCACACAACTAGAGGTTTCTTTTGGCGGTATTTAATCACCACTGGGGTTTTTATTTTTTGTTAATTAAATGAAAAATAAGTGAAAATGTTTAAAACAAAACCCCACGTTTTTCTTTGTTTCTGTTATACAATTTTGCAAATAAATAATTATTCTTCATAAGTTTAGGCCAGAATGTATTCTGCAATATTTCTTTGAAAATAACCCAAATCAGTTTATATTATTTAGTCTGTAGGAAAGAGTCCACAAACCATGGTATATTAATCTGAAAATGGATCAATCCTGATGTACTGACGGCTGATCTCATTTCTTGGGGCCCAAAAATGTCAGGACAGTACATATATCCTCCAAATTACCCCTTTTTGGGAAGTAGACCGTCCAAGGTATTTAGTAAGAGGCATGGCGAGATTTGTAATTTTTTGGAAAACAAAGAAATTTAAGGGAAAAGAAGTTTGTTTTTATTTTTTTACATACTGTCACCAGTGCAGTACAGCGTCATCATAACTGTTGTGGCAGCGATCAAGGACACTGACTGGTCACAGTACGACAAAAAAATTTATTTATTTTTATTACATTTTGGGTTTTTTTTTTTTTTTTTTACACACTGTGACCAGGGCAATATAATGCTACCATAGTAACATTGCACTACTCTGGGGAAGTGATCAGTATTTTTTTTTTACACTTTATGATTGCTTATAGCAATGAATTTCATTGCTATAAGCAAGCATTTTACTGACTGAAATCAATTTATTCAGGTTTTTTTTGTTGTGATTAGCTGTGATTTGCTACAGCTAATCACATGGCATGGATGGTCTGTGACTGGTCTAGTCCAGGGGTGGGCAAACTGCGGCTCTCCAGCTGTGGTGGAACTACATTTCCCATGAGGCATTGCAACATTACAAAACTGACAGTTACAGCTATGACTTGCAGAGGCATGATGGAACTTGTAGTCCTGCAACAGCTGGAGAGCCGCAGTTTGCCCACCCCTGGTCTAGTCTGTGCCATGTGATCACTGTGACCAATCACAGCTACAACACAATTGTACACAATGGATGGCATGAAAGGAAGCCATCCATTGTTTACAATTGTCATGTGACCTGTGATTGGTCACAGAGATCACATGGAACCAGCAACGGGCCTTTACACTGTTCAGTCATTGGACACAGCCACCAACAGATCTTGTTGCTGTGCAATGCAGGAGGACGTCATATGATCGAAAGCCCCGCCCGGCCATCATTGTGCTATAGGCCGGGCAGGAACTGGTTAAAATTAATA
Organism: Staurois parvus; assembly: GCF_062004578.1. Classification (NCBI taxonomy): domain Eukaryota; kingdom Metazoa; phylum Chordata; class Amphibia; order Anura; family Ranidae; genus Staurois; species Staurois parvus. The sequence goes on from NW_028318930.1 coordinate 475,257, forward strand.
TCCATGGAAAAAAAGCCTCAGCCTTTAGTAATACTTTATATAAAAATAATTACAACACCCCTCCCCCCTTCATATAGCTTAATGTCTGACTCCCAGTTAAAATACCCTGTGTATCCTACTTCTGGGTAAATTTATTTTTAAAATGTGTGTGTATATATATATATATATGTGTATATATATATGTATATATATATATATATATATATATATATATATATATATATATATATATATATATATATATGTGTGTGTGTGTGTATATATCATTACGTTCACTGTTTCACAGAATAAATAAACCCCTTATAGTAGTGATGATCTACCGTTTTTGTACTATAAAGGCCTCACTTTTGGATTTTTTTAACCCGATCATGACAGGTGATAAAAAAAAATCATGCTGCTGCTACTCAATGTTTTGTGCTGGTCATACACATAGATTTTCAGACGAGAATATTTGTAAAAGATAAATGGACAGATGTTCGAAAACTTCACTTGCTTTTACATTCAATTTTAAAATGAATGTAATTTCTGAACGAAAACCAAATTACTGTCCGAGAATTTTAGATCAAGAGAAGTTTTCTATTCTGCACCTTCAAATGTTCCCGTCACTGTGGTCGAAAACTAATGTCGATTCGACCCCCATTAACAATTAGAAAATCGAATGAATGTTCTTAAAAGAAATATTTTCAAAGGAAAAATGAATTTGTGTATGGCCAGCATAAGTGACAGCAGGTACATGTAACTTGTATTAACCACTTGAGCCCCAGAGGATTTACCCCCCTTAATGACCAGGCCTTTTTTTGCTGTTTGGCGCTGCACTAATTCAAATGATAATTGCGCGGTCATGCAATGCTATACCCAAACAAAATTTACGTCCTTTTTTTCACACAAATAGAGCTTTCTTTTGGTGGTATTTGTTCACCTGTGCGCTTTTTATTTTTTGCGCTATAAACAAAAAAACCACAAAAATTTTGAAAAAAAACAATATTTTCTACTTTCAGCTATAAAAAATATATCGTAAACTCAAAGTTAGTCATAAATTTAAGCCAAAATGTATTCTGCTACATGTTTTTGGTAAAAAAAAATCCCAATAAGTGTATATTGATTGCTTTGTGTGAAAGTTATAGCGTCTACAAACTATGGTATAGATACTGTAATTTATGCCTTTTTTTGCTATACAGCGCTTCACTAACTCAAATGATAATTGCGCGGTCATGCAATGCTGCACCCAAACGAAAATTACGTCCTTTTTTTCACACAAATAGAGCTTTCTTTTGGTGGTATTTGATCACCTGTGCTCTTTTTATTTTTTGCGCTATAAACAAAAAAACCACAAAAATTTTGAAAAAAAACAATATTTTCTACTTTCAGCTATAAAAAATATATCGTAAACTCAAAGTTAGTCATAAATTTAAGCCAAAATGTATTCTGCTACATGTTTTTGGTAAAAAAAAATCCCGTGCATTAGCGGGCAAACTGGCGCTATCTAGGAGGGGCGCTAACACTATCGGAAGTCACCAGTGACACTAATACAGTGATCAGTAAAAATCTGTTCACTGTAATCAATGACACTGGTGACAGGGCAGTGAAGGGGTTAACTGGGGGGGGGGCGATCAAGGGGTTAAATGGGATTTCTGGTGCACTAGCGGGCAAACTGGCGCTATCTGGGAGGGGCGCTAACACTATCGGAAGTCGCCAGCGACACTGATACAGTGATCAGTAAAAATCGGTTCACTGATCAGTGACACTGGGTGACAGGGCAGTGAAGGGGTTAACTGGGGGGGGGGGGCGATCAAGGGGTTAAACGGGATTACTGGTGTACTGGCGGGCAATCTGGCGCTATCTGGGAGGGGCGCTAACTCTATCGGAAGTCGCCAGCGACACTGATCAGTAAAAATCGCTTCACTGATCAGTAACACTGGTGACAGGGCAGTGAAGGGTTAACTGGAGGGGGGGGGGCGATCAGGGGGTTAAATGTGTCCTAGAGTGTTCTAACTGTAGTGTAGTGCTTGTGTACTCACTTTTTGGATGTCTTCTTCTCTGTCTGGAACGGAATGTGTCCAGGCAGAGAAGAATGACATCATATCCTGCCCTGTGTGTATGTCAACACAGGACAGGATAGGACAGGGACCGATCATGTGATTTCAGCCAGAAATCACTGGCTGAAATCTAATGATTGATCCCTCCTGGATCAAATAGTGTCACCCGCGGATCGGCGGGAGCGCGCGCGCGCCCCCTGCCGGCGAAAGTGTCGGGAGCGCGGAACCCGTTTTTAAACGTGGTTTTGCGCTCCACTGCCGCCCTGCACACGTATATACACAGTGGCAGGGCGGCAGCGGTTAAGCTACCTGCCATGGGGAGTCTGCCATGCATAATATTATCAATCCTGTCTGAAAATCAGTAAAACAGTGTTTTTAGGTCTTCTTTTTTTTTTTTGTTAAAATAAAAATGTTGATCTCTGAGTATGATACACTATATTGCTAAAAGTATTGGGACACCCCTCCAAATCATTGGATTCAGGTGTTACAATCACCTCCATGGCAACAGGTGTATAAAGTCAAACACCTAAGCATGCCGATGGCTTCTACAAAAATTTTGAAAGAATGGGTCGCTCTCAGGAGCTCAGTGAATTCAAGCGTGGTACTGTGATAGGTTGCCACCTGTGAAATAAGTCCATCTGTGAAATTTCTTTGCTACTAAATATTCCATGGTCAACGTTAGTGGTATTTTAACAAAGTGGAAGCAACTGGGAACAGCAGCAACTAGGCCATGTAAAATGACAGAGCACATGCTGAAGCGCACAGTGCGCAGAAGTCGCCAACTGTCTGCAGAGTCAATAGCTAAAGACTTCCAAACTTTGTGTTGCTTTCAGATTAGCACAACAATGCGTAGAGAGCTCCATGAAATGGATTTCCATGGCTGAGCAGCTGCATCCAAGCCTTACATCACCAAGTGCAATGCAAAGTGTGTAGTGGTGTAAAGCACACCACCACTGGACTCTAGAGCAGTGTTCTCTGGAGTGACAAATCACGCTGTTCTGCCTGGCAATCCAATGGATGTGTCTGGGTTTGGCAGTTGCCAGGAGAATGGTACTTGCCTGACTGCATTGTGCCAAGTGTAAAGTTTGGTGGAGGGGGAATTATGGTGTGGGGTTGTTTTTCAGGGGTTGGGCTTGGTTAGACCTTATTTCCAGTGAAGGAACTTCTTAAGGCGTCAGCATACCAAGACATTTTGGACAATTTCATGCTTCCAACTTTGTGAGAACAGTTTGGGGATGGCCCCTTTCTGTTCCAACATGACTGCGCACCAGTGCTCAAAGCAAGGTCCATAAAGACATAGATGAGTGAGTTTGAGGTGGAGGAGCTTGACTGGCCTGCACAGTCCTGACCTCAACCTGATAGAACACCTTTTGGGATGAATTAGAGCGGAGACTTTGAGCCGGGCGTTCTCGTCCGACATCAGTGCCTGACCTCACATGCTCTTTTGGAAGAATTGTCAAACTTTTCCATAGACACACTCCTAAAGCTTGTGGGCAGCCTTCCCATAAAAGTTGAAGCTGTTATAGCTGCAAAGAGTGGGCCAACTCAACATTGAACCCTACGGACTAAGACTGGGATGCCATTAAAGTTCATGTGCGTGTAAAGGCAGGCATCCCAATACTTTTGGCAGTATAGTGTATGCACAAGATTTTCTGAGTGGATTAGAAATGTTGTTTCTTAACCATAAAAAGCTGGTTATTTATATTTACCACTGCAGATAGATATTCAAGAAGTGTCTTTAAAAAAAAAACAAAAAACTTTACATATGAATTAAATTATACCCCAAACTTTTTTGAGGTTTTTATCTGATTAATTGAAACAATAATTGTTCAATTATGAAAATAGTCGTTAATTGCAGCCCTTCTATTTTAGAAGTACTGCTGCATGTACCATATGAACTATTTTGTGTTAATTGTAGTTTCCACATGTTCCTTATAATGGAACTTTGTTTTACCATTTAGGCCATTATGTATGTATGTATGCATGCTTCCTAAGTAATCTAAAACATAAATATAACAATGTGTTTTTGTTTACAGTTCCAAGCTAAATGATTGAAATAACATTTGAATGTTTTAAAATACTTATAACTATAAGTATAAAAGACTGATTTTCGGTGACCAAAGCCACAACCCCAGTAATCTGGGAGAAAGCGGATGTTACATCACTACTGGAAAGTAAAGCTGTGACTGGTGTCTGACTGTGTTGGCAGAAGTAGCTGTGCTGTTGCCAGTGGATGGCGGAAGTGGTGGAGGAGAAAATGAAGCCAGACCTGGAGAGAAGCCGTTTCCCTCACTGTGTTGTGTGGACACCTATCCCAGTGTTAACGTAAGAGTTCATATAACACAGCTAAAGAAAATTCTTGCAGATAATTCAATGTAAAACCAAGTGTTACACACACACACACACACACTGTACTAGCCTGTGCTTCATACTGTCAGAGCTGGTCTCTTCCAGGTGCTTGATCGAGTGACTTGCATACTGAGCATAGGGGGTTTCTGAGCGCCTTTCCTGTTCAGGGAACAGTTTGTATTTTTTTTCAGTGAATACAAGGGAGTTGATTTACTAAACTGGAAAGTGCAAAATCTGGAGCAGCTATGAATAGAAACCAATTGGCTTCCAAGTTTTTTTTTTTGGTTTTTTTTTTTTTGTCAAAGCTTAATTGAACAAGTTGAAGTTAGAAGTTGATTGGCTACCATACACAGCTGCACCAGATTTTGCACTCTCTAGTTTTAATAAATCAACCCCATAACCCCTGATTGGAGAAGGCTGAGAGAAGAGCAGAAGATGTCATGGATGTGACAAGTAACGAATCAGATGTAAGGCCAATATAAATTTTAAAAAGTTAACTCCTGGAGCTTAGCTTTAAAGAAGAACTCCAGGAACGTGACAGCTTTAAACCTTTACTTTGGACCAGCTTGGCTCAAACAAATTATCTAGATGCCACCTCTGTGTGGCCAATGGTTAATCTGTAATTTACTGTTGTAACCTTTAGTGCATACAGGAAGCTGTTTCCTATTCTGGTGGGTGCATCAGGACTTCACTAATACTGTACTAAATAATGGGTGTCGCTTGCTGCGGCAACCTCTTCATTCAGGACAAGCCTTGTTTGTTTTCACAGAATACAAGGCTTCCTCTGATTGGCCGAGGTGGAGATCCTGATGTCATCCACCCACCTAACCACCTCAGCCGAATAGAGGAGTCCTCGTATTCACCAGAAAGATGCATGGTTTCTCCTGAGTGTCAGATCTGCCGGAGAAGCGACAGAAGAGGATGCTGCTATTGGTATGTAGCATGGACTACAAAAGTAAATTACAGATTCACCATCAGAGGTGGTACCTGCATAATTATTTTGAGCCAAGCTGGCACACATTATATGTTTAAAGCAATCACATTCCTGATTTCTTCATCAATATACAGTGGATATAAGAAGTCTACCCACTCCTGTTAAAATGTCAGGTTTCTGTGATGTAAAAACATGAGACAAAGATAAATCATTTTTATAACTTTTTCCACCTTTTAATGTAACATATATAAACTGTACAACTTAGTGGAATAACAAACTGAAATCTTTTAGATGGAGGGAAGTAAAAATAAAACACTAAAATAATATGGTTGCATAAGTGTTCACACCCTTAAACTAATACTTTGTTGAAGCACCTTTTGATTTTATTAGTCTTTTTGGGTATGAGTCTATCAGCATGGCACATCTTGACTTGGCAGTATTTGCCCACTCTTCCTTGCAAAAACACTCCAAATCTGTCAGATTGCGAGGGCATCTCCTGTGCACAGCCCTCTTTAGATCACCCCACAGATTGTTGATCAGATTCAGGTCTGGGCTCTGGCAGGGCCATTCCAAAACTCTGGTGAATCCATTCCTTTGTTGATTTGGATGTATGCTTTGGGTCGTTGTCATGCTGAAAGATGAAGTTCCTCTTCATTTTCAGCTTTCTAGTAGAAGCCTGAAGGTTTTGTGCAATATTGACTGGTATTTGGAACTGTTCATAATTCCCTCTATCTTGACTAAGGCCCCAGTTCCAGCTGAAGAAAAACAGCCCCAAAGCATAATGCTGCCACCACCATGCTTCACTGTGGGTATGGTGTTCTTTTGGTGATGTGCAGTGTTGTTTTTGTACCAAAAAGTTCAACCTTGCTTTCATCAGACCAAACACATTTTCCCACATGCATTTTGGGAGACTTCAGATGTGTTTTTGCTAAATTTAGTCGGGCTTCATAAGAAAAGGCTTCTGTCTTGCCACTATACCCCATAGCCCAGACATACAAAGAATATGGGAGATTGTTGTCACATGGACCACACAGCCAGTACTTGCCAGATATTCCTGCAGCTCCTTTAATGTTGCTGTAGGCCTCTTGGCAGCCTCCCAGACCAGTTTTTCTTTTAGTCTTTTCAGCAATTTTGGACGTCCAATTCTTGGTAATGTTACTGTTGCGTCATATTTTCTCCACTTGAAGATGACTGTCTTCTCTGTGTTCCATTGTATATCTAATGCCTTGGAAATTCTTTTGTACCCTTCTCCTGACTGATACCTTTTAACAGTGAGATCCCTCTAATGCTTTGGAAGCTCTCTGTAGACCATTGCTTTTTCTTTAGGATGTGACTAAGAAAATGTCAGCAAAGACCTACTAGAACAGCTGAACTTTATTTGGGGTTAAACAGCGGCACTTTAAATGATGGCAGCAGGGATGTTGAATTTCGTATGGCCTGACACCCGGAACATGTAGTCCTGGCCATCGGGCAGGTAGCTTTTTTTCAACCTTTAGCCCTGCTACAGGCAAGCAGCAGGGCTCACCTGTCAGGTGAAAGCATTCGCATGGCAGTGCTGCCGCCTGATTGCTTTCACACAGTTCATCACAGGTCTTTGCCTTCAGAAAATATATAATGTTTGGGGGTGTTGTGTAATCTTCAAACCTAAAATAATTTTTTGAACGTGCAAAAAACCAAAAAATGGTTCTGGCAGCAAAAGGGATAAAGGATAAGCCCGACACTGCCCTTTCCTGACAAGCACCCAGTCTGTGCTCCTCACACTGCAAGGTCTCTCTCCTCCCTGCTAGTCCCCAAGGTGTGGTGCTGGAGTGAGGCATGGAGGAGGAGATATACAGCGCAATGTTAAAAAAATTAAACATTTTAAGTCCCAGACATTCCTAACACAGATTTTAAATACGGTTTTGGTTAAAATTGATTTTTTTTTTTTTTTTTTTAATTTTTATCTGGAGAAATTGTCATTTGGGACACTGATCTAGTCCCTGGACAAGTAGTTTTTTCAAAAATTTCCACACCTCTGTAGCAGTTGTGTACTGACTCCTATTTAACATGATTTTGGATGTGATTGCTTAATTGTGAACACAGCTACATCCCCAGTTATAAGAGGGTATGCACACTTATGCAACTTTATTTTTGTTTTTTATTTTTACTCCCCCCAAAGATTTCACTTTGTCTTTCAACTGAGTTGTATAGTTTATAGGTCGCATTAAAGGTGGGATAGTCCTGAAATGATTTATCTTTGTCCCTTTTTTTTTTTTTACATCATAGAACCCTGACATTTTAACAGGGGTGTGTAGACTTTTTATACCCACTGTATATAGTATCAATATATATGTTTTGTTAATAACAAAATTCACCACAAACCATAAATTGTAAAGATGTTATAAGGCACAAAACTGTTGATTGTATAGAATTTCTAAAAGTATATATAATAACTTAAAAACAACTCTTGTAGCAACTTGCATCCATTTAGATCAAGGTGCCCTAACTTTAGTCTTTCCAGGGCCGCTAACATTTTACAAGTTCAAGCATACAGGTGCATGGCGGGTTTTCTCTGCTATGTGTCTTTTGTGGGTAGTGGGTCTTGTTATGCCACAGTCATTGCTTTTCTGTTTACAGCAGCATAAAATATCAATAATTCTTGGAAAACTGGCCTTCTGACTATCTACAGTCTCCCCCCTTCTACGATTGGGTTTGGTTCCCTTTTTTTTTTACTATAATACTTCTGAAAAGCTGTCCAGGACAAAATGTATGGGAAAGTTTGTTTTGTAAATTTTTATTTCGACATTTTTGTTTTTTTTTTAGTTGCTATTTTGGTAATTTTCTGGAGCGTTACGCAATGAGATGATGGTAAAATAACCTTTATTCTTTTCTTTAGTGCAGCTTTGTCAGTGATACCAGCTATTGATCCGTTTTGTTTTGTTTTTCACTTTAATAAAAAGAGGTTGTGTTTTAGAGAAGTGGACGTTCTCACAGCATTGCTTTGAATGTCACTTGGACCAGAAGTCTGGTGCAACAGACAGCTATGAAAGTCAGACAAAAGTTCTAGCGTAATTCTGTTTTTTTGCAGCACCAAGATTGGGATGTCTTTTACTCCATGGCATGCTGGGAGATTCTTGCAAGGGAATCGGGAAAGGCAAATGAGCTAATGGTAGCCAGCCCACCACCAACTGTGTTTTATAATCCTTTTTTTTTTTTTTTTTTTTTACCTAAAATAGGGGGTGTGATTTAAGTGCACCTTTTCCAGACTATACCCTTTTTAAAGATTTTACATATTCTTTAAGTGGTAAAAAAGCTTTAAAACAAGCAAGTACTGAACTTTGCAGCTACATGTACTATATAGCAATTCATCCTCGAGGTTACAAAGTTGGGCTTCACTTAATATCCAACAGGTTATAAGCACCTGCTGTTTGTTTACATTACAAAATTGTCATAGAAAATAAGGGGAGAGTAACTTATTTTTCTGCCTGTTCAGTATATGTAAATGTTTTACCGTGCAGTTTAGGCACAAGTTCACTTGAAGCACTGTACAGTTTACTTAGGTCAAAACTGAAATGTTCTGGAAATGTTAGTAATAAAAGTAAAAATTTTTTAGGTTGTGTATATACAGTACCTGTGTGTTTCTTTTAGATGGTTATTTCCCTTCATTGGTCACATGGGAATTTGTACATCATCTGGTATAATCCGAGACTTTGCCGGACCTTATTACGTGTCTGTAAGTACATCTATTGTATATGTTCCAATTCATATTGGACCACCACTTTGTCATCTTATCCAGATTTAATGCACCCAGATATAAAGCATATTCTTGGAGGCATATGCTTACAAATCAATACTCAAAACAAAAGTGTGTAAATATAAATAAAAATAATTAAAAAATAAAAATAGCTAGATCAGGGTTCGAGCTATGTTAGGGTCAAAGGTCAGGGTCAGTGTATTTTAGGTTAAAAAAAAAAACAATTTCTAAGTACGTATTGCTGTCAGCGAGTTTTTGGTAAAAAACCATTGTTTCTGGGTTGTACTGCAGGATAATTTATTTTGGGTTGTCCTTTGGTGGTAGGTTAGGTAATGGCAAGAAATTCACTTCACAAATGCTCTTTTTTTAATATTTTAGACCATTTTTCCTTTGATACTAATAAATAAAAATATAATAAATAAAAAAACGGCCAACTTTTTTCCTGAAAAAAAAGTCTAGGGTTGCACCAATACCGTATCCGTGGCATTAATAAGCTGTTGCATTAGTACTTGTATTGTGTGAATGCTTTGATACCTAAAACTGATATCTTTTCCAGTGCAATTTAACTCCATACAAAATGAATGGGCTCGAACAAGCTCAGTGTGGAGCCCCCAGTCTGCAGTTCAGTCCCCACTAGAACCGCTAGAGGTAGTGCTGTAAAGCTGAAGAAGGAATCCAGGCAAGCCACGGGGAGATGCAGTGGGAGACTCAAAGCTATCAAAGGAGCTGTTGGATGTCCAGGATGCTGTGGCCAATCCGAAGTCTGATGAATGAGGCATGGTTTGCCCTGTGAAACACGTTCTGATTGGCCACAGCATCCTGGATATCTGACAGCTCCCGTGGCATCTTGTGGGTTACCTGGATTCCTGCTTCAGCCTCACAGCACTTTCTCCAGCCGTTCTAGTGGGAACTGAACTTTGGACTGGGGGCTCCACACAGAGCTTGTTGTATGCCTGTGACCAGCGATGTCTGTGAGTGCAGTACTGTCTCGTTTTAACTTTTTTATTGAATAAACATTGATACACTATTGGCGGCTCGGTGCCTCTCTTCTCCTCTTCCTTTGCAGTGCAAGAAACCACATGTGATTCGGACAGGAATTGCACCGCATTCCTGTTCAAATCACGTGATTCTTTGCAGTGCGATTTCAGCCCATTCATTTAGTATGGACTCAAATCGCACCGGAAAGGTATCGGTAAATGGTATCAGCGTGTACTTGAGCATAAGTATCGGTACTTGTACTCTCTGGTAAAAAACAGGTATCGGTGCATCCCTAGTATGTACAGTTTTACTAGCACATGTCAAAGTTGCAAAAATGTGTTCAAGCATTAGGATTTGTTTTATCCTCCATCATGAGGGGGTTAAAAAGAAAAACTAGTGTTTTAAAAAGAATACATAGTTACTTTATTATTATTATTATTATTATTATTATTATTATTATTATTATACAGTATTTATAAAGCGCCAATAGTTCGCTCAGCGCTGTACATTACAGAGGGGAACAGAACATGTGACAGAACAATACCAATACAATGCAAAACATGAGGGGATCGAGGGCCCTGCTCTTTCAAGCTTACAATCTAGGAGGGAGGGGATGGTGGCACAGGAGGAGATAGCTGTGGGGGATGGAGTGGTAGGAAGAGTGGAGGAGGTCGGCAAGTTAGCAGGGGGCGGGGTAGGCTTCCCTGAAGAGATGGGTTTTCAGGGTGCGCCTAAAGGAGAGGAGAGTAGGTGATAATCTGATGGGTTGGGGCAGGGAGTTCCAGAGGATGGGTGACACCCTGGAGAAGTCCTGGAGGCGGGCATGGGAGGAGGAGACCAGGGAACTAGAGAGAAGGAGGTCTTGTGAGGAGCGGAGTGTGCGTGCTGGGCGGTACTTGGATATTAGGTCAGTGATGTAGTTCGGGGCAGTATGGTGGACAGCTTTGTACGTCAGCGTTGGGATTTTGAATTTGATTCGTTGCGCAATCGGAAGCCAGTGGAGGGATTGGCAGAGGGGGGTGGCGGAAACGGAGTGGTTGGAAAGGTGAATGAGTCTGGCAGCCGTATTCAGGATGGACTGAAGCGGGGATAGCCAGCGGCGAGGCAGGCCAGTGAGGAGGGAGTTGCAGTAGTCGAGTTGTGATATGATGAGGGAGTGGATGAGCTGTTTAGTGGTTTCTGGAGTTAGGAACGTGCGGATTTTGGCGATGTTGCGGAGGTGGAGTCTGCACGAGTTTGTTAAAGAGTGGGCTTGGGGCTGGAAGGATAGGTTGGAGTCCAAAATGACACCAAGTACTCTGGCCTGCGGGGCGGGTTTGATGGTGGCGTTGTTGGACATGATGGAGAAGTCAAAGGGGGGTAGTGTCCGGGCTGGAGGGAAGACAAGAAACTCGGTTTTGGAGAGGTTCAGTTTAAGGAAGTGGAGCGACATCCAGTCTGATATGTCGCTCAACAGGTGTGTGATTCGGGCGGAGACCAAGGGGGTGAGGTGGGGGGTTGAGAGATAGATTTGTGTGTCGTCGGCATAGAGGTGGTAGTTGAAGCCGTGAGAGTGTATGAGTTGGCCAAGGGAGGAGGTGTAGATGGAGAAGAGAAGGGGCCCGAGGACAGAGCCTTGAGGGACCCCAACAGAGAGGGGGAGTGAGAGGGAGGTGGTGGCATTATAGGTAACGCTGAAAGAGCGTTGTGACAGGTAGGATGAGAGCCAGGAGAGAGCAGAATCTCTGAGGCCGAGGGAGTGTAGTTTTTTGAGGAGGAGGGGGTGGTCGACTGTGTCAAAGGCCGCAGAGAGGTCAAGGAGTAGGAGCACTGAATAGTGGCCATTAGCTTTGGCGGTTAGCAGGTCGTTGGAGAGTTTGAGTAAGGCAGTTTCGGTGGAGTGTAGGGGACGGAAGCCGGACTGTAGGGGATCGAGGAGGTTGTTGTCGTTGAGGTGAGAGCATAGGCGGGCGTAGACTAGGCGCTCGAGGAGTTTAGATGTAAATGGGAGCAGGGAGATGGGTCTGAGGTTGTTCGGGTCATTGGGGTCCAGGGAGGGCTTTTTAAGTATGGGGGTGATGTGTGCATGTTTCAGCGGGGAAGGGAAAGTGCCGGAGGAGAGGGAGAGATTGAAGATGTGGGTGAGGGAGCGTAGGATGGAGGGGGAGGGAGGTTGTAGGAGTTGTGAGGGGATAGGGTCGAGGGGGCAGGTGGGGAGGCGGGCATCAGAGAGGAGTTATGTAAAAATAGTAAGTACTGCTGCTTTTTTAATGCATATTTAGGTACTTTTTATTGCGCATTTTAGTGCAGTTTTTTTTTTTTTTTTTTTTTTTTTATTTTAATGTGCATTTTGGAACATTCTTTAAATACATATTTTTTGCCCTTTTTTGTAACGTTCATTTTGGCACTTTTGTATCACACATTTTGGTGTGGTTTTTTAATGCCCATTTTAGCATCTCCTTTAAAGCATATTTTGACACTTTCCGCACATTTTGCTGCATTTTGACAACACACATCTGATAGCCATGTTGGGGGGGGCATTGACAATCATGGCACCATAAATGTGACATGCATTTTCCCTGCATTTATGAAATGTGCACAAAAACACAAATTTCTGCAGATTCTTGGAATGTACAGGTGTGAATGGGGCTGTAAAAAAAAAAAAAAGCCAAAATGCGTGTTAGCATCAAAATGCACATAAAGTGCTAGCATGCACATTAAAAAAGCACCAAAATGCCAAATTGAACCTCTTTGGGCATGAAATGTGCGTTTTTTTTCAGCCGGTGTTCTGGCACTTTAGTAATGCGTTTTGTTGCATGGCAAAACGTGTAGCAAAACGCACATGTGCTAACTATGTTTCGAATGCCGTTACCAATGAATGGCGCCCAAAAAAGTGTTGTGCGTTTTGACGTGATACTTGCGTGATCAGGAATCGCGGGCAGAATTGCACGTGTGTGTGTTTTGTTCCAAACATCTTGGAGAACTAACCACAGATCTTCCATGAATGTAGGCTGCCTCACATCCTTCTGTCTCTTCATGTAATGGATAGACTCAATGTTGTTGAGATAAGGGCTCTGTGGTGGCCAAACCATCACTTCCAGGACTTTATGTTCTTCTTTACCCTGAAGATAGTTCTTAATGACAGTTGCTGTATGTTTGGGGTTGTTTTCCTGCTGCAGAATACATTTGGAGGTAATCACACCCCTCCCTGATGGTATGGCATGATGGATAAGTATCTGCCTGTATCTCTCAGCAATGAGGACACCAGATCCTGACTAAATCTTCAGCTCCATTTGCTGAAATGCAACCCCAAACTTGCAAGGAACCTCCACCATGCTTCACTGTTGCCTGCAGACACTCATTATTGTACTGCTCTTTAGCCCTTCGGCCAACACAAACCCTCCTGCTACAGCCAAATATTTATAATTTTGACTCATCAGTCCAGAGCACCTGCTGCCATTTTTCTGTATCCCAGTTCCTATGTTTTCGTACAATGTTGAGTTGTTAGCTTTGTTTCCATGTTCTATGCATACATAGTCTGTCAATTTCTTTAATTAAAATATGTACATTTCCAGCCTTGATTGTGTAGCTTGCCATAGATGAATTGAATCTCGGCCGGTTCAGCAGGAACTGGCAAAGATTCAATCCATCTATGCACAGGGTAGGCATCTTAAAGCTGTTCTAATACCTCAAGGTCTTTTACCTGAATGCATTCTATGCATTCAGGTAAAAAAACCTGTGTCACATACTCCCTCCTCACCCCCCTTATACTTACCTGAGCCACATCACGATCCACCGCTGTGCACAAGAGCTGCAGCTCTCCTGACTCCCTGGGCAGATCGATAGCAGCGGAAGCTATTGGCTCCCACTCCTGTCAATCAACTCTAGTGATCAGGGGGCAGGGACAAGTCTTGCTGTCTGTGTCTATGGACACAGTGGGATTCGGGATCAAGCCCGCACAAGTGCCCCCATGGGAATCGGCTTCCTATTTGGGGCACTGAACGGAGAGTAGGAGCCAGGAGCTCCTGCAAAGGACCCGAGAAGAGGAGATTGGGGCCATCCTGTGCAATTCTATTGCACAGAACAGGTAAATATAGACATGTTTGTTTGTTTTTTTTTCTTTTAAAACATTTTTTCCTTTACAACCACTTTAAAACTATCAGCTGATCGGCATCTAGTGGCTTTGATTTTCGGCACAGTGCCGAGAATAGAGAACAACTGAGCATGTGCAGAGCAGGGCAAGATGGGGCCTTACTGGATTTTAGGCAGAATTGACACTTATCTTTAATGTTTTACATACAGTACTGAACAAAAGTTTTAGGAAGGTGTGAAAAATGTTGTAAATTAAGAAATAGAATTTTGGGAAAAAGAAGTGCTTAATTTATTTTTCTCAATAACAAAATGGAAAGTAAGTGAACAGAAGAGAAACCCAAATCAATATTTGGTGTGACCACCCTTTGACTTCAAAACAACATCAATTCCTCTAGGTACACTTTAGGGCTGAAACAACTAATCAACATAATCGATAATGAAAATAGGTGACAACTATTTTATCATCAATTAATTGGTCAGCCAATTAGTTGGCGTACATACAAAATTAATTTGTTTACATGTAAGTATACACAGTGCAGCACACATACAGCTCAGTACACCATCCATACATGTCAGTAAGTGCCTAAGAACTTGTGAATGTGTGAGGAGGAATGCCTCATGGGACATGTAGTCTTGGGCAGGTGAAGGAAGTGATTTAGGCTTCATTCACACTTAAGTGACTTGTCATGTGACTTTGGACACACAGTCCCATGACCAGTTGCAGCCCATTATTTTCAATGGCACCTGGTCGGATATATGCAAGTTTGAAAAGGTTTCTGCGCTACTTTGATGCAACTTAGTGCCAGAGAGTGTAAAATTGGATCAAAGTCGCACTGGAAATCATTCAACTTTGACAGCCTTAAAGTGATTTAAAAGGCAGAAGGGATTTTCTTACCTTAATGCTGCCCATGCATTAACATTCTGTGACCAGTTAGCCCCCAGCTCCCTCTGTATACTTACCTGATCTCGATCCATCGCTGTGCCCAAGAGAAGCAGCACTGCTCCTCCCTCACCCCCCCCACCACCACCACTTACAGGACTCAAATGTAGTAGCTGGAGCCTTTGGCTTCTGCTGCTGTTAATCACAGCCTGTGAGGACAGAGCCAGGGGCGTGCCTAATTTGCACTGTGTCTGTCAACAGAGGCACGCAGTGTGGCTAGGGAGTGAGCCTGCACAAGTACACCCATAGCAAGTGGCTTGTTATGGGGGGCAGGAGGAGCCAGGAGCGCCAGCAGGGGACCCCAGAAGAGGGGTATCAAGGCTGCTCTGTGCAAAACCATTGCATAGAGCAGGTAAGTATACCATGTTTGTTATTTAGAAAAAAAATTCCAATGTTTACAATTACAGTAAGAGCTCCAGGAAGGGAGGGAGGTGGGGGAGTAGATTGGGACCACAACACCCAGTGAGTGGCAACAAAGTAAAACCATGAACAAGTGCATGGGCCCAAGGAGGCACACCCTGAAATCTGGATAGCATCCCCCCAGGTGCCCAGCAAAAGGTACTTGATAAGCCACCACCAATAAGCAGGGCCTAAGGCCTTGGTGAGAGGCAGACATAAAATATAACAATTGTGCACACCCAGAATAACAATCCCTATTAACCAAACAGTGGAAACACCACTTCCCGCAGCAGTGACCGTTATCTTCTCGACCCTGTAATGAACATTTCGTACCATGATAACATTCTTCAGCTTAAAGGCCCTATGAGGAGACCGGTACAACAGCGTCCACACCAGAGCCAAGGGCTCTGAAAAGTCATGGAAGGGAGGGGAGGGAAGTGGAGGAGGAATGGGAAGGAAGAGAAGGAGGAAGGGAAAGGAAAAGAGGGAACGGAAAGGAAGGGGAGGGCCTAAGACCAGGTGTGGAGGCTGCGGACAGCTCAGGATCGCCCCAGTCACAAGACAACAATGCATAGTAACAGGAAACCATTTAGCTTTGAAAAATTTATACAAGAAATGGTTATGAGAAAAAATACAGGGTGGCCACGTCCTCCCCCATAAGTAAAGGGGCTTGTGATGACAGCGGCCCGAAGACCAGTGAGCAGGTGGGGAGGGCCTGGTCAGCCCAGGCGGCAGAAAATGGTAAAGGTGTGGCATAAGTCCAAAAGGGCTTAGTGCGGGGACCCAGGTACTCAAACAGAAAAAGAGAAAGAAAAAATCCTCACAAAGGAAACCAAGACCCCTTCGGCCCCAGGAGGGGATATGTGAAAGTGATCCAGCTCAAACATCCAGAGCCATGCAGATGTCAAAGATAAACTTAAGTTGGCTTGACGATGCCCAGATCGTCTCGTGCCAGGAACGTGTGGGGGGGGTGGCATCTCGATAGGTGTAAGGTTGACTTTGCCGGGTGATCTGGGGGGAAAAGGTAAGTAGCCAGGCTAAGTCAGCAGTAAACAGAACAATTGTGTAGTAATGTCAATACACCAACATGGCAGCTGTCTAGCTGAAACTCACGGTCCCTGTGGTAAACGCCAGGTAGGATGGAGCCCAGAGCAAGGTTGTACTAGTGATGATGTGACCACACGATCAACCCGGGGGGGGGGGGGGGGAGCATGCAGGGTTTGAACATAGAGGGGTCTTGGGAAGAGACCTCTTGTGACTCGACAACTTCTTCCAGAGGCAGACTAGTTGACTTAAGACCTGCTGAGATTCAGAGGGGGCGCACCAGGCCCTGGGCTGTGGCCCCCTGAGGCAGGAGATGGAGGGATTCCATATTTGCCTGAGCTTCTCCAGGGGTAGTGACGGAATGGCTATGGCTTTGATATGCAAAGGAAAGCCAAAAAGGGAAGCCCCAGGTGAATTTAATGCTCTGGTTCACAAGGACTGAAGTTAAGGGTTTCATCTGGCAGCGGTTCCGGGGGGTAATCTGGGAAGAGTCAGAGTAAAGCTAATAGCGGTGACCTTGAAAGCTAAGCTCTGAGTTATTCTTGGCAGACATGGGGAGAGATTCTTTAGTTCGATAGTATGTAAACTTAATAAGCTTAATATGGTCAAACTAGAGCCAGTCTATGGGAATAGCAGGAACCAGCTCTTGGAACAAGACTGTAGCAGTAGAGGTGAGGTCCGTGATGGATTCTGGGATACCTCTCAAGCGCAGGTTGCCTCGGCGAGAACGGTTCTCAATGTCCTCAAGCCATAGTAATGCATCCACCAGTTCCCTCTTAAGGTCGGTCGGGTTCTGCTCATGCTTCTCGATCACTGTGACTGCAGTGTCCATCTTGTCCTCAAGGTCATTTGTGAGGTTCCCCAGCTCCCGGATCTACTTCGTGAGGAGCTCTACAAGCTTAGAGGTGGCTGCTGATGGCTCACTTTGTTGCATAGTTTTAAAGTGGTATAGGAGCTCGGCATCCCTCGGGACTGGGGGATGTGGTGCCAGTGGAGCCTCGGCAACACTCTGTGTCAGAGGGGAGATCTGTATCCCTCATGAACAGGGACGGAAGTAGCTCCAAACTAGAGGCCGGGGCTTCCGGAGAATTGGTGGGAAGGCTGCAGGCTCCAGGTTGGCTGGCTTGGCACTGGAAGTGCGTGTGGATCCCATTATCCTTCCCTCACCCATGCAGCAGGTGTTGGGAAGGTAGGAGGCGGTCAGAGAAAATGAAAATATTTCCCCAAGAGGCTGTTAAAAAGGAAGATGTGTCCGGTGAGCGAGGAGTAAGATTACCGAGCAACCATCTTGGATTGCTGCTCACGAGCCCCCCTCCCCACCAGGGATCCATACCAAGCGGAAATGTGTCTCTTGCAGAAACACCACTTGAGCCTTGATGCACTTAATTTCCAACTTCAATTTGGAACGCTTTTCAGGGCATTCAAACCACGTACATTATGAGGTAAACTGAATAGATGGCATAATGAAGGTAGCAACCGTATGTACTGGGTCAGGCCATTCAGAACAGAGCAAAGTCTTCAAAGCTCAACTAAGGGTGTAACAGAGGAGAAGCTGGACCCTGGGGGAAGATAAGGGGTAGGGTAGAAGCAAAGAGGGAAAAGCCAAAGAATATAGACCCTTAAGAATAGCAATATTCTATTATTAGAAAGTATGAACCAGGGGGTCCAGTAGAGACTTAGAAAAAATAAGAGGGAAATTGTCAAGAGGAGTTAGGAATGCACTAACTCTCAACAAAAATTGATGTAGGAGGCGCTCCAAATAAAACCCACCAAGTAGGTGGGGGATACATCTATTCTGGGGGTCAATTTGAGTGAAAGATAAGAAGCAGTGGAGTGGGGCTGCAATGCTAACACCCAACAATTTCCTCCCCAAGGGCAAAATACAATGTAAGATATTTACAAAAAAAAAAAAAGGGGGTCAAGTGGATGACACTCGTCATCCCACAACAGGACAGGCGTCAACATGTACTGTCCATTAGGACACCTGTATGCACTGATGTAATGCCAAAAGAAATATCACTTCTCCTTTCCACAACTATTCTGAGTACATCCAAGTGGTAGTCATATAAGCCAGCCACCAGCTCCAAGGTCCTCCGAAATGTCTATTTGTGGAGCTGTATCACCCAAATAATCTTCCTTCCCTCATAGAGCACTCCAGGAAACCACCCCACACGGTACCCATCTAGGCATGGGCCAGTGGTGCCCGACCTCCCCCCAAAAAACACAAAAAAAAAAGGGATTTTTCCTCCCAACTTACACCCCCGGGACAGCAAGTGGGAGAAGGAAAGGAGCCCTCCCCCCAGAAGAAAGACAAATCTTATATTACATTATCTGTACAAGCCACTGTAATTCCTATGACTTTCTTCACCAGCCGCCCACCATCCCCACTCCTCGCCGAATGGAGACCAGTAAAGAAAAAAAACCTCCCCATAACCTGGTGAAAAACACAAACCAAATTGGTCAGTTTATCCCTTGTCTCCAGACATTTCCCTCATCTTAAATCCTCCTTAATAGAAACAAAATCCTATACAAGTAACTATTCATGAGTGATGCCTTTAGTCTGGACACAGGGTACTGGCCTAACTATAATTCAGTTTCTTTAACAGGCAATAGAAGAAAGAAGAGGGAACAAAAAAAAACATAAGTATCGAACCTCAAAGACCCTGTGCATTCCTAAACCCAAACCAACAGGAGTGAAGAGTCCTCAAACTCTTAATATTCATTTATGATATTTAAGGGCAGTCTTCAAAATATATCTAACCAATCCGGCACTTCTATCGGGGCTGCACCCAGAAAAGAGAAATGGTCCTGTAGTTGACTGTGATTATGAAGAGATAAAGACTGGCCATTTTTCTTGATCAACAAATGAAATGGATATTTCCATCTATAAGATGCCACTGATGCTTTGATATGCTCAAGTAAGGGGCACATTAGGCATCTCATCCACAGATTGTTTTTGGATAAGTCTGGTAAACCTTGTATCTGTGCCCTGTCAAATTCTATCCATCCCATCTCCCATGCTTTACGGATCATCTCTTTAATATTGAAAAAATTAATTCGACAAAGTACATCCCGTGGGGAGTCCTGTCAAGATCTAGAATTAGTAACTCGAGGAACTCTTATCAATTTCCAGCTCCGCATCAGTTGTTTTACCCACAATGGAGTTACAAATAATGTATGTCTGAGTTCTGGACTGCTTGTAGACTCGGGTATACCCCTGAGGTGGATATTGTTCCTTTTTGGTTTCGGTTCTCTGCGTCTTCCACGCGAAGAAAAAGCGCAGTGAGCCTTTGCCTGGTCATTGATTGAAGAGACTTTAAGATAGCCAGGAATTCACAATGTCACCTGCTGCCTCCAATGTACATGCTCTTGTTTCTACCCTCTCAACGTGTTCCCGCACCTCAGTTATCTCCTAGCAGAGCACCCCTTTTAAGCGTTGTGCCAGGTTTTCCAAGTCTCCTCTAGTTGGAATTGCCTCCAGATCCTGTTTTGGAGAAAGCAATCGTAGAACACTCATTACCCCCTCGCTCATGGACTGCTCACCCAGATCTTATATCAGTTTTGGGTCTAGACTGCGTGAAGCTAACTCCCCTAGGGCTGATGATCCCTGGGATGGTTGGCGTGGAGAGGCTTCTAGAGACTTATAGAAGTAGTTGACGCTGGCATTGCTGATGTAGATGTTATAGGACTAGATATGATCAATGTGGATACTGTGTTCAGTACAGTTCCTGCCACTGCTATAGCAGGAGAAGCTGAAGTAACAGATGCAACAATTACAGTAGGTATCATTATTGGTATGTTGTTTGAAGATTCCTGCGCCTCCAATGAACCCGGTAAGCACTGTGTTACTGCCATGGATGGATCATATGTTGATCTATGCTCGAAAGGCATAGTAACTACAGTGAAAGAAATAAGTATTTGTGAGTGGGCAAACATTCAAAATCAGCAGGGGAGCAAAAAAATGATCAGTCTAAAAATCGTATGGTAGGTGTATTGTAACACTGAGAGACAGAATAGCAACAAAAAATTCAAAAGACATGCATGTCTAACAAATTATGCACTGATTTGCATGTTCATGAGGGAAATAAGTATTTGAGCCCCTTCAGAAAGCATGATTTAGTACTTTGTGGCAAATCCCTTGTTGGCAATCACAGAGGTCAGACGTTTCCTGTAGTTGGCTGACGTTTGGCAACTCGAGTTGGGATGGTGTTCTTGGGGTCATAGGCAGCAATCCTCCTCCTCCAAACACGGCGAGTTGAGTTGATGACAAAGAGCTCGATTTTGGTCTTATCTGACCACAAAACTTTCAACCAGTCCTCCTCTGCATCATTCAGATGTTCAGTGGCAAGCTTCAGATGGGCCTGGACATGTGCTCTCTTGAGCAGAGGGAACTTGCGATCACTTCAGGATTTCAATTCTTGTCAGTGTAGTGTGTTACCAATTGTTTTCTTGGTGACTGTGTCCCAGCTGCCTGGAGATCATTGACAAGATCCTCACGTGTAGTTCTGGGATGATTCCTCACTTTCTCATGATCATTGACACTCCACGAGGTGAGGTCTTGCATGGTGCACCAGACCTAGGGAGACTGACAGTTGTTTTGTGTTTCTTCCATTTGCGAATGATTGTGCCAACTGTTGTCACCTTCTCGCCAAACTGCTTGGCGATAGGTTGGTAGCCCAGTCCAGCCTTGTATAGGTCTACAATCTTGTCCCTGACATCCTTGGACAGCTCTTTGGTCTTTGCCATAGTGGAGAGTTTGGATTCTGATTGCTCCTGTTGACAGGTGTCTTTTTTTTTTTTATACAGGTAACAAAATGATTAGCAGCACTACCTTTTAAGAGACTGTTTCTCATCTCAGCTTGTTACCTGTATGAAAGGCACCTGGTAGCCAGAAATCCTGCTGAATGATAGGGGGTCAAATCCGTGCATAATTTGTTAGACATGCATTTCTTTTGAATTTTTTGTTGCTATTCTGTCTCTCAGTATTACAATACACCTACCATTCGATATTTAGACTGATCATTTCTTTGTGAGTGGGCAAACATTCAAAATCAGCAGGGGATCAAATACTTATTTCATTCACTGTAACAAACTTCCTGAGATATATTTCCATGCAAACTGCACTCGCCCACTTCCTCAAGGACCAGAGCTACAAAGACCTCTGTAGCATGTGTAGGGCCCGAAGTTGTGTTACCAGAATAGGGTCTGTGGGGCCCAGAAAATCCAGTGACCCCTGAACACTACTGGGACCCATTGAACCAACCAAACCCACTGTATCCACTTAGCCAGTAGCAGTGCTTTCACTACTCGCTGAAGCTGGAATTGCCCCGGGAACTGCCCCAGGAGCTGAGCCAAGGACTGATGGCATAAAGCGGAGCATGCTAGTTGACTTGGAGCTTGGAAACCCCTCCTCGTTCTGGCCCAGTGAGTTTTCTCCCTCTTGTCATAGATAAGACTATCTGCTGTTAAGTACAACCTGTATTGAGGCAGCTGATAATACTGCAGAGGCCCCGATGGTGTTAATTCTAGGATCTCCCACCAGCAGGCTTCTCTGGATTTTGCTGACACAAGTTCCTCTGCAGTGCACCACTGTGTTTTCAGATACGGGAATGGCTGGATAAAAACGGGTATTAGTGTAAATGGAGACACACAAGTGATCACACAAAGACCCCCAGCTACCCATGTCTTTACTCGTTCTACTGTCTAATATTCCACACTCTCTTAATGCACATCACAGTTCTCAGCTCAGCAAAGACACAGGGACTGGCAGCTAGCAGGTTTACAGGCTGAAGAGCATACTCTAATCCCGCAGATCCCGTCAGCATGCTGGATTGGGATGGATAGCAGTAATAGGTGGAGGTCAAAATGTTTTGGGACTCCCGTGAATTCTTGCACCAAAGTCCCCAGTTTATTTGGGCCAGCAAGGCCACCAAGGGCTTTTTCTGGTACTGGTTCCGCTGCCATACCTTTAAATAGATGGGTGACTGATGTCCGTGAAAATGGTATTGCTGCACTTCTCAGATCAGTCTTGTACACTGGGACAAAAATTACCAGCCCACAGTTTGACACAAATATAGCTGCAGTACACTGGATGAATGGATTGATGGATGTCAGTAGTACACCTGGATGGATGGATAAATGAGTTATTGGAGGATGACTGGTAGCTGCTAAGTGACACAAACTGAAGGCAGGAGGTGATTTAGCTGGTAATGGCAAGGATTTTGTACTTCATTATTTACAGCTCAATGTAATCTGGTGTGAATCATTCTGGCAGTTTAAGAAACAGCTGGAGGCAACAAGATTGATAATAGGAGAAGATGAAGGTGGGGGTGGCTGGCTGCACAGGACTTCCAGGAAACTTCACCGAAACTCCACTAAAAACTGCCAACTGACAGTCAAGGAGTTTCAGTGTTGAGGACAGAAGAATAAAGGAAGAGTGAAGGAGATAATGCTGTCAGACAAAAGGTTTAGCTGTTGATCTCACTGACACCGTTGATAGGCTTCTGCAAGGAGGTAGAACTAAAATTCCAGTTTGATAGTAGTAGTAGCAGCCCAGTAAACCCAAGAACTCGGTCATCAGCAATTAGCCAGCATGATCCAAGCTGAAAACCGCTTAGCATTTCCTATCCTGTCCATGTTGTTTGGCGAAGCCCTTGGAAAAAGCAGAGCTCAGGGAATCGGCAACCAACCCACGCCATGGTCACTCATTTTTGTCATCACTTTTTTGTAAACTGAAGGAGACAAAAGTAATGCCAATAGCAACTAATTTGAGGTTTTTGTTTCTTATATGAATTAGAAAACAACAGTGTTTTGGTTATTGAGGTCATCAAAGATATATTTTTCTGCTGATCATCTTGGGTTGTGGGATAACTGCAATTATATGTAACATAAAAATCTTTGTTTACAGGAAGATTGTATGGCATTTGGGAAACCAGTCAAGTAAGTGGCTTCTTTTACAATAACAATATTCATCTGTAAATTTTTATGTTTCCAAACTTCACCATTCTGCAAAAATATTTCTTTTTAGATACTGGCAATTAGATCCTAATTTTGTCTATGCCAGTGGTCCCAATCCATGGGATACAGCTGTCCACGAAGCTTCTGAAGAGTATAAACATCGCATGGTGAGTTCTTTTTCACATCAAATTTGCATCAGTTTTAAGGAGTAACTCTAAGGCTGGCCATACATTATACAATTATCTGCAGATTTTTGGTTTAGATTTACCAAAAACCATATAATAGGAGGACAAACCTAAACAACACTTTCAGTTGTATCCAATTAGGCAGGCCCTTGCACTACATAGTTGAAGGTAAATCTAAAGGAAATTGGGCAGAAAATCTGCAGATAATTGTATAATGTATGGCCAGCCTAAGCAGATATAAGGAATGCACAAAGCAAAGGCAGATAATGCCAAAATTAGTGGGACACCCCTCCAAATCATTTAATTCAGGTGCTGCAATGACCTCCATGGCCACAGGTGTATAAAAACAAGCACCTAGGCATGCAGACTTCTACAAACATTTGTGAAAGAATGGGTCGCTCTCAGGAGCTCAGTGAATTCAAGCGTGGTACTGTGATAGATTATCACCTGTGCAGTAAGTCCATCCGTGAAATTTCCTTGCTACTAAATATTCCACAGTCAACTGTTAGTGGTATTATACAACAGCAAATCAGCCACAAAGTGGTAGGCCAAATAAAATGACAGAGACATCAGTGCCTGACCTCACAAATGCGCTTCTGGAAGAATGTTCAAACATTTCCATAGACACACTCCTAAACCTTGTGGACAGCCTTCCCAGAAGAGTTGAAGCTGTTATAGCTGCAAAGAGTGGGCCAACTCAATATTGAACCCTGCGGACTAAGACTGGGATGCCATTAAAGTGTTACTAAATCCAGGACCCTGCATTCATTCTATGTGGTCTCCCACAGTACACACTACATGGGAATGCAATTATTTTAGTAACTCTAAACTGCTAAATACTTTTTCTCATCAGTAGTTAGAGCAGTCTTGTGACTTCTATCATTGTTTGCAGAGCACTGGTAAAGCTTGTAGTAGCAGTTTTCCTTCTGCTCTAGGAGGATGCAAAACTCCTGACCTCTGAGCAGTGCTGATTGGCCCTGTGCTGATCACATGCATTCTCCCAAGAAAAAAAAAAAACCTCTCTAGCAATACACACTGAACTAAGCATATGTACAGTGTCTCCACACGATATATCTTATCAGGTGATAAGAGGTGGACACTGGAAGAAGAGGATCAAACAGCATTTTTACACAGAGCAGAGGATTACCCCTTACAGGTGAAACTCGAAATATTAGAATATCGTGCAAAAGTTAATTTATTTCAGTAATGCAACTTAAAAGGTGAAACTAATATATGAGATAGACTCATTACATGCAAAGCAAGATATTTCAAGTTGTGATTTGTCATAATTGTAATGATTATGGCTTACATGAAAATGGCAATTATATGGCTCATGAAAACCCCAAATCCACAATCTCAGAAAATTAGAATATTGTGAAAAGGTGCAATATTTTCGGCTCAGTGTCCCACTCTAATCAGCTAATTAAGCCATAACACCTGCAAAGGGTTCCTGAGCCTTTAAATGGTCTCTGTCTGGTTCAGTAGGAATCACAATCGTGGGAAAGACTGCTAACCTGACAGTTGTGCAGAAAACCATCATTGACACCCTCTATAAGGAGGGAAAGCCTCAAAAGGTAATTGCAAAAGAAGTTGGATGTTCCCAAAGTGCTGTATCAAAGTACATTAACCTCCCTAGCGGTATGATTCTTTCCGATTTTTTGTGCTGAAAGCGGTACCATTTTGTTGCATGGAAATATGTAGTTTTTTATTGTAGGCTGTAATTTTTAGGAATAACTCACTGAAATCTGTCCGAACAAAAGTCTATTAAACATTCCGGATATGATAAAATTTGAAACACGAAATCATGAATTATAATTTAATAAATAATCATAAAAAATAATAATATAATAATAATAAATTTAATTCAATAATATAATCAAACCAAAAACACTGAAATTTGAAATACAGAGGCAAATTCGCACATCGCTGAGCAAAGTCGCAAAATTGTTTTCAGTGTCTGATGACGAATTTCCCCACGAATCATCACTCAATTCTGCAAGTGGTTCTGATTTACTATCGCTGTTCTAAAACCGCTTTTGACGTAAAGGGACGCTTTTTGGACGCCATGGACTTGTCTAAGTTTCCAGGCAGAAAGAACATTCAAAATGCAGGCAGGGCACAGGACAAAGCACTAGGGACAAAATGTATGTGAAATGCATTGAAATAGCAATGACAGCAAAAATTCCATTTTTTAAAAAATTCAAATTTCCTGCCGGTTCCGGCGCCCGTACGTCCCGACGTCACAGGGACCGGAACACAGAAGCCGGATGCCGGCACCGGCCGGAGGAGATGGCCGGGGACGCTGGAGGGGCCACATCGCGGGTGCGAAGGACAAGGTAAGTGCTGCAGGGACCCCCAGAGCAGCGCCGCATGGTAAGCCCAAGTGTAGCTCGGGGTTACCGCTTTTGGTATAGAAATTTTACCCCGAGCTACACTCGGGAACACCGCTAAGGAGGTTAATAGAAAGTTATGTGGAAGGGAAAAGTGTGGAAGAAAAAAGTGCACAAGCAGCAGGGATGACCGCAGCCTGGAGAGGATTGTCAGGAAAAGGCCATTCAAAAGTGTTGGGGACTTTCACAAGGAGTGGACTGAGGCTGGAGTCAGTGCATCAAGAGCCACCACACACAGACGGATCCTGGACATGGGCTTCAAATGTCGTATTCCTCTTGTCAAGCCACTCCTGAACAACAAACAACATCAGAAGCGTCTTACCTGGGCTAAAGAAAAATAGATCTGCTCTGTTGCTCAGTGGTCCAAAGTCCTCTTTTCTGATGAGAGCAACTTTTGCATCTCATTTGGAAACCAAGGACCCAGAGTATGGAGGAAGAATGGAGAGGCACACACTGCAAGATGCTTGAAGTCCAGTGTGAAGTTTCCACAGTCTGTGTTGATTTGGGGATCCATGTCATCTGCTGGTGTTGGTCCACTGTGCTTCCTTAAGTCCAGGGTCAATGCAGCCGTCTACCAGGAGATTTTGGAGCACTTCATGCTTCCTTCCGCAGATGAGCTTTATGGGGATGCTGACTTCATTTTCCAGCAGGACTTTGCACCTGCCCACACTGCCAAAAGCACCAAAACCTGGTTCAATGACCGTGGGATTACTGTGCTTGATTGGCCAGCAAACTTGCCTGACCTGAACCCCATAGAGAATCTATGGGGCATTGCCAAGAGAAAGATGAGAGACATGAGACAGAACAATGCAGAAGAGCTGAAGGCCACTATTGAAGCATTCTGGTCTTCCAGAACACCTCAGCAGTGCCACAGGCTGATAGCTTCCATGCCACGCCGCATTGAGGCAGTAATTGCTGCAAAAGGGGCACAAACCAAGTACTGAGTACATATGCATGCTTATACTTTTCAGAGGTCCGATCTTGTTCTTTGTACAATCCTTGTTTTATTGATTGCATGTAATATTCTCATTTTCTGCGATTGTGGATTTGGGGTTTTCATGAGCTGTAAGCCATAATCATCACAATTATGACAAATCACGGCTTGAACTATCTTGCTTTGCATGTAATGAGTCTATCTGATATATTAGCTTCACCTTTTAAGTTGCATTACTGAAATAAATGAACTTTTGCACGATATTCTAATTTTTTCGAGTTTCGCCTGTAGGTTCCACAGTGAGTATAACAAGCATGCTTTATTGCATATACAGACTGATTTTACTGTTGTGGGTTTAGTAACACTTTAAAGTTCATGTGCGTGTAAAGGCAGGTGTCCCAATACATTTGGCAAGATGGTGTATATTCATTACAAAATGTAATGTATTTTTAAATGCTCGTCTCCAGGACTTCGCCAGAGCTTCTCCCATCCCTGGAACTCTTTCCCTCAACTTGTCCGACTGTTCCCTACTCTGACTGCCGTTTTGGCGATCCCTGAAAACTCATCTCTTCAGTGAAGAATATCACGCTTCCAATTAGACATTTATCATGTCCATCAGTTCTTCCCCCACAGTTATAACCTTTTGTACCACTTGCCCCACCCTATTAATTGTTAGCTTTTATGAGCAGGCCCTCTTATTCCTTGTTTTTTTATTGTATTGTAACTGTACTGTCTCCCTTTATATTGTAAAGCGCTGCACTAACTGTTGGCGCTATATAAATTTTGAATAATGATGATAATCATAGTATAAGCATCTGGATTGACTTGGAATTGGCCTCTTTTAGCACTCAGACTGAAAACCCATAAATGTAGCACTAGGAACCAATAAGGCTCTGCTACATTGCACATGTGATGGCAAGGAACATATTGACAGCAGGAGAGAGCAGATGGTTGAGCTTAATAGGGTACTGCTTCTCCTTCACTGCCCAGTCGCAGGGTGAGGGTAGGGAAGTGATTTAGCTGTAGTGCTTAACAAAAGTGGAGACAAACCAGATTCCTTCTCTGATTCTGTTGGTTGGTAGAGCTGTGCAAATCTTAGAAATGGCCAGACAGCTTTGACAGGTTAAAGGATTAGTTAATCTTTGTAAAAAAAAATGTGCATTTATTTTTTTTACTAGGAGCCTGTAAAGCATTGCACCTGCGATCAGCAGATTGCAGGTGCAATCTCAGGCTCTTTCAGACTGTCAGTGTAGCTGACTTTCTGTACATCTTATGGGCAGTTAATTACTGAATGACAGAAAAACATCAATGAACTACCTAGAGTGCTCATCAGCCCCCTGGTAGTTAATTGAGAACTACAAGTCGTCAGCCACAATAACTGACAGTTACGTGACCGGGAGGGCGGAACCCCACACGGTCGCGTTTAATTGTGTGCCAGAAAAGATCCCCGGCCCCCTGTCAAAATGCAGGATCAAGGAATAGAAGGGTGGGGCCTGTGCAGGGGCTGCGCAACAGTAACCTGTTACATGGTACACCTTGACTACTGGTGTAACATAAGGTGAACTGATCATTTAAACTGCCCCAGTATATACAGTATCTCACAGAAGTGAGTACACCCCTCACATTTTTGTAAATATTTTATTATATCTTTTCATGTGACAACACTGAAGAAATGGCACTTTGCTACAATGTAAAGGAGTAAGTGTACAGCTTGTATAATAGTGTAAATTTGCTGTCCCCTCAAAATAACTTAACACACAGCCATTAATGTCTAAACCGCTGGCAACAAAATTGAGTACACCCCTAAGTGGAAATGTCTAAATTGGGCCCAAAGTTCCAATATTTTGTTTGGCCACCATTATTTTCCAGCACTGCCTTAACCCTCCTGGGCATGGAGTTCACTAGTGCTTCACAGGTTGCCACTGGAGTCCTCTTCCACTCCTCCATGAGGACATAACGGAGCTGGTGGATGTTAGAGACCTTGCGCTCCTCCACCTTCCATTTGAGGATGCCCCACAGATGCTCAATCTTTAGGTTTGGAGACATGCTTGGCCAGTCTATCACCTTTTACCCTCAGCTTCTTTAGCAAGGCAGTGGTCGTCTTGAAGGTGTGTTTGGGGTCGTTATGTTGGAATACTGCCCTGCTGCCCAGTCTCCAAAGGGAGGGGATCATGCTCTGCTTCAGTATGTCACAGTACATGTTGGCATTCATGGTTCCCTCAGTGAACTGTAGCTCCCTAGTGCCGGCAGCACTCATGCAGCCCCATACCATGACACTCCCACCACCATGCTTGACTGTAGGCAAGACACACTTGTCTTTGTACTCCTCACCTGGTTGCTGCCACACACGCTTGACACCATCTGAACCAAATAAGTTTATCTTTGGTCTCATCAGACCACAGGACATGGCTCCAGTAATCTATGTCCTTAGTCTGCTTGTCTTCAGCAAACTGTTTGCGGGCTTTCTTGTGCATCATCTTAAGAAGAGGCTTCCTTCTGGGACAACAGCCATGCAGACCAATTTGATAAAGTGTGCGGCCTGAGCAGACCTGATTCGGTCTGAGCAGTGACAGGCTGACCCCCCCACCCCTTCAACCTCTGCAGAAATGCTGGCAGCACTCATACATCTATTTCTCAAAGACAACCTCTGGATATGACACGGATCACGTTCACTCAACTATGGTGAGGTCTGTTCTGAGTGGAAGCTGTCCTGTTAAACTGCTGTATGGTCTTGGCTACCGTGCTGCTGCTCTTATAGCCTAGGGGCCATCTTTATGTGGAGCAACAATTCTTTTTTCAGATCCTCCGTGTTCTTTGCCATGAGGTGCCATGTTGAACTTCCAGTGACCAGTATGAGACAGTGAGAGCGACAACACCAAATTTTAACACACCTGCTCCCCATTCACACCTGAGACCTTGTAACACTAAGGAGTCACATTAGGGAAAATGGCTAATTATGCCACATTTGGACATTTTCACTTAGGGGTGTACTCACTTTTGTTGCCAGCGGTCTAGACATTAATGGCTGTGTTCAGTTATTTAGAGGGGACAGCAAATTTACACTGTTATACAAGCTGCACACTCACTACTTTACATAGTAGCAAAGTGTCATTTCTTCAGTGTTGTCACATGAAGATATAATAAAATATTTACAAAAATGTGAGGGGAGTACTCACTTCTGTGAGACACTGTGTATTTAGCTCTTAGCCTGGAGTTCTGCTTTACCTCCCTCTCTAAAACCATCAGAAAAGGCGTTGATTTACTAAAATAATGACTTTTAACTTTGCAAAGTGAATGTTCACTTTGCATTATACATCTTCACTGAGCTTAGAAAATAAAGTGAAACTGTTCACATTGGGCAACCATTCTTGTACTACGAAAAACACATTTTTAAAATTTCTCTCACATGATTGGGTATCAGTTTGTGAGCCTACACTTTTAAAAGGGAACAGCCTCTAATCTATTAGTAAGTTTTTTTTCAACTGTTCCTGGTCCCTCCTAATTGTCTCTCAGTATTTCTGATTTCAGAAAGATCATCTAGTAATCGGGCTGCTATGCACAGTCAGATATCTTAAGGATTCAGTTGTTGATCTCTGCTCTGCCTAATTATATGGTCATATCTAGGCACTTTTAAGAAATCCTTTTTGCCTGCTATTATTTGTGATGGTATAATATCCTCCATCAAAAACATTATATACATTGTTTGGTATTTTTACTCCTCTGTTGATCTGTGATTCACATTTTGTATGTAAAATTCTTTTGTTTTGGTTCCAGCACAATTTATGTTGTGACAACTGTCATTCCCATGTGGCTATGGCGTTGAACCTTATGAAGTACAATAACACGAACTGGAACATGGTGAAACTCTGTATTCTGAGCTTGGTGTACAGTAAATATGTTAGGTGAGTGTGTCTTTTACTGCCTAAGTCTTTGTAAAAAACGTGTGTGTGTGTGTGTGTGTGTGTATATATATATATATATATATATATATATATATGTGTGTGTGTGTGTGTGTGTGTGTGTGTGTGTGTGTATATGTATATATATATATGCAGTCTGCCAAACTCTGCGGTGTTGGGTTGGCAAGAATATTGGAAGGGGGGATGGAGGAGGGTGGACAGGTAGGGGTGGGGGTAGTTGAGGTTCAAGGGCATTATATTGCACTTTCTGCAGTGGGGTGACATCAAGGGGGAAATGCATGCATGGAATAAAGGAGGATTGTATATTGGCTTGGCAAGAGGAGGAGTGTAGGCTAAGTAGTTAGTGAGGTCGTGCAACTGAGTGTGAAGAGGGGGGTCGGTGGGGGCATGCAGGTGAAGTATTGAGAAAGAGGCTCCGTCTGGACAAGGTGATGTTATTGGAGGTGAAGTCATGTTAATGAAAGTAGGAAAAAGGTGCATTGCTGAGAAGATGCTTAAAGGTGTAGTGGTTAGACTGGGATGTGATAACAGAGGTGGGTCAGGGCATTTATGCACAGTGTTTGCGGGGCTTCCTGAAAGCAGAGAGAGAGTGGGGTACAGGATGTGGGAGTTTGGGAGAGAGTGGCCAGCAAATGTCTGCCTGCAGGCATTGGACGAGAGAGAGAGTCA
Organism: Staurois parvus; assembly: GCF_062004578.1. Lineage (NCBI taxonomy): Eukaryota > Metazoa > Chordata > Amphibia > Anura > Ranidae > Staurois > Staurois parvus. The sequence goes on from NW_028318930.1 coordinate 506,796, forward strand.
TGAACAATTGCAGTGGTGAGAGAGGGGCAGGGTGTAAGCTTGATAGTGAGACTGGGAAGGGAGCATTCACCTGGTGCAGTGGTGAGAGACCGGGTACAGAAGCTTTGATGAATGGCGGGAGTGTGGGCGTGGTGCCTTTTAACAAGAAAGTGGGGGGCACATGTACAGACTGTTTCGAGAAAAAGTGTGCAAGTGCAGTAGGTGGTCAGAGAAGGCTGCTTGGGCGATTCCAGATGCCATGTTTGCAGCCTTGGATTATGCATCATGCATGCACAGGTGCCATTCGACCAGTGGTCAACCAATGTGTCCCACACATTTAGCAGTAATGTGATATATGATCCCCGTGCATGCGCTGTGTACTTTCTTGCAATTGATGCTTTTGTCCTCTTTGATGCTCAGATCCATATGGTAAAAAATACAGCATGTGCACAAGCATAGCAGTACTCTACTACATGCCGCCATATTAGTCAAAGCATCAAGAACAGCCACAGGGCAGTACTCTGCTACAGCCTCAATTCATGGAACTTTCCATTCCTCTTCGTCCCAAACACCCCCCCTTCTCCTGCGTGGTGCTAGAAGGAGTGGGAATCCTTCTAGCACCACACAGCACCTATTAGGTACTTCACTCACCGCTCTCCTCTTTTGATGCACATTGTATTCGTCTATTTTCTCCCATTTCTCTAAGGATAGCTGTGATTTACCGCCCCCCTGACAGGTATTAACCTTGATGACCTTGGACTTGATGACTTCTCTACCTGTCTACCCTGTTTTCTCTTTTTTGAAATCCCCCACATTCTCGTTGACTTCAATATCCCTGTTAATGCTAATACTCCCACTACTTTTAAACTTCTCAGTCTAACCTCCTCCTTTTTTGACCTGAAGCAATGGATATATGTTTCTTTTCACTCTGACCTTGTATTCTCCTACCTATGCACTTCGTGCAATCTCTCCAACATTCCTCTTCCACTCTAGGATCACCACCTTATTAGTTTCACTTTCCCTGTCTTCAACCTCCTCTCCCTCCAGTGGCCTAACACCAGTGGCCTAACAGTTACCCATAGAATAAAGCAGAAAAGGGTTGAGGTGGCAAAGGTTTCTGCTACTGACCACCTGTATGACAAAATCTCATCTCTGTCTTGCCCCAAACTAGCCACTTCTGTCTACAACAGTTCACTGTCTTCCTCCCTAGATAAGCTTGCCCCCTCACTACACACAGAATTGGGCCCTGATCCTTACAACCTTGGCAAACAGATGACACCAGGTGTCTCAGAAAACGTAGCAGCACTCTTGAGCGCCTGTGGCGTAAGACTAAGTCTCAGAAAGACTAACCAATATAAATCTGCACTCCAAAAACACTATTCCTGCCTCCTCACTGCCAAGAAGACCTGTTTTTATCACTCTCATTAACACCTTCTCATCCAGTCCCTGTCAACTTTTATCTAAATTAAGCCTTCTTCTTCTTCCTCCACTACTTCCATCCACTAACTCACTCACTGCCCAGGAGATCGACTTTCACTTCAAAAATAATATTGATACAATTTGTGATGAGATCTCTGATGTGCAGATACCTTCCCTACTTAACACTCCATGTCCACAGGTATAATCACTACTTCCCTCATTCAACCCCACCACTGTAGATGAGGTTGCTAAACTTTTTTCTACCGCCCACCTAACCATTTGCCCCCTGGACCCTGTTCCCTCACAAATGCTATGGTCACCCTTTGGCTCTATCTTACACTCACACTAATTCACATCTTCAATCTCTCTCTTCTGTGGCATCTTCCCCAACACTCTAAAACATGCACTAGTCACCCCCCATACTTGAAAAGCCCTCACTGCACTCCACTAATCATAACCTTTGCCCCATCTCCTTACTCCCCTTTTCTCCAAACTCCTTGGTCTACGTCTTGGTCAAACGTCTGAGCGACCATCTCGCTAAGAACGACCTTCTTGATCCCCTTCAGTCTGGATTTCGCCCTTAACACTCTCTGGGAACTGCTCTCCTAAAACTCACAATCTACTAATGGATAAAATCAATGGACACTATTCTGTACTCCTACTTCTGGACATTTCTGCTGCCATTGACATGGTGGACCACTTCCTCCTCCTCAAAAAAAAAAAAAAAATTCTGCTCCTTTTGGTCTTCGCAACTGTACTGTTCGCTGGTTCTCATCCTACCTTCAGTGTCCCTTGCAATTCTACTTTCTCTCCTCCTATTCCTTCCTCCGTTGGGGTTCCCCAAGGCTTTGTTCTTGGACCTCCCTTATTTTTGATCTACACCTCCTCCCTGGGTCAGTTGATAGCCTCCAATGTCTATGCTGAGGACACCCAAATCTATCTCTGTACCCCTCAGCTCACTCTATCAGTCTCCTCACGTATCATTAATCTACTAACAGACATATCAGACTGGATGTCATACAACTTCCTCAAACTCAGTCTATCCAAAATCGAGCTCCTATTTTCTCCCCCATTGCCCCTTCCTAACCAATGACACAACAAAGCTTCTAATTCACTCCCTGGTCATCTCTTGCCTCGACTACTGCAACGTACTCCTCACTGGCTTATCTTTCAAAAGGCTATCTCCCATTCAGTCCATCATAAATACTGCCACTAGACTCCTCCATCTTACCAACCGCTCAGTGTCTGCTACCCCTCTCTGCTGATCCCTTCATTAACTTCCTCTCACCCAATAAATTAATTTCAAGATACTAACAACCACTTACAAATTCATCCACAACTCTGCCACCAGCTAATCATTAAACTTTACTCAAAATACCAACCAAATTGTTCTCTTTGTTGCTCCCAAGACCTGCTCTCTCGCTTCCTTGTTACCTCCTCCCATGCTTGCCTTCAGGACTTTTCCAGAGGCTCTCCCATCCTCTGGAACTCCCTAACCCAATCTGTTAGACTATCTCCTACTCTGTCCACTTTTAGACAATCCCTGAAAACTCATCTCTTCAGAGAGGTCCATCCTTCCCCCACCTACAGTAACAGCTATACATTTATTCTCTCTATCAGCCCATCCCCAACAGTTGTTACTTTTTGCATCTCTTGACCCTTCGATTAGATTGTTCTAATGAGCTGCATAAACTGTTGTTGCTGTATAAATCCTGCATAAGAATAATATACTGTGTGTGCTTGGGGATAGATTGAGCTGCATTCTGATGGAAATCTATGCTAAGACAGAGCCCAAGTGCCATCCTAATGAAGTCCAACTGCAGCATTTTAACATAAAATTTCTTTTAAATGCTTTACTACTATTTAACTATTTGAACCTAACCTATCCAGCCTACCATATTAATACTGTGAACATTATCTGTTTGATGGGCTGAATCGAAGAGGGAAGCTTAACTCTATTTTACTTCTGTATTCCTCATTTATACTAACTATAGGATTGAGCTAACTAAATACTCTGTAACTTTAATTTTGAATACTTTGTGTATTTTTAGTGTCGGAGGCTTCCTGAAGACCTGGGTCCCCTTCCTCTTGTTGATAGGGGCGGTTGTCACAATTGTGCTCACCTTACATCTGCGGTGAAAATTTTGTCAGGGACTCTACAGTCATCAACCAGCTTGATTCTGTTTGCTACTTGGAGTCAAGGGAGAAATGGAGCAGAGGACAGTACCTTCACGTTGCAGGAATTCTTTACGAACATTAACTTTCATAAAGGTTTGCATGTTCCCCTGTGCCATGTTTTCCTTTAAAAACAACTGGCTTCACAGGAAACGTTCTGGTAAACTTTTGTTATATCTTTTATATCAGAAAGTACCACATCTAATCTCTTTTGGAATCCAGGCCCTTCTATCATATAGCCAAACAAAAATGGTGTCAAGAATTTATTCATAAGCACAGTACAACTGTAAATACAATATGGAACTTGATTTTCCATGCCATTGAATTTTTTACTGGTACAGTCAATTGATTATGTAATTGTTGGTGTGTGTGTGCACACATTATAAATTAATAAAGTGAAATATTATGGTTCTACTCAGGAGTCAAACCATTCTGTGTAGCACTTATAATATTCCTGGGTGGCTACATTTGATTCATGATGGAACAGGGAAGCAAAATGTCGAATCTGGTAAGCAAAAATTCAAACATGCGCTGCGCTTTGTTCCTTCTGTGCATATTTAAGGATTTGAGTGAAGTGAGCTTTGTGGAACTGCAATCGGATGCACCGTCTTTGTACAATTTTTGTGCCTCTGAGATAACATCCTTAAAGATCTACATGGACAGCAAACTGAGTGGAAGTTTACTCATAAAAACCTTTTTTGTTTTGTTTTTTTTTTTGTTTTCATTTTGTTTTAGGGATGAAGTATGAGTCTGTATAATTTTTCACACTAATTGATTGTCTAAATGTTGTAATTAGTCAGTAAAAAGTTGTATTCTAAGATGTCTTAAAATGGTCCTAAATTTTTAAGTATAATCCACTTTAATAGACAAAGCAACAATGTAAAAAATCCTCTTGTGTGATTATGAGTGTCTGTCTCAAACCACCAGGGAAACTGGTCACCATCTACTTCTAGATTTGAAATGCCCAGTCAAAACAAGTGATGCTGGAAATTGCTAATTATTATGAACCCTTTTATGGCTACCCTAAAGCACAATCATTATGCAGCACAACAAACTGAGCACAGAAATATGGGTTTTACAACATTAACACCCATTGGTAACATATGTTTAAAGTAATCTGGTCTTTTATGTATATTAAGGGAAAACACATTTAGAAGACTGGAGCATCTATTTAAATGCCTAGGATCCTAAAAGATGGCGCCCTGTATAAAAACCCCCAAAAGATTCACTCCTTTTCTAACAAAATGTATCATGCTTCTCTTTTTGCCCCTATGTCCTGACTTTACTATCTTGCCATGTAGAACTAAGAGATAAACCATACTTGCCGGACGAGATCTCTAAGAGTTCTCAAAACTTTAAAACTGAACAAGTCTCTCAGGCCTGCCAGCTTTCCTAACAGCTATTACAAACAATTCTGACTTGTTAGTTCCTCACATGGTTTCATTTTTTTTTTTTTTTTTGCATGGGGAATCTATTCCAGTGGATGAATACAAAGCTTTTATTAGTGTGATACCCAACCCTAACAAAGATCCTACTGATGTTTCAAATTATAGGCCCATATCACTAATAAATTGTGATCTTAAAATTCTTGCTGAATCCCTGGCCAGTCAGCTCAGTTCAATTTTAAGAATTCTATCATTACGAAGATCAATCGGGGCTTCATTTGCCATTGACAAGTGTCCGACCACATTCTCTGGGCCTAATATCAGCTGTTCACACTCGATGGGATACTCCTACCTATAGGGAAGCTTTTATCTTTAGACTTGCATAAAGCTTTTGATAGCTTATCCTGGGATTACCTCTTTTACGTTCTAGAGTCTGAGGTTTAAAACTCCCTTTATGAATATTTGTTGGACTAGGTATCAAATCCCCATGGCACGAATACTTGTTAGGGGCTATAAAGGCAAGGGTGTCCACTATCGCTGTTACTTTTCACCATAGCAATAGAGCCTCTCACCTTCTCTATTCATGCCAGCCCTGATATTAGGGGGGACATGATGTGGATCCCTAGCAAATTGCGACCTTTCATCAAATGTCCAGTACTATCTTATACACGTGTGGCCTGGGACAGACAAAGCTCTAGGAAAAAGCTTCACTGTCCTTATACCCCTCTTGCTCTGCTGCTAAATAATCTGGAATTTCTTCCAGGGTTGCACATGCACTTTTTAGATGGTAGGAAAACGAATGGTTGCTGTAGAAAGGGGATTTTTAAAATGGAATTGAGCTTTATTTTTGAAAACCAATTGAAATGTGCTGTTGGGCCACGTTAACGCCATTTGAATTATCCTGCAGAACTATCATCCATTCAAAGGGCCACATCTTCATTTCCCTATGAGCTCCTAATAGTTTAGACTTCCTTTTATGACTTAATGAGAGGGAAAATTTAGGATTAATTTTGACCTAGAGGAGTGGCAAGATATAGCTAATAATTTGTCAAAGGTTTCTCCTAATGACCCTGGTGGAATCCAATTATAAAACATTACTGCATTGGTACATGGTTCTCACTAGAGTAGCTAAAAGGTGTCCATAAGCATCATCCTCCTGCTTCGGGAGTTGTGACTAGCTGGGAACTATGTTTCACATTTGGTAGCAATGCCCTAAAGTCACCAAATTCTGGACTTTTCAATCTGACACATTTAGTAACCAAATTGAACATCACGAGAATGCCGGAAATAGCTGTTTTGTAAAGGTAGATGTAGAGGCCCCAAAATAACAAAAAAAAAATATTTTATATTCTCGCAGCTAGATAGTCAAAATTCAACAAAACATGAAATCCTTGGTTAGGCTACTAATCAGGAGGCTAGTGCATCTTCTCCTGATTCTTAATCCTTTCTTCCTCTTATTTCTTCATAACCCCCACCCTAACCTCCTTCTTTTTTTTTTCTCTTACATATGGTGACCCTGCGATATTCTGTTAAAATATTGCAGTGGTTGAGTGAGCACAGGCACTGGATGGAAAAAAGACAGTCATTACAAATTTTGTCTAGAAAACGTCATCTGTCATAGCTTGATTACATTCCACTATTCAAATGTTACACTGCCAGCCTAGCTCTTCCAGAGAACTAGACAAACATCTTGATTGATTCTAAATGTCTAAGTTTTTTTTTTTCTTTCCTTTTTTTATTGTAACAAATTCTTTTGCTGTTCCTCTCCATGGGGATATGCTGTTTGATAACTACAATTAAAATATTGTAATAATAAATGGCTAGGATCAATTAATTCTTGGCACAGAACCTCAATTAGCTCTAAAATACAAAACAGAAAAACTTTTACCCACAAACCAAAACTGCATTACAGTTAGAAAAAGTCTTGCTATTGTCGCAATGTTGTGTTTATATTTTTCTGTGCCTTAAGGCTTGCTTATTCTAGTACTTGGGGATAGGTGGAGCGTAAAAACATGACACCCCTTTATGCTAGATTCCAGCTGGACAAGGTTATACAAATGTCATGATGTTTTTCTTTCAGGCGTGGCAAAAATTATACTCTTTGTTGCATTGTACTGCTGTCAAACTCTAATGCACATAGTTGCAGTGGGGTGGTGCAACATTTTACAGGGTTAAAACTGGCACTGAAGTGGTGCCATATTGCCTCTTCACTGCCTGTCAAATTATTATTTATTTATAATCACGCCAACAGTTTGCGCAATGCTTTACAAAATGTCAAATGCTTCTGAAAGGCAAACCACCATGGATCTCTTTTCAGAAGGGTGGCAAAGTCTAGTGCACCTGTAAACTTAGTGTTACAAAAAGCTTTGCATGTCATTGCAATGTGTTAAATGACAGGCATAATGTAATTTTTCTCTATAATATACACATCCCCCCCCATTGTATGAAACCAGTCTAATTTCTCAGTTAATAACTTTGTTATTGTATCTCTTTGAAAATTGGCATATGGCATATAGCTCTGTATTTTTTTCATTAACATAAAAAGTGCCTTTTTGTATGTGGTCTTTTAGACAAAACATCAGAGAGCAATGGGGTGGATTGTTAGAGCTATGATACCTCATTAACTGACCACACACTTCCCAGAAACTATCACAGACACAAGACAGTATGTTTTAAAAGGCTTTTACTTAAAATGTAACCATGGCTGAAATAAAAAATAACATGTGCGATGCAGTCTATCCTGTGGTTCTATAATTTTTCCACCTTGGGGATAAATGTTTTTGTTAAGGATTTCCGGGGCCTCTCACACAAATTGTTAAATACAGATTAAAGTGCTGATCTTATTTGCTTTAGTGCAACAGATTCCAGCATTCCTGTACCAGAAGGTTGCATCTACAACCTTTAAGTCTTTGTGCATTTCTACAAACTCGTATTAGAAGTTGTAAGTTGTTTACCCTTGCTTCAAAGATATATTCTGACTGCATTTCTCCTGACACCCACTTCCTCAGCTGCTTCCAGTCTAATGGCTATGGCATGAAAGTCTACCTTGAGGTCGGTGATTGCTGCCTTTAATGCATTTTTAATATTTGGTGTTCAAAAATTCAAGAGAATGTCCAGCACTTAAGGAACAATTATGAAAGGTGAGTATTATCTTGCAGATATGGCGTTGTATTCCTTTTGACAAAGTCTATGGATGAAACACGTCAGGAATTGATGTTAGAGGCCAGAAACAGAAGCATCCAGGCTGCCATTTTGAGTGTTAGATGTCTGTATACTTTCTTACATGTAAGCATATTGGTGGTGAATAAAGCCGTTTTTATGGTATTTTCTGCACTATGAACTCTTTTTACTTTCCTTTAACTATTGATTTATGGGGAGACTGAATACTGAGAAGACCGGGAGAGAGGCTTGGATCACCATGCCTTGTGGCTTAAAGGATCCATTTTGCTATACTGAGAGGAGGAACACCAAGGGATGTAGATCCGCTGACCTACCTGGAATTGAATGATATGCGTTTTAATTTGATTATTCGGTTAGAGGCTGCAGAAGTGGTGGGTGGAGCACTGAATAACTGGAGGTGCACTGATGTTGGTATATTCACAGGTGAGCACACTATACACTATATTGCCAACAGTATTGGGACACCCCTCCAAATCATTGGATTCAGGTGTATAAAATCAAGCACCTAGGCATTCAGATTGCTTCTACAACCATTTTGTGAAGAATGGGTCGCTCTCAGGAGCTCAGTGAATTCAAGCGTGGTAACGTGATAGATTGCCACCTGTGCAATAAGTCCATCCGTGAAATTTCCTTGCTACTAAATTGCTACTAAATTCCACGTTGAACTGTTAGGGGTGTTGTAACAAATTGGAAGCAACTGGGAACAACAGCAACTTAATCACAAAGTGGTAGGCCATGTAAAATGACAGAGCAGGGTAGGCACATGCTGAAGCGCACAGTGTGCAGAAGTCACCTACTGTCTGCAGAGTCAATAGCTAAAGATCTCCAAACTTTGTGTTGCCTTCAGATTAGCTTGCGTAGAGAGTTTCATGGAATGTGTTTCCATGGCCGAGTACCTGCATCCAAGCCTTACATCACCAAGTGCAATGCAAAGCGTTGGATGCAGTGGTGTAAAACACACCACCACTGGACTCTAGAGCAGTGGAAACGTGTTCTCTGGAGTGATGAATCACTCTTCCCTGTCTGGCAATCTGATGAACGTGTCTGGGTTTGCCAGTTGCCAGGAGAACGGTACTTGCCTGACTGCATTGTGTCAAGTGTAAAGTTTGGTGGAGGGGGGGATTATGGTGTGGGGTTGTTTTTCAGGGGTTGGGCTTGGCCCCTTAGTTCCAGTGAAGAGAACTCTTAAGGCGTCAGCATACCAAGACATTTTGGACAATTTCATGCTCCCAACTTTGTGTGAACAGTTTGGGGATGGCCCCTTCCTGTTCCAACATAACTGTGCACCAGTGTACAAAGCAAGATCCATAAAGACATGGATGAGCGAGTTTGGGGTGGAGGAACTTGACTGGCCTGCACAGAGTCCTTACTTCAACCTAACCGAACACCTTTGGGATAAATTAGAGTGGAAACTGCGAGCCAGGCCTTCTCTTCCGACATTAGTGCCTGACCTCACAAATGCACTTCTGGAAGAATGGTCAAACATTCCCATAAACACACTCCTAAACCTTGTGGACAGCCTTCCCAGAAGAGTTGAAGCGGTTATCGCTCCACAGGGTGGACCAACTCAATATTGAACACTATGGATTAAAACTGGGATGCCATTAAAGTTCCTGTGCATGTAAAGGCAGGCGTCCCATTACTTTTGGCAATATAGTGTAGATACAGTGCGTTTTGATTCCATTTACAGGTGTACCGCGGTTTATAAACGCCTCTGTTAATGTAAATTTCGGTTTTCGAATGAAAATCCATTGAAAAGGGAACTTTCTTTTAGCTGGGGGGAAAGTGACAGCTGTATGCCTGAGCTATAGTGAAGAAAAAAAAGCGGTAATACATTTAAAAATCTGCACCATAATAAATAAAAAACGGCATGGGGTCCCCCCTCCCATCCATACCAAGCCCTTTGGGTCTGGTATGGATTTTGAGGGGAACTCCCACGCCAAAATTAAGAAAAAAAAATGGCGTGGGGGCCCCCTCAAAATCCATACCAGACCCAAAGGGCTTGGTATGGATGGGAAGGGAACTCCTACTTGGCAAACTTAGCGCTATATTTCAAATTTCAGTGTTTTTGGTTTGATTACATTATTGAATTTAATTTATTAATATATTATTTTTTAGGATTTATTATATTATAATTTATGATTTCGTGTTTCAAATTTTAGCATACCCGAGATGTTTACTAGACTCTTGTTCGGACAGATTTCAGTGAGTTATTCCTAAGAATTACGGGCCTATAATAAAAAAACATATTTCCATGCATAAAAATGTACCGCTTTGAGCACAGAAATATTGACATAATCAGACCTCTAGGGAGGTTAAAATAAAAAAATAACCACACAACCACCGGCCAGGGTTGTGGGGAAGAGACCCTTGTCCCCATGAACATGGGGACAAGGTGCTTTGGGGAGGGCCCCAAAGGCCCCCCCCCATGTTGAGGGCATGTGGCCTGGTATGGTCCCTTGTCCCCCTCACTTTCCTGACCTGCCGGGCTGCATGCTCGTATAAAGGTCTGGTATAGATTTTGGGGGGGACCCCCACGCCAATTTGTTTTTTAAACTTTGGTGTGGGAGTTCCCCTCAAAATCCATATCCGACCTGAAGGGCTTGGGAGGGGGGACCCCACGCTGTTTTTTAATTGCCGGAAATTCTTTTACATTCAGCTGTCAGTGGGGAACCCCGTTGACAGCTGAAACATTAACACATTGTTGTCATTACTAAAATTCAGCATGACTTGATAAAATAACTCATGCAGTATTTTAGTATGTACTGTTTTCTCACCTCTGCAATGGATTAATTCAATGCATTCCTATGGGAAACGGCGTTTCGGTTTACAAATTTTTCACTATACGAAAAGTCCCGCAGAACGAATTAAATTCGGAAACCGAGGTATGCCTGTATTTATAAAATACTACATTATATGAGTTTATTTTGGGTTTCACATGTGATAAATTGAAGATATTTGGGAAGCAAAGGTGAATAAAGGAGAAGACAACACAGTTGCTGATTTTTACAGTTTATTGGACCCATTTGGCATCAGTGGATTGGAAATCTGGTAAGAGGCTTGGAAAGTCATCTGCAGAATAACTCACCTTTTATATTTGGTCCTGGACATTATCTTGGATTTGTGAACAGAGTACTCCAGGGCACGTTGGTGGTCTGTTTAGCTGCTTAGGAGACTCTGGGCAGTACTTGTGCGCAGGTGAACTCAAATATGAACTTAAATATTGGGTGCTAATGTCTGCAGAACAGTCATGCAAGGCTGGCATACTAGCAGGCTGGATTTTTCCCAGAATGAGGTCTGGATTGTGCTTGATAACTCAAGAGCTACTTGTCTGGTAGGTTTTGTGCATTGAAACGTGCAACGCCTCTGGATACTCTGATATATTCCTGCTAATCTGCATGCTCGGCTCTCTCAATTGTTTGGATGAGGACATGCTGCAACAAATTTTCCCCCTTATTTACTATGCAGGAGTCTTGTCCTCAGAGCTTATTTCTCTCTCTTATGTTAGAACTAAGGACTCATGAGGCCATCTTTTAGCATAGGTTGGAGTGGAGAAGGTTTGGCAACCTTGTCAGATTTGAAATGCTGTCTGTGTCCCTGCTGCCCCTCCTCTTTGTTCTAGTAACCATTGTTACTGAGATTGAAATAAGTGGAAACTCCATAAATTTAGCGGTCACTGGCTTAGTAATTGAGGGGCAGTTTTCCAACTTGGACATTTGTTGCTATAACAATGGTCTAGGAGGTGATTTCCCTCACTTTGTAGAACTTTTTTTATTAAAGAGGAGCACCACCCAAAAGGGGAAGTTGCGCTTTAAAGACTGGTCCCCCCACTCCCCATTAAGGATTGGCAACTTTAGGGGGCGGGGGAAGAGGGTAACCGATATTGACAGGTACCCGCTCCCACTTCCACTGCGATTGCCTAGGTGATTGGAAATGCCATTTGTAGCTGCTGAATTTTTAATTTTTTTTCCAGTGTAACTGGAATTCCGCTTTAAAAAAAAAATGTAAAAAACATATTTACAAAATTAACTATCCAAATGCACAGAGGAAAACCACATGAAATAAGCTTGCAGTGGGCTAGACCTGATCTCTCCCAGCTGCAACATCACTTCCAGTTTGAGCGTCACCAGTTCCCATGTTATGTAGCATCACTGTGGACTTCATCAGAGGAAGGAAGTGAGAAGCCTTCAAGAAAACGTTTTGGCTGGATTTAATCTGTAAGTAATTTTATCTACATTTATATTAATCAGGTAAAGATGTGGCAGCAAGGCTGAAGGTTTTGTTTAGTGTGGAATGCTTAAAGTAGATCCATGTCTGGAGCAGTAATTCCAAGGTGATAAACTCACATGTGACCAATTTGTCAATCTGGAAGCAGGCACAACAGGTTTGCTCTTGCAAAGGGCAATGTTTGTCTTGTGTAGAAAAAAAAAAATTGTTGACAATTTGAGAGCTTTCACCTGCTTCCTTATTTAAAAGAGAACCAAATTGTGTTCGAACAGCATGTCGAAATTGGTAATAGTAAAACAAAAAATTGGGCGGAAGATTGAAATCTTGTAATTGTGAGGATTTAAATCCCTCCATGGTATAAAGGTGATATAAATACTTAACTCCTTGGGAATACCATCTCTGTCTCGGAATGGAAAGTAACACAGGGAGACAAGGGTTAAACCATAAAGGACTATTTAGGGAGGACAGACAGAGTTCAGGTGAAGTACATTTTTATGCCCGGAGGAAAATAGAGATGGAGGTGTGCAATATGGTCTTACCAGTAATCGGGGCACCTGACTTTATATAATATTATGCAGTAAATCAAAGGAGGGAATTATGGCAACTTCAGTGGTTGTGCACACATTAGCCGGAGATAGTCAAATATGAATGTATACCAATTGGGAAGCTACAGGTGAAACTCAAAAAATTAGAATATCGTGCAAAAGTTTATTTCAGTAATGCAACTTAAAAGGTGAAACTAATATATGAGATAGACTCATTACATGCAAAGCAAGATAGTTCAAGCCGTGATTTGTCATAATTGTGATGATTATGGCTTACAGCTCATGAAAATCCCAAATCCACAATCTCAGAAAATGAGAATATTACATGCAATCAATAAAACAAGGACTGTACATAGAAGAATATCGGACCTCTGACAAGTATAAGCATGCATATGTTTATGGTGGAATAGTCTTTTTTAAATCCCTTGCCAGACTCCTATAGGTATCAAAAACCTTTTTAAGAGCCTTAGGCCCCTTTCACATGACCATTTCAATCAGGTCCGCCTGTCAGTTATTCAGGTGGATCTGATCGGACTGTCCATTCATCCCTATAGATTGGCAAGTGTAAAAGGACTTGTGTTCATTTACACCCACCTACCTCTGATCCGGTCTGCTAAAAACAAACAGAAGGGGATCTGTTCTCCTCTGAGTAGGCGGACCAGATCGGAGGTGGTCGGGTGTAAACAGACAGCTGGTCGGTTTACACCCTGATGCCCACAGAGCAGAGCGGGCTCGGTCTGTGCCTGCTCAACATAAACCGAGCGAACACACAGACCCATCATCGGCCTGTTCTGCTCTGCTCAGCATGGATCAGGGCACAGATTCCCTGCTGAGCAATTGTGAAAATGTACAATTGCGTGTTAAGGTGCCATTCACTTAAATGACACTTGAAAATGTGGGGTGTTTATGCAGCGATCACTATGCCACGATTCCGCAAACAAAATCGCGGGATGTTTTTGGGTGTCACACATCCCATGATTTTGTTTGCGCAATGGTGGTACATTTGCCGTGTGGAAAAATGCACCATTGAAGTCAATGGTATATGAACACGTGATTGCGTGTTTTCACATTTTCACACAGCTTTTTCAAATTGCGGGCAGAATTTTGGCGATTTTTTTTCTTTTTTCTTTCAGATAAATGTGAAGTACTGTATATTTTAATGTTTACTCTCATATCTAGCCAACGTGGAGTTTTTGTACTTTTTTCACGTTTTAGGCTTCTCTGTATTATTCCAGGCAGAGATTTTATAGTATGCTTCATTAAGTTCCAAACATGGTGAAACCATTGTCGTCTTAGGGATTATTTGCATCACTTTGAGAACAGTGACTACAGTCTGTTCACCGGATTAGTGATGTTCTGTTTTGGGTTCAGAATAGGGAAGACCAATGCATATTTCCTGTTCATTTCTGTAGAATAAATAGGAACAAAATCAAACATAAAGAAGTAGGGATTAGGGCTCTGGGAAGACTGTAAATAAAGCAGGTTTTTTTTTTTTTATAGCTCCATCCAGCAGGTGGCACCATTCCTCAAGGATGATTGGTGTGTGTCCTTCGACAAAGGAGTTCTCAAGCCTATCGAAGCCTATTTTTGCACATATAAAAATCTGCATTTTGTTGCTAGACATTACTTTAAACCTCCCAAAAGATTTTCTAAAAGCAGAAACTCTGAAGAATAAAATAGTGGTAGTTGAAGTTTTTTTGCTGCACAATATTTACGCAGCTATTTATCAAACACATTTTCAGAAAAAAATACACTGAAATAATTTAGTGCAAATAAACACTATACCCAATTTCTTGATGGAATAAAAAAAAGATGGGGTTGTGTCGAGTAAATAGATAACATAATATATCAAGCCTTAAAATTGGGCACACCTGTGAAATCGTAAAAACGGTTACCCAAAATTCTATGTAGGGAACACTTTAAAAGTTTTTACAGGTTATCAGTTTAGAGTTAGTTAGAATTTGTGCCCCTAGAATTGTTTATCTTACTCCAGTGTTTGCAATAAAACCTCTTAAGTGTTGAGAAATGTATGTTTACATACATGTGATAGCCCTACTCTGTATGTTTTAATGGTGTATGGGGGTGATGGAGCCGTTGGCTCCAGCTGGCTGTCAATAAAATCCATGTTAGCGGGTCCAAGCAGTGCTGTGTGTTGAGATCAAGCCTGCACGAGTGCCGCCATAGCAAACATCTTGTTATGGGAGCACTCAGAAGGTAGGAGGAGCTGAAATCCCTAGGAGGGGATCAAGAGAGGAGGAGGTTCACGGTCACACTGTGCAAAACCATTATGCAGAACAGGTATTTTTAACATGTTCATAATTGTGTGAACATTCTCGACTCTTTTTATATATCAGCTGTATAAAAGACAATGATGTACACACATAGCATGTCCCAGAAAATATTGTTCATGAATTTCTGAAATACTGCAGGGGTATTATACAAGCCAACATGCATGACTTGGTCATAATGCCGCTCCTGCTTTCTGAAGACCATTTTATATTTGACCTGAATGAGGATATGAGCCCCCCATAAATCCAGCTGAGTGACGATTGAATCCCTTGATAGGGAAACTGTATATATCATATTTCTTATTAATGTTGGCCTCACAAATATCTAATAAAGCCTCTAATATCCTGGTTATTCTGGTTACCTTAGCTGACTATAGGAATTTCATTGTAAGCTGACTATATGGACAAGCCAGCCCATTAATCTAATTTCAGAAAATGCTCAGTGAACGAGTAGGAAAGTTCATGGACCATGGATTCCTAAGGAAAGAAACTTTTGAAGAGTGCTGTGGGTGACTTGGCTAGCCAATTCATCCTTGATACGGTCTGATAAACCATGCCTGAATATCGCCACAAAATCCTGGTTTGCCCAGTCCAACTCCAAGGCTAGAGTTCAGAAGCATAAACCATATACAGTATCTGGCTGTCTCTGATCCTTACTGTAGCAGTGGGTGACGATGCTCCTCCAGAAAGCAGGGACATCGGTCTTGTCAGACAGAATGCTTCCTATGAGTAACACAAACTAAATCTGGCTTTCAGGCATTAATACAAGATGCCTCAGCTGGGGGTCCCTGGAGTAAGGAGTGAGAGATAGCACCTGTAGCAATCAGGTGGTGTGCAGTAGCCTCCCCCTAATACTGGAGTCCCATTGCGATCCAGAGACGTGCATGGGAGCATCGGCTCTCTGGGGACTCTCCCTCCTCATTGGCTGAGAAGTAGCCATTGGCTCCTGCTGCTGTAAGTCACAGCCAGTGAACCAGTGAGTAGAGAGAGGGGGCCGAACCGCAGCTCTCTGTATGAATGGAAATGTATCTTGCAGATCTATGACCTGAGCACAATTTCAAGATCTGAGAGGAAGTTCAGAAGACTACCACTTTACAAATATATACACTATATTGCCACAAGTATTGGGATGCCTGCCTTTACACGCACATGAACTTTAATGGCATCCCAGTCTTCATCCGTAGGGTTCAATATTGAGTTGACTAAATAAAAATAAAATAAGGAGGCTTCAAGTGTTCTAGGTATCCTCTTCACTATAAGTATGTGTGGTCCAGTAACCAAACACAACTAGCAAAATAAATTACTTGAACAAGGTGTCCACCAAAAAGCAGTTACAGGAAGGACCAATGTGGTAAACAATGCATAAATATTACAAAAAACTGTATTTTTATTTATTATAATATTGTGTGTGTGTATATGTATATATATAAAATACACACACACACAGTATCTCAAAGAAGTGAGTACACCCCTCACATTTTTGTAAATATTTTATTACAGTGGGGCAAAAAAGTATTTAGTCAGCCACCAATTGTGCAAGTTCTCCCACTTAAAAAGATGAGAGAGGCCTGTAATTGGCATCATAGGTAGACCTCAACTATGAGAGACAAAATGAGAAAAAAAATCCAGACAATCACATTGGCTAATTTGGAAAGAATTTATTTGCAAATTTTGGTGGAAAATAAGTATTTGGTCACCTACAAACAAGCAAGATTTCTGGCTCTCACAGACCTGTACCTTCTTCTGTAAGAGGCTCCTCTGTCCTGCACTCATTACCTGTATCAATGGCACCTGTTTGAACTTGTTATCCGTATAAAAGACACCTGTCCACAACCTCAAACAGTCACACTCCAAACTCCAATATGGTGAAGACCAAAGAGCTGTCGAAGGACACCAGAAACAAAATTGTAGACCTGCACCAGGCTGGGAAGACTGAATCTGCAATAGGCAAGCAGCTTGGTGTGAACAAATCAACTGTGGGAGCAATAATTAGAAAATGGAAGACATACAAGGCCACTGATAATCTCCCTCGATCTGGGACTCCACGCAAGATCTCACCCCGTGGGGTCAAAATGATCACAAGAACAGTGAGCAAAAATCCCAGGACCACACGAGGGGACCTAGTGAATGACCTGCAGAGAGCTGGGACCAACGTAACAAAGGCTACCATCAGTAGCACACTACGCCACCAGGGACTCAGATCTTGCAGTGCCAGACGTGTCCCCCTGCTTAAGCCAGTACATGTCTGGGCCCGTCTGAAGTTTGCTAGAGAGCATTTGGATGATCCAGAAGAGGATTGGGGAGGGGCGCTCGTGAGCAGCAACCAGGATGGCTGCTTTTTAAAATCCCACCTCGGCCGCCGGACACATCGGCCGATCTTCGCCCTCCAGGGGGGGTCCCCCTGTCTCCTCTCTGGCCCCCTGTCTCCCTGGTGCCCTGATGGGCAAAAAAACGCCGGCCGCCCGTGCCTCCAGCTCCCGGCGGGCCGCTCCGGAGTTTGCGGCCTACCCGCCGGAGATCGCGGCTGAAGCCGCGGCCTTGATTTTTGGCCGGCCGCCAGACACTTCCAAGACCCCGGCCGCGGATTCGCGGCTCCCGCCGGGGACCTCAGATAGAGCCCCAGACGCAATTTTGGGTCCCTCGCTGTCACCATCCCTGGGTGGGTCGGACCCTGGCAGTGGGGAGGACCTGGCACCAGAGCCATCCCTGCAGTCTCCGATCCCATCCCTGCGGGATGCTGAGCTCCTACGCCGCTTTAAGTGCATGTTGCAGTCCGAGTTGTCCTCCGCTACCTCCAAGCTGGCCGATCGTCTTTCACGGGAAATTCGGGAGTTGGGCAATCGGACGAACGACCTTGAAGATAAGATGGACGCGGCAGTCACGGTCATGGAAAATCACGAACAGGATCTGTGCGACCTCAAGAAAGAATTGGCGGACACGCTACTACAGCTTGAGGATTTCGAAAACCGTTCCCGCCGTGGCAATCTGCGGTTAAGGGGTATCCCGGAAACGGTCGCAGATCTTACTTCTACTGCTACTGCTCTGTTCCAGGAGCTGACACCCGCTATTCCCATTGACCGGCTTGAATTTGACCGCATACATCGTGCATTGGGCCCCAGACGACCGGAGGGGCCCCCCAGGGACATTATCATCAAGTTTACGTATTACCGCACTAAGGAAACTATCCTCTTGGCGGCTAGAAACAACCCTGACCTCAGCTTCCAGGGGCATCGCTACCAGCTCTTTGCGGACCTCTCCCAGACCACTCTTCAGAAGCGCCGCCAGTTGAAGCCCTTCACTTCGGTCCTGGTGAAACACCGTCTTAAATACGCCTGGGGCTTCCCGTTTCGCCTCACCTTCACCTACCAGGGCCGCAGTCACTCTGTGGCTACGCCGGAGGAGGCCCATTCTCTGCTGGAGTCCTTGCGCCTTCTTTCGCCTGATTCTGCGGATCGGAGCCCGGCTCATTCATCAGGATCTCCGGCACGGCCGCTTCCTCCGGGCCGCATCTGGGAGCGGTCGTCCGATAGGAAGAGGGCTCTCCCCCAGACCCCTTCGCGATCAAGTCCTTCTTGTTCTTCTCCGGGCTGAGGATGTGTCTTGGACTTCCCGTGTGTCATCTCAGCGATGGACTTCTCTGGCGGGACCGTGAGTTTGGCCCTTGGGGCTCCCCCGGTTTGTCAGCATTCCGGGTTGGGACTGATCTGGTTTACCCCCTTGGGTTCCTTCCCTGGTTGGGTGGGAGGGGGTCCCCTCGCGGACTCAGGACTTATGACTTTCCGCTGCCGCAACCTATCTTGGGCCTGGGTGAGGGTATTTTGGTTTCCGTTGGTAGCATGGGGTGAGGGTTCCCTCGGGCTTCGGGGTGGGAGGTTGATCTGGCGGGCCCGGCTGGGTGGGAGGGGGTTGGCCCCAAGGTTCTTTGGGTTTTTATGGGAGGTCATCATGGAGGCCTCGCTCCTGGGACCCTTAGTTTTATAGCTTCGGACCCCGTTCAATTATGTTTGTTGCCTTATTGCCCTTTTGCCCCCTGGGGGCTTTAGTTTCTGATGTTTTCATTTGCAGCCATGTGTCCGGTGGTAGAGCCACCCCTAACTGGTATCCTTCCTTTTGTAGGATGCGCGTCACCATTGGCGTGACACAATTGCACTATTGTATATACTTTTTATGTCTTTTTCCTTTTTTCTTTCTTTGTCTTTTTTCTCCTTTGGTTTTTTTTTTGTTCTTGTTTTCTGCAGGGTTCCAGGACGCCACGGTCCGCTCGCCATTGGAAGCGGAAATTGCTAGCTGCTTTATGGGTTTTTCTGCCGAGCGTGTTGCGTTGATATCGCCATGGCCTCGCCCCTTTTGAAAATACACTCGCAGAATGTTCAAGGCTTCAATTTGCCTCAGAAGCGGGCTAAAGTCTTTCATCACCTTAAATCGCAACATATTGACGTGGTATGTTTACAAGAGACCAGGTTTTCGCAGTCCTCCGCTCCGCGTTATCTTTCACCTCACTATCCCACCTTTTACACGGCCTCGGCTCCTGAGAAGCGTCGGGGTGTACTGATAGCTTTTAAACGCAATCTTCCCTTTGTCTGTGCTCGGAATATAGCGGACCCCACGGGCAGGTATTTGCTTTTGCAGGGCACTCTCTGGGACCAGGAGGTTACTTTTGTCTCTTACTACGCACCCAATCGTTTTCAGGATAAATTCTTTTCGCATCTTTGCACCATTGTTTCCCGACACTCCAAGGGTCTCATTCTTGTTTTGGGGGATTCAAATGTTACTTTGGATTCCACGTTGGATAGGCGCTGTGCACGGGGGGCGGCCCCTTCCCATGATTTGGTGCTGGAGGAACGTATGCGCTCTCTTTTGCGGACAGCGGGGCTAGCGGACGTCTGGAGGGAGCTTCACCCGACTGAACGCGACTTTACATTTTATTCCAGTCCTCATGATAGTTTTTGTAGAATTGATCATATATTTATGCCGGTTCAGCAGCTTCCCTTGGTCAGGCGGATAACTATTCCCTCCTCACCTTGGTCGGATCACGATCCCTTGGTACTTCTCCTTGCCCTCTCTGGGTCAGAACGGCGCCCTTTTCATTGGCGCATCAACGATTCTTTATTGACCACTCAGGCTACCTGCCAACAAATAAAATTTTTCTTACGTACATACTTCACGGAAAACTCGGGATCGGTCTCCTCAGCAGTGCCCCTATGGGAGGCGCATAAGGCCACGGTGCGGGGTCATGTTATACAGCTGGCGGCGGTCCGGAAGCGGGAGCGGGAGCGCCGACTTTTGGAGCTTCATTCTCTCCTGGCTTCTGCGGATGCGCGCTGGAAGTCGTCTCCATCCGCAGCCCATAAACGCGCTCGGGACGCTCTGGCGACCGAATTAGACTTACTTGCCTCTTCGGAGGCGGAACGGGCTCTGCGTTGGACCAAACACAAATTTTATTCCTGTGCTAATAAACCGGGCCCGATGCTGGCTAGGAAGCTCAATTCCGTGGGGAAACCCCATAAACCAATCCGACTGCGACTTCCCACAGGTGGATGTACTTCTAATCCTCGGCAGATTGTTTCCCGATTTTCGGACTTCCTTTCGCGCCTTTACACTGTGCCTGATCCCTTCCCTGTGGCTCAGGCAGAGGCATTTTATCAAGATCTTCGTCTTCCGGGATTATCCGAGGCAGCACAGGTGGCCCTCAATGCCTGTGTTACCGTACCGGAAGTGCTCCAAGCCATCAAATCTTTGAGGTCCACCGCGGCCCCAGGTCCTGATGGCTACTCCGGTCTCTATTATAAGAAATTCTCGGTCCTGTTGGCGCCCTTCTTGGCTGACTATTTCAATGAGTTACGACAGGGCTCCTTGCCCTCCCCGGACGCACTTAGAGCACATATAGCCATGATTCCTAAGACGAACGAGGATGTACAGGAACCGCAAGCCTTTCGGCCCATTTCTCTTCTTAATGAAGACCTGAAGATATTGGGCAAGATTCTTAGCTCTCGCATCAATAACTATTTGCGTAGCCTGGTCCACAGGGACCAAGTGGGGTTTATCCCTGGGAGGCAGGCGGGTGATAACGTTCGTAAGGTGGTCCATCTTATATATCTTCTGCAACAGCGGAAAATCCCGGGATTCTTACTGTCCTTAGACATATATAAAGCCTTTGACTCTCTATCCTGGGAATATCTGCGGTTTGTGCTGTCTCGTTGGGGTTTCGGGGATTCTATCCTTTCTTGGATTCAAGCCTTGTATTCGTCTCCTTCGGCCTCCGTTAAATATGCTGGGTATTTCTCGAACCCCTTTCCTATTGGGCGAGGGACGAGACAGGGCTGCCCTTTGTCCCCGGCGCTTTTTATACTGGCGCTTGAGCCGCTGGCTTTAGCGCTCCGGACCGATTGCAATATATCGGGGGTTTCATACGCGGGACAGGAGTTTAAGCTGAATCTTTTTGCGGACGATGCCCTCTTGACTCTTACTAAGCCTCTGACGACGCTTCCTAATCTGCAACAGGTTCTTGAGCGCTTCTCTTTGATTTCGGGTCTCCGTATTAACTTGGATAAGACTGTCGCTCTTAATATTACTTTGGATTCCGATTTGGTTTCACGCCTTCAATCCTACTTCCCTTATAAATGGGCTTCCTCCTCTCTTGAATATTTGGGCATCCGCTTGACCCCCACCTATGACTCCCTCTTTGCTGCGAATTATTACCCATTGCTTAGTTCTTTATCTTCTCTTCTGCATTCCTGGCAATTTCCGCACCTGTCTTGGATAGGGCGGGTTCATTCGGTGAAAATGACCGTCCTGCCGAAATTGTTATATTATTTTTGTACTCTCCCGGTGCGGGTTCCCCCTCATTTCCTTCGGTTGCTTCAGGCGAAGCTTATGCGTTTCATCTGGGCCAATAAGCACCCCAGAGTATCTAGAAATACGCTCTTTGCTCATAGACTTCAGGGTGGCCTTGGGGTGCCCAATGTAACTAAGTATTACCAGGCGAGCCAGATTGCCTCGCTGTCTATGTTGCACGCTTCCTCTGACGTCCCTTTCTGGGTCTTGCTGGAGCTACCTAACTGTGCCCCTATCCAACCGTCGGCGCTTCTATGGCTTCCCCCTGCCCTGCGCCCTATATCGCTGAGCCGGTGTTGCTCCATGGCTTACGAATCTGGGACTCGGTACGTTATTCCAGTGGCCTGATGTCACCCTTTCTGCCTTTGCTTCCAATTGTTAACAACCCTCTTTTCCCACCGGGTTTAGATCACCCAAGGGCGTTCTCTTGGTGGGTGGCTCATGGGTTTTCGCAGGTACGACACTTTTTGGTTTCTCGGTCCTTCCCTACCTGGGATCTTCTTCGGGAGTCCCGGGATGTTCCCCCGGCGGAATTTTTTCGATACCTTCAATTGCGGCACTGGCTACTCTCGCTGCGGGGCACTTCTTCTTTTCCATACCAGAAATCGGCCTTTGAACAGCTTTGTCAGCAGCGCCCGGGTGCCCCGGGCCTTATCTCCCTTCTTTATGCAGCCTTGAACAGACGCCCGTCGCATACTTCTCTTTCATATGTTGTTCAGAGGGAGCGTGACCTGGGGGTGGATGTGGATCCGGAGGACTGGAATAGGGCCTGGTCACTCATAGCTAAATGCTCATTCAATACCACCACGCTGGAGGCAGCCTATAAGGTATTGTTTCGTTGGTATTGGGTTCCGGCTCGTTTGGCCCAGGCTAATCCCGCTTGTAGTGATCGATGTTTCCGGGGTTGTGGCCATCGTGGCGATGTCTTGCATATCTGGTGGTCATGCCCGAGACTGGTCCGTTTTTGGTCTCGTGTATTTGGCCTCCTTTTCACGTTGTTTCATCTATCCATACGCCGGGATGCTCGGTATGCCTTGCTTCATTGCCCCATACCGGGTCTCTTTGCTCATCAGCAGAAGCTGGCGTCCTATTTGTTTCTGTCGGCCACCAGAACAATTGCTCAGGCCTGGAAGAGTCCGTTTGTCCCTTTTCAGGGGGTGCGGGATCGTATGACCAATATGATGCTTAATGAGCAGATGTCGAGCATATGCAACGACTCCCAATGTAAATTCTCGAAAATATGGGAACCATGGTTGCAATATGCCTTTCCCACGCTTCCTTTGGCTAGTATGGGGATGTACTGACGTTAGGCACTGGCGTTTGATGGTGGCGCTCCTGGATCTCTGCCCCCTCTTCTCTTTTTTTTCTTTTTCTCTCCTCTTATTTCTCTTCTCTTTCTTTCTTTCCATTTCTGTTAGTTTTTTTGGGTGATAGTTGACAGTTGCCTTTAATTGCAGTTAGAGTTTCATTACCGTCATTGTAACCTATGTGCCATTGATAGCCCCTGCGTGGGCGTACCTTCTGCCTTGTTGAAGTTAGAGCACTGTTTTTCTTTTATTATTATGTTTTTTATCTTATCGGTGCAATTGATAGCCCCTGTGGGGGCATGTTTTGTCGCCTCTGTTTTATACTGCTTAAAACTAATAAAAACTATTGAAATACAGAAGAGGATTGGGAGAATGTCATATGGTCAGATGAAACCAAAATAGAACTGTTTGGTAGAAACACAACTCGTCGTGTTTGGAGGAGAGAGAATGCTGAGTTGCATCCAAAGAACACCATACCTACTGTGAAGAATGGGGGTGGCAACATCATGCTTTGGGGCTGTTTCTCTGCAAAGGGACCAGGAGGACTGATCCATGTACAGGACACAATGAATGGGGCCTTGTATCATGAGATTTTGAGTGCAAACCTCCTTCCATCAGCAAGGGCATTGAAGATGAAATGTGGCTGGGTCTTCCAACATGACAATGATCCCAAACATACCGCCCGGGCAACAAAGGAGTGGCTTCGTAAGAAGCATTTCAAGGTCCTGGAGTGGCCTAGCCAGTCTCCAGATCTCAACCCCATAGAAAACCTTTGGAGGGAGTTGAAAGTCCGTGTTGCCCAGCGACAGCCTCAAAACATCACTGCTCTAGAGGAGATCTGCATGGAGGAATGGGCCAACATACCAGCAACAGTGTGTGCCAACCTTGTGAAGACTTACAGGAAACGTTTGACCTCTGTCATTGCCAACAAAGGATATATAACAAAGTATTGAGATGAACTTTTGATATTGACCAAATACTTATTTTCCACCATAATTTACAAATAAATTATTTCCAAATCAGCCAATGTGATTCTCTGGATTTTTGTTTCTCATTTTGTCTCTCATAGTTGAGGTCTACCTATGATGCCAATTACAGGCCTCTCTCATCTTTTTAAGTGGGAGAACTTGCAAAATTGGTGGCTGACTAAATACTTTTTTGCCCCACTGTGACAATACTGAAGAAATAACACTTTGCTACAATGTAAAGTAGTGAGTGTACAGCTTGTATAACAGTGTAAATTTGCTGTCCCCTCAAAATTAGCCATTTTCCCTTCCCGGTGTCATGTGACTCGTTAGTGTTACAAGGTCTCAGGTGTGAATGGGGAGCAGGTGTGTTAAATTTGGTGATATCGCTCTCACTCTCTCATACTTGTCACTAGAAGTTCAACATGGCATCTCATGGCAAAGAGCTCTCTGAGGATCTGAAAAAAAGAATTATTGCTTTACATAAAGGTGTCCTAGGCTATAAGAAGATTTACAAGACCCTGAAACTGAGCTGCAGCACGGTGGCCAAGACCATACAGCTATTTAACAGGACAGGTTCCACTCAGAACAGGCCTCGCCATGGTCGACCAAAGAAGTTGAGTGCACGTGCTCAGTGTCCTAGCCAGAGGTTGTCTTTGGGAAATTGACATATGAGTGCTGCCAGCATTTCTGCAGAGGTTGAAGTGGTGGGGGGGGGTCAGGCTGTCACTGCTCAGACCATACGCCTCACACTTTATCAAATTGGTCTGCATGGCTGTTGTCCCAGAAGGAAGCCTCTTCTAAAGATAATGCGCAAGAAAGCCCACAAACAGTTTGCTGAAGACAAGCAGACTAAGGACATAGATTACTGGAACCATGTCCTGTGGTCTGATGAGACCAAATATAAACTTATTTGGTGCAGATGGTGTCAAGCGTGTGTGGCGGAAACCAGGTGAGGAGTAAAAAGACAAGTGTGTCTTGCCTACAGTCAAGCATGGTGGTGGGAGTGTCATGGTCTGGGGCTGCATGAGTGCTTCCAGCACTGGGGAGCTACAGTTCATTGAGGGAACCATGAATGCCAACCTGTACTGTGACATACTAAAGCAGAGCATGATCTCCTCCCTTCAGAGACTGGACCGCAGGGCAGTATTCCAACATAACGACCCCAAACACACCTTCAAGACGACCACTGCCTTGCTAAAGAAGCTGAGGGTAAAAGGTGATAGACTGGCCAAGCATGTCTCCAGACCTAAAGATTGAGCATCTGTGGGGCATCCTCAAATGGAAGGTGGAGGAGCGCAAGGTCTCTAACATCCACCAGCTCCGTGATGTCATCATGAAGGAGTGGAAGAGGACTCCAGTGGCAACCTGTGAAGCTCTGGTGAACTCCATGCCCAAGAGGGTTAAGGCAGTGCTGGAAAATAATAGTGGCCACACAAAATATTGACACTTTTGGCCCAATTTTCTACATTTTCACTTAGGGGTGTACTCACTTTTGTTGCCAGTGGTTTAGACATTAATGGCTGTGTTGAGTTATTTTGAGGGAACAGCAGATTTACACTGTTATACAAGCTGTACACTCACTACTTTACTTTGTAGAAAAGTGTAATTTCTTCAGTGTTGTTGCATGAAAAGATAGAATAAAATATATACAAAAATGTGAGGGGTGTACTCATTTCTGTGAGATACTGTATATGCATAGAAAATGCTAATCATATAGCAAAAAGGCAATTGAACAAACACCAATATCCATAACCAGACAACGTTATCTGTTCCTCTTAAAAACAGATTGAATGAACCATGACGTTACAGTATGGCCCTATGTTCGGGAGTATAATTAGCCAGGCAGCGACTCGAACACTGGTTATCTGTCAGGCTACTACTCACCATCTTATGGGCTAGCCTTTCTGGAGTATTAAAAATATTGCATGAGCTAAAATAATAGCAAATAACTATCCAAATGTGACTGCATAAATCGATTATCTCTGAGTAGATGTCAAGCTGTATAAAGTCCAGATATTTGGCTCCTTAGCTGATATAAATTGAATCCTCAGTAGGATATGATAGGATAAGTCACTGAATAAAGTATGCTATAACTATAAGGTGGGATACAAAGAAAGCAGCTGCTGGCACAAGTACATCAATGCAAGTAGAGCAGAGCAGTAATGATAAAGATTGATAGATGCAGAAGATATTGGTGAGCATAAGCAGCACAAGCTTCTAGCTTTGTAGAGCAGTAAGGTCAAGGTGAGCAGCTGCAAATGTTTGGGGTGAGGTGATGGATATTGGTGCTTGTTCAATTGCCTTTTTGCTATATGATTGGCATTTTCTATTCATTTATACTCAATATTATAATAAATAAAGTTTTTTTTAATATTTATGCATGGTTTACCTCATTGATCCTTCTTGTAACCGCTTTTTGGCGGACACCTTATTCACGTAATTTGTTAATTCAGTATTGAGTTAGCCCACCCTTTGCAGCTATAACAGCTTCAACTCTTCTGGGAAGGCTATCCACAAGGTTTAGGAATGTGTCTATAGGAATGTTTGATCATTCTTCCAGAAGCGCATTTGTGAGGTCAGGCACTGATGTCGGACAAGAAGGTCTGGCATGCAGTCTTCGCTCTTATTCATCCCAAAGGTGTTTTCGGGCTGAAGTCAGGGCTCTCTGTCTTTGTAGACCTTGCTTTGTGCACTGGTGTGCAGTCATGTTGAAACAGGAAGGGGCCATCCCCAAACTGTTCCCACAAATTTGGGAGCATGAAATTGTCTTGGTATGCTGACGCCTTAAGAGTTCCCTTCACTGGAACAAAGGGGCCAAGCCCAACCCCTGAATAACCCCACACTATAATCCAAACTTTACACTTGGCACAATGCAGTCAGACAAATACCGTTCTCCTGGCAACTGCCAAATCCAGACACGTCCATTGGATTGCCAGAGAAGCATGACTGGTCACTCCAAAGAACACGTCTCCACTGCTCTAGAGTCCAATGGTGGTGTGCTTTACACCACTGCATCCAACGCTTTGCATTGCACTTGGTGATTTAAGGCTTAGATGCAGCTGCTCGGCCATGGAAACCCATTCCATGAAGTTCTCTACGCACTGCTGTTGTGCTAAACTGAAGACCACAGGAAGTTTGGAGGTCTTTAGCTATTAACTCTGCAGACAGTTGGCAATTTCTGCGCTTCAGCATGTGGTGAATATGGATGGACTTATTGCACAGGTGGCAAACTATTATGGTACCATGCATGAATTTACAGAGCTCCTGAGCGTGACCCATTCTTTCACAAATGTTTGTAGAAGCAGTCTGCATGCCTAGGTGCTTGATTTTATACATCTGTGGCCATGGAGGTGACTGGAACACCTGAATACAATGATTTAGAGGGGTGTCCCAATACTTTTGGCAATATAGTGTATATACATTATCCTACAACTTTTATATATATATATATATATATATATATATATATATATATATATAATTTTTTAAATTAAAATCAGCTTACCAGAAATGTAAATCCTTAGAGCGGAACATCCCTTGAAAAGGGAAGTTCAATGATCCTCTTTTTCCGCCCCTCCTCGACCACTTTTGGCAGTTTTTCTTTTTTTGGGAACAGTTACCTATTTTTGATGGATACCTGTTTCCATTTCCACACAGTGCAACTTGAAGACTGGTGAACAAACAAGCCTGGGTGATGACGGTGTTGGATCCCTGGACTAGTAAGTGTCTGTATTTTAAAAGCCAGCAGCTACAGTATTTTTTTTTTTTTTTTTTTTCACAGTGACTGGAACTCCTCTTTAAATACTGCTATCTTCAGGCTCATTATAACTGTGGGTTTCAAAGAGGCAAAAAAAAAAAGAAAAAAAGTTTGAGGTGGTAATAAAGTAAAGTTTTGTTATTAAAAAACAAAAAACAATTCTTAGGAAGATAAGGCATTCAACATTTATATGCTAATTTCAAGCAAAGGATTATGATTACACACTAAATTACACTAAACCTTTTTAGAAGAAAATAAGCATAAGTTAAAATAATGTATGGAATTAAATTAACTCCGCCATCTTTTTAAATTTAGCTTGCGCAAAAACTATGCAGTTTTGATAAGGACATGTTCAGCTTTCTTTTAACAGTAGGCTTTCACAAATATTTTAAATAACAGTATGCCCATTGTTCAGGGAACTAGTAGAAAAATATACTAACTAAATTTCCCTTTGTTTTATAAAAGATTTCCTGTTATATACACCTGCCTTTTTTCCTGATTACAAACATATCAAATGTTTTTGTTTCTCATATATTGTGTTTATCACTTGGTCTCAAATTAAATATGTAGATTTTCTTTGAAATGTATATTTGCATTTTCAGGCACTTATCATTTATGGAAAGACTTTATATTGAAAAATCATCATACATTCTAAAACACATGCTTTATTTTATTATTGTTGTTGTAAATTTTAACATTTTGTCTTTACGTTAATTATTTTATTTACAAATTCAGCGTAGCACAGATTTGCCTGGTGCAAAATGATCCCACATGTGTGCATTAGTTATCTAAGAAGGAAAGTGATGGAGTACAATATTGGTCCATAGCTGGCTATGTGACTCTGTACTTTGATAAGACCCTGAAATGGCAGAAAAGAAACACCTCTAAAATAACTCCATCTAAAACAAACTGCCTAATTATTATATAAATGGTAAATCAAAAGCTGGAACTTACTTTTTTCTCTAAATTAACTGACATAAACACAAAATAGAGGATAGGATTAAAAGAAGATTTACTTACACGGGTTTATATCAGCCTAATATAGCCTATGCAGTAAGGTGCACATGAAATGGCAATACACATCACAAACAGACAAAAGATTTCCCAGCACACTTTCCAGCCAGCCTGCAAAACAACCAAATTGACTCTCTCTCTTCTCTTGGTAATCTCTGTTTTTAACGTGAATTGTTAGACAAAGATACAAAGAAAGATAAAGAGGAGGAGAATATACTCACATAGAAAAAGAAAGGTAAATGAGACTTTAAAGGTGCCACAAATAGTAGAACAACAAAATAAGCTAAAATTTACAATGTTTATTGTCAATTCAATAAAAAATCAATTTAAAAGAAATACATTCAAGTATGCCAACATTTAATGGTAATACTTGTTCAGAGACATATCTATCTATCTATCTATCTATTCAGTCGTATCCGACCCTTGGCGATTGCATGGACCGTCACTCGTAAGCAACTTTTTCCATGCATTCTCAGAGACATATATCTGGTGCAATATTTCTCAACATATTTCGCCTATTTTAGGCTTCTTCAGGAGATATTAAATATAACACCTATAACAAATTAATTTTGATTACACAATATACCAACAGATTAAATGTCTTAAGTACATAGGTCAAAAATAAAACAAATATCAAATCACTACACATCAGATGTGATATACATCATACAGAATATTTTAGAAATTGATGCAGTGCAACTTACCAAATATTTCATAATGCCTCAGATGGATAGGTAGTGTACAGAGCAATTGTAGTGCAGTTAGATAGGACATAAAATCCTCAAATAAGCCTGGACAAAGTGGCGCCTCAAATGGCTGGTGGAAGAGCGCACAACCTAAATATAAGAATTACAAACATCACCACTTCTGAAAAAGTTTCCAAAAAGGATTGCTCGGGAAATTGGATAAGGAAAATTATACCTTTTGAAATTTAGGATAGACACCACTGGTTAAGTACTCAGCATACACAATTATTACCACCATATTTGATTGTGTTGCATTGCAAAAAACCGAGACACACGGGTCCAAATTGGATACTGAAAAATAAATGTAAAATACATTTCAAACAATAGGGGCCACTATCAATCCCAGTGGTATAATATACACTATAGGCATGTAGTGTGATATGAATGCTAAGCTTACCTCAATCAGAGCAATATTAGATCACCAAGGGGAGGTGGAAACAAACAAAGACACATAGAACAAAAAAACAGTCCTCAAGCAAAGGAACGTATGCTAATGAATAAAGATAACAAAAGGATTGAAAAATCAATATTGGGAGACCATAAGTATATAGTACCAGCCACAAGCTCCAAAACGTATCAACAAGGTCTCACCAATAAAGCAGCAGCACCGCAACACTACCTCCCCATCAACCACAAAGTTTTCAAGCCAAACAAACTAATTTATATTTGAGCCTCTCCCACTGCATCTCACGTCATGACGTCATGTTGCCACTGATGTCAGGACGTCACTTCCACCCACCATGTGTAACAACCACCAACCAACGTGGCTGCATTGCAACAACACAGCGCTATGAAAAACACATTACAGTCACATAGAAGGAGAATCACAAACAAGGCAGATCAGCAACATCACACTAGCTGC
Source organism: Staurois parvus (assembly GCF_062004578.1). Taxonomy (NCBI): domain Eukaryota; kingdom Metazoa; phylum Chordata; class Amphibia; order Anura; family Ranidae; genus Staurois; species Staurois parvus. The sequence continues at coordinate 537,482 of NW_028318930.1, forward strand.
CAATCTCTGGCCTAATTTAACCTAGGACTCTCAATACAATTTGGAACGTCATCTATGGGACAAATATGAGATTACAGTACTAGTAAATACCTCCATATTTAAGTTGCACATGAAAGGCAGACTAAGCCTACTATCAACCATCTATCCAACCCTCCAAGCGCCATATGTCCAGGCTAAAAACAGTTTATAGGATACTTATCAATCACTATTCAATTTCACAAATCAATGGTTAGATTGAAACACTGTGCCCTCCAACAATTTGTAACAATGATGCAATATATAAACCTAGTTATTTAGAATGAAGAATACATAGACACATTAGAAGATGGCTATTATTAGGATCACTTACAACAAGGATTCTAAACTATAGGAAAGGTTTGAAACTTGTAGAGTCATTTAAACCTGGAAATTTGGTAGCTTGCAGGGTGAAAATCCACTTTGTTTCATGCTGCAATAAAAGACAATCCACATCCCCACCTCTCTCATGGATGGGGATGTACTCTAGCGCAAAGAAGTGTATTTTAGATAGGGCATAATTATGATATAGACCTACATGTCTGCTAATAGGAGTTTACGGCCTTTTTTTTAAGAATTAAAGATGTATGATCACGGATACGTTGAAAAAACATCCGTTTGGTTGTGCACAGATAGATTGCCCCATAATCACATAACATCAGATATACAATATCCATAGTTTGACAATTTACTGAACATCATGGTGTGTATACACGTCCATTAGATAAATTAACTGCAGTGGCTTTTAACAGAAAACGACAAAAATTAAATTTTCCACAAGGCCATGTACCCATTTGTATAGGTTTGAACAAATACTTTCTTACATAGTGACTCTGTGCCAATTCATCCTTCAAGGATCTAGATCTAGGAAATGTAATCTGTGGAGAAGAACTGATCTACTTAAGAGACCGTATCATCAGCCTGCAGCAGATACCAAAATTTACCTGAAATTTCATGCACTAATTGCTCTTGACCTGTGAAATGAGTAATGACTCTAGTGGTAGGGGGGCTAGATCTAGATTTGGATTGATGAATTAGTTGGGACTTGTTTGGGTCATTGACTCGATTGTAGGCTTTCATTTAATATTTAATTCTTAAATATTGGCTATATGAAATACTCGATATCAAAGATTTGGGATGTGGAGAATGGTTTTTCCCGCTGTCTGTTTCCTATAGGGTGAGGAACCAATACTTCCTTCACTGTTCACAAATATTGTAACATCAAGAAATGTAATAGCTTTTTTATCACAGTTGGTGGTAAATTTTAAGTTAAACTGATTGTTCATCATTTTGGAGAGAAATAATTGTAATTAAGAATGGGTACCTCCCCAAATGAAAAAGACATAATCAATAAAACAATGCCAAGTTATTTGCCTTATGTCATCTTGCAAATCCTCTCTTGAGAAAAGCTGAAACTCCCACCCTCCCAGGTACAAGTTTGCATATGAGGGAGCACATGTAGTCCCCATAGCGACACCTTGCACCTAAAGTTAATGGGAGCGTTTGAATAGGAAAATGTTGTATGTCAAAATGAACCATAAAAGTTCTAAAAAAAATTGATTGTATTGGTAAGCGGAGTGACCTCTCTGTAACAGGAATTGTTCAACTACTCTTATCCCCAAATCATATGGGATGGAGTTCTACAAGGCTTCCACATCTGCGGCATCCAACCATGCTCTCTTTCGGATGTGCACGTTATCTAAGGTTCTTAACAGATCAATAATGTCCTTAACATAAGACGTTAAGGAAATAACATGTGGATGCAGATACTCGTCAATTAGTTGACTCGCCTTTTCTGTAAGACATCCTCTACCAGATATTATCGGATGACCTGGAGGTGTTTGAGCATTCTTACGGACTTTGGGTAGTGCATATAGAGTGGGAGTTTTAGGATTTTTAACACTTTTAGAAATTTAGTGTACTCTTATCTATAATTCCCTGATGGTGGGCTCGATTAATAATGGCTTTATATGCATTAACCGTAGAAATGACTCGGCTCGAGGGTATTGGTTTATACCATGCTCGGTTACTCAGAATACTCATTACCATATGCTCATATTGATCAATATCCATCACTCCAATATTTCCCCCGTTATCTGAGGGCTTGATAACAATTTGTTCGTTGTTTAAAAGAGAGGTTAGGGCTCGTCGTTGTAAGTGTGTTACGTTAGACGTAAGCATTTCTCCCCACAAAGTCTCTAGAATTTCTATGCACACCTGTTGCATAAAGGCCCAAATGTTGGGATTCGCTTGTAGGAGGGGAAAAGAACGAGACTTGGGTTTATAAGACACTGGAGGGGGAAAAAAGAAGGAATGTCTCCCAAATTACCTTCATTAGTCTCACTGTTTCCCTCCTCCCACAATTTCATGAGATCACAAAGTGATTTCATGTCATGGATGGTTAAATTTTGCCATAAAGGGTTTTCTCCTCTCGTCTTCAGGACAGCACCTTGAGAGACCTCAGCTCCTCCCTACCTGAGGAAACACCTCCACCCTAATTAAAAACACTGTCATTCTTCTCCGACCTCAGTTTTTGTGTTTCCTCCGATGGGGAGACATCTGTTGGAGGCCTCTCCAGGTGCTGTCAGGGGACAGCTGTACCTGGGGTTTTTTTACCCTTGGTTGGAACAGGGCCGCATGGGGTGAAGGCCGTAGAGCCGGCTGCTATCCCCCAAGTGTAACGCTGCTAGGGCAGGGCTGCGGCCTCTGTGGGCAGAGGAGAGTGGCACTAACCTGTCGGCCGCCTCCTGCCCCCTACGGAGAGTTGTGGGAGCTGGGGTGTCCTTCTGCAGAGATCTGGAGAGATCGGGGGAGGAGTCCTGCTCCTCCCATACGTGCCAGCATTGGAGCGCACCCGGCTGGATGACGGAAGACATCATTTCAAGTGGAGGGGGTGGGGCTTCTCCCGGGGTCGCGGCTTCCGGCTTTGGCCCTAAGCACAAGAGAACGGCGGCAAGATAGCGGTGCAATGCGGTGGCCTGTAGAGACAGGCGATACCGCGGAAGAGGCGACCACCCTCCTGAGCAATGTCTAGAGTAAAGGCACCAGGACCAGGCGAGGCCTGCACCAGCCAGGCACAGGTAAGGTGACTCAGTTTAGTCCTTCCCCTACCTATGGGCTCCAAGGGGTATTCCCGGCCCTCTTTGTGGTCAGAAGGGCTAGGGCAGGGGGGGCCGGTCTATGCAAGGTCAGGCCCTCATTCCCTGCCAGGGAGGAAAGGGGGGGGTGGCTGGTCAGGTGGCTTGATAAGGGATAATAGGTTCCTTGGTTCTCCTCTTCTTGTTTTTTCAGCGTAAAGCCCGTGAAAAACTCAAGCACCAGGTGCCTAAGCGGAAGTGCCCGTCATGTAAGGCGACCCTGAAAGAATCCTGGAAAAAGGTGCTATGTGGGCCCTGCATAGAAGGGTTAGTCATAGAGGAGACTCCGGTACAGGGAGACTTGGTTAAATCAGTGAGGGAACTGACCAATACCTTTTGACTCCTTTAAGACGCTTGTTGAGAATCTAGCGTTACCCCAGGCTGCACCGCAACCCCCGAGCAGGTGCTTCCGTCGACTAGCCGAGGAGCGGAGGGCCAGGAGGCTGCGGAAGGTGAGCCATCCTTGGGCTCCTAGTCGAAAGAGGATTCAGAAGGGGAGGGCCCCTCAGATGATCCCAGAGGCCCCTCGAGATACAAACTGTCCCTGGAGGAGATAGACGATTTGTTGGGGGCAATTTATGCCACGCTCGATATTGAGGATAAAAAAACCCTTTCTCTACACGATCAGATGTATCAGGGTATGGAAGAACAAAAGCGGAGAGTTTTTCCCGTTCACGAGGTTTTGGTGGATACGATGAAGGAGTGGCAAGATCCTGAGAGGTAGCCCTTTTTTTCTAAAGCCCTCAAACGCTGATTTCCGTTTGATTAGGATCCGTCCGCCTTGTGGAACAAAAAGCCCAAGCTGGATGTGGCATTCTCCCAAATTGCTAGAAAATGGATTTAGCTTTTGAGGACATGGGGGTGTTGCCAGATCTTATGGATAGGAGGGCAGATTCCCTCCTTAAAAAATCGTGGGACTAGACCTTGTCCAATTTGAAGCCCGCTATGGCCAGCACGGTAGTAGTCAGGAACATAGAGTACTGGCTCACGCAGTTACAAGTGCACATCATGGCGGATTCCTCTAAGGATAGGATCCTTGCGTCTTTTCAGACGTTATTACAGGGGGTTGGGTACATTGCGGATGCTTCGGCGGAATCTGTGAGGTTGTCAGCAAGGTCAGCGGCCCTTACCAATTCAGCCCGTGGGGACCTTTGGCTAAAAACATGGCAGGGAGATATCGCTTCGAAAGTGAAGTTATGTGGCATTCCTTTTTCAGGTGATCTCCTGTTTGGCCCAGAGTTGGAAACGGTTTTAGAAAGCATGGCGGACAGGAAGAAGTCCTTTCCCCTTAAGCGGAAAATGCAGGATCAAGGGGAAGAAAATTTCGGACAGGTCCTTAGGCCAGAGATGCAGAAAAGGGCTTGGGGGCAGATAGGTAGGGGCAAAGGAGGAGTAATATTCCATCCTCCCGAGCAGCCCCAAAAGCCGCAGTGACTCGATTCCCCCAGTGGGAGGAAGATTGGGGGTCTTCCTCCCACGGTGGGAAGCGGAGGTCTCCAGCCCCTTTGTACTGGACATCGTGAGAAGGGGGTACCGCCTGGAGTTCTCAAGCCCACCGCCGCGAAGGTTATTGGTAACAAGCCTGCCCGGATGTCCACAAAAGGCTTCCGCCTTACTAGCTTCTCTACGGGAGTTGAGGAGCAAAAGGTAGTAGTGAGAGTCCCCAATTCAGAGATAGGGGAGGGTTTCTACTCACATGTGTTCGTGGTCCAGAAACCTTCAGGGGCGTACAGATTGATTCTAAATGTGAAAACCCTGAACGAGGCGATCCCATACAAAATATTTCAGATGGACTCAATTTTCACAGTTAAAGCCCTGCTTCCACCGGGGGCTTTCTTAGCCTCAATCGATTTGAAAGATGCTTATCTGCACGTACCCATCGCAGAGGCATTTCAGAAATTTCTCAGGTTAGCAGTTCAGGGTCAAGGAGGGACATATCACCTTCAGTTTCAGGCCTTGCCCTTCAGGCTCTCCTCCTCTCCAAGGATCTTCACAAAAGTTATGTCCGAGGTGCTGGTTCCACTACGGGTGAAGGGAATTTCAGTGGTAGCCTATTTAGACGATCTTCTGGTGTACGCAAGCTCGGAGGATCAGCTTGCGCGGGACATAGCGCTGGTGAGGAACCATTTGGAGAGTTTGAGATGACTATTGAACCTGGCTAAGTACAGTCTTCTTCCAGCCCAGAGGTTGACTTATCTGGGCTATATACTGGACTCCGCCTGTCAAAAGACCTTTATAACCCCAGCGAAGCTCACCAAGTTAGACGGGGGGATCAGACAGCTACTGGAGAGCCAGGGAATATTGTTGAGGCGGGCTATGTAGGTTTTAGGGCTGTTAACCTCGTCCACACCGGCAGTACAGTGGGCGGGGTTGCATTTACGTCCCCTGCAGCTGTTCATTTTGAACGTTTGGGACCGGCAGCAGCAGTCGTTGGATTTCTGGGTGCGGATTCCCACCAGGGTAAAGAGATCCCTTTGGTGGTGGAGGAAGACAGCCAATGTAACTCAGGGGTTACTATGGAATTTTCCAGTGGTCAGGGAGATCACGACAGACGCGAGCGCCCAGGGATGGGGAGCGCACCTGGAGGAGTTTGTGGTACAGGGTGCCTGGTCTCAAGAAGAGAGAGGGGAATCCTCAAACTGGAAGGAACTAAGGGCAGTTTGGAAGGCCCTTCGTTCCTTCCAGGATTTGATTTTGGGCCATCATGTTCGTGTCATTTCGGACAATGCAACGGTGGTGGCCTATGTGAACAAACAAGGAGGAACAAGAAGCGGGCCCCTCTGGGGCTACTATCATGGGCAGAGGTGAATCTAGCCTCCTTATCTGCCGTCCACCTGAAAGGGGAATTAAATCAGGTGGCTGATTTTCTAAGCAGACGGAAGTTGAGGGAGTCGGAGTGGGTTCTCAATGGGGAGGTTTACCAGACCATTGTAAGGAAATGGGGGTCCCCAGCCATAGACCTATTTGTGTAGCGTCAGAACACCAAAGTTCTGACGTTCTTCTCACTAAATCGGTGTGACAGGGCTTGGCCGGTGGATGCACTGGCACAGAAGTGGATTTTCCCCTATGTTACGCTTTTCCCCCGGTCGCCTTACTGTCGACAGTTCTGAGAAAATTCAGAACGGAGAGAACCTCTCTGATCTTAATAGCTCCGTATTAGCCCCATCGAGCGTGGTTCTCAACGTTGAGGACCTTAGCAATTCGACCACCTTGGGTTTTACCTCTACGGAAAGACTTGCTATCGCAGGGCCCGATCCTATGTCCCAGAGCAGAGAGATGGAAATTGGCGGCGTGGTTTCTGAGGAACAACTCCTGCTAGCGAATGGATTCTCAGCCAGGGTAGTGTCCACACTCCTAGCTAGTAGGAAAGAGGAAATCCAAGCCATCTACAGGAAGGTCTGGAGGTGTTTTAATGAGTTGTCCTCCAGGGCCTCGGCGGATACCTATAGCCTGGTATCAGTTCTGGAATTCTTGCAGGCGGGGGCCGATAAAGGGCTAGCGGTCAGCACGCTTAAGAGCCAGATATCAGCTCTAAGTGTTTCCCTTGAGTCCCCTTTAGCAAAGGAGGCATTGGTCGTTTTTTCAAGACAAGACCGCCGGGAAATAGACCTTTTCCAAAGTGGGATTTGTCAACGGTACTTAAAGTATTAATGGAGCTGCCGTTTGAGCCCTTAGTCTCCAGCTCCCTCAGGGCCCTCACGTTCAAAACAGTCTTTTTGGTAGCAATCACCACGGCAAGAAGGGTGAGTGAGCTTGAAGCTCTGTCAATCAGAGTGCCTTATTTTCAGATTTTTTTCAGATAGGGTGGTGTTCAGGACGGATCCAGCCTTTGTTCCCAAAGTGCCCTTAGATTTTCACAGGGGACAGGATATTGTTTTACCTTCATTTTGCCCCAATCCTTCGAGTGAGAGGTAAAATTTCACTCGTTGGATGTAAGAAGGTGTGTGCTCCTTTACCTGGATAGGACAAAGGAATTTCGTAAAACCGACTCATTTTTTATTTCTTTTGCGGGGGCTAGGAAAGGTCAAAAAGCCTCCAGACACACGGTGGCTAGATGATTGAGATTAGCAATAGAGCAGGCATATCGGGCCGAAGGTCTAGAGGTCCCAGAGGGCATCAGGGCGCATTCTACGCATGCCATGGTGGCCACACAAGCGGAACAGGCAGGGCCTCCCCGGGACAGATCTGTAGGGCTGCAACTTGGTCCAGTTATGGGACCTTTGTTAGGCATTACAGACCTGGTCTCGGTGCAAGAGCAGGCCTTCGGACGTAAGGTTCTGCAAGCAGTGGGCCCGTCCTAGTGGTGAGTACTCGCTTATCCTCTCAAGGTGCTGTCCTGAAAGACGAGAGGGGAAAATCAAAGTTGCACTTACGGTAACGCCTTTTCCGGTAGTCTTTCAGGACAGCACCAGTTACCCACCCTCTGTTGTATAATATTTATGAGTGATGTCTTATTGTGTTTTGTGTCTCATGTTATTTCTCCCCAGGTGACCGGAGGTACTATGCCAAGAACTGAGGTCGGAGGGGAATGACAGTGTTTTTATTTAGGGTGGAGATATTTCCTCAGGTGGGGGGGAGCCAAGGTCTCTCAAGGTGCTGTCCTGAAAGACTACCGGAAAAGGCGTTACCGTAAGTGTAACTTTGATTGTCTAAACAATTAGTGGATTGTGTGTGATCTTTAGCATAAATCACTTTGTACATTAGTTGTCGCGCAAATAAGTGTATGTCCTTGATGAGATCAAACTGGTCCAACCCTCTGGGTCAGACAGAAAGTCAGACCCAGACTGAGAACCTGGATCTCATCAGGAGATAATTCAATAGAGCAGATATTAATCACTTCCAGTTGGGTTTGAACATTTGGGGCTATGGAGTTGACAATTCCATCTGAGATGTCTTTCTTGGGTTCATGAGTGTCCCCCCCCCCCCCCCAAAAAAAAAAAACAATTAGGTAGGTTAGTGGGCATAAAGTTAGATCCACCATTGGAAGCTAGGATAGAATTCGTGACCGATAAAGAACCCAGATGGTAGTGAAGGTGAAGACGTTCTACACGTATTCTGCTTGGATTGAGACTGGTTTTGTTGTTCAACAGATTTTGGGCAATTAAATTGTGAAGTGTGAGTCCTATCACCATCACCTTTTGCATTTCTTAGAAACGCTGACAGTAGTGGAATCATGTATAGAACTTGGTAAGTGTGAGGAGTAGAAGAGTGATTAGAAGAAGTGTCGGAATCATTTGGGTCTACCACATTTGGAGCTGATCAGTTGGTTTGTCTAAAGTGTCTCCTATTGTTTGACTTGTGATTCCTATTGTTTGATTGTGTGATTCCTTTTATAGGCTTGGTCTAAGTCATAGGTCAGTCTATCCCTTAGAAATTTTTTTCTTTTCTTTAGATTGCAAAATCCCATTAATGTAATTTTCCAAGTGAGTTTTAAGTGTCATTTCCTTTTGAGAAATTAAAGGTTTTTTTTTATTAAATTATTATTTTCAGTACACCATTTTTGATTTTCAATATCCAAAAGGTTTCATTATAATGTGTATTGTTCACAAATGAGATCTATCATTTTAAATGACCATAACTATAGGTTTAATTCCCAGTTTGATCTTAAGTCTGCCTCAAGTTTTTTTAAGTTTGGGAAGATTTGGACCCTTAGCCCCCAAGGTACAATTTTTTTCTTTTTGATATTTTTCAAATTTTTTTTTGTGCCAAAAGACATGAGCTTTCTTTTTCCAACAGTCTTCGTAGACACACATTCTGTCAATATCTACCTCAGAAGCTGAAATAATTTGGGTCTGTTGAATCTGATCCATATAGCCATCCCATGCTGTTCCACAGTATTCTGCCATCTTTAAACAATCAGATTAGTCAATATAACCAATTAACAACACCATATATTGAAAAAAGTATTTGTTGAGTTCCCCTCTGATAGAAAGGCGGGGTTAAACCACCAAAAAAAAAAAAAAAATTGAAAAAGCAAGAATAGTTATGTTCAGAGGGGAGCTCAACGGCACCACATACAAAGAAAGAAAAAGGAGGAAAATAAACTCACATAGAAAAAGGAAGGTAAATAGGCCCGGCCCAGAGGGTTCACTGGCACGCATGTTTATCTTGCAGCTGCTGAATTATAGAGATCGGGACCACAACACTAAGTTGTTGCTATACTGTAAGGGATTTCTGGCAAGAAGAATTGCGATCGGGAACGCACATGCGCGAAAGAGATCCTGCGGAAGAATTGCCGGTTGTGCGCAGGCGCGCAGGAATGCACGATCGCGCACATGCACGCACACAGGCACGGTGAAGATTGGCGCCAGACGGGCTATTTAAGGAGGACCTCTGCTCAGGTTCAGTGCTGACTGGTATTCAGCTCCTCCCCCGTGTCCTGCTTGTTCCTGTACGATTCCTTTGTTGCTGACCCGGCTTCTTCCTGACCCGACTCAGATTACTTTCCTGCTCCTGGTTCCTGATTTTGGCTCTGCTCCTGACTTTGGCTTTTCCTTCTGATTCTGTACCACGCTGCCCGATTGTTGATGACCCCGGCTATCCTATGACCCTGCTCCTGTCCTGTGTCCTGGCTACCTACCTTGCTCTGCTGCACATCGGGCACTACACAGAACCTGCTCTGTCTGCTATTACGGTGCCCAAATCAGAGGATACTCTGCCTACCAAGGTCACCACCTGCAAGAGCCGCAAGCAACAACCACTGGCGCTATTGTCCCCCTGGTCCCTAGACTCCCTCTGTTCCAACCTCAGTGGGGTCAGGGCTAGTGACACAAGTGAGGCCGACCTCATCAATTCAGTCTCCCATCAGGTACGTGACAGTACCAGTCAGACAATGATGGAGTCTGAAAGGAAGGCCTCGCAACTAGGGGACATTTGCTAATCAGTAACTACCTTGTTCAACGTGATACACGACTTACAGAAAGACTTTGAACATCTGGAGAGTAAACTGCGAACCAACTCTAATGTCCTCATAGACACAGATCTCATGGCCAACTTTGATGCAGTCACTCAGAGACCACTATGATCTTTGAAACCTCTGCCCTACCGGAACCCCGGGTGCCTACACCTGAGTTCTTTACAGGGGACCGCAGGAAGTTCAGGACTTTTTGTAACTCCTGTGAGTTATATTTTTCCCTGCTCCCCAGGACCTTCTCGTCATCTAACACTAAGGTGGGATTTATTATCACACTTCTTAGAAATGAACCTCAGTCCTGGGCTTACCATCTCCGTGAACATGATCCGGCCCTAGCTTCAGTGTGCTTATTCTTTACAGCGATGGCACAAATCTATGATGACCCTTTCCGGCGACAAACCGCTGAAACTATGCTCAGTAAGCTACAGCAAGGCCAGAGACCTGTGGAAGAATAGGTCACTGATTTCCGCATCTGGAGTACTGATACCCAGTGGAACGAGTCTGCTCTACGCTATCAGTTCCCGAGTGGGGGTACCAACCAGGTTGGAGAGTCTGATAGCATGCAAAAAGAGGGGGGTTGTGAAAAGAGATTCACAAAAAAAGCGGCTACATTATGAACAGAATGTGATACTCAGAAAAATTTCCAAAAATTATGCTTTATTACACATACAAATTTGACATATGGGCAATCACCCTGGTTTACCATCACCTCAGTATGAGACAATACACACAGACCTAAAACCATATAAAATGACACCAAGACCGGTCTGAATGCATGTGCAACAAGGACAATGACTACAAGAGTCTAAAGTCCCTGTAGCACTGGCGCATAGGTGAACACTTCCCAAAGGAGGTGTATACAGAAATTATACCATAGGTATACCATAAAACATGTTATAAATGTGTAGACTATGCTACTACCAGAATGGTTATATCCCAAACAGGGAGTTTCAAAAAATTATACCATGGATATAAGTATCACATGTATGCAATACAGCAAGCACAGTATGCGTCAAAAAGAAGGCATGCCTCTAGGCCTATATGAGACAAAACATAAATGTCATATAAATGATGCAGTACATTCGTATGCCGGCACAAGTGGTTGGGGCCCATTCATCTGTGATATTACCAGCTGTTTCCTAGGGCTCTTGAATAAGAATATGCCCCATTTTTTACCAGGATGGAAGGATAGATGCATAAAGCAGCGCACTGCTTGAAATGGTTTCTTCACCACTGCATGTGGACTACACACCACTTTCTGTAAGAAAAACAAGACACATCCCAATAGATCTTCTGCCTGTTGAAATACATGTGGTATATCTTGTTTCCTATATAAAGCACCATGATGTCCCCATCCTGTAGTGAAACAAACAATATGTGGAAAGTCACTGAAAGAGCTTTCACTCTGTATAGGATATATAGGTCATATATGTCACATAGGACCATATATCTAGTGTCCTGCAACAGTCCACTCACCACCTGTGCAATGGATAATAGGAGAGGAAAGGATGTCCTTCATAGGTACTGCCATACAAGGCCAGGGAGGCCAAGGAACCACCGCTGACATCCGCCGATATACCGCGGGTTCCAGCCTCTTCTCGGCGCCTGTGCTGCCTAGGCTTGCCTCATGGCATGTGAAAATGGCTTCCTCCTTGTAGGTCAGCGTGCGTTCCACCTAATGCGCATGACCGGAAGTGACGCATCTGACGTATGACGTCAACGCGTTTCGCCGATGGGCGTATCTCACTCAGCTTCGTCAGGACCAATGAGACAACTGCATTTCAATTTCCTATTTATAGTGGGTTAAGACCCACCCATTTATGCAAAAACTAGCTTACAGCTATTCCCAATGGAGAAAAAAAGGGGGGCTAAATACTTAGCACAGCTGCTGGTCATTATTGAATACAATTAAAAAGCAGGCGACTAGAAGTATCAGAGAAAGGAAAGGCTTAGCAATTTTAACAATACATATATAAATCGAAAGACCATAGATTAAATATAATGATCAGTTGAGACATTACCACATTCTCACCAGAAGATGGCAATATTAGTGAAAGAATTACCAGGCCTATTCATTAAATCAAGTTCCTAAGAGTACACTGTAAGTTACCACAAAGCCACCACAAGATGGCAATATTGACTAAGGGATCTCATTATGAATTATTTTATCAAAGATACCCAGATTTCAAATGCCCATTTTATGGTATAGTTATTATTGGAGAAAATATACTCAAACTTATATCATGAGATCATCAATATTGTTCCCAAATGCGAAAAAAGGTTAACCTTAATTATTTAGCATATAATCCAACTATTAATGAAGACAGGAAAATGCCATAGGTTAGTCAACATATGGAAATATAAGGGTACATAACTATGTAGATCTATTTATCCAAAAATACTTGGAGATCACATTCCACATTTAACCCCTTTGGGTATAATGTATCAAGCTTATATATCCAATATTTCTCCTTTTTAAGCAATTCTCTGTCAAAATCACCTCTCCTTTGTGGAAAGTGCAATGCATAGAAACCTTTCACTTTTATACCATCCAGTTTACCTCCATGATATTTAGCATAATGTTGTGCAAGATTGCAAGATGGAGAGTCTGATAGACCTGACGATTCATATTGACCGTTGGATTCAGGAAAGGCAGGTTGAGAGGACTAACGGGAAGATTCTAATATGCTCTGAAATTGGGCCCTCTACGAATGTTGTTTCATCAGAATCGCCCACCAATCCAGCTAGGAGAAGTTTCTGGAGGCCACAGTTATCCCCAGCAGAACGCCTTCGACGGCAGAAGTCCAACCTCTGCCTCTACTGTGGCGATGCAGGTCATTTCATGGCTACCTGCCCGGCAAAATCTCATAAGCCCTCTCCCAACTGTTTCTACATGATGCACCCTCAAGGGGCAAGCCGGACGCATCTCTCTTTTCATCTGCAGCTACAGCTGGCCGAAAGGACAATCACGGTCCCAGCCATCATAGACTCGGGTGCTTGTAGCTGTTTTATGGATTCTCACTTCGCTAATCAAAACCAGATTATACTCCATACCAAAGCACAAAGACTTGCAGTTCATCTGGCAGACGGGTCTGGTATCAGTTCTGGCCCTGTAACACAGGAAACCGTGCCAATATTCTGCTACTCTCCTTCAGGACACCAGAAATTCCTATGTCTAGATATTATTACCTCCCCGATTTTTCCAGTTATTCTCGGCATGCCTTGGCTAAGAGAAATCTTCTTTCCTTCAGAATATTGTCTGACACACTGTACTCCTAATGAGACAAATGAGGCAACTCCTCTTCTCAGCATTCACTCTGATCCTGAAACCTTGAAACTTGTTCCTGTAGTATATCACGAGTATCTGGATGTGTTCAATGAGAAAAGTGCTAACACCCTTCCTCCTCATCACTCCTATGACTGTCCAATTGAGCTCCTGCCCAGCGCCGAAATTCCTTTCTGTAGAATTTATCCCTTATCCAAAGTCGAATTAAAGGCTCTCCGGGAATATATATAGGCGAAAGTTTGGAAAAAGGTTTTATTCGGCCTTCTACATCACCAGCAGGAGCCGGCATCTTCTTTGTTGAGAAGAAGGATCACACTCTTAGACCTTGTGTTGACTACCGTGACCTAAACAAGATAACAGTCAAGAATCGCTATCCCCTTCCACTGATCCGCGAATTATTTCAAGGGCTGCGAGGAGCATGCTTCTTCTAAAAACTGGACCTGAGGGGCGCTTACAACCGAGTGAGAATTCGGGAAGGTGACGAATGGAAAACGGCCTTTCGAACCCGATTTGGGCCTTTCGAACCCGATTTGGGCACTTCGAATATCTGGTAATGCCTTTTGGCCTCTGTAATGCCCCAGCAACCTTCCAACACCTGGTAAATTATATATTTCCAGACTATCTGGATCTATTTCTAATCGTTTATCTGGACGACATCCTGGTTTTCTCCAGTTCCATAGAAAGTCATAGGGATCACATAAAGAAAACTCTGGATAGACTACGCCAGCATCGCCTTTACGCAAAAGCCGAGAAATGCGAATTCGAGAGGCAATCCATCCAGTTCTGTTAAGGACCGACTGGCGGTAGCCTCTAGCGACCCACAGGCCGGAATCCCTCAGGACGCAGAATCTAAGCCTCAGTCTGCTGTTTCACCAGAGCCCCTGATGGTGGGGATGGACTTGAAGCAGCCTGAGACCAGGTCGCGACCCCTGAGTTCAACCAGCTGTGGTAGAGGTGGATTTGCCAGTGGTAGGTAACAAGTGAGAGCCAGATGTGAAGAGGTAGCGTGTAACGTAGTCAGACAGGCCAGGTCGGTAACAGCGGAGGCAGACGGTACAGATCAGCAGGCAAGAGGATAAACGGGTCACAGGCCAGGCTCAGCAACAGGAGGTCAGGTAAACAGGAGAAAGCAGAAGAATGGTCAGACAAGCCAGGGATCAGGGCAGGAGAGAGTCACGATAATCCGGGTCAGGCAGGTTCGGCAACAAAGGCAATCTCAGGTACTAGGAATAGGAACACAGGAATAAGACCATACGGCAATGTGAGCATTGCAAGAGCTGGTTTAAATAGCCTGCCCGGCACTGACAGGCGCACCTGGGTCCTAGTGCCTGCCAGCACTGTCATTGGTCACAGGCGCGCCTGGGTCCTAGTGCCCGTCTGCCTCTATCTCTTGTCGGAATCCTACGCATGTGCAGATTCATGCGTCGTGGCAATCTTCTCGTTTCCTGACAAGTTCCTTGGGCTTGTGATCACTTCTGAGGGCATCTCTATGGACCCCCAAAAGGTGTCTGCCATCTTAAAATGACCCATCCCAGGAGACCGGAAAGCAGTGCAGTGCTTTATAGGATTTGCAAACTTCTATAGGAAATTTATCAAGAACTTTTCTGGAATCGTCGCACCAGTGACACAGCTCACCAGGCAGCATATTTATATTCCCTTTAAGTGGACTCCTGAGGCCCAAATACCTTTTTTTTGCACCTATCCTGAAGCATCCAGACCCCGCTCTAGCCTTTATTCTTGAAGTGGATGCTTCGGAGAACGTGGTTGGAGCCATATTGTCACAAAGACAGGGACTCAAATCCCTTCTGCACCCTGTCGCATTTTTCTCCCGGAAATTAAGTGTTTCTGAAAGGAATTATGATGTGGGAGACAGAGAGTTACTACCCATTAAGGCAGCATTGGAAGAATGGCGCTATTTACTGGAGGGAGCATCTCATCCCATTCTCATCTTCACAGATCATAAAAACCTAGAGTACCTGACAACGGCAAAACGCCTCAGGCCACGACAAGCAACTACGGATACCATCCCTCCTTTCTTCCAGAAATACCAGTGGAGGCTGCTGTTCCGGCAGTACAAGAAAGGATGGAGTTCCTCAAGAGGAACGGCAAAATTTTACAAAGGACGATTTCTGAAGCTCGGGTGAGCAACAAGAAAGTTTTTGATAGAAAGAGAAGGGGCAACTTGGAACTGAAACAAGGGGATAAAGTCTGGCTATCCACGGCTAATCTGAAATTAAGTTGTCCATCAAGGAAGCTTGGTCCAAGATACCTGGGACCACTTACTATCAACAGAAAGGTGAACCCTGTGGCTTTTGAATTAGAATTACCTACTAACTTGAAGATTCACCCAGTATTCCATTGCTCCTTCTTGAAACCACACATCCCAAGTGGGTTCCCTAACCGGAATTCGGAGGCGCCTGCTCCACTGCTGGTCGAGGGGAATCAAGAGTATGAGGTTGAGACTATCTTGAATTGTAGGAAGAGGGGCGGACAGACCCAGTTCCTCATCAAATGGAAAGGTTATGGACCAGAGGATAACTCCTGGGAAACATCCACTAATGTTCATGCCCCGCGGATAGTTCAAGCCTATCTCCGTCTTAACCCTGAGAAAAGAGCCCTAGTGGGCATCCGGAGGCTGCCCCTAAGGGGGGGCAATGTAAGGGATTTCAGGCAAGAAGAATTGCGATCGGTAACGCGCATGCACGAAAGAGATCCCGCTGAAGAATTGCTGGTTGTGTGCAGGCACGCACATGTGCACATGCACGGCAAAGATTGGCGCCAGACGGGCTATTTAAGGAGGGCCTCTGCTCAGGTTCAGTGCTGACTGGTCTTCAGCTCCCCCCCCCCCGTGTCCTGCTTGTTCCTGTATGATTCCTTTGCTGCTGACCCTGCTTGTTCCTGACCCGACTCCGATTACTCTCCTGCTCCTGGTTCCTGACTTTGGCTCTGCTTCTGAATTTGGCTTTTCCTTCTGATTCTGTACTGCGCTGCCCGATTGTTGATGACCCCGGCTATCCTATGACCCTGCTCCTGTCCTATGTCCTGGCTACCTACCTTGCTCTACTGCACATCGGCACTACACAGAACCTGCTCTGTCTGCTATTATGGTGCCCAAATCAGAGGATACTTTGCCTACCAAGGTCACCACCTGCAAGAGCCGCAAGTAACAACCACTGGCGCTCCTGTCCCCCTGGTCCCTAGACTCCCTCTGTTCCAACCTCAGCGGGGTCAGGGCTAGTGACACAAGTGAGGTCGACCTCGTCAATTCAGTCTCCCATCAGGTACGTGACATATACACTGTGGAAACGCAGAAGCTGCGTCTGTCTTTGGACTCAGTCAAAACTACTATGCGGGCCAAGGGCATTAAATATAATGTGCTTTTTCCTGCTAAATTGCGTGTGATTTATGGAGCAACTGTACACTTCTTCACTGCACCTAAGGATGCAGCAGTCTGGCTGGAATTGTTGCCTGTAAAGATTACAATACTCCCTGCTACATTGATTTGCCCGTGCCTCCTGTTTGTGGAGCGAGGCTCTCCCTTGTGAACTTCGGGGGCTATGACCCGTCTGTAAAGCCTAGGATCTTCTGATCGCACTGCCAACGATTATTCTCTGCTACTCGACTGTACATTTCCTTACCATCGGGGGACGTTGCTTCTGCATACAGTTACATATAGGTCACCTGTTGCCTTTGTGCCTACCTGATGGGATATCATGTTTGTGCCGCTGGCTTGATTTAGGAGACTGTGACTCATGTTGCCTTCTGACGTTCCAGCATCCTCATGGAGTGGTGAACTTTGCTACTCTCCTCTGGTTGGGGTCCGGAATTGTGCCCATGTCTTTCACCTAGTTTTTGGCTACTTCAGGGCATGTTATGGGATCCAAGCATCTCCCAGATTTCTAGGTGATGTGTGGTTGGGGTGGTTGGCCGTTGAGACTACTTTTCAGGGCTATGGCACACTTATTCTGTGTGATTGGCATGTTATCTGGACTTTCGCCCCTGCTCTGCCCCAGGTGCTTTAATCCTCTTCATTCATATACCTCTTCCACGATATGGCTAAGCTAACTCTTGTCTCCTGAAATATCTGTGGCCTTACTTCAGCCGCGAAGAGATTGCTGGTATTTGCCTATATCTACAGACTTCACCCCCATATCTGTATCCTGCAGGAGACTCGCCTCATGGGGTCTCGCATACTGAGTCTTAAAAAGGCCTGGGTAGGCGCCCACCACCACATTACATATTCCAACTATGCAAGGGGAGTTAGTGTTTTGATACATAGGTCTTTACCAATTCAGCTCTTGGGGGTGAAGATTGACCTGGGGGGCAGGTATGTTCTCCTTCATGCTTTAATAGTGGATATCGATTTTGTGATAGTGGGTCTTTATTTATTTCCACCTGCTGATGTTACTCTTCTATATACGCTTATGCAACTGAGTTCAATATGGTGTTGTTAATGTATTGATTGCGGGTGATTTTAATTTGGTGCTTTCGTGGGAAGTCGATAGACTCCCATCTTCTGCTGCCTTGATGCCGGTCCTTTGCCAATGGGCCTCTACTTTTGCTTTGATGGATGTTTGGCGGAACTTCCATCCTTCTGATCATGAATATACATGTCATTATACCACTCATCGATCTCTATCTCGTAAAGATCTGGTATTTGCTTCCTCCTCAATTCTATGGCGGGTGCTCTCTGCTGAGATCCTGGCCAAGGGCTTCTCAGATCATGCCCCGGTCATTATCTCCCTATGCTTGACTGCAGATAGAGTCCGGGGACTGTGGAGGTTATCCAGATATTGTCTCGGATCCGACGGTCCAGGAATCTATTCCTGAAGCCCTTTGTGAATACTGGTTGCATAGCAAGGATTCCGCTGGCCCTCTGACAGTGTGAGACTCATTTAAGACCTGGTTTAGAGGAGAATATGCCTCTCGTATAGCTACTGTGAAGAGATCTTCTGTGCAGTCTCTGGACTAATTAGAGGCAATGGGAGGCAGATTATGTTGCACATCCTGACCGTGACCACTATTTAGCTTGGCAACAAGCTTTGGGGCCTTTTGTTGATTTGACTAAATAATCCCTTCTTTCCACAGCTCTAACGATGTTTGAGTATGGGGACAAGACTGGTAGACTGTTGGCCTGGCTGGCTAAAGGACAATTTGCTGTCACGCATATTGGTAGAATTAGGGGGCTGAATGGAAACTTCCTGACAGTATCAATGACAGATTCCTACAGTACTATAGCTCGCTGTATTCTTCCAGGGTCACCTATAGTGCAACTGACCTCTGTGCTTATCTTGATTGTATTGATTTTCCTACCCTTTACTCGGAGGCGAGGGACACGTTAAGCAGTGACTTTTTTCTTGAGATGCAGGTGGCATTGGGCCATATGCAATTGGGGAAGGCCGAAAAGCTGCGTTAGTATTGATGGGATCCCAAGCAAGTTTTACTCACTCTATCAGAAGCTGTTGGCACCTAGGCTCACATAACGTTTTGCTCAGTTTACCCCCCTAGGCTTTCCACCTGGAATCTAAGTCAGAGGCCCTTATTGTGTTAGTTCCCAAAACCAGGCAATGACCCTGAAGATTGTGCCTGACCGATCTCCTTGATCAATGCTGATGCCAAACTCTTAGCCAAAGTTTTGGCCCTTTTGAAGGTGTTGGATGATCTTGTTCATGTTGATCAAATGGTTTTTATGCCTGGGAAGGGAGCGGACATTAATGTTCGTTGCCTCTTTCTTAAGTTGGCTACTGTAGCAATCATGCACACCGAGATGGACGCGGTCATCCAACTTGTTAAGAATCTTCCATTTTGTATCATCTCTCTCCCAAATCAGGCTTCCTCCTCCAATTTCCCCCCTCCCTCAGGAATGTGGTCTGTGTGTGTTTGCTGAGTTCAAAAGGCATAGGCCCCAGTGGGAGAGCTCCAGGGCTGTAAATCCCACACTAACTAGGTGCCCCTCTGTCTCCAAGACCCTTGCTGGAGAAGGGGTCATCATGCTATAAACCAGCCCTCACTGAGTTTCAAAAGACATTCCAGGTGGTCATAAAAACAGGCTTACATTTTAAAACCCAGTTTTCCATATAATTTTATATCTCCAAATAGGAAATAATTACGCAAACATCGAACACATATTCGGATGGCTCACTGTAAGACAAGTTGCCGGGTATATTACACCCCCTATCTGACATACACAGGAGAGCAGACAATTATATCTCCCTAACCATTCAAGTAGATATTTCATATCTAACTGTTCAGCAGATGATTCTGGGTATTAATCTACTCGTGGATAGAATGTTATATGTACCGAGGAAAAGTTATTGGCCATAGTATAATTTGTGAAGGTTTTGGTCAAAGCCTGAGCTCCCCGCCTACACAACCCCCTCCTCAAATGAGGCGATTGGTTCTCTGAGGCCGGGAGACACCCTGTGGAGTTCCTAGAAAAGTTAAGTTGAGCTGAGTTGAAGAATTCTCCCTTTTTAACATCGGAACCAACTTTGGGAGAAAACGCCCTTTTGCTCAGAAAACTGCTTAAATAAAAATGGTGTAGCGCTAAATAAATACTACCATGTGCATCAAAAATCAAATAGAATGTATATAAATATATAAATAGATACATACCACCAATTACCGTGTTAACTTATAAAAGTGTCAACATATAAAAGTGATATATAATACAGTGCAACCACAGCAATGAATGTAAAATGATTCCCCCAACCTGGGGGATCAAATAAATGTGGACAATATGATTCCTATAGAAAATCACAGTGCATGTGTACAAAAACACACTCAGTGATAAAAATAAATGTCCAATCTAAATAAAAGTCCACACGCTGCACAAATAATACTGAATAGTGCTCCACAAAAATATAACGTGCGTGTAAATTCAGCACAACGTGAAGTGAATCCAGTGCCAAACAACTTGTGAATCCAAAAATAGCCAAAGTGCCCCCTCACCTCCTTACAGTGACCACAAGGGCCAGCTTGCTTTAAGGGTAAGCCACGCTTTCCCAGGAAAAGCCTCCTCACCACCAGATGGACCCTCCTGGATACTCCCACAGACTAATGATCCTCCTGAGTTCTCCAATCCCCTGGTACTTTTACATGGTCATTCGCCCACAAAGGATCATAACAGAGATCCTCCATAGTGTGAATCAGTATTTATTACTCCAATAACCAAGAAAAATACCCACTCACATGATAAACAGCAATATCCAGCCTTTTCCCATACTATGGGTGTATATGCATGGTTCCGGGTGATCCAAGATGGCCCCCACGCCGGAACTGACGTCACCGCACACCGGATGTCAAGTCACCGCATACCGACGTGTTGCGTCACGATCACCACATGACTTCTTCAGGCTATCAATTGCGCGAGCACAATTTCCTACTCCCCCTAGATTGGAGACTGATCCAATAGAGGACATTCTTTTACAGGAGTCCCTTTCTAAACCTCTTTCTTCCCTCTATTTGGCTTTCCTCAGTGTGGAATCTCCCAAAATGTATAGGCTGTGAGAAAAATTGCAGGAGGACATTCCCACTTTGGATAGGGAGTCCTTGGAGCAATGTTTTAAGGATAGCTCCATATTGGTTATCTCCTCCAGAGATAAACTGATACAAGCCAAATTTTTGCACAGAGTGTTCTACATGACTCAGAGACTGCACAGAATATACCCACAGAGATCTGACTATCTCCGTTGTCACTCATGTGAAGGCACTTATTTTCACATGTTCTGGTCCTGCCCTAGAGTGGGGCAGTTCTGGACTAGTGATGGGCTGCATGTTCGAGTTGAACATGGGCCGTTCGTGTGT
This sequence comes from Staurois parvus, assembly GCF_062004578.1. Classification (NCBI taxonomy): domain Eukaryota; kingdom Metazoa; phylum Chordata; class Amphibia; order Anura; family Ranidae; genus Staurois; species Staurois parvus. The sequence goes on from NW_028318930.1 coordinate 558,639, forward strand.
TCGGCAGGCTATTCGCCCGCAGCAGCCCACAATGCACTGCGTTAGGTCAGGTGCAATGCTTCGGCCAATCACAGGGCATGTGATGTCATCACCAGATTTAAGAACTGTCATCGCGGTGCAGTTGTCAGATGGCGGGAGTCAGCGTTGAGGGTGGAGCGGATTTTTTTTTCTTTCAGGTCGGCGGTGGCAACGGGCATCATGATTGACGTTGGATCTACTTCGGGGTACAATTTTTTTATTTTTAATAAAGGACTTGTACAAGACTGTCTCCTGTCTTTTTTTTTTTTTTACACTACTTTTTTTTTTTTTTTTTTTTTTTTTTTTGTGAATGGGTAGTGGTACCATGTACCGCATACTCATTCACATGGGGGGGACCTGGATCTGGAGGCCCCCTTGTTGTTCCGCAGACCCCCACAACCACTGGCCAGGGTTCTGGGGAAGAGGCCCTTGTCCCCATCAAAATGGGGACAAGGTACTTTGGGGGAGAGCGCCCCTTCCCTAAAGCACCACCCCATGTTGAGGGTATGTGGCCTGGTATGGTTCAGGAGGGGGGGCGTTCACTCATCCCCCCCCTTTCCTGATTTGCTGGGCTGCATGCTCAGATAAGGGTCTGGTATAAATTTTGGGGGGGACCCCCACGCCATTTTTTTTAAAAAATTGTTGGCGTGGGGGGTTACCCTTAAAATTCGTACCAGACCCGAAGGGCTTAGTATGGATGAGAGGGGGAACCCTATGCTGTTTTGTTTTTTTTTTTCTTTTTGTCGGGCAATGCCAGCAATTCTTTTGACATTTAGGTGAAACATGAATGAATGTTTCACTACTAAAATACCGCACAACTTATTAATATAACTCATGTGGTATTTTAGTAACTGAGCAGTATCTTACCACATACTCCGATGCGGTAAGATACTGCTTAGTAAATTGTCCAGGTGTTCACTTTTATCACCGCCCGTCTACAGCTCTCGCTCTCGCTCTTCCCCGAACTTGCATTGTTGGGTTTACAGGACGATGAGCAAAGGCCTTGCTATACTAAATTACTCCTTTCTTAACTATTGTACTATGCAAAAAAGGAGATACTGTGTAATTGGACCCCCCCTTCAGTGGCCTCGTGGGAAGCTTCCATTAATGCAGTGTTACCTATGCACAAATTGACATATATTAATGGGGATGTCCCATAAAGTATGATACAGGGCACTTTTACCCCCTTCCTGCCCAGGCCAATTTTCAGGTTTCAGCGCTGTCACACTTTGAATGACAATTGCGCGGTCATACAACACTGTACCCAAAATGTTATTTTCTTCACACAGCTAGAGCTTTCTTTTGGTGGTATTTAATTACCACTGGGGTTTTTAGTTTTTGCTAAATTAACAAAAAGACTGAAAATTTTGAAAAAAAACCCCACGTTTTTCTTTTCTGTTATAAAAGTTTGCAAATAAATAATTGTTCTTCATAAATTTAGGCCAAGATTTATTTTGCTACATTTCTTTGGTGAAATCACCCAAATTAGTATTTATTATTTAGTCTGTAGGAAAGTTATAGAGTTCACAAAGTATGGGATATATCTGAAAATTTATCAATCCTGAACTACTGACAGCCAATCTAATTTCTTGAAGTCCAAGAATGTCAGAACAGTACAGATATCCACCAAATGACCCCTTTTTGGAAAGTAGACCGTCTGACGTATTTTATAACAGGCATGGCGAGTTTTTTTGAAGTTGTAATTTTTTCGGAAAACGAAGAAATTAAAAAAATGATTTTCACTTTTTTTTTTTTTTTACTTACTGTCATCAGTGCAGTACAGCATCATGATATAACTGGCATGGTGGTGATCAGGGACACTGACTGGTGACAGTACGGAAAAAAAAAAGTATAATTTTCAATTTCTTTTTTATTTTTTTAATTATTTTAAACTTTTTATTAATTTTTTTTCTTTTTTAAGATTTTTTTTTCATATTGCACTATGACCAAAGTAGTATAATGTTACCTTATTAACATTGTTCTACTTTGAGGAAGTGATCAGTATTTTTTTTTTTTTTTTTTTTACACACATTGCTTATAGCAAAGAAGTACTTTGCTATAAGCAAGCATTTACCTGAATGAAATCGATTCATGTGATTGGTCACAGCAGGTGACGTGGTGGTGGCAATGGGGCCGGTACACAGATCTGTCATCGGCCATGTCTGAGGTACACGGCCGGTGACAGAATGCACCGCAGTGCGGGCATGCGCAATGCGCGTTCCGGGAAAGACGCCATATGGCATCCACCCGGAGGGATGAGCTGTTCGCCAGGCCAGGCGGCAACTGGATGGATGGCACAAACAGCATGTTATCTTGTTATTGTTTTTTAAATTGGTTGCATTGACCTTGACTGTGTGATTGGTACCTTTTTTCTGGGAGTTTTCTCCCCCCCCCACCTCCATAATGTGAGTCCTCTCCTTCATGCATTTGATAGGTTGCACTGCTTTGATTTGTATCTCCTGTTACATATGCTCAGATACTGTTGTTACACTGTACTGCCTTGTACTGTTTTGTATGTTGCTATTATTGTACTATGCCATTATTACAATAACATTAATCCAGGATGTTAAAAAACTGCAGAAGCTGCACTGGCTGGTGCTGTCTGGTCTACATGTATTACCCGTGTTCCTGCATCTGTTCTTATTTTACTCCTGTTTTTGATATGGCTTGCCCTGACAATGCTTGAATGCTACCTGCCCTGACCTTGGCTTGTTTCCTGGACTTTGCTTTCTGCTCATCTGCCTGCTCCAAGTGTTGCTGACCTATGTCTGTATCCTGACCATTCTCCACCTCCCATCAATGCCTGTATCTGACAGTCTATTGCTGACCTCGCTTGTCTGACCATGTATCTAGTTATATGTCTGTCCTGCTCTGCACGTTACCGGGCTCCTGCTGATCCTTCACCTGCAGTGTGCTGCCAGATCTCCTGCAACACACCAGCTATCTGCCAGGCAACTGCCATTTGCCCAGAGTTTAGGTACTTCTGCTGTCCTGGCCATTTTACCCACCACTGGTGATGCACCTACTACCCATCACTACAGTCGGGGGAACATATTAAAGGAACTCGTACGTCACAGCACTCTTGCGGCCACTATCACAACATCAGTGGTCCTTGAGCCAGGGCTGTAAGAGAGGACTCCCTCTATAATTCCAACTCAGCAAAGGTACTGTCACGTACCTTGTAGCAAACACCTCGCCGCCCTCACCCAAGCTGTCAAGTGCTTGCATGTGGGATACCTCCAGCTGGAAGAGTGTGTGCAATCCTTAGCCACATCTGCATGTTCTGCCACAGCTTCTGTTTCTTCCTCTGCTGCAGCACAAACAGAGACTGCTACAGCACCCACAGTGATGATGCTGCCTCCTAAACCCAGGGTTCCCACATCAGAGAGGTTCTCAGGGGATCAAAGTAAATTCAGAGTGTGTCAGCTATACTTCTATTTGCAACCATGGACTTTCTGGATATGGACAGCAAGCTTGAACAAAGATTTGCCCAGTTTCATGCAGAATTTCACGCTTGCTCTTTGTTCTAACTTACTTTCCATGATGAAATGGCAAACGTGGTAATGCATGTGGTGAGAATAACACCAGTTGTACAGCTCCCGATGGCACACTGACGTATGAAGGTTGGTGCTCCCCGTGCCTGTGCATGCAGCCTTGTGTTGCCACCTGTTGGCATGTTACAAAAGTAGTCTCAAAGCCTTTTGATACCACCTTGTATCTGTTGGTTATGTGTTATAGAAGACACTGGTAGTGATGAGGCAGAACTATGACTTTACTTGTGTGGCTTAAGTTGCAAACATACAGAATACATTTCAGTAATGTATAACAGCAGACATCTTCTTGAAGAGAGAGAGAGGAAGAGAGAACCAACAAGTTTTACACATATGCACAACTAATAACCTTAGTGTACAGTGCCATCTACTGGTCAAGTGATAATAACATACAATACTATATATAGTACATTATAGTACATGCTGTTGCATTCCCAACAGTATCCAATTCTTGGGATTTCCACAGAGGGAATTAACATGGACCCCCAAAAAGTCTCTGCTATCCTAGATTGGCCTGCTCCTACAGACAAAAAGGGGGTGCGTTTTGTGGGGTTTGCGAACCTATACAGGAGATTTATCATCGCCCCCCATCACACAACTGACCAAGGTACATAGCTGATTTCATTGGAACCCCTGAGGCGCAGGCTGCATTTTAAATGTTGAAGGGACTTTTCACATCAGCCCCTATCCTAAGCTACCCAGATTTGTCTTCGCCATATGTACAGGAGGTGGATGCATTGGAAACCGCACTAGGGGCAGTTGTTTCACAACGCCAGGGCCTCAGGGATCTAATGCACCCTGTGGCCTTCTTTTCATGCAAGTTCTCTCTGATGGAGAGAAATTATGATGTGGGGTTAGAGAGCTTCTTGCCATCAAAACTGCCCTGGAAGAACAGAGGTAGCTACTGTAAGGGGTGGCACATCTGATACTAATTTACACTGATCTCAAAAATCTCAAATACCTAAGGACTGCCAAACCTTTAAAGGCACGCTAAGCTTGATGGACTTTGTTCTTCTCGAGATTTGTATCCCATATTACCTATTGGCCTGTCAAGCCAGATACACTTTCCCATATGTACTATGACCCAAAAGAACCACCTGTGCCAGATACCATACTGTCTGCATTTCATTTCTTGCTGTTACATACTGATCTGCTTTTGAAAATTAAGCAAGTGTCGGTGGGGGTTTCCTATTTTCCTTGTATTACATTGGTGCCTAAAAAAAATTGTTATGGCGGGAGGATAAAGTGTTTGTGCCAGAAAATGTGCAGGTAGCTAGGTTGAGACTTTGTGTTGTTGACCATCCCTTGGCAGGCCCCTTTGGTGTCCACAAAACATTGGATCTAGTGGGATGCACATTCTGGTGGCCAGACCTGGAAAATAATTGTAAGGAATATGTAAACTCATGTGCCATCTGTACCCAGAGCAAGACCACTAGAAGCAGAGCCTGGGGTTTGCTCAAACCCTTGCCAAATTTTGACAGACCATGGAGGAAGAGATCTATAGACTTTATAGTGGAACTTCCTCCATCCGAAGGGTGCACAGCTATTTTCGTGATGGTGGAACGATTGTCCAAAATGGCTCACTTCCTTCCTCTGAAAAAGCACACCACCTGCCATGGAAACCGCTTAAGTGTTTGTTAAAGAAATTGTGAGACCTCATGGGGTGCCTGCAAATATGGTCTCAGATCTTGGGGTGCAATTTACTTGGTGCTGTGTGAGGTCCTAAAGATCGAATTTTCTTTGTCCTCTGCCTACCACCCATAAACCAATGGGCAAATAGAACTAACCAGCCACTTGAGCAGTACATTTGATGTTTTACATCATTCGTCCAGGATTATTAGGAATCGCTGTTACCATTGGTGGAATTTGCCTACAATAATGCCAATCATCCAGCTACAGGACAATCTCCATTATTCACCAATTATGGTTTTCATCCTTGCTTCCTACTTGACCTTCTTCCAGAATCCACAGTCCCAGCTGTTAAGAGTACAGTGGACTTCCTCAACCGCAGTAATAAATTGCTGCAGGCATAAGCAGATAGCAAAAAAGCATTTGTCAAGAAGAGAAGGGGGAACCTGACTCTCCAACTAGGTGGCCGAGTATGGCTTTTTCCAGTGAACCTGAAGTTGGTGTGCCCCTCAAAGAAACTTACACCTAAGTTTGTGGGACCGTTTCTGGTGCAAAGGAAACTTAACGAGGTATCATATAAGCTTGTTTGTGCCTTCTTTCACACCCACCCAGAAAAGGAGAGCCAGTTGGGCATCCGGAGGTTGCCCGTAGATAGGGGGAAATGTCAGGGAGGTACCAGCTATAGTGCAGGTGACGGCTCAAGGCTCATTTTGCTGTGCATAGACTTGCATGCACCCGCCGCTAGCTGTGTGCTACCAGATCTCTTGCACCTGCAACACATCAGCTGTCTGCTAAGCACCTGCCGATCACCTAGTTAATGGATCGCTGCTTCTGCTGCCATCTGCTGTCTTGGCTGTCTGACCTACCTTTGGTGATGCACCTACTACCCATCACTACACCCTCGTAGCCACTTTCACAACATCAGTGATCCTTGAGCTGGGGCTGTAAGAGAGGCTTCCCTCTACAAGTCAGGCTCTGCTACAAGGTATGTGACACTATACCTAGCTTTTGTGAGTTATTGATTGACTTCTGTTCATCCGCCCTGTCAGATAACAGCCACTCCATCAGTAGCTGCAGCCAAGGGCTGTAGCACTAACTTCTGTATTCTGACAGCTAGGGAGTCTTCTGGCTGTCAGAATACAATAGCACAGCGGGGAGGTTTCCCTCATCCAGCTTGAATGTGTGGATAGGGGAATCTGTTAATTTTTTTTCTTGTTCAGCCCATTGGCTGAACGAAAAACTGAACCATGTAGTCTGTTCACTCTATTTTTAATGTACCCTCCACCCCAAATTAAGAAACACATACAACAACCTAATTAAGGTGGCAGGAGATGGTGATATTGAGGTAAGTACAGATACGTGAAAGGGGGAGTTGGTCTTCTTTGAACCAGGTGATCCAGAGAAAACAAAATCAAAAGTGTATACTTACTTTGCCTGTGCCCCATCATCACTTCTTTTACAATGAGAGGCACAATACTTGACACTTACCTGTATGGGTACCATGTAACCTCCACTTCTGTGACTTTGGTCAGGTATAGAGCCAATTGCTAGACCCAAGCACTGTCACATGAAGGAGAGGGTGATGTCACTGACACCCTTCAATGACACCGGGAGTCGGGAGGGCCCTTCGCAAAGACATTGTCACTTTCTGTGCTTTTCCAAGGTAACAGTGTCTCCAACATAATGACATCAAGACAGTACTCTTCTGATGAGCAGTACCCCAAAACGTTGCTGTATTGCAGATCTCTGTCTGCAGTTGGTATCCACATACATATTTTCTATATTCTTAAAAGTGATGTTACTCACTGTATACACTGCGCCTATTTGCTGTTGTACCCACATTATACTTTGTATTTACAGCGCCCCAAGAAAGATTCACAGATACATGTAAACCTCAGGACAAAATATACAGTGCATTCATAAGTATTCAGGCCCCCTTCACTTTTTTCAATTTTGTTATGTTGCAGCCTGATACTACAGTTGTTTCAATTCATTTTCTCATAAATCTACACATAGTACCCCATAATGACAAAGTAAAAACATAATTTTAGAAATGTCTGTAAATTTATTAAAAAGAAAAAACTGAAATATCACATGTACTTAAGTATTCAGACGCTTTACGCAGTACTTTGCTGAATCACTTTTGGCAGAAATGACAGCCTATAGTCTTTGTGGGTATGACACGACAAGCTGTAAGGGAATTCCCCTGAGACGGCTGGTGAATAGACGTGCACATGTGCACAGAAATGCACGATCACGCACATGCACACGCACGGTGAAGATTGGCCCAAGACGGACTATTTAAAAGGTGCTTCTGCCTGTGCTGAGTGCTGACTGGTCTTCAGCTGTTTCCTGCTCGTTCCTGTGTGATTTCCTTGTTGCTGACCCGGCTTGTTCCTGACCTGACTCTGAGTCCTCTCCTGCTTGATACTGGTTCCTGACTTCGGCTCTGCTCCTGACTTTGGCTTATTTATTATTTGGTACCTCGCTGTCCACCCATTGATGACCCTGGCTATTCCTTTGACACTGCTCCTGTCTCCTATCCCTGCTTCCTGCCTTGCTCTGGTGTACACCTGGTGATCCACCATACCAGCTCTGCATATTACTACTGTGCCTGAATCGGAGGTTCATCAGTTCTCCAAAGTCTCCAACTGCAAGAGCTGCAAACAACATCTGCTGGCGCTCTTGTCCCCCTGGTCCCTAGACACCCTCTGTTCCAATTCCAGTGGGGTCAGGGCTAGTGACACAAGTGAGGCCGACCTCGTCATTTCAGTCTCCAATTAGGTACGTGACACAAGCTTTGCACACATAGATTGGGGGATATTCTCCCATTCTTCTTCAGCTTAGTCAGGTTGGATGGGGACTGTTAGTGGACAGCCATTTTCAGGTCTTTCCAGAAGGGTTCAATAGGGTTCAAGTCAGGGCTCTAGCTGAGCGCCTCTAGGACATTCAGAGTTGTCCCTAAGCCACTCCTGTGTTGTCTTGGCTGTGTGCATAGGATTGTTGTCATGTTGGAAGGTGAACCTTCAGCCCAGTCTGAGGTCCTGAGCGCTGTGGAACAGGTTTTCATTGAGGATATCTCTGTACTTTGCTCCATTCAGCTTTCCCTCAACCCTGGCCAATCTCCCAGTCCCTGCTGCTGAAAAACACCCTAACAGCATGATGGTGCCACCACGTTTCACTGTTGGGATGGTATTGGGCAGGTGATGAGCAGTGTCTGTTTTCCTGTAGACATAATGTTTATAATTGAGGCCAAACAGTTTGATCTCAGTTTAATCAGACCAGGGAATCTTATTCCTCAGTCTGAGATTTCTTCAGGTGCTTTTTTTGCAAACTTCAAGCGGGCTTTCATGTGTTTTGCACTGAAGAGAGGCTTCCGTCTAGCCACGCTGCCGTAAAGTCCAGAATGGTAGAGGGCTGCAGTTGTGGTTGTTCTTCTAGAACTTTGTCGCATCTCCACACAGGATCTCTGGAGCTCAGTCAGAATGACCATCGTGTTCTTGGTCACCTCTCTTGCTATGGCCCTCCTCCCCCGATTGCTCGGTATGGCTGGGCAACCATCTCTTGGAAGAGTCCTGGTTGTACCAAACATCATCTATTTGAAAATAATGGAGGCCACTGTGCTCATCCACAGGCCTTCCCAAGATCTGTGCCTAGCAATAATTCTGTATCTGAACTCTTCAGGTAGTTCCGAACTCTTCAGGTAGTTCCTTATGACCTCATGGCTTTTGTTCTGATACAGTATGCATTGTCAGCTGTGAGGTCTTTTATTGAGAGGTGTGTGTCGCCTTTCCAAATCATGTCCAATCGATTTAAATTATCACAGGTGGACCCCAGTCAAGGTGTAGAAACATCTCTGCAACACTCAAGGGAAATGGGAGGCGTCTGAGCTACATTTCAAGTGTTGTTGCAAAGGGTCTGAATACTTATGCCAATGTGATATTTCATTTTTTCCTTTTACATTTATTTGCAAATATCTCTAAAATTATGTTTTCACTTTTGTCATTACAGGGTATTGAGTGGTAGATCATGAAAACAAAATTAATTTAAACAACTGTAGTATCAGGCTGCAACATAACAAAATTGAAAAAAGCGAAGGGAGTCTGAATACTTTATGAATACACTGTACGTTTCTGTCTGATCCTACCTTAAAGGAAAACTTCATGTAAATAGTTGAGGACTACTTAGCAACCTGCAACTGTTGAGACAATAAACACTTTGCTCAGTATGTAACATACAATGCATTGTAGAGGGTTCAGTGGTTAGGATTATGTAACACAGTGGCTCTTACTGTGCTAGTCAAAGAAAAGAAGAGGTGGTCAATAGGAAAAAATGGCCAGCAACACTGGTAAGTGGGAGTAAAAATTCCTGGCGTCATTGGTCAGTAGAAGAAAGAAATGTCCCACTGTTGGTGGTAGATGAATATAAAAATGCCTGGCATCATTCAGTGAAAGAAAAAAATGTCTGGCATTATTAGTCAGTGAGAGAAAAAAGTTTCCAGACTTCAATGATCAGTGGAAGAATAAACATCTGGTGCCAGTATTCAGTGGGAGGAAAAATGCCAGTGTTAGTGGTCAGAGAAATACCCAAGCATTAGTGAGAGGGTAAATTGCTCTGGCATCAATTGTCAGGAAAATGGCATGGTGTCAATGGTTGTAGAAAAAATACCCTGGGTTCAGTTGTTGTAAAAAATGTCCTGGCATTAGAGTGAGAAAGAAAAGTTATGGAGCCAGCTGGAGAAGAAAAAACTGCTCCATGTCAGGAAGAAAAAAATGCCTTGCCATTGATGTTAAGTGTGACCAGCAGACTTCAGCTCATAACCCCTTCCCATATCATCATCCTCCTCTTTCTTCTTTTATCTCTTCAGTCCTCACCTCAGCCCTCTTTCCCTCCCTATTCCCTACAGACCTCAGATCCAGCCTCTTTCTTTTTTTTTTTTTTAAATTTATTTAAACGTTTGATTTTCCAATATAAAAACATTTGCAAAAATATTTCACATATACATATTTCCATTTACCCCAATATTACCCCTGCCCACACCCACCCTCCCTCCAACCCATTTTCCCCATCCACCTCCTGTTTCCCAAACTATATATTCTCTCATATTTATCTATCTATCTCTGATACTGCTCTTTCTCGGATTCTCAGTTTAGGCTCTCTCCTGATTTCTAAGCTTCCCCCTCAGTTCCAACCAGTTCCATATATCTTTCAGATGTTTTAAATGTCAACCAACTACACCACGTTTTCTAAATTTTTCCATTTTATCTTCTTCCGTGTGACAGAGCTCCTCCATCCTATAGATATTTTCAACTCTATTTATCCATTCGTTTATTCTTGGTGCTTCAGGAACCTGCCAGCACTTGGGAATCAAACCCTTAGCTGCACTAATTAAGTGATAAAGTACCCTATTTTTATATAATTTTGCTGGGGGCTCAAAGTTATAAAATAAACACCTCCACGGATCTTTCTGTACAGTTATCCCACATATTTCCTGAATGTATTGCATCATTTCCCTCCAGTAATCCTGTATTTTTGGGCAACCCCACCATATATGTGCCATTGTACCCCTTTCTCCACATCCTCTCCAACACAAAGGTGAAGTATCTACTTGTTGCCTGTGAGCTACGTTTGGGGTAATATACCATCTAGTTAAACATTTATAATTCATCTCCATTGTGCTCATATTTGTCACCTCGTGTTAATTTGAAAACCTTATTCCATTGCTGTGCATTCAATTCTGTTCCAAGCTCTTTTTCACATTTTTCCAAGAACCCAGGAGGATCAGTTCCTTCCATAGCCATAAGGATCTTATAAATCCTAGAAATGACACATTTTGGGGTTATTTTTTCATTTAACAATTTTTCAAATGGATACATAGCCTCCAACGTCCTCACTGGTTGTGGGAGACTTGAAACAAAATCGTATAGTAGATAGTACCACTACTCATCAAATGTGATAAATTATTTTTCTTCTTTAAATTTTAAAAAGTATGCAATTTCCCTTCATTCAATATATCCCTAAAACGTGCATTCTTATCCTTTATCCATTTCCAAAAAATATTACCCTTCCCCGGGGGGAAATACTCCGTTCCCACCAAGGGAGTCAATATTGAATTGCGTTTCCATCCTTTCTGACTATACATTCTATCCCATATACTCAAAACCTTCCTTGTCAGTGAGCTAATATTAACATCCAATGTGCAAAACTTATGTGGTATCCATACAATCTTCTCTAACTGTGCCTTACTTAACCCCTTGGCACCGGCGCCTCTAAGGGTTTCAGAAGCTGGGATGCGGGGTTTGGGGTCATGCGCCTACCGTGACGCTGTGTCACGGCGGTCACATGATCGGGAAAGGTCCCGATCGAAAGAGGAGATCGGGACCTTTCCGTGAGTACTGGACATGTCTGCTGGGAAAGCACAGAGTGCACGCTCTCGGCACATACGCTCTCTTTAATTGCACACAAATGTGTGGCAGCTCGCCGCCAAGAGGTTAACATCCCTTCCATATTTACCCATCCTTTCCCTTGTGAATTAAATGTCCAATCTACTATTCGTGATAAAATCACTGCTAGATAGTAATTCCTTACGTTAGGTAAGCCCATACCTCCATTCTCTTTTACTCTACACAAGACCTCGGTTTCTTATTATTTGCCCAGATCAGCTTCTCTTTCCTCTTTAACGTATAACTAAAAGCAAACTTTTTTTTTTTGTTTTGGATAGCGTGGATTAGAACACCTGGCAGGTTTTTTTTTGCTACCTCCACCCATTAGGGTCCTTTCACACGGGCATTCCATATGTCAGTTTTTTCATCTGTCTGTTTACGGATTAAAAAATGGACACCCATGTATTTTTAAGGACTAGCGGATGTAAACGGATGATCATCTGTATACATCCGTTAATGTCAGCACCCATTAACAACCCTATTTTTCTTCTGTAAACCCATAACTTATGAAAAACGGATGTAAACAGACAAGGCGCTTTCCCAGCACAAAGACTGGGGTGTCAGTGAGAGCCCCAGGTTCCGTTCTAATGATCGGGACCTGGAACTCCCAATTCCGGGTCACCTGATCACTGTGATAGCCAATCAGAGGTTGTCACTGTGAAGCTCGCCCCTCTCTCTGAAAGGGGGAGAGAGATACATTGTATCTCTGTCCTTTTCAGAGAGAAAAAAAAAAGTGTAAAAAAATAAAAATACCTAGATCAAGGTTTGATCTAGGTCCGTGTTAGGGTCAAAGGTCAGGGTCAGTTTTTGCTTGTTTTTGTTTTTTTGCTCATTTTTTTTTAGTTTTTAAACTACTCTGCTGCATATGAGATGTGTCATCAAAATTTACCGGCAAGTGCTAACAGAGATCAGGCCTGATTCTTCGAACACTGCGGTTTTGTGAGCAATGTACCAAGTGACAGTGACCTACTGACACTGTACTTGCTGGGGGAGAAGGGGGGGGTAAGCGTAGGGGCTAAATGTAGGTGCTGGCAGATGCCGGGGCTGATCCTGCTAACGCTGCATTTTTGAGGACACTATACTAATGTGAACTCTGGTATAGTACTGATCTGATCAAAGATATTAATCTGTTCAGACACTATACTAGCAATGGAGGTTTATTGTGTATGAGCGTGTTCCTGGCAATCAAGGGGTTAAATGTGATTACTGGTGTACTGCAGGGCAATCTGACGCTATCTGAGAGGGGAGTGAAAACCACAGGAGCATAAATCACTTGTGTATATATATATATATATATATATGTATGTGTGTGATTTTGCGCACCCGTGCCACCTTGTAGCAGTATTTCAGCTATAGGGCGGTCAGGAAGCGGTTACAAAAGCGGTTTGTGTTATGGTGTTGCGTCACTTTAACTGACAATTGTGCAGTCATGTAACGCTGCACTAAAATGAAATTAACGGTCTTTTTTCCCCACGAATTGGGCTTTCTTTCAGTGGTATTGTGGTCCATTAGCTGGAAAATCTTTGCAGGGTGCAGCTGGGCATGGCATTGTTACGCTGGGGGTCTGACGCCACGTTCGTCACAGTGAACAGTGCAAAAAAAACCCACCGACACTGCACTAATGGCACTGGGGAGGAAGGGGTTAACACTGGGAGGCAATGAAAGGGTTAACTGTGTGAGGGGAGTGTTTCACTAGGGGGCGGGGGGGTGTGCTTCTCTGTTACACACTGTTCCAGAAGGCTGTGCCCAGGGATCCGGAACAGTGTGTTAAATACTGACAGGGAGGAGAGCTCCACTGAAAACAATGCAGCCTTCCTCCCTGTCAGTGTTTGCCAGTAATCACCGGCCGGGACCTGGTGATTGACACTCACGGCCACACACCTTGCGACCACCCCCTACCCTGAAATGCAGGATCACGTTTATATACGTGATCCTGCGCACAGAGTCTGCCTTGTAGCAGTATATGTACTGCGGGCGGTCCCGTAGTGATTAATAGCAAAAAGTCAAAAATATTGTTTTTTTTCTCAAACTTGTTGCTTTTTTTGTTTTTAGCGCAAAAAATAAAAACCGCACAGGTGATGAAATACCACCAAAAGAAAGCTCTATTTGTGGGTAAAAAAAAGTCTGTAAATTTCATTTGGGTGCAGTGTTGCATGACCGTGCAATTGTCAGTTAAAATAACGCAGTGCTGTATTGCAAAATTTGGCCTGGTAAGGAAGGGGGGTAAATCCTCTGGAAGGCAAGTGGTTTATAGTCATGCTCATCTTTCCCCCTTTCCTGGCCAGCCAGACTGCTTGCAAAGATAAGAGTTGGTGTGGATTTTTTAGGGGAACGTCACACTTTTTTAAAATGTTATTTTTTGCTTGGGGTTCCCTAAATAACATAACCAAAATAGTTTTTTGTAGTTCTCCTTGAAATTCATATCAGACTTGGTATAGTTGAAGGGAATCCCCAGCTCCTTTGTTTACAAAGAGAACAAAGGAGCTGGGAGCTGTCATTTTGCTTGCAACTTAGTGTTACCAAACCCAGGACCGTGCATTCACTATATCTGGTCTCCCACGGTACACACAATGTGGAAGTGCAATGATTTTAGTAAATATAAACTGCTAATTATCTTTTCTCATCAGCAGTTAGAGCAGTCTTGTGACATCTATCGGTGTCGAGCAGAACGCTGGTTAAAGCTTGCAGGAGGCGTTTTCATTCTCCTCTCACTGTCCTATGAGACTGCAAGACCCCTGGCCCTCTGTCTCGACTGTGCTGGTTGGCTCTGTACTGATCATATGTACTAGCAACACACGCCAAACTGAGCATGTGCAGCTTTTCCCCCAAGGCTATGTTGTTCCAGTGGAAGAAGGGGAGGATCAGAGAAGACAGCAATAAACAGCCTTTTTACACAGTGCAGAGGATTAACCCCTTACATTCCACAGTGAGTATAACAAGCATGCTTTACTACATATACAGATTTGATTTAATTGTTGTGGCTTTAAACACTTTTTTTATTCTTCCATGCCATTTGTTTGACAAAAACTGATTTTAACACTTGGCACCTATTGACTTTAATGGAGTTCGAATGCAGCACTCGAATTTAATCATGTTCATTACACCTACTTTAAACCCAACCCAGCTGTGTTCACCTCATCACTAGTAAGGATCAGTATTAGAGAGCTTGCAATGAGCCAGTCAACTCACCAATGTATGTTCTAGGACTTCCAGGACACATTTTTTTGTCAGGGAAGCAGACAAGACAGGTTAACCCTCACAGGGGTTTATCTCCGCTTACGTTTACCTTTCTCAACATGTTACACCTTTATTTAGGGTGTATCATGTTGAGCAATCCCCTCACCCCCATGATCCGCCATCTCCTTGTTGCAGTGGGCTGGTGACCTTCTCCCCATACCTGCTTCTCCCCATACCTCACAATTTGAAAACAGCATGGCAGAGTTCTATGAATGAACATCTACAGGTGCTGTCAACCAAGCTGAAGGTTTGTAGTTCTCAGCGAGCTGCAAGGGAGCTGGTGAGCACTCTTAGCCCATTGAGCTTCCTGGATTTTAGTAACTGCCTGCCTGTATCAGAGGTACAGGTAGACAGTGTACTGACAGTCTGCAAGAGCCTGACATTGCACCCGTGATTTGCTGATAGCGGGTGAATTGCTTTACAGGCTCCCAAGAAAAAAAATTTTTTTTTTTACCTGCAAAAAAACTGTGTATTATTATCCACTATCCATTACATAGACTTTTATGCTGGCCAGCAGACTCAGAAGAGGGGGATGCATAACAGGGGTACAGGAGAGAAACAGCCAGAGTGTAATGCCTGGTACACATGGCTGAATGAAAACATTTTAGGAGCTCCCAAGGAGGTTTTTGGACTAATTATGTGATGTTAGTATAAAGATCTCCCCTCTGAGCTCTTGTGTTCTGACAGGGGGATCCACATCCCCCCATCAGAACACACAAGGCAGCACTCGCAGTCACTTGCTGTGAACGCTGATCGACAGATGTTTTTCTGGCATGCCCGTTCTGCAGAAGCCAGACGTTCAGCCCGCTTCAGTCAGACAGGCTGCTGTACACACGGGCCAAATGTCGGCCGGTTTCTGTGGAACTGTCCTATTCTCGCCGACATTCAGCTCATGTGTACCAGGCATAAGCCTAGGAGTGAACCCAGGGACAGGGTTCAGGGAGATTTAGACTGAAGGAACCTTGGCTGCGCAAGGTGCTGATCCCTGGAGGGGTCTGGGCTGCAAAGAGAAAATTACACATGTGGCTGCGGGGATCTGGAATTAAGGAGATTACCTACTAATTTTCATAAATCAACTGAAAATCTCAGTTCTTTACTTGCGCTAATTTGAAGACGAAATAGAAAACAATAATGTGCAAAAATATATATTTCTTAATAATAAAAAATCAGTGCAAAAAATGGTAATTAAATATAATAGGTGATGATGAATAAATAAATCAAAATAGCAGTGCAATTGTTCTTTTGTACATATCTAATCCTCGAACGTCTCTGCCTGGTTTCTTCCATCTGTTTCATCGGTTTTCTGAGGCCTCCAGTCTTACGCTCAACTCATCTAAAACTGTTGATTAAATATCTCGTTACCCGATTCAGAGGTTCGCTGCTGCCGGGAAAACTTTGATTTTCAGTAGGCCCCTGGTTCTCTCCCCTATCTGGGGATTCTCCTTACGAAATCTTTCTCGACGCTATACCGGGCCAACTATCTCCCGCTTTTCAAACGACTTAAAAATGACTTATTAGCCTGGCAGGATATTTCACTTTCCTGGTTCGGTAGAATTAATTCTATTAAAATGACCTTCCTACCTAGATTATTATACTATTTCAGGACGTTACCAATTCTGATTCCTAAACGAGAACTAGTCTTACTACAGGCTGCAGTCTCCAGATTTGTATGGAAGGGAAAGCGCCCTAGGCTGAACAAATCTACCTTTTCTTTGAAGAGGCATAGCGGTTTGGGACTCCCTAATCTTTTCGCATACTTTCAGGCGGCCCAAATAGCACAACTATCTTGTACTACGGCCAGGGGACATGTCCCCCAATGGGTTGGGATTGAGGCTCTTTCGTGCCGTCCATATGCTATTGCTACTCTTATGTGGCTTCCCAGTAGATTGCGCCCTCCTATTTTGTGTCCTACTCTATCCTATTCTTTGTCTGTGTGGGATAGATGGCGAGCTCGTAAACCTTTTTTCTCTCCGCATACCCCATTGGCTCCGGTGTTTGGTAATCCTGAGTTTGCCCCGGGTTTATCTTTCGCGAGGTTCCAATGGTGGATTAATAAGGGGTTTCTACGTATTGGGGATTATTTGGATGGGGTTCGTCCTCGGTCTCTTCATTATTTTGTGAATTTTTGTGGGATGCCTCGTGGAGAGATATTTCGTTACCATCAACTTCGCTCTTTTATTGCTAGCAAACTTAGACTACTCACGGAACCTTGTGCGCTTACTTCCCTCGAGGTCTCCTGTGGGGCAAGTGGGATGATGCGAGGTCGCTTGTCCATTGTTTATGCTTTGTTGGTTGATCCCCTAACTAAATTATCTTACATGATTCTATGGGAACGGGATTTAAATAGTTCATTAGATTTGGATACCTGGCGGACTGCGGCCCATGCCCTATCGAAGATTTCGATTAACACTGATCTTGTTGAATCTAACTACAAAACGCTACTTCGATGGTATTTGGTTCCTGCTCGCCTAGCCATAATGTATCCTTCCGTTTCATCTGGCTGTTTCCGACGCTGTGGTCAAGAGGGTACCATGTTCCACGTCTGGTGGAAATGTCCAGTCGTGAGTAGGTTCTGGATCCGCATATTTAATTTTCTTTACTCAGTGACAGGAATTAATATCCGTAGATCGCCGGAAGTGGCCTTGTTTAATATATTACCCTCTGATGTTCCCAAAAAATCGATTAAATTAATTTTATATATCATATTGGCAGCTCGCATTACCATAGCTAGGAGTTGGAAACAATCCTTGATCCCGCTGAATAGAGTGAAACAAAAACTCAACTGGATAATGGTTAATGATAAACTGACGAGTATTGTCACTGATGATGTGTCCAGATTTGAGAGGACTTGGGATCCTTGGATTAATTATATTACTGTTTTGTGAGTGTCTGGCAGCTGACCCCCCCCCCCCCCTTATAAATTTTTTTTTTCTCTTTCTTTCACTTAAGAGTACTTTCTTTTTCGTCTCTCTCTTCCTCTCTTTTTCTACTATTCGTTGAAACATTTTTTTTCTCTGTTATTTTTGGTTCATCTTGGTTTCATTATTGTTTATTGATCTATGAAACCTGTATGTTTTGATGGCTATGACATTTTTTATGTGAATTGTAATGCTATTGTCTGCTAATCTTTTTATATACCTACCAGTGTTATGATTATGATTCTACATCTTGTTCCGCCATGAGGGTGGGCCCCCCTTTTTTTTTTCTCTTTTATTGTTTGCCATCTTGTTTTACGCTTTAATATGCTTGTTTCTCAATAAAAATATTGAAATATAAAATAGCAGTGCAATGATGTAATAAAAAATAACGGTTAGAAATTCGAACCAGCAATTATTTTCAAATATTAATGAATTAGGACTGTCTAGAAATGCAGCGTAGGAAACTATCAATAACTCAGCAACATAGGACAACGGCTATGCAAATTGACCACGTGATCTCTCTACAACCAGATATTCAAAGCTCAATGTGTATTTTGGCATGAACTGATTTAGAATACCATATACAGACCAATCCAATAAGCTGAGAATCTGAGGACAAGAACAAATGTATTGAAGTTGGTAGAAAAAAAATGTCTCTCGTCAGCAAGGAGTAAAAATTGGAATAAGCAGCAGAAAGTTTCTTCTTTGGCAAAATAGCTTCTTTTAAAAATAAGTTCTTCAAAAATAGCAGGTTTCCAAAAATAGATTCAAAGTCAGCAGGCAAGATTTCAATGTAAGTTTTTTTCTGTTTTTGTAGATTTTCCAAGTTCTCTCCAAGTTGTTGTTTTTTTTTAAATTTGTCCTTTCTTCATGAGAGTCTCGTATATGTATATATATATGTGTGTGTGTGTATATATATATATATATATATATATATATATATATATATGTGATAAATGTCCATGGTCTTGTAAGACCTCCCATGGTATTTGACGATTGGAATGCCAAAATACCATTTATTCTGGAAGTTCTTTACCTGTCCATTGGGGGCAGTCAAGTACCATGAATGAAATGGTGATCTTAATGATGACTTTTATCTGAAGTATGTTTCTATTGATAAAATTATGTGTCCTGTTGAGATATGAAAATGGCTTTTCCCAATATCTCTTTTGAATAAGGTCCATATATATATATACAGTCAGGTCCATAAATATTGGGACATGGACACAATTCTAAAATTTTTGGCTCTATACACCACCACAATGGATTTGAAATGAAACGAACAAGATGTACTTTAACTGCAGACTGTCAGCTTTAATTTGAGGGTATTTACATCCAAATCAGGTGAACGGTGTAGGAATTACAACAGTTTGCATATGTGCCTCCCACTTGTTAAGGGACCAAAAGTAATGGGACAGAATAATAATCATAAATCAAACTTTCACTTTTTAATACTTGGTTGCAAATCCTTTGCAGTCAATTACAGCCTGAAGTCTGGAACGCATAGACATCACCAGATGCTGGGTTTCATCCCTGGAGATGCTCTGCCAGGCCTCTACTGCAACTGTCTTCAGTTCCTGCTTGTTTTTGGGGCATTTTCCCTTCAGTTTTGTCTTCAGCAAGTGAAATGCATGCTCAACCGGATTCAGGTCAGGTGATTGACTTGGCCATTGCATAACATTCCACTTCTTTCCTGTAAAAAACTCTTTGGTTGCTTTTGCAGTCTGCTTTGGGTCATTGTCCATCTGCACTGTGAAGCGGCGTCCAATGAGTTGTGAAGCATTTGGCTGAATATGAGCAGATAATATTCCCAAAACACTTCACAATTCATCCTGCTGCTTTTGTCAGCAGTCACATCATCAATAAATACAAGAGAACCAGTTCCATTGGCAGCCATACATGCCCACGCCATGACACTACCACCACCATGCTTCACTGATGAGGTGGTATGCTTAGGATCATGAGCAGTTCCTTTCCTTCTCCATACTCTTCTCTTCCCATCACTCTGGTACAAGTTGATCTTGGTCTCATCTGTCCATAGGATGTTGTTCCAGAACTGTGAAGGCTTTTTTAGATGTCGTTTGGCAAACTCTAATCTGGCCTTCCTGTTATTGAGGCTCACCAATGGTTTCCATCTTGTGGTGAACGCTCTGTATTCACTCTGGTGAAGTCTTTTCTTGATTGTTGACTTTGACACACATACACCTACCTCCTGGAGAATGTTCTTGATCTGGCCAACTGTTGTGAAGGGTGTTTTCTTCACCAGGGAAAGAATTCTTTGGTCATCCACCACAGTTGTTTTCCGTGGTCTTCCAGGTCTTTTGGTGTTGCTGAGCTCACCGGTGCGTTCCTTCTTTAAGAATGTTCCAAACAGTTGTTTTGGCCACGCCTAATGTTTTTGCTATCTCTCTGATGGGTTTGTTTTGTTTTTTCAGCCTAATGATGGCTTGCTTCACTGATAGTGACAGCTCTTTGGATCTCATCTTGAGAGTTGACAGCAACAGATTCCAAATGCAAATAGAACACTTGAAATGAACTCTGGACCTTTTATTTGCTCATTGTAATTGGGATAATGAGGGAATAACACACACCTGGCCATGGAACAGCTGAGAAGCCAATTGTTCCATTACTTTTGGTCCCTTAACAAGTGGGAGGCACATATGCAAACTGTTGTAATTCCTACACCGTTCACCTGATTTGGATGTAAATACCCTCAAATTAAAGCTGACAGTCTGCAGTTAAAGCACATCTTGTTCGTTTTATTTCAAACCCATTGTGGTGGTGTATAGAGCCAAAAATGTTAGAATTGTGTCGATGTCCCAATATTTATGGACCTGACTGTGTGTATATATATATATATATATATATATATATATATATATAAATATAAAAGTTGATTTAGCGAATCATCTTCCTTGTGTCTTTATGTTTGACCTTTGTCCTGAAAATGGTAGATCTTCATATAATATTTCAATAATTTGTTATGGTATTAAATCAGATCTCGCACGTTTAACTCCAGTCCATCCTGTGATGTATGTCATATCTCTCTCTACATCTTGATGTAGACACATGTGTTGTTGCATATTTGTTTTGAAATATAGCTTACTCCAAATCACAAACCATCTCATATGTCCTTATGACTTCATGATATTCAGTTGATCCTTTTGTAGTATCCAACTTTATAAAATTGACCTTGGTGTCATAGTGTATACTGTACATATGGTTTCAAGAATATTTCAGTTGAGTTATATGCCAGCCTTTTGTCACATTAAATCTTTCCTCATGAGCTGAGTGCAAAGTTCATGGAGATATGACTTAGGAAGTGTCCAGTTAACTGGCCTATTGTCTGTTTAATCACAGTAAATTTTCCCTAAGACATTTACCTCAATTGATCAATTCCCGGGATATTGACCTTCTGTTCTGAATAGGCAATTGTGACATCCTTGAGGTCTTGTTTGGCTAGTAAATATTCTGCAAGGCCTTACATTGTTTCTGTCCGGTCTCGCAAATCTGTATGTAAAGAAGAATAGAGTCACACAATTGTCATTTATGCATATTTTTGCTTAAGGTTTGCGGTTCCCAAGGTGGTAGGTTATATGACTATTGCAAATCTAAATAGGTTATTGACACTCCTTGTTGGGGTTTCCTCATCAGGCAGACACTTGGTCTTGCAAACTAGCTGACAGATAACAGCTGGCCTTATAACTGTCTTTTGAGGAATATTGTTTTCTTTAATAATGAATCAAAAATCACTACACATCTTACAGACATTCGGTTAGGTAATTTTTACTGAGATTTCTTAAATTATCTAACTTCTTCTGTAGCATATAGATATTTAAGAATTATCCAAATTGTAAGATTATATATCCATTAGGACTCAAACTAATTATAATGTTGAAAACATATCTATAATATATACCAATCTGTATTAATTGTTAAAACAAGTAATATAGATAAAATATGTATGTATATGGAATAGAATATAGTAAAATAAAACCCAAATTACTTAAGCAAGCAAGTATTAACTTCATATAATAATAATAGTTAACCTTTTTTTCCCCTGACGAAGCCACCTGGTTAATGGCGTAATGTGTGGGGGCGGAGCCTAGTGACGTCATTGCCGGCTTTTTACTGAGCCGGAGTTTTGAACTGCAAATCGCTATGTTACTGCTTCTGTCATGTGAGTGACACTCTGGAATTATTTTATGTGGAATTAAAACAGTATTACACTATGGGAGATGTCTTATGTTCTTTCTATATGTGGAGTTAAGCTGAGAAGAGTCCCGTCTATACTGTCATTGAAGGGGTGCCTGTCATCAGCTCCCTGCTGCCATGTAGAGCATCGTTTTGGAGTTACCATGCTTGATTGACCTGTGTTAATTTATGGTTCCACAGTAGGAGGTGAGCGGCCATCCATATATATTTTTAGGTGGAGGAACATTGAGTTAAGGTGGAGCACTGTGTTTTTCAAATAGACTTTTTTTTTATCCGGAGCACATCATAGTGATTTTTCACCATTTAAGCACTTTATATGTATAATTATATGTCATATTTTGATTGAACTATCACGTTTGAATCTGTTTATGGACTATTATGTCTATATGAGTTAGCGCAACACTATTTATGAATAATACAAATGACATTTTTGATTAAAATAGCCCCGTCAAATAATAACACCTTATTCATTGTAAAGTTTAATATGAACTCTTTTCCAGACGTTGTCCTTTGTTCAATCGAGACATGGAATCCTCAATCTTACAACTGGGTATCATGTCTAATCTTTATCTTGTGGCTGTCCGATACAATCATGACCCCCTCAAATTTATAACCTGGGAATGTATGCTGTAAGAAACTTGGAATGTCTGCTGTTAGAAAATTTGTTCAGAAACCATGAAAATAGAATATATTAATATTATTATTATACGAGATTTATATAGCGCCAACACTTTGCTCAGATATAATGGGAGACAATACAGTTCAATACAGGAGGGTTAGGAGGGCCCTGCTCCTTTGAGCTTACATATAAAGAACAAAATGGCTTCCAGCATGCCTATGTAGATATGATAGGTTCAGGCCTTCTGGTTTATTTCTGAATGTTTGCAAGGAGCCCAGAGCACTGTGGGCTGAGCTTCCGGAGAGCCCGCTTGACTGTGGGTTCTGTGGAATAGAGAAAGACAGGCGCCGCAGGGGAGCTACTGTGGCCGAGTAACATAGGGTGGAGCCAGAAAAAGAGGGCTAAGCCGTTTGCACAGTCCTTTACCTCTAATGAAATCTGATCCAGGGATATTTTCACCTATGGAGGTACAGTCTTGAGAGGGAGACCTAGTGTCAGGAATGGAGTCACTACTGGTGGTGGGACTCACCTGCCGTGTGGGCTGCAGTACCAGGGCTGGCCAGCGGGTGCTCTCAGCAGCCAGAAGCTCACTCCTGCAATCAAGTCATCACCTGAGGCTAATTGCAGGAGGTGTATTTAAGGAGTAGCCAGGCCTGCAGTCAGGGCCTTGGTGTATAGTTTCCCTTGGCCCCTGTATCCTGATCCTGCCTGCTTGAATCCTGACTCTGCACGAACTCTGCCTGTACCAACCTCGCCTATTCCTGACTACTCTTCCACCTGCTCCTTGTACCTTGCCTGCCCATTTGCTACCGACCCGGCCTGCCCGACTACGTTTACTATTGTTCTTATTGTTATCTGTTGGAGGTTTGGTTTGTTTGCACTGTGTTTATGTTTAGTCTTGCACTGCGTTTATGTATTGTTTAGTCTTTAATAAATTGTATTGTTTATACTATACCTGAAGCCTGCATTTCCCTGTGTCAGTCCACACATCTCTGGTCATACCTGGAGCCTTGACATTACACCAAGGCCATTCCTGACCAGAAGTGGCTGCACAGGGAAGCCATCTTGGCTTGTTGTTGTGAAGAATGCATCCGGAGGAGGTTATATACTTGTGTCTGCTAGTCTTAGATGACAGAGAATATGCCTATCAGACGCTGCAGGAGTATACCAGGGATCAGCTGCTAGAGTGCAGAGGGGTCCTAGTAGATCAGGGCACGGAGTTCTCTGAGGTGCAACCATTGATTCAGGCTTGTGTTGAGTTGGCTTCATCTAATACCCCTGAAAGCAGGAATGACTTTCTTCCACCATTCAGTGTGGATCAAATAGAATCACTGGTATGGTTGTTAGAGGATGATCCGGATTGCTTCTGGGAACATTATTCAGCATGTTCACCACATGTGCTAGTGGAGTGTATAAACGCTGTGCAGTCTTTGGTCAGACAGGCTATGTGTAAGCTGAGTTTTGTTCAACCAATACTAAAGTCCTGGTCAGACTTGTTACACCCAGCCTTAGTCAGCTTGCAACAAACCAGTCCTGCTTCTAATCATTCCTCTGCTCAAAGCTCTATTCCTGCATTCCCGACAGCACCCCCAGTTACAGCGCAATATACCCTGTTATCTACCACATGTCAGTACCCTGTTCCCGCTCGCTGCACCTATCCTGCCTTTAACCCTGTAAAAAAGGCCGCTGTAGCAACTTTTCCCTCCTCTGTTCCATCCTCCAGCTCTTCTCTGTACCCAGCTATTCCATCCATTTACAGACCTGCATTTACTTGCAGTGCCCTAGTAACTAAACCCAAGAAGAAGCGAAAATTCTTTCCAACCAGTACCATCCTACCAGTATCCAAACCGGTCAGCCTGCTGTCTGAGAACCCGCCTTCCGTTGTTCAGCCTGATGCCCTGATGCCCCAGTGTACGCTACCCAGCCTGATGACCCGATCTGGCCTGATGCGTTTTTGTATTGTATTGTTTATACTATACCTAAAGCCTGCATTTCCCTGTGTCAGTCCACACATCTCTGGTCATACCTGGAGCCCTGATACCTAGAGCTCTGTGGAATTCCTTTTGGCAATTCTGGCAAGCTTCAGGATATGACCATGCTAGAGACTTTTGGGGACAGTACGGCCTACTCATCTGATCCATCTGGACCATAAGAGCAAACAATGAGGAACAGGCTGCACCTAGGAGGACATAACTAGACAATTTCCCTTCATGTAAAGATTGATGGAGTGATAGTCAGTTAATCAGTCAACCTGTAATTATCAATGAGTGCTGTGAGGCAACTATTAGACAGTTTGCCTCTAGACAGGCTAGGATGACTTATTAAACTCAGTAGCTCCTTAGAGGTGTAAACCTAACAGTTCTTTCAAGGACTAATACGGTATTGGTCAGCAGCAACTCATTTTTTTTTCTTTTATGGAGGGCCTTTCTTCAGTTATAGCAGTGCAATTGAAATAATTAAATTCATAGTTTGTTAAAGTAGATATAAACCCAAGCACTAATGTCTCATATAAGCTTTTTTAATTAGAATATTTTATATCTATATTTACTTTAGGGTCATTTCTTTTTCACACCCAAAAATAAACACACACTCCCAAGGGAGTCATGTTAGCTTTAACATGTAATGTTGCTTGGAAAGTCTTTTTTTTTTTTTTAATTGTTGGTATTCATGAAAATAAAAGCTGGTGATACTTGCATAGAAGGTTCATGTCTAGGCACTTTGTGTAATATCCTTGGATGAAAAAAAAATCCTCCTCTCTCCCTTAATCCCCTGTCTGTTAATTGCATTGTCACATGTGTAATGGTCATGTGTACTAAAAACATAAAAACAGACAAAGAAACAGCGAGCACTCAGGGATCCAATTAAATCAGCCGCAATTGCACTGAAAAAGGAACCCTAGACCTTACAGGTAATCAAAACAGAAGCCAGTGCAGCACTAAAAAATTACATGGTGTGAAACTGAAAAAATATTGAACAACAAATAATTGTTAGGATCAGTAGAAGAACACCTCAGGGGCGACAACAGGGGAGACCCAAAGATCAGTTTCCACGACCACATTATAGGAATTCTAATGTTCCCCCACCTAATTTCAGATTTGAACAACAAGGGGAACAACAGAAAGAACAACGTATGCCAACACACCTTTTTTTAGGGGAAGGTCGACCCAGAAAGAGAAGTACAATGGCAGAAGAAAAAGAGGAGGAAAGAGGATTAATAGATAAAAACAAAAAAAGACGCACGTAATTGGCATATTTAACCTCAGTGGTGTTGAGTTATCCACACAGGAACTTAATTTATTAGACAAGGGCCTTAAATTTGCCCCAAAAATGGGATTAAATAAATTCCAGACATTTATAGATGTAGGTATTTTGCCAAAAAAACCCACACTAATAACACTCCATCGAATGGAAGAACGCCTCCCTGTTTAACCCTCCGCCACAATCACATTCACATATAAATGTTTTTAAGGAAACTGTTCTGAAAGATTTAGAGGCATTAAAAATCAAACGTCCACAAGACCATCAACATTTTAAGACAGCAATAAAATCTCTCCTTGAGAAAAAAGATTTGGTGATCCGCCCGGCGGATAAAGGTGGGGGAGTGGTCATCTTAAAGAAAGTTGACTATATGTCTGAAGAGCACCATATATTAGAAGACACCACCACATATCTCCCATTAGTAAAGATCAGATGACACTATATAAAAAATCTCTTAAATCCATTATAAATAAAGGATCTCAGCAACACATTATAAATAAGAAAGAGATTTTCTATGTCCTTCCGTCCCCAGGCTACCAGTTCTGTATATCTTGCCCAAGATACATAAAGATCCTGTAAAGCCAGCTGGTAGGCCAATCATTAGTGGAATAGGTTCACTCTGATCCAGAGCTAGAAAGTACATAGATTACTTTTTACAGCCACTAGTTGTTGACACTCCATCATATCTAAAGGACACTAAGCAGATGCTGAGGGATGTTAACAACCTACCTATAGGACCAAACACTTTTTTGGTCACTGCAGATGTGTCCTCTCTGTATACCAATATTGATCATAAAGATAGGATGGAAGCAGTCAGATTTTATTTGGATGCTTTTATGAAAATGCTGAAGTATACAGAAAGATTTCATTTTAGAATTGTTGGAGTTTGCAATGATGAAAAACTATTTCTGGTTTAATAACAAATTTTATTTACAAACTAAGGGAGTAGCGATGGGGGCCAAATTTGCCCCCAGCCTGGCCAATCTGTTTATGGCCAGGTGGGAGGAAGACATTATTTATGCTAGAGATTGGCCTGAGCTCTCCTTTTTATAGACGCCATATCGATGATATCTTATTATTTATTATGGGATGGAGATGAACAAACGCTTTTAAATTTTTTTAGCACTTTAAATAATAACAGCCTAAACATTAAATTGACATTTGCATATGGTACTAAAGAAATTAACTTTCTAGACTTAACACTTTTCAACAGAGAAGGAAACATTGTCACAGAGGCCTTTTTTAAAAATACAGATCAAAACAGCTACATTCCAATGGATAGCTGTCATCACCCAGCCTGGCTATCTAATATTCCTAAGGGCCAGTTCCTTAGGATCAGGAGAAATTGCACTAACCTAGATGCATATTACATCAAAGCAACAATATTAAAAGACAGATTCTTAGAAAAAGGGTATGAGCTACCTGAATTAGATCGAGCGTTAAAGCCGGCGGCAGATAGTAATAGGGATGATATGTTAACTAATGAGAATAAACAAAGACCATCAAAAATCTGTACGTTTATTACCACTTTTTCCATACAGCACAAAATGGTCGCCAAGATTCTCAATAAAAATTGGGCAATCCTGAAAGCGGATCCTATCCTCGGCAAAATTCTACCTGAGAAAGCAAAAGTTACATTTCGGAAAACGATGGCACTACTCCCCTCACCTCATCTTTCTTCTCAGATATGACCGGATTTTACCCGTGCAATAAGTGTGTCATATGTTTATGCAATAATCAGCGAAAGAGGAAAATTTCTTCCTTTACATCTAATTCCATGGGCAAAGAATATAAGATTGAGAATTTTATTTCATGTAATAGTAGATTTGTTGTCTACTTGTTATCATGCCCATGTGGTAAACAATACATTGGACGCACAAGAAGATTGAGGGACAGATTGAGGGAACACGTTTATAATGTCAAGAGAGGCTTTAAAGACCATTCGCTTTCTAAGCATTTCAGGTTATACCATAAAAGAGATCCTTCCTCCTTGACCTTTACTGGTATTGACATCATTAAGGCACACTGGAGAGGGAACAATAAGAGAAGGCCCGTCTCACAGTTGGAATCCAAATGGATTTTCGAAATGGGTACATTTCATCCACAGGGACTCAATGTTGAAATGGATCTAAATTGCTTTATAGACAACAGCTGATTATGTTCATCTCCACACTATTATCCATCTTATTCATTCATATATATAGATTTTATTAATATCTATTTACGTTTTTAATACATTTATAGTACGTTTTGAATACGATACTTCATCATTAGCGCCTTTTTTATCATCATTGCATACTCGTTTATCACTATTATATGTTATATTATATTTATATATAATGTATTGTATACAATTATCCTAATTTTAGCTATTCTATTCAATTTTTTAGCTATTCTATTTAGTTATTCTATTCATTTATAGCTACCCCAATCCTTTTATATTGTATAGTACTTAATTGAATACCCTCTTATAATGACTGTTCTTATGATTACTGTTCCTTACATTTTGACATTTGAATAATTATATACATCATATATTCATATTTATTGATATTGGATTTTTATATTTTATATGTTAACCTTAGACCCATTATAGTTGACTCTTATTTATTTTAATAAGTGTTCTTGCTTGGCAAGACCAGTTACTGTTATCTCACATATATATTCTTATTAATATAGCCAAATTTACCACCCTAACTCCTCCCACAGTTTTTACACTACATAGACAGTAATATACCGAAACGTGCGAATTGTTCCCGATTGGTGTGCTATTACTTTGTGTAACGTTTCGCCGAATGGTTCACAAAATATCGACGTTTTTGTGATGAAATTGGTCCCATAGGAATGAATGGCGGAATGTTCAAAACTAGAGTGGGAGCTGACAAAAGCTAGAGTGTGAGCAGAAAAATCAGGACATGATTTCTAAACTGCCATCACTCCCTCATTTTCAAGCCCACCTACACAAATCTTATATCAAAACGTTCAGCTATCCCTGCTGCCACTAAAAATGTCCATATGACCATTTGTTTGTAACTCACGCCGCCCATTGACATTCATTGAAACTCACTCTAGCCATCTCAAATTTGAAGGGCAATTTCTAAACTGCAACTGTGCCTTCATTTTTAATATTTCAGAGACATACTATGCATCAAAATGTAGATCTGGGCCTTGTGATTCTCACAATATAAAGCTCTGCACTGTAGGATTTATAGTTTTTAAAACTACGATCATTTGAAGACGCCAGTGAAGTGAGCAATTTGGAGTGCTGGAAAGACAACTTTTGGCCAAAATACTGCCATTTGCCAAGATCATCAAACTTCCCAAAGGTCGACAGGCAGCTATACACGGCGCTGTAGTGTGTGTGCCATCCGAGGTGGAAACCACAGTCAATACTCTACCAAGATCGCACAGCACATCCCAGTTACACAGAGTGAAGCTGAAAAGACGTCTGACTTACAAAGGCTACCAGCTGTTTCACAATGTCAACATGAGAAATGTAGTAGTAGGTCTGTCAAAACTCGTTGACACACACCCCGACTACAGTGACATTTCAATCAGAGTGGATGAGCCAATCGCTGATAATGATGATGGGATGGAACTCGACAGTTGTGATGTAACTGAAATGATGGAGATACTTGAACGCATCAAAAATTGTGATCCATCAGAGGTACAGTCTGCAGGTTTAACGGCTGCTTATGAGCAACAGGAAGGCCATGACCAACAACCTCCCAATGCAGAGGATGAGAAGGATGCACTAAGACCTGGAATTGGCCTAGACAGTTGTTTGCAGCCATCTGACCTCGGAGAGGAAGCACTGACACATGGTGATGGAATATTCAGCATTGCACCTGCACAAGGAAACACACCTGTCAGCTTCTTTAAAGTTCCTAGGCTTGAGGCAATGGCTTTCCCTGTTCAGTTCCCTACTGGACAGAATACATTGGACCAGGCAAGACAAGTCAAACTGTCCCCGAGCATGTATTTCAATGCAAGGCTTTTTTGTGTTGATACTAGTTTTGCCAGAGACACAAGCTACCTCTTCTTTGTGCAGTTTGTCACAGAGACACACATGGCCAAAAGCAGCATGTCCATCCAGTTAAGAAAAGGAAAACCAAATACCAGGGATGGACGGAAAATATCCAACAAGTTGCTACAGGACAAGCGTGAGATTGAGAGGTTGGTGCAAAACTGAGATGCCACAAGGTTCATGCAACCACTGAGAGAGAGTCCAGCTTACTGGGATAAAAATCTGAAGAATTTGCTAGCCATGGTCAGACAATTGGGTAAGCCAACTTTTTTTCTTACCTTCTCTGTTGCAGAATTCAGATGGTCAGAGGTAATAAAGGCGCAGCAATGTCAAAAGGTGGATTTTGCAGAGCTAGACTGAGCTGAAAAGGGTGACATTGTTCGAGGCAACCCAGTGACCACCATGTGCATGTTTGACAAATGGGTTGATGCTCTGATGCGAGAGCTGCTGTTGGGTCCTGCAGACCCAATTGGTGAAGCTATTGACTACGTTTACCGGGTTGAATTTCAGGCGAGAGGGAGCCCTTATATATATTGTCTCTGTTGGGTAGCAGGAGCTCCTATATTTGGACAAGACAGTGATGACAAGGTGTGTGCCTTTATAGATCATAACATCTCATGCCAGCTGCCTGATGAAGCCAAACAGGCCTTACTTTACAGATTTGTAACAGAACTTCAAATGCACAGCAGATCTCATTCAAAACCGTGCAAGAAAGCTAACAGAGTATGCAGATTTGGATTTCCAAAGCCACCTGTTAGAAAAACGAGGATAACTTATCCGATGCCAGAAGAACAAGGAGATCGTGCAATGAAACCACAAGCAGCCAAAAACACACTGAAACCAGTATGGGATTTGCTTAATAACCCGAAAGTGCAGCTTGAAGACATGTCACAGCTACTGGCACAGTGTGATATGACTTTGAATCAGTACAACTCGTACATTGAGGCATTGACCTCCTCAAGCGTGATTCTAATGAAGCGTGATGTCAAGGACTGCTGGGTGAACAACTACAATCCACATTTGCTGACAGCCTGGAACGCCAACATGGACATCCAGTACATTCTTGATGAGTATGGTTGCATCATGTACATGTTGTCCTACATATCCAAGCCAGAACGCGAGCTGAGTGACTATCTCAAAACAATAGTCAAAGAAATGAGCCCAGAAACAGAGACAGAACGAAAAGAAATTAAACAAGTTCTTCAGGCTTATTCAAAACACAGAGAGGTCAGCACTCAGGAGTCTGTGGCCCGTATGTGCAGCCTGAAAATGAAGTCTTGCTCATGTGAGGTTGTTTTTCTACCAACTGGTGACAATGCACTGAAAATGAGCCTCCCGCTCAGTGCGTTGCAGAACAAACCAGCCGATTCTCTTAATGTGCAAATGACGAGTTTTGTCGACAAATACAGAGCCAGACCCGAAACACCAAAGTTTGAGTCCATGTGTCTGGCAGACTTTGCATCCCATTACAGGGTTGTCTATGGGAAGCAAAAGGAAGACGGCAAGCAAAAGGAAGACGGCAAGCGTGTCAGCCTATTGAATGAAATGGGAATGATTCAAAAACGCACGAGAGGGAATCCTGCAATCATCAGGTACGCACGCTTCTCAGAGAAGAAGGACCCTGAGAACTACTATGGCAGACTGCTTAAACTCTACCTCCCCCACCATTCAGAGTCATCACTGAAAACTGTAAGGTTCCCAACACACCAGGATTTTTACAAAGGCGCCTGTGTGAGTTTACCAGGAGAAGAAGCAATCCGAGCAGTGTCTGCAATTGTTACCAGCAACCGAAAGAAGAAGTTCGAACAACACAACAAAATTGGGGAACAAGTCTTGGATGACTTTGTAAAAAACGTCCCTGTTGAAGATGCTTGGAACACCTTTGCCCCAGAAGCTGAGTTGGATAGGTTGGAATGTATAGAGGAACGCAAAGAAGGGGAGCCACTTCATGAGAATGAACAAGATGATGTTCCGGAGTATACACGTCACAAACAAACAGGTGGAATTGCGCTTACTGTGAAGGCCCCACAAATGTGCCCTGATTTCCTTTGGAAAATGTACAGAAACCTTAACCGGACACAAGCTCAAACATTCTACTCAGTTTGTGACTGGTGCACTAACCGTGTGCATGGCCTAAATCCTGACCCATTCTATTACTTTGTCACTGGTGGCGCAGGGACAGGCAAATCACACCTGATAAAGTGCATCTATGCTGAGGCGACAAAGATACTCCGTAAACTTACCAGACTATGTGAGGAAGCAGACATATCCATGCCCAGCGTTTTACTAACTGCATTTACAGGAACAGCAGCTTTCAACATTTCAGGCAACACTTTGCATTCTCTGCTAAAGTTGCCAAGAAGCTTGAAGCCACCCTACCAAGGACTTGGAAATCTCATAGATGAAGTGAGGGCACACCTGTCAAATGCAGAGATCATTGTTATTGACGAGGTGTCAATGATTTCAAAGCCCCTGTTTACCTACATCAACTGGAGATTACAGCAAATCAAAGGCAGTAAGAAACCTTTTCGTGGTATGTCAGTACTAGCAGTAGGAGACTTTTACCAGGTCGCCCCACTGGGAAAAAGTAAGCCACTCTGCGTGTTTGAGGGAAATACCAATGACGTCTGGAAAGACTACTTTCAGATGATCACGCTGACAGAGATCATGCGACAGAAGGATGACATTTCATTTGCTGAGCTTTTAAATAGAACCAGAGTGAAGCAGAAGACTGGCACCTTAAGCAATGATGACAAAGCTCTGCTTGCTCAGGCTTTGACAGATCCCACCCACTGCCCTAATGACGTGCTGCACATCTTTGCCACCAATAAAGAGGTTCACAAACATAATGCCGCAACTGTGTCTCTTCTCCATTCAAACATCACCAACATAGATGCCCACGATTACAAAAAAGACCCTAAAACAGGAGTGATGCAAAGGCAACACCAACCTTTCAAAGGACACAAAGACAATCTGACACACTGCAAGCAGCTGAAGGTGCCCGTATCATGATCACAAGAAACATTGATGTTGAAGACGGGCTTGTTAACGGGACATTTGGCAAGATTGCAAGAATAATCATCCAGACTGAGAATGGTGCTACTACGGTAAACAAGCTTGGGCTTGTGCTGAACAATCCAAATGCAGGACAGAGATACCATAACAAGTCGTCTGGTGATGCTGACAACTTGGTGTACATAGAAAGGGTAGAGGAAAACCTGAGACAGAAAGGAGTTGTTCGCAGGCAGTTCCCCCTGAAGTTGGATTTGGAAAGAACGATTCATAAGTGTCTGGGGATGTCGATACAGTCGGCAGTGGTCTCATTGAAACGGGTCTTCCAACCAGGAATGGCCTATGTTGCTCTGAGTAGAACGACTACACTGCAAGGACTGCACATAACCGACTTTGATGAGAAGAAGATCTTTGCTGATCCTGAAGTCACAGCCTCCCTGGACTCAATGAAGAATGCATCACTGGAAAGTGTTATGCCCCTCTTAAAGTTTCTACAGACAACAGACAAACAGCAAACATTAACAATTATTCATCACAACACGGAAGGATTACCAGCTCACATTGAAGATATCAAATCTCACCACGAGTTGATACTTGGAGATGTTTTATGTTTCACTGAAACTCATCTCTCAGGCTCTTCTGTTGCTAAAAGTCTCCAGCTGGAGGGCTACAACCTGTTCAAACGCAACAGACACCTCTCGTACACAAATGTTCCTGACATTGCAAGTAAAAGTGTCGGAGGTGTCGCCTTGTATGTCAGAAACCATTTCAAGGCCTTTGAAAAGCAGTATCATCACAATGTGACTGATTTGGAGTTCTTGGTTGTCAAACTGGAGTCCCCTGTACAAGCTTTGATCGCCGTTGTTTACAGGCCACCGGATTACAGTATTGGCCAATTCCTTACTAACCTGCTGGGCCTCTTGGAATCTTTGGAAAGAATGGATTGCCAACCTATAATACTCTGTGGAGATTTCAATGAAGATTTTCTGACCAGAGCAAAGAAGCCAATATCTGACCTTCTTCACTCAAGAGGATATACCCAACTGGTCTGGGCAGCCACCACAGAAAAAAACACACTGTTGGATCACATTTACATCTCCAGGGTGGAGTATTGTCTCCAGTCAGGTGTACTGCACAGTTATTACAGCTATCATGATCCTGTGTATTGTGTTTTGAGCAGTGGTTGTGAACACG
Organism: Staurois parvus; assembly: GCF_062004578.1. Lineage (NCBI taxonomy): Eukaryota > Metazoa > Chordata > Amphibia > Anura > Ranidae > Staurois > Staurois parvus. Next base: position 592,760 of record NW_028318930.1, read on the forward strand.
CTTAGAGCCTGCATAAACTGGGCATGAGCGTTGCCAGGAAACAGTGGTTGTGAATACTAATTATCAAACAGCACACCTTCACCTCCATTCTACATCAAGATGCTGAGACCCCCCAAATGCATGTGGTCATACTTTCATCTGCTAGGCTTGATAATGCTGCTAATGTTTTTATAAATGAATGTTTTAATGTAACTGTGAAGCACTTTGGGCAACAACATTGCAATTAAATGTGCTATATAAATAATTAAAAGTTGAAATGCATTTCTCACTCTATCAAGCTTGCCATGTGCACTTTTTAAATTTGATCAATCAATTGGTTAGTGTAATGTTTACTATCTTTACTCACTCCAAACACTCCACACAGTTACTCTGCCCACTCCATAAAGTTACTCTGCCCAGTCCAACCTTTTCACAGTTACTCCAGCCACTCCAACCACCCAACAGTTACTCAAGCCACTCCACCCAGTTACTCCGCCCTCTCCAGTTGTAGACTACTGGTGGAGGAAAGAACACTTCACACAATTTCCCAAGAAATTGTAGCTTTCCTAGTTACTATTTGTATTAGCACATATAATTGCCTGATCACCATACAATAGCCATATTGGTTATACTATGCATAGTATAAAATACAGCCCTTAAGTAAGATTTATGCAAACACAGTATCTTTCCGTTAGAAGTTTGTTGTGCGCAGGCATGCATAGTATACAGACCCGTTTTCAATTTTAATTTCAATTTTTCCCCAATTGTTAATACGGGTCAATCAGCTTTTCCAACAATGCATGGTGTTGTAGATATAAACCTGCTAGATTATTTGAATATTATACATATTTTAGTAGATTACTGATGGCAATATATGCTTTCCTGCCTCGTTTGCATTCAATAGGGCTATTGCGGTGAATATCTATGACAATATGGCGCCCGCGCATGCACGATCACGAACCACAGTAACATGGCGGTCGCGATCTGCGCATGTTCGGATTTTGGTATAAATAGACTTTACTTTGGCGTCTTTGCGTACGAGCATACCCCTCATGAATACGTGCTTTAGCACGAAACACGTTGAGGGGAGCCGTGCGCAGTGACGCCTTTGCCGCCGCGACCACGTGGAGGTCCGGCGGCCATCTTAGCATCTCACATGCTCAGTGTTTTATCTTGTTTTTAGCTTGCATTCAATAAATATTGCTTGAAAATACTGCACTATGGGCTTCGTTCTTTTTGGCTCCTTGTGAGCGGATACCTGTACAGAGCCCATTCCGGAGTGAGGCCTTAGGTGCTGCAAACTACCCAGGGGAAGGGGATCCTTATCGGTTTGTGACCAGACCAGGCTGATCCGGTTCTGAAGGAAACCTTTAGCAGACATCTTTGAGATTTACATATGCATATATGCGCATAAAGGTTGCGCATCTGGTGAGTGCGTATTATTTATTTATTTATTTATTTATCTAGTTTATATAGCGCCAAAGGGTTTGCTCAGCGCTGTACAATAGAGGGGGGGACAATACATGAAACAGTACAGTAACATCAAAAAGCACACGAGGGGTAAGAGGGCCCTACTCTTTCGAGCTTACAATCTAGTAGGGAGGGGGTAGTGGTACAGGAGGAAATGGCTGTGGGGGATGGAGTGGTAGGAGGAGGGAAGGGCAGCGGCTGTTAGGTGAGGGTGGGGTAGGCTTCCCTGAAGAGGTGGGTTTTCAGGGAGCGCCTGAAGGTGAGGAGGGAAGGTGACAGTCTGGTGGATTGGGGTAGTGAGTTCCAGAGGATGGGGGAGGACCTGGAGAAGTCTTGCAGTCGTGCGTGGGAGGAGGAGACCAGGGAGCAAGATAGAAGGAGGTCCTGTGAAGAGCGAAGGGTACGGGTAGGGTGGTACCTGGGAATCAGGTCGGTGAGGTAGTTAGGGGCAGTCTTGTGAATGGCCTTATAGGTCAGGGTGAGCAATTTGAATTTAATGCGTTGGGCAATGGGGAGCCAGTGGAGGGAGAGGCAGAGGGGGGTGGCAGAGGTGGAGCGGCTGGTGAGGTGGATGAGTCTGGCAGCTGAGTTCAGGATGGTCTGAAGCGGGGAGAGTTTGCACTGGGGTAGGCCGGTGAGGAGGGAGTTATTCCTAACAATTTCACGGCAAGTCACCAGGATATTGTAAAGAGCACTTATCTGAGATCCCCTCAGATGGATCATCACTTCTAAGCACTTTATATGAACTGTTTTCAGGACTATGTATGGTTATTAACACTCAGCACATCGATAGTGCTCACTAATATCACCTTGATTTTTGTCACTTTATATCCACATCTGGGTTTAGTGCAATTTATGTGTATACATACATTTGAACTTTGTTTTTAGGGATTCCAGCGCCGCACCTCTTTGTTTTTCTTGATTATTCTGGAGGTTTTTTGGTTTGCCTTTTTGGTGCTTTGGCTGCTTGTGATTGTTTTAGCGCTCACTTATTTATCTCCTATATTAATTGTTAGTGATGATATCAATAAATCAATAATTGGTATTAGTGAAGGCAAATATAAGTGGATATGATGGGCGCAATAAAGTAAGTGCAACTATGAAAGTCTTAAAGCAAAAAGTGTTCATAAAGTAGTGAAGGCATGACACAAACGGGTGAGCATACAGTGCTGCAAATGGTCCTATTGAACAGGTGGTATCCAATTATTAAGTGTGGCTTTATCCGTGCAGAAGATTGATAAAAATCTGCACTCACCAGATGTGCATAATTAAAAATGGCCGCCGGATCTTCGTGAGGCTCCGGCGATGTGAGATCACGGCGTACGGCACCTCCTTGATTCGTTTCGTGCGCATGCACACTCAAAAGAAGGAGCCGTACGCCATGACATCACATCGCTGGAGCCTCACGAAGGTCCACCGGCCATTTTAGAGAGTGGCTGTTTAGCCACATTGATTTTATGCTGCAATTTTTGTTTTATTTCCACGTGGAAGAGTTATATCACACTTTTTTATCTAATAAAGTGGCAACATTACTACACTATAAGCATCTTCTTTTTTGGCTCTATTTTGAGCTAATGATTCCCAGGACCCCAGTGGAAGCGTGGCTGCAGAGGAGTCCTATATCCAGAGGAGTGATCCTGGTTCCATGCTGTCTGGTCCATTTAAAGGGGGCTTCCTGCAGATTCTTGTTCAACATATTGCGCTTTAATTATGTGCATCTGATGAGTGCACATTTTTATCAAAACCACTCTGAATAATTGGATAACACCTGTGCAATAGGACCCGTTGACATTGTCTCTAAGACTTTTGATGCAAACTAAAAGAATACCTGTCTCTTACGAGTGCTACTATAGTATAAATCTCTGAAAATACATGTCTGCGGTGATAGTGCGTATTACAGGCATTTATTCTAAAATCATAATTGTTATTGCTAAGATTATGGGTTTTCCTCCTTCTCGTTAAAAAGGTGGGGGAGGGGCATGGATTGCAGCTCATGGAGTAGGATGCTTTGAAGGCTCTCTCCCACTGAAACTCTGTGCATTTATCCTGATCCACTTTTGGTGCCTTAACCCGACTGATACTTCCATCGCTGGAGACCGCATTGTTCACCCTCTCCCTTGGTGTCTTCATTTCTGAGCCCAGCCATGTCTAGATGGGGTAAAGACGCACAAGTGGCTGCAGACCAAGATGGCAGCCGCCAGCAACGCTTGGCTAGAGAGCGGCCCAGAAACTCTTTGTTAAAACTACTGCTAAAGAGTCTACTACCAAAACGGCTGCCCTACCTCCTGCGTCTACCGATCCTGAGCCTACAATTGAAGGGCCTGAAGTCGCTTGGCTTGGAGAACCTGCTGATCCGTCCAGCTGGGACACAGTGCATAACTCTGCCCTCCTACCCCCTGAAGCAGAACCCCAGGACCGAAATCCCGCTGAACCTGAACCCACCCTCAGGGAAATCCTCATGGTGGTAACTTCTTGCAATACTGCCCTTACTACCCTAACCACCAAAACTAAAGGCGTTAAAATAGAAATTGCCTTGGTTAGACAAGACATGCAAAAATTAAGAGACCGCATGGCAGCCTTGTAGGGACAGCTGAGTATAGTGGAAGACAACCTAGTGCCATTGCATCGTGATGTGCGATACGTGCAATCACTTCCAAACATGTGACCCCTTTGGAGGAAAACAGACTCAGGAGGAACAGTGGGCATTCCTGAGAAGACAAAAGGCAAGAACCCAGTCACCTTTATAGAAGACTGGCTTATTAACACCTTTGGCATAGATTCTTTCTCCCCCATGTTTGTAGTAGAATGAGCTCACAGGGTGCCTGCTAGGCCACCTAGACCTGGAAAGGCTTCTGGCCCATTTCTCTTTGACCTCCCTAGCGGTGTGATTGTGTCCATATTTCTGTGCTCAAGGCGGTAAATTTTTTTGCATGGAAATATGTATTTTTTTTATTGTAGGCCTGTCATTTTTAGGAATAACTCACTGAAATCTGTCTGAACAAGAGTTTATTAACATCCCGAGTAGGATAAAACTTGAAACACGAAATCATAAATTCTAATTTAATAAATCATAAAAAATAATATAATAATTTTAAATCAATAATATAATCAAACCAAAAACACTGAAATTTTAAATATAGCGCCAAGTTCGCACATCACTGAGCAAAGTCGCAAAATCGTTTTCAGTGTCTGATGATAAATTTTCCCATGAATCATCACTCAATTCTGCAAGTGGTTCTGATTTACTATCGCTGTTCTCTAGCTGGTCTAAAACCGCTTTTGACCTAAAGGGACACTTTTTGGACACCATGGACGTTTCTCAGTTTACAGGCAGAAAGAACAGTAAAAATGCAGGCAGGGCACAGGACAAAGCACTAGGGACAAAATGTATGTGAAATGGTTTGATACAGTAATGTTTTGCTATGTGATTTTAGTGAATGTCACTTTTTGTCATTTTCAAATTTCCCGCCGTTCCGTCCCCCGTATGTCCCGATGCTCGCAGGGGACGGAACCCAGATGACAGATGCCGGCATCCACTGGATTACATTGCCAGGGACACTGCATGAGGGACATCACGGGAACGCAGACTAAGGTAAGTGATCGAGGGATCCCGGAGCAGCTCCACATGGTAGTGTAGCTCAGGGTTACCGCTTGTGGTACTGAAACTTTACCCCGAGCTACACTTGAGAATACCGCCAGGGAGGTTAAGCAACTAAACGTTAAAGATCGAGATGCCATCTTGTTTAAACCTAGAACAGAAGGGGATGCTATGATTGTGAACAATGTCCAGATTTAATTTTATCCTGATTTCTCTGCTAAATTGCAGTGACGGAGGGCAACGTTCATGGAGGTCAAGAAATGCCTTAGGCACATTGAAGTCATCTATGCTATGTTATACCCAGCACGTCTCCGAGTGGCTGCCCAAAATGACACTCTCTTCTTTTATAATCCCTCTGATGCCTCCGATTGGCTTGATTGGGTGGAACACACTTTTAAAGAGATCACTACCAACCCGAGCTGCCCATCACCATGTTTTATCTGTTCTTGTTCTGCACGTTGATGTGTGAGCTTTTTACCTTTTATGACCATTCCCACTATATTCCCCTGTAAGGCGGATTGAAACTTAATGGAGCACCCTATTGTGTATGTCTCATGATTCCATCAGTGAGATTAAGCAAGTCTCTTCGGATCTGTGGCTGGTGCCTTGACGTTGGGGCCCCCCTACCCATCTGTCCTGCAAGGACATTTTGTTCCTATCCAGCATCTCTCTCCATGGAGAGTTAGGTTGTTTCTGTTTGTTCTTTCCGGAGTCATTCTGCCCTCTTTCGGTTGCAAGGGGAACTGGAGTATGTTTGATTTGCTGGAGTGAGCTCTTATCAGCACGCTCTTATGATTGCCCACACTGGTCTTGTTCTTTTTTTTCTCTTACTGCCCACTTGCTGCCATGGAATTTTCCAAGAAACTTGGGTTCCAGCTTACACTGCAGTACACTATGGACACTGCTATGAATCTTATGGGAATGGCATACCTAGTTCATTGCTTGATCTGTCCGTGGTTCACAGGGATAGGCCAAACAACTATATTAGCCCACTGTCTGATATAGTATGCTGTTGCAACTATGGCTAGTACTTATACTTTGATCTCATGGACTGTAAGGGGTCTGAGTGATGGAGTGAAACCTATGGCTCTTTTTTTCTACACTGAAACCATATAACCCTGCAGTGGTATGTTTACAAGAAACCCATATCTGCAATCTCATACGCTGTCAGCTCTCCGACATTGTCTTTTCCAGGTGCAGTTTCACTCCACTCATACTGCCTATTCCAGAGGGGTTAGTGTTTTGATTTCTACTGTGGTATCCTTTCAACTACTGCAATCTCACATAGATGAACAGGGTAGATATATTTTCCTATTATGTAAATTAGCTGGACTTACCTGTATTTATTGCAAAAATCTATGTCCCTCCACCTTTCTCTACAGAATGTCTGAAATCCTTAGCCCAATTTATAGCACCGTATCATTACTAATAATTCGTATCTGGGTGTTTGGAGACTTAAACAACTTTTTATACCACACCAAGGATAAATTCTCTCCTGGTCACAGTGTCATGTGTGGAGGGACAGATTCCCTGTTACTCGACCACACATAGAGGTTTATCTCGCATAGATTTATGCTTGTGCAATTCTCCTGCTTTACCTATGGTGACTGCCATGGAGTACACATCTCGCAGCATTTCTGATCACTCACCCCTTACGGTGGTCATCACCACACAGCATCTGCAACACTCTAAACTGTGGAAGGTTAACCCTTTTTCCGGTTGATAACCCTATCCCCCAAGCAATTCACACCTTCCTCCAATACAATATGGGAATGGCTGCCCCTGGGGTGTTATGGGATGCACTGAAAGCCCACCTATGGGGCCTTATTAAACATATTTCCCTTATAAAAAACTACCTCTGAAGAATGGGAGACCTTCATACTCAATGTGGCCAGGAGGGCAGATGAATTGTATGTAGCAGACCCTACTACTGCCTCTGAAAGTGTATGGCTTGAGACTCAAACTTTGTACCAACAAGTTTCTCTAACAGTTGCTGAAAACAACCGATTTTATAGTAAGACTGAGAAACTCTCTAACTATTCCCTATGGATTATGGCTGGAGTCAAATACAGTCAGGTCCATATATATTGGGACATGGACACAATTCTAACATTTTTGGCTCTATACACCACCACAATGGATTTGAAATGAAATGAACAAGATGTGCTTTAACTGCAGACTGTCCGCTTTAATTTGAGGGTATTTTCATCCAAATCAGGTGACCGGTGTAGGAATTACAACAGTTTGCATATGTGCCTCCCACTTGTTAAGGGACCAAAAGTATTGGGACAATTGGCTTCTCAGCTGGTCCATGGCCAGGTGTGTGTTATTCCCTCATTATCCCAATTACAATGAGCAGATAAAAGGTCCAGAGTTCATTTCAAGTGTGCTATTTGCATTTGGAATCTGTTGCTGTCAACTCTCAAGATGAGATCCAAAGAGCTGTCACTATCAGTGAAGCAAGCCATCATTAGGCTGAAAAAACAAAACAAACCCATCAGAGAGATAGCAAAAACATTAGGTGTGGCCAAAACAACTGTTTGGAACATTCTTAAAAAGAAGGAACGCACCGGTGAGCTCAGCAACACCAAAAGACCCGGAAGACAACTGTGGTGGATGACCGAAGAATTCTTTCCCTGGTGAAGAAAACACCCTTCACAACAGCTGGCCAGATCAAGAACACTCTCCAGGAGGTAGGTGTATGTGTGTCAAAGTCAACAATCAAGAGAAGACTTCACCAGAGTGAATACAGAGGGTTCACCACAAGATGGAAACCATTGGTGAGCCTCAAAAACAGGAAGGCCAGATTAGAGTTTGCCAAACGACATCTAAAAAAGCCTTCACAGTTCTGGATTAACATCCTATGGACAGATGAGACCAAGATCAACTTGTACCAGAGTAAAGGGAAGAGAAGAGTATGGAGAAGGAAAGGAACTGCTCATGATCCTAAGCATACCACCTCATCAGTGAAGCATGGTGGTGGTAGTGTCATGGCGTGGGCATGTATGGCTGCCAATGGAACTGGTTCTCTTGTATTTATTGATGATGTGACTGCTGACAAAAGCAGCAGGATGAATTCTGAAGTGTTTTGGGCAATATTATCTGCTCATATTCAGCCAAATGCTTCAGAACTCATTGGACGCTGCTTCACAGTGCAGATGGACAATGACCCAAAGCATACTGCAAAAGCAACCAAAGAGTTTTTTAAGGGAAAGAAGTGGAATGTTATGCAATGGCCAAGTCAATCACCTGACCTGAATCCGATTGAGCATGCATTTCACTTGCTGAAGACAAAACTGAAGGGAAAATGCCCCAAGAACAGCAGGAACTGAAGACAGTTGCAGTAGAGGCCTGGCAGAGCATCACCAGGGATGAAACCCAGCGTCTGGTGATGTCTATACGTTCCAGACTTCAGGCTGTAATTGACTGCAAAGGATTTGCAACCAAGTATTAAAAAGTGAAAGTTTGATTTATGATTATTATTCTGTCCCATTACTTTTGGTCCCTTAACAAGTGGGAGGCACATATGCAAACTGTTGTAATTCCTATACCGTTCACCTGATTTGGATGTAAATACCCTCAAATTAAAGCTGACATTCTGCAGTTAAACCACATCTTGCTCATTTCATTTCAAATCCATTGTGGTGGTGTATAGAGCCAAAAATGTTAGAATTGTGTCGATGTCCCAATATTTTTGGACCTGACTGTAAATACCTTTCACAGTTGTTTGAAGGATCCGAGGTAAAAACTTTTGCTCAACTACAGGAAGAGTTTCTCTTACCGTGGCAATGCTATTATCAATATTTACAACTGCTTCACACTCTCCGAATCCAGGGGAGGATTGCTGACTCTGAATTCTTTACCTCCCTTTTCCACGAAACTGATTAAAAAGGGTAATATTTCCCGGTTATACAACTACTAGCCTATATACAAGCACCTGATCTCTTGCCAGGTTGTGGGAAATGGGAAGCAGACATTGGACCAATTGATGGGGAACATTGGGAGCAGGTACTTGCAGCTGGACCTCTGGTGTCGGTATCATCAGCTCACAAATTATCACACTAGTTTATACTTAATCGCGCGTATAGGGCGTTTGCCGTAAGTGTCAGGTCCACCCTGATAATCTACTGCATATGCTGTGGAAATGCCCTAAATTAGTGCGCTACTGGACCTGCGTTCTAGGTCATTAATCAAGCATACGAAGTACAATTGAACTTGCACCCACTGACCTGCCTACTTGATGGTTTAGAAAAGGAACTATATCCTCCTCCAACGTATGTGGCCCTCATTAGACTATTGTATTTGGCCAGGAAAAAGCACGGTATCGGTTGTCTTCTTAGGCGCCAACTTGCCAACAATGGATTCAACAGGTTAATCTGATGCTTATTTGGGATAAAAACACATATCATAGACACGCACCCCAAAAATGTATGGATATTTGGCAATGCTGGTTAGATACTCCAGGAGTAGATCCCCCTCAAATTACTCTCAACAGATTGCTACAACTTTGATTACTCCTGTAGAGTGCCCTTATGTCTTTTGAAAGGCCTGCGTAAGGGTATCGGATTGTTCTGGTGTGGTTAATGCTTACTCTGAATTGTTTAATTGTTCTTATATTTTTTGTACATACAATATCACTATGTCACTAAGGTTTATTTATGCTATAACTGGTCTGGAGAATAATAATAATAAAAAAATTAACAATATTCCTTTTATAGTTTGATATATTTTCACTTATGTTGTTGGTTACTGTTGGGAAGTGTGTACCCTTTAAAACTCTGATATGTACATTTTTGAATGAGTTGTACTGTTAACTATTTTTGGGGTTTACACTTCATTTCTCTGTACTAAATGGCACATTAATACATTTTTTTCTGATCAAAAAAAAAAAAAGTGGCGGTTTAAAGGGTTAATTGCTTAATCAACTTAACACAGTGACAATCACTCTCAGGCTGCTGGCACCTAGATTGTAGTCCTGCGAGCTGAAATATCTTTCTGCAGGGTGCAGCTGAGAGTGGCATTGTTACATAATTCACAGCACGGTGTGAGATTGGCCAGTTCTTTGTCAGGAGTTGGTGAGTAAGGCTGGGGTGGGGCACTGCATTCATCATAGACATATTCCACTGTTGTCAACATGTGTTATCTAAAATACAATACATCATCAATCATCAGAACACATGCTTTATGAAAAAATACATCAACCATTAGAAAACAGTCCTGTGAAAAAACATGCGCAGCCATTACTGTAGCAGGAGAACAGCATGAATGAGATGTAAAAAAGATGCTTCAGGTGATTGTAGTCGTATTAGTGCATTTGTGACAAACAATTGAGTACTGTCCGTGATACTTTTTTTATTTGCACTAACATATAATTTTGAGGACAAGCTTTTGGGGAGTGTCCCCTTCTTCAAGGTCCAAGCAGTACTATACAATTCACAAAGTATAAGCAGAATGTTAGAAGAGATGAAAAAAAAAAAAAAAAAAAGAGGCTAGAGATAAGACACAGCAAAAGCAAAGGGGGGGATGGAAGACAATACTCACATCACAGAGGGAGTCAAACTTGAGCTGATAGTCATAAAACTGTTGGATAATGATTGAGGAATCCCATGTCCAAATTCAGGCCGCTATCTCCTGTGTCAAATAGAATTATCATTCTTAGTTCAAAACGTTTTCTTTCCTGAATGGATTTGAAATTTCCTTTAAGAACTAAAATATTGAGGTCTCCCATTGTGTGGTCTGGTTGTGCAAAATGGTGTCCCACAGGTGTGCAGAAGTCATCTTCTTTATGTTCCTTGATGGTATGTCTGTACAAATTCATCCTTGTTTGCAACTTCTGTCCTGTTTCACCAACATAAGATCCTTTGCTGCATTTTCTGCACTGGATAAGGTACACAACATTACTAGAGGTGCAGCTGTATGATCTGGAAATATTGAAGATCCCTTTTGAGTGTCTGACACTTTTTGATGGAGTGATTTGGTTGCACAGTTTGCAGCGTTTTTTATTGCAGGGTTTGCTTCCGTTATTTGTGACCTCATAATCAGAAGGAAGTTTCCTACTGATTAGTTTATTTCTGAGGTTGGGGAGTTGTCTGAAGGCCAGTATTGGGGGTTGCTGGAATATTTCTTTCAGAGTTCCATCCTCTGTTATGATGGGTTGTAAATCTTTGATTATTTTTCTTATCCCTTCTAGTGCTGGGTTGTATGTGGTTACTGGAGGTACACGGTTGTTTGTTTTTTTCTCTTTGTACTGAAGTAGAATTTCTCTTCTCAAGGCTGTGTTTTATGCTGGTGTTGATAGTTTTGTCCTTGTAACCTTTCTTATGGAAGGCGTCTGCTAGTGTCCCGAGATGTTTATCTCTGTCTCTTGGGTCAGAACATATTCGGTGGTATCTAATGGCCTGACTGTGTATGATGGCACATTTTGTGTGTTGAGGGTGGAAGCTAGAACTGTAGTTGCATCTGTCAGTGGGTTTCCTGTATATTGAGGTGTGAAGCGTATCACCCCTGATGTATACTGTGGTGTCTAGGAAGTTGACGTGTGTGTTTGAGTATTCCATTTTCAGTTTGATTGATGGATGAAAAGTGTTGATCAATGAGTAAAATTGTTTTAGGTTTTCTTCACCTTCTGTCCATATGATGAAAATATCATCAATATAGCGATAGTATCTGTATGGTTTTTGTTCCATGCTGTTCAGGAATTTTTCCTCCAGGTCAGCCATAAATAAATTGGCATATTGGGGTTCCATTTTACTTCCCATCGCAGTACCCATACATTGAAGATAGATGTCTTTATTGCAAGTAAAGTAGTTGTGTGTAAGTATGAATTCAATGAGCTGTGTAACATCCTCAGCAGTGTATTTGTGGTTTGGTGAGGATAAGGATCTGTGACATGCAGCTAATCCCTCGTTGTAAGGGATATTACTATACAGGGATACTACATCCATAGTCACTAGAAGTGTATTAGATGGTAATTACTGTATGTTGTTGATCTTGTTCAGAAAGTCAGTTGTGTCTTGCAGGAAACTAGCAGTATTCTTGACTAACTGTTTTAAAATATTTTTTACAAAGCCTGAGATTTGTTCGGTTTTGTATAGTACTGCTTGGACCTTGAAGAAGGGGACACTCCCCGAAAGCTTGTCCTCAAAATTATATGTTAGTGCAAATAAAAAAAGTATCACGGACAGTACTCAATTGTTTCTGTTATGTAAAAAAGATGAAACACAGTGAAAGGATTTGTTGCAAACACATGTGAACTATGAACCTGAACTTTAACCCTACCCAAGATCTTCAAAACATCTGAAAGTAAACCTTACAAGTATATTGGTATGCTTTGCAGGAGGAAGACTTCTTGGAAATAACACATTTAGAGGGTTAACAGCCAAGCCAGTAAAACCAGTGATTGAGAAGTAGAATGCCAAATTTGACCTTGAGCCAACAGATGTTGGCAGATGCCATGGGGTGTCCACAAGTAGGCAAACTAGGCCTGCAAAACAAGCTCTCATGGACCAGTCCAGCGCAATAAGGATGACCCTCATAATCCATTTTCAAAAGGGAGCATTAGGAGTGGATTGAGTGGGGGAACACATCAGAGTAAAGTAATACTACAAAGCTATCAAATCATCCACCGCCTCTGACACTGGATCCCTGGACCTGGATACAATCCTGTCTACCTTCCAACTAAATCAAAATGTCTTTAGATCCACATTTAGCATTCTCCCACAGACAGATCTGCCAAAATAACTATCAAAAAAACGTTTCACAGGATTTCAGCACAGGCAACAGAGAAAGTCTGCCTTCAACTAGCCAAACTGACATGTAAATGATGTATAGTGCCAGAATATGTCATTCTGCCAAAAGCAAAATGTGCTTCACCTCTGTCCACTGCTAAACTTTTTGTGCCTCCCCGGTGATTGACATAAAACAGCACTGTGGCATTGTCTGAATGAGCCTACACGTTTTAGCCTGTCAAACTGTGGTACAGCTAAGGAGAGGAAGTCAAATGCCCAGTACGTTCTTTGGAAGTCTGGAATTCTGTACAGAACAGCTTCCTTGCACCAAGAGTGTGCTTGTCACTTCCATCTGCTGGTATGAGTCTTCTTTACACAAGGAGAATAAACTTGCTCACCACAAGAGTTGGGGAAGTGAGCCAACACAGCTGTAAGGGGAACTAGGGCTAACAGACATTTTTCCTACACTGGCAAAACTACCTCTGCAATTCCAGTCTGTGAAACTGGGAGACATATACTGCCTCAAAAGTTCGGGGCTCTTAAGCAACTCTGAAGGATTAATCTGTGATGGCTGTTGAAATTGAGATGTGAATCTCATTAGCTTTTCCTCTAGAAAGAAAACCCTTACCTGCATGGTGTCCAGAAGGAGACTCGTGTATTGTAGAAAAGTGACTGTACAGGAAGAACGTTCCAACGATCAGCAACCAGGCAAACTCCCCCAGAGGCTCCAGGGTAATGTTCACAAGGCTTTGAATTCCTGCAATGAATGAGCTCTTAACAGGAGGTCATCCAGGTATCCAATTAGTGGAATGCACCTGACTCATAGAAAAGTAGTAACAGAGCCAGCACCTTGCTAAACAACCTGGGTGCTGATCTCAGTCCAAAAGGTAAAGCTACAAATTGGTAGTCTCATGTAGATAAAAACCAGAAAGTCAGCCTGGTGAAGTGAGATGTTGATAGAGCAAATAGATTCCATCCAGTACCTTTTGAAAATGCACAAAGGCGCTGAGAATCTTGACATCCAAGATAGTGTGGATTACTCACTTTTTAGGAACTGTGAAGAGTTTGAAATAGAAACCTCTGAACCATTCCTAGGGAGAAACCCTAATGATAATATACTGGGTCAGGTGTCCCGTGATTGTCTGATGCAGATCTTTGTAAAGTTGAGGTGAGATTGAGAGTTTTAAGGGAAAGAACATCTTGAGAGGGAAAAAAAATGAAATTCTTGTTTTAAAACCAATGTACACCACCTAGCTCCCCCAGGGGTCCAAGATGTGCAACAGCTGGAATTCTGAAATACACATACAATCCAATGAAAGCTCCAAACAAATGTTCAAGAGTCTAAGTTAATTTAATAATAAAATTGACTTGGAGGCCAAACACAATCTTCCTTCCATAGACACACATGGTTTTGCTCAGCAACACCCATCCCCTGCTTCCTCCTTACAGGATTTGACTGTCCTCCTGCTGGTGCCTATGGCTTCTGCTGCTGTCTGTGTCTCCTTTGAGTCAATGAAGAGAGAGCTGCATGTGGTGCTGCATGCAGGGACAGTGCTGGATCAGCGAGAAGTGACAGGTAACCGTTTACGGGTGGGGGGCCAGAACAAGCAGTGGGACTTTTTTTTACCTTAATGCAGGGAATGCATTAAGGTAAAAAATGTTTGGACTTTAGAACCACTTAAACCCTATTATTGTCAATTTTTCCATTACACACATTCCTGGAGTAGGCATAAGAATAGCGGGTGCTTCAGCAACAGCCAGCTAAAGACTGGAAACTTCACAGATTAATGTACATATTTGCCAGCACACCATGGATCTTCAAATAATCTCCAAAAGGTTTTTTCAAAGTGACCACAATACAGTGGAAGAGTGCAACATTTCAGGGGTCATGCAGGAAACCTTTGTCAGATGTGAGATATAACCAGATTTAGCCCCTATTTACACTTGAGTGTTTCTCAGATTATTTCCCCTACACCTAACCATGCTCAATGCGTAGAATCCCATTCTTTTGAACTATCCTGGTTCACACTTGTATGATCAGTCGCTCTACACTCTACGCCCAAAAAAACATAAATTTTACTTTTTCTTTTACCACATTAAAGTGTTTTTTGCCCTCATAGTCCTCAATTGGTGTGGCTGTAAACGTGCAACACACATATTTGTGTGTGTTTTGCACCTGAAAAACTGCCTTGTCCAGGAAACAACTATATATATATATCTATCAGGTCCATAACTATTAGGACATCGACACAATTCTAACATTTTGCATATGTGCCTCCCACTTGTTAAGGGACCAAGAGTAATGGGACAGAATAATAATCATAAATCAAACTTTCACTTTGATACTTGGTTGCAAATCCTTTGCAGTCAATTACAGCCTGAAGTCTGGAATGCATAGACATCACCAGACGCTGGGTTTCATCCCTGGTGATGCTCTGCCAGGCCTCTACTGCAACTGTCTTCAGTTCCTGCTTGTTCTTTGGGCATTTTCCCTTCAGTTTTGTCTTCAGCAAGTGAAATGCATGCTCAATCTGATTCAGGTCAGGTGATTGACTTGGCCATTGCATAACTTTCCACTTCTTTCCCTTAAAAAACTCTTTGGTTGCTTTTGCAGTATGCTTTGGGTCATTATCCATCTGCACTGTGAAGCGGCGTCCAATGAGTTCTGAAGCATTTGGCTGAATATGAGCAGATAATATTGCCCAAAACACTTCAGAATTCATCCTGCTGCTGTTGTCAGCAGTCACATCATCAATAAATACAAGAGAACCAGTTCCATTGGCAGCCATACATGCCCACGCCATGACACTACCACCACCATGCTTCGCTGATGAGGTGGTATGCTTAGGATTAGAGATGAGCGAAGTATTCAAAAATTCGATTCGACTGATTCGGCGAATTCGTGGACAATATTCGATTCGAGTCGAATATATTCGCTGTGAATTTAACTTAAAAAAGGGTGTTTCTAGGCTTCAGAGAGACTTAATATTAGTGCAGAACACTGTACCTTTAATTTAAATGCCCTTGGAGTCTGCTGGGGAAGAGAAATAATACTGTCAGTCAGTATGACATGCAGATGATTGCCGTCGATCTTAGAATCACCGCACACCTCACTCATTTGGCCAGTCACGGGGCCAAAACCAGTGTTTGGAGCCACAGTGTGGCGGTGGAGGCAGCAGCAATGGGAGGCCATACAGCAACCTATGACAAAATGGAAACCAGCAGGAGTGTGAGGAGACCTCAAAGTGGCACATGGCAGAGTGGGAGCAATGGGATGCGGTACAGGGACCCATGTCACACTGTGGACCCAGCAGCAGCGTGACGAGGCGGTACGGGGGCCCATGGCAGATTTGGGGCCTGGCAGCACCTATGGGAGGCCTGTAATCTGCCAGCAACCTATGACAAAATGGAAAACAGCAGGAGTGTGAGGAGACCTCAAAGTGGCACATGGCAGAGTGGGAGCAATGGGAGGCGGTACAGGGACCCATGTCACACTGTGGACCCAGCAGCAGCGTGACCAGGCGGTACGGGGGCCCATGGCAGATTATAGGCCTGGCAGCAGCAATGGGAGGCCCGTAATCTGTCAGCACCCTATGACAAAAAATGGAACACACCAGCAGTGTGTGAGGAGACCTGAAAGTGGCACATGGCAGAGTGTGGCGATGGAGACAGCAGCAATGGGAGGCCGTACAGGGACCCATGACAGACTCTGGACTTGGCAGCAGCATGAGGAGGCGGTATAGGGGCCCATGGCAGATTAGGGGCCTGGCAGCAGCTATGGGAGGCCCGTAATCTGCCAGCACCCTATGTCAAAAAATTCAACACACCAGCAGTGTGTGAGGAGACCTGAAAGTGGCACATGGCAGAGTGTGGCGATGGAGACAGCAGCAATGGGAGGCCGTACAGGGACCCATGACAGACTCTGGACTTGGCAGCAGCATGAGGAGGTGGTATATAGGGGCCCATGGCAGATTAGGGGCCTGGCAGCAGCTATGGGAGGCCCGTAATCTGCCAGCACCCTATGTCAAAAAATTGAACACACCAGCAGTGTGAGGAGACCTGAAAGTGGCACATGGCATGAGAGACTCTGGACCTGGCAGCAGCATGAGGAGGCGGTATAGGGGCCCATGGCAGATTACGGGCCTGGCAGCAGCTATGGGAGGCCCGTAATCTGCCAGCACCCTATGTCAAAAAATTCAACACACCAGCAGTGTGTGAGGAGACCTGAAAGTGGCACATGGCAGAGTGTGGCGATGGAGACAGCAGCAATGGGAGGCCGTACAGGGACCCATGACAGACTCTGGACTTGGCAGCAGCATGAGGAGGCGGTATATAGGGGCCCATGGCAGATTAGGGGCCTGGCAGCAGCTATGGGAGGCCCATAATCTGCCAGCACCCTATGTCAAAAAATTGAACACACCAGCAGTGTGAGGAGACCTGAAAGTGGCACATGGCATGAGAGACTGTGGACCTGGCAGCAGCATGAGGAGGCGGTATATAGGGGCCCATGGCAGATTAGGGGCCTGGCAGCAGCTATGGGAGGCCCGTAATCTGCCAGCACCCTATGTCAAAAAATTCAACACACCAGCAGTGTGAGGAGACCTGAAAGTGGCACATGGCAGAGTGTGGCGATGGAGACAGCAGCAATGGGAGGCCGTACAGGGACCCATGACAGACTCTGGACTTGGCAGCAGCATGAGGAGGCGGTATAGGGGCCCATGGCAGATTAGGGGCCTGGCAGCAGCTATGGGAGGCCCATAATCTGCCAGCACCCTATGTCAAAAAATTGAACACACCAGCAGTGTGAAGAGACCTGAAAGTGGCACATGGCAGAGTGTGGCGATGGAGACAGCAGCAATGGGAGGCCATACAGGGACCCATGACAGACTCTGGACCTGGCAGCAGCATGAGGAGGCGGTACAGGGGCCCATGGCAGATTAAGGCCTGGCAGCAGCAATGGGATGCCCGTAATCTGCCAGCACCCTATGACAAAATGGAACCCTGGGCTGGGGCAGGCAGAACCGCCGTATCTTTATCACGGTTTTCCCAGGCCACCGAATGGCGATGCTGCATATGCTGACGCAACGCTGTAGTCCCAACATGGGCCCCCTGGCCACGCTTGACTTTCTGGCCACATAGTCGACATACGGCTACGTTTACTTCCTCGGGCGGCTTGACGAAAAATTGCCACACCGCCGAGTAGGAAACTTTGCCCCCGCTACTCCTCACTGGCTGACTGCTACTTCCTCCGTGCACACCGGCACCACTACTGGCCGTGGTGGTAGGCTGCAGTGGAGCTGGTGCTCTACTCCGTGGCCGTTTGCCTCCACTGACACTGCTGCGACCCTGCTGCCTCCTGGCAGCAGCAATGGGAGGCCGTACAGGGACCCATGACACACTCTGGACCTGGCAGCAGCATGAAGAGGCGGTACAGGGGCCCATGACAGATTACAGGCCTGGCAGCAGCAATGGGAGGCCCGTAATCTGCCAGCACCCTATGTCAAAAAATGAAACACACCAGCAGTGTGAGGAGACCTGAAAGTGGCACATAGCAGAGTGTGGCGATGGAGACAGCAGCAATGGGAGGCCGTACAGGGACCCATGACAGACTCTGGACTTGGCAGCAGCATGAGGAGGCGGTATATAGGGGCCCATGGCAGATTAGGGGCCTGGCAGCAGCTATGGGAGGCCCGTAATCTGCCAGCACCCTATGTCAAAAAATTCAACACACCAGCAGTGTGAGGAGACCTGAAAGTGGCACATGGCAGAGTGTGGCGATGGAGACAGCAGCAATGAGAGGCCGTACAGGGACCCATGACAGACTCTGGACTTGGCAGCAGCATGAGGAGGCGGTATAGGGGCCCATGGCAGATTAGGGGCCTGGCAGCAGCTATGGGAGGCCCGTAATCTGCCAGCACCCTATGTCAAAAAATTCAACACACCAGCAGTGTGAGGAGACCTGAAAGTGGCACATGTTTGGGGCATGATTCATGGCGGATTTAGTCAGTTGTGTCAGGAACTGGTGGTTTGAAATCCAGACTAATCCACGCCTGATTCATTTTCACAAACATGAGTCTCTCCACACTTTGGGTGGACAGTCGTGTCCTCCACGGAGTTACAATACCTCCTGCCGCACTAAACACGCGCTCCGATGCCACGCTACTGGCCGGGCATGACAGCCTTTCAAGGGCAAATTCAGCTAGTTGGGGCCAAAGGTCAAGTTTCGTTGCCCAGTAGTCAAGGGGATTGTCTACCTCGGTTGGCAGGGTGCTGTCCAAGTAGGCCCAAGCCTGTTGTTTGAGCTCCTGCTCCAGGTCCACCTGATGCTGCTGCTGCTGCTGCTGCGGCTGGTTAGTAGTTTCCTCACTGCGCTGGTGAAGAAAGCTACTCATCATCGACTGCAGACTGAGGCAGCCGCTGCTGGTGGAGCTGCCACTGCTCCTACCACCCCACCCCTCCCCTGCTGCCACGGCAGCGGAACGCGAGCACACAGGGCCCACAGTGTCTGAGGATGGACGTTGGCGCAGAAAGGCAGAGACCAACTGACTACATAGGTGGTTTTTATAGTACGTTATTTTGGCCTCCCTCTCAGCAGGTGTGAAAAAGGCCACCATTTTTGAACGGTAGCGAGGGTCCAACAAGGTGGACAGCCAAAAGTCATCCCTCTGTCTGATGGTTATTATTCGGCTGTCGCTACGCAAGCAACCGAGCATGCTATGGGCCATTTGTGCCAAGGAATGCGAGGGACTCCCTGCCTCCATCTCCACAGCATACTGCCACGGTGCGTCTGGGTCCTCTGTCTCCTCCTCCTCCTCCTCCTCTACCAGATGCTCCTGCTCCTCCACTCCTGTCCGCTGAGTGGAAAAACCACCCATTTCACTCAATAATTCCTGAGCACAAATGTCCTCCTCTACCTCCTCCTCTTCTTCCTGTCCTGCCCCCACAGGGGTCATGTGGCGTTGAGATCTGTGCGCCACGTCTACCGCACCCTGACCAGCCATTGTTAACAGCATTTGTTCCAGGACGTGCAACAGAGGAATGACGTCGTTCATCCCATAGTCCTGCCGACTCACGAATAGCGTGGCCTCCTCAAAGGGCCTGAGCAAGCGGCAGGTGTCACGCATGAGCTGCCAATGGCTGACATCGAAGTTACACAGGGGAGTACCTTTATCCGCTTGTAACATCAGGAAATCGGTGATGGCCTTTCGCTGTTCGTAAAGGCGGTCTAACATGTGTAGGGTTGAATTCCACCTTGTTGCAACGTCGCAGATCAGGCGATGCTGTGCAATTCCGTTCTGCCGCTGCAGCTCAAGGAGGGTGTGCTTTGCGGTGTAGGAATGGCTGAAATGCATGCAAAGTTTACGTGACATTTTAAGGATGTCTTGCAGTGGGATGGTGGATTTTAGGAACCGCTTGACAACCAGATTGAACACGTGAGCCATGCATGGCGCATGGCACAACCTTACTTGACGCAGAGCAGACACCATGTTCTTTCCGTTGTCGGTCAACATGGTTCCGATTTTCAGTTTGCGCGGAGACAGCCATCTGTCGATTTCTCTGTTCATTACACTGAGAAGTTCCTCCCCTGTGTGACTACGTTCGCCTGGACCTGGCAGCAGCATGAGGAGGCGGTATAGGGGCCCATGGCAGATTAGGGGCCTGGCAGCAGCTATGAGAGGCCCGTAATCTGCCAGCACCCTATGTCAAAAAATTCAACACACCAGCAGTGTGAGGAGACCTGAAAGTGGCACATGGCATGAGAGACTGTGGACCTGGCAGCAGCATGAGGAGGCGGTATAGGGGCCCATGGCAGATTAGGGGCCTGGCAGCAGCTATGGGAGGCCCGTAATCTGCCAGCACCCTATGTCAAAAAATTCAACACACCAGCAGTGTGTGAGGAGACCTGAAAGTGGCACATGGCAGAGTGTGGCGATGGAGACAGCAGCAATGGGAGGCCGTACAGGGACCCATGACAGACTCTGGACCTGGCAGCAGCATGAGGAGGCGGTATATAGGGGCCCATGGCAGATTAGGGGCCTGGCAGCAGCTATGGGAGGCCCGTAATCTGCCAACACCCTATGTCAAAAAATTGAACACAACAGCAGTGTGTGAGGAGACCTGAAAGTGGCACATGGCAGAGTGTGGCGATGGAGACAGCAGCAATGGGAGGCCGTACAGGGACCCATGAGAGACTCTGGACTTGGCAGCAGCATGAGGAGGCGGTATATAGGGGCCCATGGCAGATTAGGGGCCTGGCAGCAGCTATGGGAGGCCCGTAATCTGCCAGCACCCTATGTCAAAAAATTCAACACACCAGCAGTGTGTGAGGAGACCTGAAAGTGGCACATGGCAGAGTGTGGCGATGGAGACAACCCACCGACTGTTTTGCTCGCTGCCAAGCTGCCACCCTCTTCTCCTGATGATGCGGAAGCAATAGCCTGATGACGACGAGGCTGCCAAGTGCGATCAGCCTCATCATCATCAATTAGGGTCTCCGCCTCACTACTAGCCCCCTCGGCTGCGTGTGGGTCAGGAGACAGACCTGTCTCTACACCGGCTACCGAGCCACTCTCCTCGCCACTACTTCTTCGCCTGGCTGCTGAAGAGGCGGATGTCTCCCCCCGTTCCTGACCGCCCTCTGTTAGCTCTTCCTCACTGTACTGGATGACACCGAGAGCACTAGCCTCTGGCTGCGAATAGTGCTGCCTCGACCCCTTCCTCTGCTGCCACGTCTGCTCGCTCCTAAAACATTGCCTCCTCTGCCACTCCTCTGCATGTTGTCTGACATACTCTTTAATTAAACGATTCTGTGTCCCTGAGTAACAATTCTGTGTCCCTGAGTAACGGTTCTGTGGCCCTCAGTAACAATTCTGTGTCCCTGAGTAACGTTTCTGTGGCCCTAAGTAACGGTTCTGTGGCCCTCAGTAACAATTCTGTGTCCCAGAGTAACAATTCTGTGTCTGTCCCTGAGTAACAATTCTGTGGCCCTAAGTAACGGTTCTGTGGCCCTCAGTAACAATTCTGTGTCTGTCCCTGAGTAAGAATTCTGTGTCTGTCCCTGAGTAACGTTTCTGTGGCCCTAAGTAACGGTTCTGTGGCCCTCAGTAACAATTCTGTGTCCCTGAGTAACAATTCTGTGTCTGTCCCTGAGTAACAATTCTGTGGCCCTAAGTAACGGTTCTGTGGCCCTCAGTAACAATTCTGTGTCCCTGAGTAACAATTCTGTGTCCCTCAGTAACAATTCTGTGTCCCTCAGTAACAATTCTTTGTCCCTCAGTAACAATTCTGTGTCCCTCAGTAACAATTCTGTGTCCTTGAGTAACAATTCTGTGTCTGTCCCTGAGTAAGAATTCTGTGTCTGTCCCTGAGTAACGTTTCTGTGGCCCTAAGTAACGGTTCTGTGGCCCTCAGTAACAATTCTGTGTCCCTGAGTAACAATTCTGTGTCTGTCCCTGAGTAACAATTCTGTGGCCCTAAGTAACGGTTCTGTGGCCCTCAGTAACAATTCTGTGTCCCTGAGTAACAATTCTGTGTCCCTCAGTAACAATTCTTTGTCCCTCAGTAACAATTCTGTGTCCCTCAGTAACAATTCTGTGTCTGTCCCTGAGTAACAATTCTGTGTCTGTCCCTGAGTAACAATTCTGTGTCTGTCCCTGAGTAACAATTCTGTGTCCCTGAGTAACGTTTCTGTGGCCCTAAGTAACATTTCTGTGGCCCTCAGTAACAATTCTGTCTGTCCCTGAGTAACAATTCTGTGTCTGTCCCTGAGTAACAATTCTGTGTCCCTCAGTAACAATTCTGTGTCCCTGAGTAACAATTCTGTGTCCCTCAGTAACAATTCTGTGTCCCTGAGTAACAATTCTGTGTCCCTGAGTAACAATTCTGTGTCCCTCAGTAACAATTCTGTGTCCCTCAGTAATAATTCTGTGTCCCTGAGTAACAATTCTGTGTCTGTCCCTGAGTAACAATTCTGTGTCTGTCCCTGAGTAACGTTTCTGTGGCCCTAAGTAACGGTTCTGTGGCCCTCAGTAACAATTCTGTCTGTCCCTGAGTAACAATTCTGTGTCTGTCCCTGAGTAACAATTCTGTGTCCCTCAGTAACAATTATGTGTCCCTCAGTAACAATTCTGTGTCCCTGAGTAACAATTCTGTGTCCCTGAGTAACAATTCTGTGTCCCTCAGTAACAATTCTGTGTCCCTCAGTAACAATTCTGTGTCCCTCAGTAACAATTCTGTGTCTGTCCCTGAGTAACAATTCTGTGGTCCTAAGTAACGGTTCTGTGGCCCTCAGTAACAATTCTGTGTCCCTGAGTAACAATTCTGTGGCCCTAAGTAACGGTTCTGTGGCCCTCAGTAACAATTCTGTCCCTGAGTAACAATTCTGTGTCTGTCCCTGAGTAACAATTCTGTGGCCCTAAGTAACGGTTCTGTGGCCCTCAGTAACAATTCTGTGTCCCTGAGTAACGTTTCTGTGGCCCTAACTAACGTTTCTGTGGCCCTAAGTAACAGTTCTGTGGCCCTCAGTAACAATTCTGTGTCCCTGAGTAACGTTTCTGTGGCCCTAAGTAACAATTCTGTGGCCCTCAGTAACAATTCTGTGTCTGTCCCTGAGTAACAATTCTGTGTCCCTAACTAACGTTTCTGTGGCCCTAAGTAACAGTTCTGTCGCCCTCAGTAACAATTCTTTGTCCCTGAGTAACGTTTCTGTGGCCCTAAGTAACAATTCTGTGTCCCTCAGTAACGGTTCTGTGGCCCTCAGTAACAATTCTGTGTCCCTGAGTAACAATTCTGTGGCCCTCAGTAACAATTCTGTGTCCCTGAGTAACAATTATGTGTCTGTCCCTGAGTAACAATTCTGTGGCCCTAAGTAACGGTTCTGTGGCCCTCAGTAACAATTCTGTGTCCCTGAGTAACAATTCTGTGTCTGTCCCTGAGTAACAATTCTGTGGCCCTAAGTAACGGTTCTGTGGCCCTCAGTAACAATTCTGTGGCCCTCAGTAACAATTCTGTGTCTGTCCGAGTAACAATTCTGTGGCCCTAACTAAAGTTTCTGTGGCCCTAAGTAACAGTTCTGTGGCCCTCAGTAACAATTCTGTGTCCCTGAGTAACGTTTCTGTGGCCCTAAGTAACAATTCTGTGGCCCTCGGTAACAATTCTGTGTCTGTCCCTGAGTAACAATTCTGTGGCCCTAACTAACGTTTCTGTGGCCCTAAGTAACAATTCTCTGGCACTCAGTAACAATTCTGTCTGTCCCTGAGTAACAATTCTGTGGCCCTAATAACGTTTCTGTGGCCCTAAGTAACAGTTCTGTGGCCCTCAGTAACAATTCTGTGTCTGTCCCTGAGTAACAATTCTGTGGCCCTAACTAACGTTTCTGTGGCCCTAAGTAACAATTCTCTGGCACTCAGTAACAATTCTGTCTGTCCCTGAGTAACAATTCTGTGGCCCTAACTAGCGTTTCTTTGGCCCTAAGTAACGATTCTGTGGCCCTCATTAACAATTCTGTGTCCCTGAGTAATGCTTCTCTGTCCCTAAGTAACGTTTCTCTGTCCCCAAGTAACGTTTCTGTGGCCCTAACTCTGTCCCTAATACAGAGCGGTCTGCCTCTCTTGAATGACTGGAGGCAAATGAAGAATTCTAAAATGGCCGCTATTTATAGCTCGACCATTACACAGTGCTGGCTGGCTGGCTGCTGATTGGCTAATGCGATCACATGTCATTAAGGAATGCATTATGGGTCAGCGCGCCTTGTCTGCGCGCCTTCCCAGACATCCCCGCTCCGTCGCCGCACATGTCCGCCGCCATTTTAGGAAAAATTTCGATTCGCGCGTCCGAAGTAGGCTATTTTTCGGATTCGGCGCGAATCGAAAATTTTCCAATATTCGACTCGAATTCCACTTCGCCTACTTCGATTCGCTCATCTGTACTTAGGATCATGAGCAGTTTCTTTCCTTCTCCATACTCTTCTCTTCCCATCACTCTGGTACAAGTTGATCTTGGTCTCATCTGTCCATAGGATGTTGTTCCAGAACTGTGAAGGCTTTTTTAGATGTCTTTTGGCAAACTCTAATCTAGCCTTCCTGTTTATAGGCTCACCAATGGTTTACATCTTGTGGTGAACCCTCTGTATTCACTCTGGTGAAGTCTTCTCTTGATTGTTGAGTTTGACACACATACACCTACCTCCTGGAGAGTGTTCTTGATCTGGCCAACTGTTGTGAAGGGTGTTTTCTTCACCAGGGAAAGAATTCTTCGGTCATACAGCACAGTTTTTTTCCGTGGTCTTCCAGGTTTTTTGGTGTTGCTGAGCTCACCGGTGCGTTCCTTCTTTTTAAGAATGTTCCAAACAGTTGTTTTGGCCACGCCTAATGTTTTTGCTATCTCTCTGATGGGTTTGTTTTGTTTTTTCAGCCTAATGATGGCTTGCTTCACTGATAGTGACAGCTCTTTGGATCTCATCTTGAGAGTTGACAGCAACAGATTCCAAATGCAAATAGTACACTTGAAATGAACTCTGGACCTTTTATCTGCTCATTGTAATTGGGATAATTAGGGAATAACACACACCTGGTCAAGGAACAGCTGAGAAGCCAATCGTCCCATTACTTTTGGTCCCTTAACAAGTGGGAGGCACATATGCAAACTGTTGTAAATCCTACACCGTTCACCTGATTTGGATGTAAATACCCTCAAATTAAAGCTGACAGTCTGCAGTTAAAGCACATCTTCTTTGTTTCATTTCAAATCCATTGTGGTGGTGTATAGAGCCAAAAATGTTAGAATTGTGTCAAAGTCCCAATATTTCTAGACCTGACTGTGTATATGTATATATATATATGTATGTATGTACAGTGGAGATCGAAAGTTTGGGCACCCCAGCTAAAAATTTGTATTAATGTGCATAAAGAAGCCAAAGAAAGATGGAAAAATCTCCAAAAGGCATCAAATTACAGATTAGACATTCTTATAATATGTCAACAAAAGTTAGATTTTATTTCCATCATTTACACTTTCAAAATAACAGAAAACAGAAAAATGGGGTCTGCAAAAGTTTGGGCACCCTGCAGAATTTATAGCATGCACTGCCCCCTTTGGCAAGTATCACAGCTTGTAAACGCTTTTTGTAGCCAGCCAAGAGTCTTTCAATTCTTGTTTGAGGTATCTTTGCCCATTCTTCCTTACAAAAGTCTTCCAGTTCTTTGAGATTTCTGGGCTGTCTGTCACGCACTGCTCTTTTAAGGTCTATCCATAGATTTTCAATTATGTTGAGGTCAGGAGATTGTGAAGGCCATGGCAAAACCTTCAATTTACGCCTCTTGATGTAATCCCCCGTAGTTAGTGGTTAACATTCCATAGGAAAGGGTATCTTTTCTTTTTGAAAATGTGTTATTACACGAAACGCGTTAGGGAGATACCCTTTCCTATGGAATGTTAACCACTAACTACCTCAGATGTAAGTGCTGGCTTTGTTTACTTGTACTTTGATGTTACCGCTATTTGATCATTAAACATACTACACTATTGGAGTTCTTTTCTCTCTGGGCTCATTTATCTGGCACTGAGAGTCCCTGTTCTGAAGGATTTTTTCCTGGCTCCCATCTGCCTCGTATGATCCCCCTGATGGCTGGAAATTGTACTGCTGGACACAGCTAACCTGAGATGTGGTAACCTGCTTTGGATAGATGACAGCTGTTGAAGTACCTCCGCCTGATGATCACATCCGCATGCTGAGTTCCCATCCCTAGAGTACCGAGGAGTAGGTCTTATTTACTCCAACGCACATTTATCTGTGCTATCTGGTTAGTGCATAGTACGCTCATTGCTTCCAGCCACAGCAGTCACGAACGTTATCAGCTGTTCTTTGTGTCACCACAGTCACATCATTCCATATGAACTATAACCTATAAGTTTTCGTTACCACAAGATATTTCAATTGGTGTATAGCATACTCATCGCTTCCAGTTTTAATAGTCACGTATTTTACCTTTCTGTTTACTGTATATCCACAAGTCATGCCACTCCGCATGATCTATACCTAATAAGCGGTGTTGCTGTTAATATCATTTAACACCACGGTCACGGCAGTCATGGAAGGTTTATCACTGCTTATTGTGTCACAACATTCACTATATAAACTGAAAAATGTTTGAAGATTTTGCTTTCCTTTGAATCACTTAAT
Organism: Staurois parvus; assembly: GCF_062004578.1. Taxonomy (NCBI): domain Eukaryota; kingdom Metazoa; phylum Chordata; class Amphibia; order Anura; family Ranidae; genus Staurois; species Staurois parvus. Next base: position 619,713 of record NW_028318930.1, read on the forward strand.
GAATATTTAGTTGTATAAGCACTGTTTCTGAGAACTGCTGTATATCTGTGTTGCATGGAGTCAACCAACTTCTGGCACCTGTGAACAGGTATTCCAGCCCAGGATGATTGGACTACATTCCACAGTTCTTCTCTATTTCTTGGTTATGCCTCAGAAACTGCATTTTTGATGTTACCGCACACGTTTTCTATTGGATTAAGATCCGGGGATTGGGCTGGCCACTCCATAACGTCAATCTTGATGGTCTGGAACCAAGATGTTGCACGTTTACTGGTGTGTTTGGGGTCGTTGTCTTGTTGGAACACCCATTTCAAGGGCATTTCCTCTTCAGCATAAGGCAGCATGACCTCTTCCAAGTATTCTGATGTATTCAAACTGATCCATGATCCCTGGTATGCGATAAATAGGCCCAACACCGTAGTATGAGAAACATCCCCATATCATGATGCTTGCGTAACCATGCTTCACTGTCTTCACAGTGTACTGTGGCTTGAATTCAGTGTTTGGGGGTTGTCTGACAAACTGTCTCCGGCCACTAGACCCAAAAAGAACAATCTTACTTTCATCAGTCCACAAAATGTTGCGCCATTTCTCTTTAGGCCAGTCAATGTGCTCTTTGGCAAATTGTAACCTCTTCAGCACATGTCTTTTTTTCAACAGTGGGACTTTGCGGGGGCTTCTTGCAGATAGCTTGGCTTCACATAGGCGTCTTCTAATTGTAACAGCACTCACAGGTAACTTTAGACCTTCTTTGATCTTCCTGGAGCTGATTGTTGGCTGAGTCCTTGCCATTTTGGCTATTCTTCTATCCATTCGAATGGTAGTTTTTCGCTTTCTTCCACGTCTTTCAGGTTTTGGTTGCCATTTTAAATCATTTGCGATCATTTTAGCTGAGCAGCCTATCATTTTCTGCACTTCTTTATATGTTTTCCCTTCTCCAATCAACTTTTTAATCAAGGTACGCTGTTCTTCTGAACAATGTCTGGAACGACCCATTTTCCTCAGAATTTCAGAGAGAAATGCACTGTAACCAGCATGTACAACATTTGCTGCCTTCCTTCCTTAAATAAGGGCAATAATTGCCACCTGTTTTTCAAAGAATGAATGACCGCACTAATAGAACTCCACACTGCTATTATTTTGAACATGCCCCTTTCAATTAGTGATTCAATTACACAGAATCAGCAGCATGCATGTCATGACTGTTGGGTCTGTTGGATTTCTGTTACTCTACTACACCTGCTAGTAAATTATTTGCCATGTAGAAATATCCTTTCTACCGTAAACAGTGATTGATCAGGTTAGTGATGTCTGACTGCTATTATTTTGAACACAACTGTGTATATATATATATATATATTTTTTTTTTTTTTTTTACTTATTACAGGTATTTATATAGCGCCGTCAATTTAAGCAGCGCTTTACATGTGTATATGTACATATACACTACTAAAAAAAAAAAAATGAAAGTAACACTTTGAAAACACATCAGATCTCAATGGGAAAGACATCATGCTGGATATCTATACTGATATGGACTGGGTATTTTGTTAGGAACGTAAGGATGACCCATCGTAATGGAAATGAAAATTATCAACCTACAGAGGACTGAATTCAAATCAAAAAGAAAAAATGATGCAGCAGTCTAGCCCATTTTGCTGAAATTTCATTTCAGCAACTCAAAATGACATGACGGATGGTGTCCTGAAGTATTTCCTTCCAGATCTGGACCAGGGCATCACTGAGCTCCTGGACAATTTGAGGTGCTACCTGGCAGCGTCGGATGGACCAAAACATGATATCCCATAGGTGTTCTATTGGACTTAGGTCAGGCGAGAGTGGAGGCCATTCAATGGTATCAATTCCTTCGTCCTCCAGGGACAGCCCGCATACTCTTGCCACACGAGGCCGGGCATTGTCATGCACCAGGAGGAACGCAGGACCCACTGCACCAGCGTAGGGTCTGACAATGGGCCCAAGGATTTCATCCCGATACCTGATGGCAGTCAGGGTGCCCTTGTCCAGCCTGTAGAGGTCTGTACCTGCCTCCATGGATATGCCTCCCCTTACCATCACTGACACACCAGCAAAACGGTCATGCTGAACGATGTTACAGGCAGCATAATGTTCTTCACGGCTTCACCAGACCCTTTCACATCTGTCACATGTGCTCAGGGTAAACCTGCTCTCATTTGTGAAAAACACAGGGCGCCAGTGGCGGATCTGCCAATTCTGGTGTTCAATGGCAAATGCCAATCGAGCTCTGTGGTTTCGGGCAGTGAGCACAGGGCCCACTAGAGGACATCGGGCCCTCAGGCTACCCACATGAAGTCTGTTTCTGATTGTTTGATCAGAGACATTCACACCAGTGGCCTGCTAAAGGTCGTTTTATAGAGCTCTGGCAGTGCTCACCCTGTTCTTCCTTGCACAAAGGAGCAGATACCGGTCCTGCTGATGGGTTAAAGCCCAGCTCTCCTAGAGTAAATGCTACCTGTCTCCTGGAATCTCCTTCATGCTCTTGAGACTGTGCTGGAAGACACAGCAAACCTTCTGGCAATGGCACATATTGATGTGCCATCTTGGAGGAGTTGGACTGCCTGTGCAACCTCTATAGGGTCCAGGTATCGCCTCATGCTACCAGTAGTGACACTGACCCTAGCCAAATGCAAAACTAATGAAAAACAGTCAGAAAAGAGGAGTAGGGAAAAAAAATTTCAGTAGCTGCCACCTGTAACACCTTTCCTGTTTTCGGGGTCATCTCATTGTTGTCCCTCAAGAGTACCAGTTGTTAATTTCATTGACACCAAAGCAGCTGAAACTGATTAACACCCCCCCCCCCTACTACTTAACTGACCAGATCAATATCCCAGGAGTTTAATTGACTTGATGCTATACTCTGATTAAAAAGTGTTCCTATAATTTTGTTGAGCAGTGTATATTGTACATTCAAAAAAGAAAAAGTGCCATGAATAGGGGTGTATCCACCCATCAATAAGCATTTCCCCGACTCACCATAATTGAGGTGTGGATTCTAAACCAAAAAGCTTATAGGATAATGTTAGCAGCTGACAAGAACAGATCTGTCAAAAAAGGACGGTGTATAACGAATCCTATGCGGAGTAAATATTCACTATTATAGTGGATGCAATCTATGTGGATCCTTAGTAAAGATGAAAGGTGTATATCCTTCTAGATGCCAAATAATTGTTTAAACTGTGATAAATATATCTTGATTGTGCAATGTTGCACTAGACATGTAAATAGCCTTCTAAAGGCTCCAAAAATTCCCCTTCTATGTAAGAGCAAGGCGGTTCCTTTGAAAGGTTCTTAGGACAAATCGTCCTGTTTTCCATATGATAATGCTTATCGCATTAGATAAAAAAAAAAATCAGTATTCACCTATAAAAGGCCCAAAAGTTTCTCTATAAATAAGAGTGCTGGAGTTCCTTAATGAGGTTCAGAACATATAAGTCCCGTGTTACTAAATAGCAAGATATGACTAATCTATATTCAAGGATTACTTGCCACCAGTGGAAGTGGTATTGCGCCACTTAAATTTAAGTGAACTCCCGGGAATCATCCTAAGTACTGGCGGTTTTCCGTCTTGCCTCGTGTTTGTCCAAGATGGAGGCATGTGACGTGCCTCTTTCCCCTCATGGACATCGAAGCATGGAAGGACGCAGAACGTGATGATGTCACTACATTGACGCGTTTGGTCTGCCAATCATCGCGGACTTCGTCAGAACTGGGAGGGGACAGCTTTTCACTTTACTTTTATAATGCAAAATTTGCATACTTTCTTCATTTTGTCACCCTCTTGTGTTGAAATGTCATGACTACATTGTTAATCTAAATTAAATTCTAAAACTTACATGATTGGCATTTATCCTTGAAGACTGGCTATATATCAAATTAAAATTAAGATAGCATTATTAGCTGTTAGTTTACAGCAGATGACAATAATAGAATCATATATTATTTACTTGTTCTCATTTTCAAAAAGTTTTATATTATTTGCAAACGATAACATGACCCCAAAATCAGTCAAATAATCAAACAGGAATTTATTTAAGAAATATTTTCAAATTTAATTCTGTATTTAAACCATGTGGTATTAAGGTCCCCAACGTATAAATCCCAAATTTCTCTTTTTGTAAAAGGATTTTATCAAAATCCCCTCTTCTAGAGGAAATATTCAGGAGGAAAATACCCTTTACTATTAAGCCATCAGTTTTACCTTGATGTACTTCCTTAAAATGTTGAGCTAGAGGATTTTCCCTTTCTTTATCATTTTTATTTCTATATTCATTTTTAATTTCCCATATATGTTCATTAATACGTATTTTTAAAGATCTTTTTGTCTTTCCTATATAGAATTTCTTGCATGGGCATTATAGCATATAAATTACTCTACTACTAGAGCAAGTTATAAAGTTCTTAATTTAATAGGTTTTAGAATTATCTACGTTATGAAATTTGTTATTTTTGTCCAGGAATAGCACAAATAGTGGGTGATAAACCACAAATGGTAGCTAAAAAAACTTCTAATTTGAATCATATTTTGCTACAATCAGAATTTAAAAAGATTCCGAAAGAAAACTGGTTAACAAAAATGGGTAAAACTACAGGTATGTATCCGTGTGGTCATTGTCAGATCTGTCCTTATGTACACAAAACTAACAAATTTCATAACGTAGATAATTCTAAAACCTATTAAATTAAGAACTTTATAACTTTCTCTAGTATTAGAGTAATTTATATGCTATAATGCCCATGCAAGAAATTCTATATAGGTATATATATATCTATATAGGAAAGACAAAAAGATCTATGTAGTGATGACATTTCAACACAAGAGGGCGACAAAATGAAAAAGTATGCAAATTTTGTATTATAAAAGAAATGTGAAAAGCTGTCCCCTCCCAGTTTTGACGAAGTCCACGATGATTGGCGGATGACACGCGTCAATGTAGTGACATCATCATGTTATGCATCCTTCCATGCTGCGATGTCCATGACGGGAAAAAGGCACGCCACATGCCTCCATCTTGGACAAACACGAGGCAAGACGGAAAACCGCCAGTACTTAGGATGATTCCCGGGAGTTCACTTAATTCTAAGTGGCGCAATACCACTTCCACTGGTGGCAAGTAATCCTTGAATATAGATTAGTCATATCTTGCTATTTAGTAACACGGGACTTCTATGTTCTGAACCTCATTAAGGAACTCCAGCACTCTTATTTATAGAGAAACTTTTGGGCCTTTTATAGGTGAATATTGATTATTTTATCTTGCGATAAGCATTATCATATGGAAAACAGGACGATTTGTCCTAAGAACCTTTCAAAGGAACTGCCTTGCTCTTACATAGAAGAGGAATTTTTCGAGCCATTAGAAGGCTATTTACATACATGTCTAGTGCAACACTGCACAATTAAGATATACTTATCACAGTTTATACACATTTTTTGGCATCTAGAAGGATATACACCTTTCATCTTTACTCAGGATCCACATAGGTTCATAATTTACCAGTGGAAACAAACATGATCTCTATCAGGGTAATTATTTCCTCTTTTGGAACCGCCCATGATAATGATGGAATTTTGACGTATTAACATCTGTTTATTTATTAAGTCATTATTATTGTTATCCACTGAAAAGTATCCTATTTAAGGAATATCAGCCAATTGGAATTGGCCATACACAACGGAATTGTTTTAACCAATCTATTTGATGATGAATTACAAAGATGGTAATATTGCATACTATTACATACTCTTTCATTAGTGGCCATGCCATTTATATTTGGGGTTTAGCTTGATGATGCAAGATAACAATAGGCCCTAACATTTATTCCAGGATCCTTGTATTCATCATATATTCTTCAGGATTTTCATCATTCATTTTTCATCACCACATTTTGATGAACATTTGAAAGTTTGATATCTTAAAGATAGAAGACAAAGATTTAGAAAACGTAATACTGAAGATATACATATATCTGGATTCAACATATAGACTTCCTATACCAAATACAGAAGAAGTCTTTGCCCAATATTCAATATGGCCTTTTCTGCCATAGACGCAGCTAAGTGAAAACGCAGAATGTTTTTGTGTTTTTATTTCCTGATTTTATTTTCATGATTGACAATGTGTTCACCATGATTTCAATGTCTACCTTTTCATGAGCTAATTGATCTCAATAAAATAATTGCATCCACTATAATCGTGAATATTTACATAGGATTTGTTACATAGCGTCTTTTTTGGCAGATCTGCTCTTGTCAGCTGCTACATTATCCTATATTGTACATTCACCTCAGTCCCTAACTCTCAACGCTCTGTACAATCTAAGATCCCCAACTAACATTCATACATATTCATACTAGGGTCAATTTAGACAGGAACCAATTAACCTACCAGCGTGTCTTTGGAGTGTGGAAGGAAACGGGAGTACCCAGAGGAAACCCACACAGGGAGAACATGCAAATGCCAGGCAGGTGGTGCCATGGTTGGGATTTGAATCAACGACCCTAGTACTGCCAGGCGGAAGTGCTAACCATTTAGCCACTATACATGCAAAAAATCAGCAGCGCAAAGCCTAAAAAAAAAACACTAGAAATACGCTCTGCTCAGGCGTGAAAGCAGGCTTACAAACTGTTTCCAGCAACGCTTGTTTACTCCACTACAGACACACCAATACAATGTGATGGAAATTCTTTAACCACTTCCCGACCGACCACCTGCAATGTACAGCTACAGGCAAAGCGACGTAACACAGAGGGGCGCTGCACTACCCACCCGTGACTGCTGTGTCTGGTGGACACAGCGGAATGAAAATCCCAGTGAATGGGACCTGGTGATCATGTGATCGCTATGCGATCACGATTACAAAGTTAGAAAGGCTGCTATGAATCAGTCTGATTCATAACAGCTCTGCTTCTCTTCCTAGTGAGCAGTCACCTAGCCAGTGCCATTAGTACAGTGTCAGTATATAGAATTTTTCACTGATCACTGTATTCCTGCAACTAGCGACATCAGATAGCATCATTGTCAGATAGTGCCCCTCCCAGCCAGGCTCAGCTAGCTTTAGATTGCCCGCACACTATCGCACTCATGTTATAGGTTGCTGATCACCCCCCTTAGTAGTATAGTGTTTGTACAAATCAATAGAATGATCATTCATTCAATAGAACTATACTAGTGCCTGCTTTGTATAGTGTCCTCAAAAATGCAGTGTTAGCAGGATCAGCCCCGTTCACTGCTAGCCCTAGCGTTTAGCCCCTCCACTGTTTTTCACGGAAGATTTGTACCATTTGATTATGGGCCAAAGCAATTTATATGCACAATAGATCACTGCCCACCCAAATTCAGCTCTTGCCTGACCATTCACATGGAAACCTATCTTTCTGAATTGAAAACTTTTTTGGGCCTTATCCTCAACATGGGCATTACAAAAAAGAATGAATTACGGTCATATTGGTTCACAGACCAATCATATTCCTGTGTTCTCTGCTGTTTCATATATTTCTAACATGGACCAGCAATGTACTGGCATATCGCTGGACTTTGAGTGGTCATACCAGGAAGATTCCTGCAGTTACAGGCATCATCCTGGTATCGTTTTTTTCAGCTGGCAGTTGGCTTTCATGTAAAAGCAATCCCCTCCCAATTAGCTGCTGAATCGTTTTTACAAGCATTGGGAAGGGACTCCCCCCCCCCTCCCATTCCACAGTTTTCTTGGGCTCTTCTGTCCCACAGGGGAATCCGAGAATGCAGCCGGACGTGCCGCTGGCTGACCATAGAGCTGATTAGAGATCAGAATGGCTCCAATCCTCTCTATGGTCTAAGACAGGGGTCTTCAAACTATGGCCCTCCAGTTGTTGAGGAACTGCAAGTCCCATGAGGCCTTGCAAGACTCTGACAGCCATAAGAGACTCCCAGAAGCAGAGGCATGATGGGACTTGTAGTACTTCAACAGCTGGAGGGCCATAGTTTGGAGACCCCCTGGTGTAAGAGACCAGAAGCTACAAGCATTTCATAATTTGTTTCGCCTGACTTCAACTTTCAGACTGACAGTGCCATTTTTAAATTGTGAAAGCATCTGATCACTGCCTCCCTCCTCCCAGCCCTGCAGAGCATCCCACCTGTCTCCCTCCTCCCAGCCCTGCAGAGCATCACACCTGTCTCCCTCCTCCCAGCCCTGCCTGCCAGCCATGCAGAGCATCACCCTTCTCTCCCTCCTCCCAACCCTGCAGAGCATCACATGAGAACAGAGATATTTTGCAGGGCTGGGAGAGGGGAGACGAAGTGCTGTCAGTAAACTAAGGAACAGCATTACTACTAACTGATTTGGTTTCTAGAGATTACAGTAAATCATTATTGTTCACTGATTGGTTGCTAGAGATTACAGATAATTGTTGTTCACCGATTGGTTGCTAGAGGTTACAGTACATCAATATTGCTCAGATTGGTTGCTAGAGGTTACAGCAAATCCACAGTTCTTACCTTGCTGCTGGCCCCCCATACCATGAAGCTCTTTAGACCTACCTCCACATGGCTAGAAAAGCTCTCGTTTGGAGCTCTGTTCTTCAGCAGTGCTACCACCCTCTCCAATCGCAGGACAAGGTAGGAACTGCAATGAATATAAAAGGGTATACGAGCGCTAGTTAGTAAATGTTATAAGCAGCTAGCAAAAAAGGTAAAACCTCTGAACCTTCTGTACAAAACTAAACAACAAATGCAACGCTAAGGTTCTGTATAATATATGATGAAAAGTAATGATGAAAATTCCGTACATGCGCTGTGGAGTGCTCTGATGTATAAAGGTGCATAAACATCTTAGGAATGACGCTTAAAGTGCAAAAGTGACATACAGAATAAAACACCAAAAAAAAATCTATAAAAGTCCAGATATGAAAAATCAAGTGAATTCCGCGACTCCAGTGATTGTGAATGAGTATATATTGCACTAACCAGATAGTGCAAAATAATGCGCATTTGAGTAATCAGACCACTCCTGGTCATCTGGAAAGGTGAGGATCAGGGGATCATCTGGCAAACCACTGCAAGACAGGTAATCAGCATGTCATCACTCATCCATTCAGTAGGGGGATCACACTCCAGGTGACAGATTTACATCCATTCAGCAGGGGGACCACTTCAAATAGTATGCATGGAGCACAATGGAATCCACCTTGAAAGGGAGGGGCTCGCAATAAACCGAGCCCAAGCAAAAAGCTTTGACAGTGTAGTAATTTTATTGTAATAGGTAAATCCAAAACTAGAATAAAATACACTCACATCTGTACTATACAGTGTCAAAGATGGCCGCCGGCCTCCCACGTGGCCTGTGCGGTGTGACGCCACCGACTGGGCTCCTCCCTAATGCGTTTCATGCCCGTCCACGTTATCAAAGGGAGCATGCCTCAGCTGGCCGGTTCTTCAAATAGGGTGCCGCGCGCATGCGCGGTTGAGTATGGTGACGCCATCTTGGCCCACTCGCACATGCGCGATGAATGCGAGAGCGGCCACTTTCTTGGAAGTTCACAGCAAATTTAGGGACAGGGCGCACATGGATGTAAAGACATCCTGTCTGATTATAATAATCAAAACAGTGGCGTTACTGCTAGTTAAACATACATGGGGGATAATAAATAGATATTAAAATGTAGTTAATAATTGAGGATAATAGTTCTAAAAGGAAAAATGGAGATAGCCCCCTCCATTTTGTTGTAGCCAAATAAAAATCAGGTGAGACCATGGTTATAAAACGGCATTATGCTACGCTTGCGTGGAACTACTGGTTCCAGAAATTCCTTTGCCTAAAACCAGTTCCTATGTGGCTGTGAAACCAACTGATTAAACAATAATAGTGCATTATTCAGGATACAGGATTTATTTAGCGCCAACAGTTTGCGCAGCGCTTTACAATATAAGGGAGATATTACAATAGATTTCAGTACAGAAGGAATAGGAGGGCCCTGCTCGTGGAGCTTACAATCTAAAGGAAGGGGGAGGTGATACAAAAGGTGATAGCTGTGGGAGATGATCTGGCTGAGGTGATTCAAGTACTGTTCTTAGGTGGAGGTGGGGTAGGCTTCAGTGAAGAAGTGAGTTTTCAAAGATCGCCTAAAGGCAGACAGGGTGGGGGCTGACCAAACATGCTGTGGTAGGGAGTTCCAGAGGATGGGAGAGGCTCTGGAGAAGTCGTGGAGGCGAGCGTGGGAGGAGGTGATGAGGGAGCTAGAGAGGAGAATATCATGGGAGGAGCGGAGTGGGCAATTTGGGCGGTATCTGTGGATGAGGTTGGTGATGTAGCTAGGGGCAGTGTTGTGGATGGCTTTGTAGGCGGTGGTTAGTATTTTGAATTCTATACGTTGGGTTATTGGAAGCCAGTAAAGGGATTGGCAGAGAGGGGCAGCAGACACTGATCTGGTGGTAAGGTGTGAGTCTAGCAGCAGCATTCATAATAGACTGAAGGGGGGATAGCCTGTGTAACGGTAGACCAGTGAGGAGGGAGTTGCAGTAATCGAGGCGGGATATAACCAAGGCGTGGCTAAGTTGTTTTGTGGTGTCATTGGTCAGGAAGGGGCGGATTTTGGAAATGTTCCGGAGGTTGAGGCGGCAGGATTTAGCCAGTGAGTGGATGTGGGGCCCAAAGGAGAGGTCAGGGTCTAGGATTACGCCTAGCACCCTGGCATGAGGGGAAGGACCAATGGTTGTGCTGTTGATCTTAATGGTAAAGTCGTGAGTGGGGAATCGGGGAGGAGGAAATATTACAAGCTCAGTTTTTGAAATATTGAGTTTAAGGTAGTGATGTGATAGTGCATGATATATTATATGATAAACATTGGAGTAGTGAACATTAGTTAAAATGCATTACCCATAACAATTGAATACAATGGGATATAGATCAAATAAAAATAAAAACACCAACATGTATATTATAAAACAGATGTGAGAGATAATTAAAAAGACATAAAAACTATAAATTATGTAGTATATAACAATTAGGAACAAAATTCAAAAAAAATGTTCAAAAAAAAGATAAAAAAGATAAAACCGAAAAAGAATGTATTATATAAAATACACAATGTATGTAAAATATGAAATGGTAATAAAAACGATTGTGCATGAAATATGAATTAAATGAAATTAGGATCCTACAAAAAACTCAAATTTGGATAACAGCCAATAGAATTTAGGAGAAGTATACTGGACTGTTAAATACACGTAATGCTCATATAAAATGTTAAAAATTATTTATAGATAAATAGACACCAAATAATCACCAAACATGATTTCCAAGCACTGGGATAAAATTACCTCAGACATAGCAAAAAATTCCTGTTAAAAAGTAGGAATAAATTAAAATCATATGATACAACTAGTCTAGTGATAATAATCATGCAAAAAAACCCAGTTAAAATTCATGATAAAACTGGATTAGATCTAACTAGTGTCAATAAAACAGTTAATATCCAAATCCACGTTTAAGCCTTGTGGAAAAAGAGATCATAGCTCAAAAATCCATTTGGTTTCTAGTTTGGATACAGATCTTCGCTTGAACGTCCCTCTCCAGTGGTTTTTAATATCAATGCCAATAAATTTTAGGCATCGGGGATTCCTATTGTGGAATTCCTGATAATGCATTGAAAAGGGAATGCTCTTTGTACCCTTTTTTTAATATTGTACAGATGCTCTCGAAGTCTATCTCGGAGCCTTCTTGTGGTCCTACCAACATATTGCTTGCCACAAGAGCATTCCAGAAGGTACACTACATGTGTACTATTGCAGGTGATGATGGACTGTATATCATATGTTCTCTGGGTAGCGTTAGAACAAAAGGTCTTAACTGGTCTCTTATGTATTCCATTATATACACATAACATACTCCTGTTACATGGAAAGAACCCTTTATGCCTAAAATTAAAGGTTAAGGGTCTGGGGGGATTCACTACATTAGGGGCTACAGTTAGTCTCAATGAGGGTGCCTTATGATAGGTAATTTCATGGTTGTCCGGTATAATTTTTCCTAATACCGGATCATTTTTTAGAATGGACCAGTTTTTTTTTTAATGATTTTTGCTACCTCTTTATACTGTATACTACAATTTGTAACAAATGGACAGAATTTCTCTGGCCTACAGTTGATCTTAGGGGTGAGGAGGTCATTCCTATCAAGGTTACCTACTTCTTTAATCACTAGACTAATTGTATCATCAGATTTTATTTTAATTTATTCCTACTTAACAGGAATTTTTTTCATATGTCTGAGGTAATTTTATCCCAGTACTTGGAAATTATGTTTGGTCATTATTTGGTGTCTATTTATCTATAAATAATTTTTAACATTTTATATGAGCATTACTTGTATTTAACAGTCCAGTATACTTATCCTAAATTCTATTGGCTCTTATCCAAATTTGAGTTTTTTGTAGGATCCTAATTTCATTTAATTCATATTTCATGCACAACCGTTTTTATTACCATTTAGTATTTTACATACATTGTGTATTTTATATAATAAATTCTTTTTCGGTTTTATCTTTGATTTTATATTTTCTAACATTTTTTTGAATTTTGTTCTTAATTGTTATATACTACATAATTTATAGTTTTTATGTCTTTTTAATTATCTCTCACATCTGTTTTATAATATACATGTTGGTGTTTTTATTTTTATTTGATCTATATCCCATTGTATTCAATTGTTATGGGTAATGCATTTTAATTAATGTTCATTACCCCAATGTTTATCATATAATATATCATGCACTATTATTGTTTAATCATTAGTTGGTTTCACAGCAACACAAGATCTGGTTTTAGGCACGGGAATTTCTGGAACCAGTAGTTCCACACAAACGTAGCATAATGCCGTTTTATAACCATGGTCTCACCTGATTTTTATTTGGCTACAACAAAATGGAGGGGGCTATCTCCTTTTTTCGCTTTAGAACTATTATCCTCGATTATTAACTACATTTTTAGACCTATTTATTATCCCCCATGTATGTTTAACTAGCGGTAATGCCGCTGTTTTGATTATTATAATCAGACAGGATGTCTTAACATCCATGTCCGCCCTGTCCCTAAGTTCGCTGTGAACAACCAAGAAAATGGCCGCTCTCGCAGGCATCGCGCATGCGTGAGCGGGACAAGATGGTGTCACCATACTCAACCGCGCATGAGCACGGCACCCTATTTAAAGAACCGGCCAGCTGAGGCACACTCCCTTTGATAACGTGCACGGGTACGAAATGCGTCGAGGAGCCCAGGCGGTGACGACGCGCCGCACAGGCCACATGGGAGGCCAGCTGCCATCTTTGACACTGTATAGTACAGATGTGTGTATTTTACTCTAGTTGTAGATTTACCTATTACAATAAAATTACTACACTATCAAAGCTATTTGCTTGGGCTCGGTTTATTGCAAGCTCTCCCTTTCAAGGTGGATTCCATTGGGCTCCATGCATACTATTTGAAGTGGTCCCCCTGCTGGATGGATGTAAATCTCTGTCACCTGGAGTGTGATCCCCCTGCTGGATGGTGAGTAATGCTGTTACCTGGAGAGTGATGACATGCTGATTACCTGTCTTGTGGTGGTTTGCCAGATGATCCCCTGATCCTCACCTTTCCAGATGACCAGGAGTGGTCTGATTACTCAAACGCACATTATTTTGCACTATCTGGTTAGTGCAATATATACTCATTCACAATCACTGGTCACGGAATTTACTTGATTTTTCTTATCTGGACTTTTATAGATTGCTTTTTTGGTGTTTTATTCTGTATGTCACTTTTGCTCTTTAAACGTCATTCCTAAGATGTTTATGCACCTTTATACATCAGAGCGCTCCACAGCGCATGTATGGAATTTTCATCATTACTTTTCAACATATATTATACAGAACCTTAGTGCTGCATTTGTTGTTTAGTAAGGTAGGAACTGCAGCAAACCAGGAGGAAGGGACAAGACGTAGTCTGGAGCAGGATTATATTAACAAGCAGAGCAGAAGATTGGGCTGTCCTCCACCTTGTCAGCTTGACCACGCTGATACACAACATGCGCTCTCTGTAGCAAGGTGCCAGAATTTTACCCCCATCCATCCCTACTTCAGACATTACCGGGCAGTGTAGTATGAAATGGCAACTGCTTTGGCCCCCACAACAATAACTGACGGGCCCCGGGGCAGCTGCCCGTTTTGCCCTGCTTTAAAGTCAGCCCAGCCTGGTATTTTAGCATTTCAAGAAATGTGATCGCCAGAAAGTAAGAACTGTAAATTCCTATATATATATATATATATATACACACACACACACCATAGTTTGCAGACACTAGAACTTTCACACAAACCAAATAATATACACATATTGGGATTTTTTTTTACCAAAGACATGTAGCAGAATACATTTTGGCCTAAATTTCAGTCTGGTTTTTAGTACATAAAGTAAAAACGGCAGAGGTGATCAAATACCACCAAAAGAAAGATTTATTTGTGAAAAAAGGACATACATTTTGTTTGGGTGTAGCATTGCACGACTGCGCAATTACAAGTTAAAATAGCGCAGTGCTGAACAGAAATATATGGCCTGGTCAGGAGGAGGAGGGGGGGGTGGTAAATCTTCCAGAGGGAAAGTGGTTAAAAAAAAAAGTGACATTTTCAGTTAAGCACAACAACACTTGATAATGTCAGTCACATGGCTGAAAACAAAGCCCCTTATCCTTCGTAGGTGACTTTTGTGGTCCAGCGCTTGTGCTGCTTCCGATCCAGCATTACAAATTCCTTCCCATAAAATGTATAACTGGAGCCTAATAAAGCATGGCAATGTAGAGTGTAGTAGCCTGCCCATGACATGAGAAGTGTACTCTGAGGTGTTTACTTGTAGAAAGGCGCAGGAGGAGCTCCTCTTAGTCACAAACAAGACTCTTTCCGCTGCTACATTCATTCAACTCTTTCTCGCCTCCCTCCTCACTTTCCCTTCCACCTATTAACATAACCCGCAGCCGGCTCGGGTGACTGAAGCTCCCCGCAGGGCACGACATGGCGGGGAGGAGGAGAAGGCGGGGATCCCATTAAGACAATGGGCGGCCAGAAAATGGCATCATAATAATGGAAAAGACAGGCGGGCCAGACCTGCTGCTTTTGTCTGAGAAGGCCTCCTCAGCTGTGCGTGAGGTAATTCCGCTACCTCACATAACACAGAACCGCAGTGGCCATTTTAGCACATCCTCCTCCTCCTGAGACCTCCGAGCAGCCCCGCAGGCCTCGGCACAATACGCACACCTCTCACTGGGGAGCTTTATTTACACATTGGCGGCCTCTCTTGTCTGCCACACGGAGGCGGGGGAGAAACAGGAGACTTGCTTTCCACCCCGCCTCCCCCCTCCTTTACCAATGACCGAGGGCGCACTAGCTGGCTCCCCATCCCCCTCCTCCTTCCGAATGGTCTCTCCCAGAGGTTACCGGAAGTAGTGCGGCGCTGCCATGTTTTCAGCTGCTTTGTTGTAGGTTTCATGTAGGATCCTGCGCTGTTTTTTTTTTTCCTCCCCCCCCCCTCTTTTTCCTCACTTCTAGAAGGCGCACTCCTCCTCCTTCCTCCTCCTCCCCGGGATCGCCATGGAGGCCAACTGGACCGCTTTCTTATTCCAGGTAAGGGAGAAAATCACGGTAATATGTGACTGTGTCCTCGGGTGTTGCAGCGCCAGGGCTCCGGAGTCCCCCCCTTCCTCCCCCCTCCTACGGAGGAGAACAGCCGCCTCCCTCCTCTCCCCTCCCCGGGAAGCGGGGACACCCGGGAGCAAACATCTCCCCCCCTTCACCACCACCACCTCCTCCTCCCTCCACATCCTCCTCCTTCCCCGCTCACACACCACTCTCCGGCCGCACGTTCCTCTCACACACGCTGCCTCAGCTGGAAGAAGCGGCCGTATAACGGGACGTGAGGAGAGGGAGGGGGCGCCGCCGAAGGAGAACAAAGGCTCCAACTCCGGACTCCGACGTGTCTCAGCG
Source organism: Staurois parvus (assembly GCF_062004578.1). Taxonomy (NCBI): domain Eukaryota; kingdom Metazoa; phylum Chordata; class Amphibia; order Anura; family Ranidae; genus Staurois; species Staurois parvus. Next base: position 635,737 of record NW_028318930.1, read on the forward strand.
CCATTTCTTGTTAGGGAAGCCTCACTCCGCTCCGGCCGCCTCCACAGACGTGTAATCCGATAGGCTCCATTTTCTCAGTCTCCCTTCTTGTGAGTCGGTGTTTTATCCCGCCGCGGTATGTGCTATACATAGTCAGGGAAGGAGCTGGGATTTCTTCTATTGCTGAGTGTGCCCCTCCCCCCAGGACACAGCGCTGTGCCGGCTAAGGATTATGGCGGGCTCCGGCGGCCCTTGCGTGGGATGAGGAGGGTCGCTTTGTGCTCTACAAATCTCAGCCGCTGCCGCTTGTGGCTCTCCTCACTTCCTACTGTCTTATCTCTCCCCGTCTGGAGGCTCTTCTGATAGTAGTCCTTACATGGTTTTTTCTCACACTGGTGTGTCTGCATTGTAATGCGCTCCCATTGAAGTCTATGGAACCCAAAAAGTTTTTCCCGAGATGGTCCCAAAGGGAAATGCATTGGTAGAAACAGGTCACATAGAACATGATGGCAAGGCTTTTGTCATGCAGCGTAGAATCGCACAGTTGTCAAGAGAGGGGCCTAAGGGCGCATTCACACTGAGGTCTGGTCACAGCGCAGTGTACCTGTGGTTTTCATGCGGGTTACCCACATTTTACAGACTTTTATCAGATCGAACGTTTTTGGTACATTTTCTGAAAGCGCACCGAAGAGGTAGCATGCAGGACTTTTCTCTCTTTCAGAAAATGGCCCAGTTAGTCCTGCATGATGCCTCTTTGGCGCGCTTTCAGAAAATGGCCCAGTTAGTCCTGCATGATGCCTCTTTGGTGTGCGCTTTCAGAAAATGTCCTAATTAGTCCTGCAAGCAAAACGTCCAATCTAATAAGTTATGGGAAAAAATTCCAGTATATACACTGCTATTTGTAGACGCTATAACTTTCATGTAAATCAAATAATTTACACGTATTGGGATTTTTTTTTTTCTAGCAGAGACCTGAAGAAATTTGATTTTTTTTTTTTTTTTTTACTACTTCAAAACTGGGCACTTTTACCCCCCTTCCTACCCAGGCAAATTTTCAGCGCTGTCGCACTTTGAATTGCACGGTCATGCAACCTTGCACCCATGTGAAATTTTTATCATTTTTTTCACACAAATAGAACTTTCTTTTTGGTGATATTTATTCCCCACTTTCGTGGTTTTTTTTTTTTTGCTGAAAAAAACAAAAAAAACTCCAACTTTTGAAAAAAATCCTTTTTTCTTTGTTTCTGTTATAGAATTTTGCAAATTAATAACGTTTCTTCATAAATTTAGGTCACAATATATTCTGCTACATTTCATTGATGAAAATACCCCAAATTAGTGTATATTATTTAGTCTGTAGGAAAATTAGAGTCCACAAACCAAGGTGTGTGTGTGTGTGATATAAATTATGACAATTGATCAATGCTGATATACTGACGGCCCATCTCATTTCTTGAGGCCGAAAATGCCAGGATAGTACAAATACCCCCCAAATCACTCATTCTTGGAAAATGGACAGTTCAAGCTATTTCGTAAGAGGCATGGTGAGGTTTTTGGAGGTTGTAATTTTTGTTTGTGACAATTTTTTTGGAAAATGTAGAAATTAAAAAATAATTAATTTTTTTTTATACATATTGTCACCAGTCCAGTACAGCATTATTATATAACTGGTGTGGTGGTGATCAAAGACACTGACTGGTCACAGTATGTAAAAAAAAAAAAAATCTTTTTTTTTTCTCTGTGACCAAAGAAATACATTACCATTGCAGCATTGAACTACTCTGGGCAAGTGATCAGGATTTTTTTTTCTTTAACACATTATGATTGCTAATACCATTGAATTTAATTGATATTTTCAATCATTGTTACTGAATGAAACGGATTCTTTCATTCTTTTGTTGTGATTAGCTGTGAATTGGGCAAAGCTCATTGCATGATACAGATGGGGCTGTGATTGGCCCTGTCTGTATCATGTGACTGCTTTGACCTGTCGTAGCTAACAACATAATTCTATACAATGGATGGCAGGACAGGAAGCCATTCATTGTATACAATTAACATGTGATCTGCTGACACATGACACTAGCAATGTAACGGTGTAGTGATGTCATCGGCTGTGTCCTGTGGACACAGCTGGTGACAGGTCGTGCTGCTGCGTGGCCGCGTGAGTGGCTCGTCATGTGACGCCCGGTCACAATGAGGAGTGTCCTGCCCAGCCGTCAATCTGCTATAGGCCGAAGGTGTTAAAACCATTTTTATTGGATACGTTTTATAGCAAAAAGTAAAAAAAAAAATATTTTTTTCCCCAAAATTGGCGGTCTTTTTTTTTTTTGCAAAAAAAATTAAATTGCAGAGGTGATCAAATACCACTGAAAGAAATTTGTTGGAGGAAAAAAATGACATTTATGTACAGTGTTGCATGACCACGCCATTTCCAGTTAAAGTAACTCAGCGCCGTATTGCAAAAAATGGCCTGGTCAGGAAGGGTGGTTTTGAATCATCAGGAGTGTGGTTAAAAAAAAAATTAGTGTTCGGGGTGCCCCTGTTTTTTTATGTAAACAAAAAGTGTCAGAAAAGGTTTGGTTTTTGAGTGGTTAAAGAGTGAGTGATGTGTGGCATAAGCTTCTAATGTTTGGCCCTGGATAATAGAAGCACCCCCAAATGACCCCTTTCTCATTTGTTGCCACAAGTTTTTGGAACAGCAAGAAAGAAAACAAAAATGTATTTTTTTTTTTTTCAAAAATTCTGGCAAAAATTCATTGTTGTCTGCTTTCCAAAAAGGGGTCATGGGAGGGGCTCGTACTTTTTTGGCATTTAGGGCCTCAGAAACTGAGTAGTGAGGAAGCGACAAGAGGAAATAAGCCCTTTGAAAGCCTGAAAGCGGTCAATGGATTTTCACATGTGGTATCCCCATACTGGGGAGAAGTCGCAGAATGTGTTTTGGGGTGTTATTCCACATATAGCCGTGGCATGCATGAGCAATATATCATTTGTGACAACTTCGTGTAAAATAAAAAATAGATCATTTTCCATAAATTTTTGGCAAAAAATGAAATCTTCCATGGACTAAACATCTCTCAGCAAATTCCTTGGGGTGTCTACTTTCCAAAGAGGTAATTTGGGTTTTTTTGTACTGCCCTGGCATTTTAGCACCTCAAGAAATGTAAATGGGCAGTTAAGGTAAAGGCTGCGAATTTCCTATATATATACACCATAGTTTGTAGACGCTATAACTTTCACACAAACAAACTGATATACACGTATTGGGATTATTTATTTATTTTTTTTACCAAAGACCTGTAGCAGAATACATTTTGGCCTAAATATATGATTTAACTTTGAGTTTATTGGATATTTGTTTTATAACCGATAGTAGAAAATATTGGGGGGGGGGGTGTTCAAAATGTTCGGTCTTTTTTCGTTTATTTTGCAAAAAAACCCAGTGGTGATCAAATACCACCAAAAGAAAGCTCTATTTGTGTGAGCCGTTTCGGTACAGCGTTGTATGATTTCGCAATTACCAGTTGAAATAGTGCAGTGCTGAATAGCAAAGAATGGACTGGTTGTTGGGGGGGGGGGGGTAAATCTTAAGGGCAAGGGTTGAATAAAAAAAACAAAAACAAACTGCTGTAACTGATTATAAAGTGAGCTGGAGTTTGCCTTCAATTTGTTACTGTGTTTCAATCTACAAATCCATCTAATTCTCTCCCCCCAGACTTTCAATGTTGCTAGTCAAAGGTGCCCCTGTGCTCTTTCAGACAGAGTGTAGGCACTCTCAATACAAGATGTGTTACTGGTCAGACCATCAGCCTAAAAAAGAAAACTAATACAGCCACCACATCCAATGATTGGTAAGCTGCACTATATTTTGGGTTTAATGCTGCTTTGATTCTTAAATGATAAGTTTACCTTTGGGGCTTGTAGTTCTCAACTACCACGGCGCTGTGGAGTGCTGTGGTAGTTCATTCACTCTTCCTGTCAGTGTAAAATTGTGCTTATAGGAGATATGAGCAGGCAGATTAAACTGAGTCTGCTGGAGTCCTGCATGGCACCAGTGGTCTGCTGATCGCTGGTGCAATGCTTTACAGGCTTCAAAAAAAGAACTTAAGGAATTCAATTTTTTTTTAAAATGTGATGGCTTATAATGGGTTAGTGACAATGAGCTCTCTTTTTTTTAATTATTATTATTATTAATCACAGTATGCATCCAGAACTCAAATTATCTTCTGTTGTTGATGGTATCCGAGTTGTATTAGATGGTGGCTTCATTCTCCATGGTCCCTCTGTATGTAGGAACATAGCCTGCCTCCTGAAATGGACTATGGGATTTGTAGTGTGCGTAGGGCAGTGCACACAACCACAGCTAATATGCACTGCTTGTTGCAAGCAAACAGAAGTGAAGGAGAAAGCAAAGAATCTTTCAAGGAGGCAGAAAAAAGATGAAGATTCATGAAGATTAGACCACAGGACCTCATAAGCAGTGGATGTATATAGATTATTTTTGGAGATTAATTCAGGCCATACATGGGTCGAATTCTGAACTAATTTTCTTTAGAAAATCGGAATTTTCGTGCATTTTGTAATCCAATGGTGCCACCATTGATTTCAAAATTCGACTAACCAAGCCTTCAATTTCACCTCATGTTGCTACTGAAAATAATTTTTGTGGCCAAGAATTTTTTTTTTTTTTTTTTTTTTTTTACTGAGCACCAGTACAACTATCACTTTACTTTAAATACTCAGTGAAACTGTAAATAAAAGATAAGACCATGAGGAGGCATATATCATGTTGGACTGGACTGATTAATCAGGAAGCGGTCTACTTTCGGTACATGTGTATCTCTGTCTCTGTAGTTCCCCTTTAAGAACTACAACCCGATAGCCACAAAGGCTGTCAGTAGTTCTAGTTTCCCATTCACAGAATACTATGCATGAGTGAAGCTACTGGATGGGCAGAGCCCCACACGGCCATGTCTTTGTTGAACGGTGGCAGCATACACGGAGAAAATGTTCGGTCTACTGTCACAGTGGGGATTGAGTTTAGCTACCTTTTCTACCAACTTTCCACCCCTAAACACTTGCCTGTCTCCTCTTAGCGATCCAGTGCTGAGTCTGGCTACGGGTCTTCTCCCTTCACTTCCTCATTTTAAAAGAAACTCGGGCAGCAGCAGAAGCCATTGGCTCCTACTGCTGTCGGTCAAATCATATGAGCAGGTGGCATGGCCAAGCTGAGCTGCGTCTATGTTCCACTAAAGAAAAGGTAAAGGACCACTTGCACAGAGCAAGTATGTATAAATCTTTGTAATTTTAATTAGAATGACTAGGCAAGAATAACCTATCCAGATCCTGCGTTTGTGCAAGTACATATACTATAGAATGTTTGGCCTTGGTGCAGGCACACAGGGTAATATGGCAATTAACCACTTGACCTACGGAAGATTTACCCTGCTCCATGATCAGGCCATTTTTTGCGGCATGGCGCTGCGGTATCTTAACTGACAATTGCGCGGTCATGCAACGCTGTAATAAATTAATCTATTAATTTTTCCCCACAAATAGAGCTTTCTTTTGGTGGTTTTTGATCACCTCAATATTTTTTGCTTTCTACTGTCAAACATATCCAATAAAAGATTTTTTTTAAAAAAATCATATTTCTTTGTAAATTTAGGCCAAAATGTATTCTACATGTTTTTGGTAAAATAAATCCCAATAAGCATATATTGATTGGTTTGCACAAACGTTATAGCGTCTACAAACTATAGTATATACACACTGAAATGTTTTTTTTTTCTTTCTTATACTAGTATTGGCGATGATCAGCGACTCATAGTGGGACTGTGATATTGTGGCGGACAGTTTGACACGAACTGACACTTTGTGGGAACCAGTGACACAAATACAGTGATCAGTGCTAAAAATATACACGATCACTGTATTTAAGGAAACTGGAAAGGGGTTAAAGATCTAGGGTGATCAAAGGGTTAACTGGGTGCCTAGCAAGTGTTTTTTTGTTTACTATGTGCTGTTTTTAATAGGCAATTGGCTAGATTTTATTCCCTGCTTTGCAGAGAAAGGAAAATCTAGCAGATCACCATTGACAGAACACAGCTCTGCCTTGTTTACATAGGCAGAGCTATGTTCTGTCAGTCTCCTCTGCGATCAACGGGTGTTGGCGCTCATCCATTGGCAGGCACCTGGTGATCAACTTCTGCTGTGTCTCTGGTGCAGTGCTCACCCCACATGGCGGAAGTGCAAAATCACATTTATATGTGTGATTTTTGCACAGAACGTCCACCCAGTAACTCTGCTATAGGGCAGACTGAAAGTGGTTTAAGGTTCATTAGCCACATCTGTGGCTTTTTAAATTGCAATTCGTGTCTGAGTATAAATAGGCAAGTTTTAGCCTTCCGCATGGATGCACTGAGCAGGCTAGGTAATGAGCCATAGGGATCACAAAAGAACTGCCAAAATACCTGTGTAACAAGGTAATTGCACTTTTATAAAGAGGGAAAAAGATATAAAAAGATATCCAAAGCCTGGAATGTCAGTCAGTACTGTTAAAGCCCTTATTTAAAAAGTGAGAAATTCAGAGATTTCTTTATACAAAGCAAAGTAAAAAAAAGCCTGGTTTCAATGTGCCTGACAACACCTTGGCATGCCTCGGCGGGCTCTTTTTTTTTTTTTTTTTTTTTTGTGGCATTGGCGTAGGAAAAATGTCTGGCAACCTGACCATGCACCTCATACTTTGTTCAAGTAGCATCATATTGTGCTCCTTTTAAAACAACACCACCATCTTTTTTCAGAGCAGCCTGCATTTCTCCTGAGGCTACTTGTGGGTTTTTCTTTGTATCCTGAACAATTCCTCTGGCAGTTGTGGCTGCAGTCTTTCTTGCTCTACCAGTATTTAGCTTGGCATCAAGAGATACCAAGAGACTCTTTGGATGCCATAATACACACCATGTTTTGAGGTCAAATGGCACGGCGCATCACGCCAAAAATATCATACCAACAGTGAAGTTTGGAGGTGGGAACATTATGGTGTGGGGCTGTTTTTTCAGTATACGATACTGGCAGACTTCATGTCATTGAAGGAAGATTGAATGGAAAAATGTGCCAAGACATTCTTGATAAAAATCTGCTGCGATCTACCAGGATGATGAAGATGAGACAAGGGTGTACATTTCAGCAAGACGATACCAAACACAAAGCCAAGGAAGCTTTCAATTGTTTTCAAAGAAAATAAAGCTGCTAAAAATGGCTCAGCCAATCACCTGATTTGAATCCAATAGAAATTCGATGGAAAGAACTAGAGATCCCAGTTCATAGAAGAGGCCCCCAGAACAGGCTTGTAGACCAGTAGCTATAGCTGTAGACCTGTTCCCACTGACCAGCAGGATGTGTACACAAGTAGGTCACTGGTGGATAAAAAGGGCTCGCCCTGGGTGTGGAGTCTAAGCACTAACTGGTATCCACCAGGGCTGCTGATGGTGGAGATGGGTTTTGCCGCATGTTAGTAACAGGTCATGGTCATCAGGATTGCCCAGCCAGGAGGTGAACAGGGCATTGTCTGGTAGCAGATGTAGAAGGTAGGGATCAAGCAGAAGTGTAGTCGGTAAAGAAGCCAAAGATCAGTAACAAGTGTTTGCTGGTAGGGATCAAGTGGAAGCATAGTCAAGTAACAGGGCAAAGGTCGATAACGAGTGGTGATGACAGCTGCAGGTATGCAAAGGAGCAAGATATTGGCTGGAGAGAGCACAATAATCTGGCAAGCAGGGTAGAGACGTGGCGTAAATCAGGAAGTTCATGGGAGGAACAAAGAGTTCAAGGTTCACCAGAGATGGTTGTCCTAAGATCAGGGAGCTATGCAGCATCTCAGGTGGCACAGCAAGATGAGCCACTGCCAGACACAGCAAAGGTCGCAGGTTCAGATTCCGCTCCTATCCTGAGCATCCAGGTGATGTTTTTTTCTCCCAGCCTCTTCTAATATGCCTGTGAATGCCTATGTGTGAGTGGACACATAGGTTAACATAGAGATGTAGAGGAAGATGAAAGACAGAGCGCACAAACCTTGCGCATTACCTCAATAAATGACTAATTTTATTAATAAGGAAATATACTCACGAAATGATTGCATAACAGGCATAAGTAACCATAATGCAAACAGGGTTACAGGTAAATAAAAAAGGGGGGGGGGGGGATGAAGGCTAACGCGTTTCGAAGGGTTCTCCCTTCTTCATCAGAGCTGGGTTTGGCAGATAGAAACTTCAGTATGGCAGATTTCCCATGGCAAGGAGATATTCAGCCACTGAGTGTCAGTATTACTGCTGTAATACTGACACTCAGTGGCTGAATATCTCCTTGCCATGGGAAATCTGCCATACTGAAGTTCCTATCTGCCAAACCCAGCTCTGATGAAGGGAGCATCCTTCGAAACGCGTTAGCCTTCACCCCCCCCCCCCCCTTTTTGATTTACCTGTAACCCTGTTTGGATTATGGTTACTTATGCCTGTTATGCAATCATTTTGTGAGTATTTCTTTATTAATAAAATTAGTCATTTATTTAGGTAATGCGCAAGGTTTGTGCGCTCTTTCATCTTCCCCCTACAGTTTTATTAAGCTTCCCCAGCTTCATGATAGAGCTTCACAACCTCTGATCACCAGTGGATGAATGCACAACACGCTGCTTGTCACTAACGCCTGTTTGATCTGAGTCCTTGAGCGCAGGAGATAATGGATCTTTGGTAACATAGAGATGTGTTTGCAGGCAGAAAAACTAAACACCTGTGTGTTTTTTTTTTTTTTTTTTTTTTAAGCATAGTGTTCTTGAGCCCTTAACCGCTTGCCGCCCTGCCACTGTATATATACGTGTGCAGGGCGGCAATGGGGCGCAAAACCACGTTTTAAAACGGGTTCCGCGCTCCCGATGTTTTCGCCGGCAGGGGGTGCGTGCGCTCTCGCTGACCTGCGGGTGACACCATTCGATCCCGGAGGGATCAATCATTAGATTTCAGCCAGTGATGTCTGGCTGAAATCAGATCGGTCCCTGTCCTATCCTGTCCTGTGTTGACATTTACACAGGACAGGATATGATGTCATTCTTCTCTGCCTGGACACATTCCGTTCCAGACAGAAGACACAGTAAACGTGAGTAAAACACTACACATTTACAGTTAGAACTCACCTAGGTCACATTTAACCCCCTGATCGCCCCCCGTTAACCCCTTCACTGCCCTGTCACCAGTGTCACTGATCAGTGAATCGATTTTTACTGATCACTGTATCAGTGTCGCTGGCGACTTCCGATAGTGTTAGCGCCCCTCCCAGATAGCGCCAGTTTGCCCGTCAGTACACCAGTAATCCCATTTAACCCCTTAATCCCCCCCAGTTAACCCCTTCCCTGCCCTGTCACTGATCAGTGAACCGATTTTTACTGATCACTGTATCAGTGTCGCTGGCGACTTCCGATAGTGTTAGCGCCCCTCCCAGATAGCGCCAGATTGCCCGCCAGTACACCAGTAATCCCGTTTAGCCCCTTGATCGCCCCCCCCCCAGTTAACCCCTTCACTCCCATATAGCGCCAGTTTGCCCGCTAATGCACGGGATTTTTTTTTACCAAAAACATGTAGCAGAATACATTTTGGCTTAAATTTATGACTAACTTTGAGTTTACGATATATTTTTTACAGCTGAAAGTAGAAAATATAGTTTTTTTTTTTCAAAATAAAAAGCGCACAGGTGATAAAATACCACCTAAAGAAAGCTCTATTTGTGTGAAAAAAAGGACGTAAATTTCGTTTGGGTACAGCATTGCATGACCGCGCAATTATCATTTGAATTAGTGCAGCACTGTATAGCAAAAAAAGGCATAAATTACAGTATCTATACCATAGTTTGTAGACGCTATAACTTTCACACAAAGCAATCAATATACACTTATTGGGATTTTTTTTACCAAAAACATGTAGCAGAATACATTTTGGCTTAAATTTATGACTAACTTTGAGTTTACGATATATTTTTTATAGCTGAAAGTAGAAAATATTGTTTTTTTTCAAAATTTTGGTGGTTTTTTTGTTTATAGCGCAAAAAATAAAAAGCGCACAGGTGAACAAATACCACCAAAAGAAAGCTCTATTTGTGTGAAAAAAAGGACGTAAGTTTCGTTTGGGTACAGCATTGCATGACCGCGCAATTATCATTTCAATTAGTGCAGCACCAAACAGCAAAAAAAGGCCTGATCATTAAGGGGGGTAAATCCTCAGGAGCTCAAGTGGTTAAAACAGGCTTATGACAGCAAGCTGCATAGCAGCTTTAGGCTTGTGTTAAAATTACACACGTGCTAAGAGACCATATGCAGGTGCATCTCAATAAATTAGAATATCATCAAAAAGTTAATTTGTTTCAGGAATTCAATTCAAAAGGTGAAGCTTATATAGATTGATTACACACAGTGATATCTTTCAAGTGTTTATTTCTTTTAATTTTGATGATTATGGTTTACAGTTAGTGAAAACCCAAAATTCAGTGTTTCAGAAAATGTTGAATATTATGAAACAGTTCAATATTGTATACTCATGGTGTCGCACTGTAATCAGCTAATTAACTCAAAACGCCTGTAAAGGTTTCCTGAACCTTCAAATGGTCTCTGTCTGGTTTAGTAGGTTACACAATCATGGGGAAGACTGCTGACTTGATAGTTATCCAGAAGACAGTCATTGACAGCCTCCACAAGGAGGCTAAGTCACAAAAGGTCATTGCTAAAGAAGCTGGCTGTTCAGAGTGCCGTATCCAAGCATATTAATGGAAAGTTGAATGGAAGGAAAAAGTGTGGTAGAAAAAAGTGCACAAGCAATAAGGATAACCACAGCCTTCAGATGATTGTGAAGCAAAGGCCTTTCAAGACTTTGGGGAAGATTCACAATCCGTGGACTATGGCTGATGTCAGTGCTGCAAGAGCCACCACACAGATGCATTCCTTGTGTCAAGCAACTCCTGAGCCAAAGACAATGTCAGAAGTGTCTTACCTGGGCTAAGGAGAAAAATGACCGAGTTTTTTTCTCGGTGGGCCGAAGGCCTCTTTTTGCATGAAAGTAAATTTTGCTTTTCATTTGGAAATCAAGGTCCCAGACTCTGGAGGAAGAGTGGAGAATCACAGAATCCAAGTTGCGTGAGGTCCAGTGTGAAGTTTCCACAGTCATTGATGATTTGGTGAGCCATGTCATTTGCTGGTGTTGGGCTACTGTGTTTTATCAAGTCCAAAGTCAGCACAGCCCTCTACCAGGAAATTCTAGAGCACTTCATGCTTCCCTCTGCTGACCAGCTTTATGGAGATACTGATTTAATTTTCCAGCAGGACTTGGCACCTGCCCACACTGCCAAAAGCACCAATACCTGGTTTAATGATAATGGTATCGCTGTACTTTACTGGCCAGCAAACTCACCTGACCTAAACCCCATAGAGAATCTGTGGGGTATTGTCAAGAGGAAGATTAGAAACACCAGACCCAACAATGCAGGTGAGTTAAAGGCTGCTATCAAAGCAACCTGGGCTTCTATAACACCTCAGCAGTGGCACAGGCTGGTCGCCTCCATGCCACTCCGCATTGATGCAGTAATTCATGCAAAAGGAACTCTGACCAAGTATTGATTGCATACTTTACTGTACATAGACATACTTTTCAGTAAGCCAATATTTCTGTATTAAAAATCTTTTTTGAGATTCTGAATTTTGGGTTTTCACTAGCTGTAAGTCTTAATCCTCAAAATTAAAAGAGAGAAATGGTTGAAATATATCACTGTGTGCAATGAATCTATTTAATGAGTTTAACTTTTTGAATTGATTTACTGAAATTAACTTTTTGATATTCTAATTTTTTGAGATGCACACGTACCTACCTTTCCATTGCTCCTGCCACTGCATTACTTGTTGCAGAAGTTTAGTATTAAAGTGTATCTAAACCAGGGCTCAACGAATCGTATGTCGCCATGGTGGCTAGAAATTGCATCCTGGCGCCTGGGTTCACACACTGCGGCCCATTGACTTCAATATGAAAACGTCTCCCATTGACCTCGATGCAAAACGCCAGTCAATAGCAATCCTATGTGAACACTTATATCCGCATGCTGCTCTACTCTATCGTTTGCGAGTCTGGAATGCACCGGACACTTTTCGTAATGGCACTCAAACAATGCATGTGGATCGCACGTCTGAACCTGTCACAAGTTAGCCTGCAGCCTCTTGTTTGTTTGTCTTACCTCCTTGCTGTTCTTTCACATGTGTGTTTCTCTGTGCTCACCTATGGGCGTCGTCTGCTATTCCCTGGGTTTTATGTGCTTTCCTTTCATCACTTCCTGGCCCGCCTCCTAGCTGGCCTGTCTATTTAAGACATGCTCAGTCTGTCTCACTTTGCCTGAGCACTGTTTGTTGTCTGAGCTCCCATGTGGTCCTCTGAGTAGCCGTTCTAGTATATCTGTGTACCGACCCCGGCTTGTCCCTGACATTCCTCCTATATTGTCTATCCGTGTACCGACCTTGGCTTCGTTCCTGACATTGCCTGTCTTCCGCCTGTCCTGATCTCGGCTAGCCTACTGGATCTCCTGAGTCTACTCCCATCGTACTCTGCTCCTGCTAGCGGTCTCTTCTACCTCAGCTGGGTGTACCTGGGGGCCGCGACCTGGTCCCAGCCTGCTGCAAGTCCATCTCCACCATCAGGGGCTCTGGTGAACAAGCAGGCTGGGGCTTAGACTCCGCGCCCTGGGGAACCCCAAGTTGTGGATTTAGAGCTCACTACCACAGGTGCTGACAGAACCATCTTAGTAAGAACACATATCTAGCCTGTCATGCAAATATGTGAGATTGAAAACGCATCTAAAATCGCATATGTGTGAACCAGGGGTTTTTGGGATCTGTGGTAGAATCGATGTGACCGCAAACGCAGGTTAAAGTGCCATTATTTTCAATGTTGCCTAAGATGTGATGTGACTTTGCCATGATTTTTGCCCGGTAAATCACATTGTGTACAGCTTGTCTCCCAAAAGTTGCCCCAGGTGCTGACAACTCCTTACTACATTACAATAAACCATGGCTTCTAACTTTTTTTTTTTTAGCTGGTTCTTCGATTCAAAGCAAATTTGTCAAGCGCTGATTTAAACCCCTAATCCTGGTCCCTTCTTTGCTATGCTTTTATCTTGTGTTTATAGAATAGACAGCCACTGGTCTCACATGAACAAAAGCAGACCATTGAAGTCTACCCCATCTCCATCACATGGTGGATCAGTTAGATTGGTATCTTACAAAAGAACAATAAGATTCTGGTTTGCGGTCATTTCAGCTGCCATTTCTGGCAAGATCAAAAGCTATTTTCTGTAACTGCTAAAAATGTTAACCTGAAATATGAAAACTAATGCAGCCACCACCTGTAAGGACTGGTAAGATTCATTATATTACATTTTTGGATTTGGATATACTTTAAAGGAAGATTCTTTAATCTTGTGAAGAGACAGCTGTCAAGAAGCTCTTAAAGTGCAGACCATTAAAAGAAAACATGAATACATTTGATGGGAAAGTTTACTTTTTGAGAAGAGTCCATGCACTGTACTAGCAGCACCAGAGCCGATGAGCATCATAATGCACTGTAAAACGTTACTGTAATGTCCACTGTTGGGAGCCAAGTTTGAAAAGATAGTTGTCCCAAGGTTTCAGGGTTTCCAAACGTACTGTCGTCTTAGGCCAGAGTAAGAGAGGGCTGGAACATTAACAGTAAATATAAAGCCATTACTCCCCATTCTAGCTTGTTGCTCATCATAGCCTGTTTCTCTCTTTTGCAATATTGCAACACAGTATCCCTGATTGTAACTTTTGATGTTCATGCCATCTGTCATTACATAATGTTAAACTACAGTCAACCTATGTCTTTATATCTTCTGAAATGCCTGTTAACCACTTGAGCATCTAAATTTTGTTACGTTATACAATGACACTAAAGGCTATTTTATTAACTGCTTCCCGTCTGCCCTATAGCAGAAGTACTGCTACAGGGTGGCACGGGTGCCCAAAACACTGTGTGTGTGTGTGTGTGTGTGATTTAGCATTTTTGGGTAGGGGAGGAGCGTGCGTGCCGCCATTTGCGGCCACAGCTGTCAATCACCTGATCCCAGCCGGTGATTACTCGCCAGCGCCTGGTGATTGACAAGCATCTCTATTTTTTTTGCGCTGATGCTCTTGAGAATTTAATTTGCCAAGTTTTAAGAATCTCTTATCTCTGTGCATATACAGTTGTATTCAAAATAATAGCAGTCAGGCATCACTAACCTGATCAATCACTGTTTATGGTAGAAAGGATATTTCTACATGGCAAATAATTTACTAGCAGGTGTAGTAGTGTAATAGAAATCCAACAGAGACAACAGTCATGACATGCATGCTGCTGATTCTGTGTAATTGAATCACTAATTGAAAGGGGCATGTTCAAAACAATAGCAGTGTGGAGTTCTATTAGTGAGGTCATTCATTCTTTGAAAAACAGGTGGCAATTATTGCCCCTATTTAAGAAAGGAAGGCAGCAAATGTACATGCTGGTTACAGTGCATTTCTCTCTGAAATTCTGAGGAAAATGGGTCGTTCCAGACATTGTTCAGAAGAACAGCGTACCTTGATTCCAAAGTTGATTGGAAAGGGGAAACATATAAACAAGTGCAGAAAATGATAGGCTGCTCAGCTAAAATGATCGCAAATGCTTTAAAATGGCAACCAAAACCTGAAAGACGTGGAAGAAAGCGAAAAACTACCATTCGAATGGATAGAAGAATAGCCAAAATGGCAAGGACTCAGCCAACAATCAGCTCCAGGAAGATCAAAGAAGGTCTAAAGTTACCTGTGAGTACTGTTACAATTAGAAGACGCCTATGTGAAGCCAAGCTATCTGCAAGAAGCCCCCGCAAAGTCCCACTGTTGAAAAAAAAGACGTGCTGAAGAGGTTACAATTTGCCAAAGAGCACATTGACTGGCCTAAAGAGAAATGGCGCAACATTTTGTGGACTGATGAAAGTAAGATTGTTCTTTTTGGGTCTAGTGGCCGGAGACAGTTTGTCAGACAACCCCCAAACACTGAATTCAAGCCACAGTACACTGTGAAGACAGTGAAGCATGGTTGCACAAGCATCATGATATGGGGATGTTTCTCATACTACGGTGTTGGGCCTATTTATCGCATACCAGGGATCATGGATCAGTTTGAATACATCAGAATACTTGGAAGAGGTCATGCTGCCTTATGCTGAAGAGGAAATGCCCTTGAAATGGGTGTTCCAACAAGACAACGACCCCAAACACACCAGTAAACGTGCAACATCTTGGTTCCAGACCAACAAGATTGATGTTATGGAGTGGCCAGCCCAATCCCCGGATCTTAATTCAATAGAAAACTTGTGGGGTGACATCAAAATGCAGTTTCTGAGGCAAAACCAAGAAATAGAGAAAAACTGTGGAATGTAGTCCAATCATCCTGGGCTGGAATACCTGTTCACAGGTGCCAGCAGTTGGTTGACTCCATGCAACACAGATGTACAGCAGTTCTCAGAAACAGTGCTTATACAACTAAAAATTTAATTAAGTGATTCAAAGGAAAGCAAAATCTTCAAACATTTTTCAGTTTATATAGTGAATGTTTGAGTTTGTAAAGAAGAATACAAACACTGCTATTTTTTTTGAACAGTCTAATATTCACTTTTCTTCAATTTTCTTAGAGGAACAACACATTTGATATTTTTCTTCATGTTTTGATTTGGAATAGAATGTATAGTGTTCCCAATGCATTTGTGTGTATGGAAATAAAAGCTATTAGAAGAATTTTGAGCTTTATTCACTTTTTTCAACACACTGCTATTATTTTGAACACAACTGTATGTAGGATTTTGTGATTTAAAAGCCTATGATGGGTATACATGGACTGAAAACTCAGATTCAACACGGTTCTGCAGGAAGTGGCTAAATTTCAGTCCATGTGTACCCCTGTCAGCTCAACAGAAACTGGTCCTGCTGGAAAACCAGCATTTTATCAGCGCCTGCAGCTCTGATCTGTGTATTCTGACGACAGGGGGAAATGCAATAGTACATTGGGGAGATCCCTGCACCCACATCACTTGTGTGGATCTCATTAATCCCCCCCCAATTATACTTGCCTAGGTTGATGCAGCATTGGTGTGTGAAAGACCACTCATCGCTGAGGGCAGAGAGCGCTGTCAGTCACTGTTGGGGCCCCCCCCCCCTTCTCAACTGCCAGTCACCGCAGGGTCTTGGGTTTAGCAACACTTTAATGCATTCTCTGCATTAAGGTGAACAACTTGCTGTGTTCAGTTCCTCTGTCCGTTCCTGTCTTTTCAGAAGAAAAGTTTTATAGAAACCATGGAACCAGTCTGTTTAAATTCAAAATAGATGGGAATTGCCCATTACTGGTCTTAAAATTTCTAAACCGATTTCTTTGAGTACCAAAATTCCATATGAAAGCTACCAGGTAAGGCAGCCCATAGAAGCTCGCATCTCTTTCCTTCCACTACAGGTGATTTCTGCGATGGTTTGTGGTACAAAAAAAATTATCCCCAATCATGTTCCAGGGACAGTACCACTCACTGAACGTGGCCTATTCAAGTTAATAGTCATGCCTGAACAGTGTGTAGGGTTGTGGCGTGCACAGGCGCTATGTTTTTGAAGACTGACAGCGGGTGCAGGGAGAAGATCCTCTGCCTGCTTTCACAAGGGGACCTGGAGCTTGTTACACCCTAAATATGGGTGTAATGTGTAACATGCTCCTGAAGGTGAATTAATCCTTTAGAGCTGGGTGCACTGCTTCCATTTATTTATTTATTTTTGGTGTGTGTGTTCAGCCAGTGGACTTAATAGGGGAAAAGAAAGATGGATACAGGAATCTCCCCCCACTGTGCTATTGTATTCTGACATTCCCCTTTTGTCAGAATATACTGACCAGCGCTACAGCCATTGGCTGCAAACTGCTGATCGAAAGAGGTTTTCAAGCTGTACTGTTCGACAGAAGCACATCATAACAATGAGCTACTGTCGATCTGGGAGGGCTACCCACAGATTGGAATTCAGCCGATCCCTGTTGATCCGTGTGTACCCAGCTTAACCGCTTGTGCTCCAGAGGATTTAACTCCCTTCCTGACCAGCCCCCTTTTTTTTTTTTTTTGTTCAGCGCTACGCTTTCAACTGGTAATTGCGCGGTCATGCAATGCTACACCCAAACCAAATTTATCTCCCTTTTTCACACAAATAGAGCTTCTTGCCATGGTATTTCATCACCTGTGTGCGGTTTTTTTATTTTTTGCGCTATAAACAAAAAGATTGACAATTTTCAACACTCCCCCCCCCCCCCCCCCCCCAATATTTTCTCATTTCTGTCATAAAATGTATCCAATAAACTCAAATTTTCTCATAAATTTAGGCCAAAATGTATTTTGCTATGTCTTTGGTAAAAAGAATCCCAACAGGTGTATATTAATTTGTTTATTTGAAAGTTATAGCATCTACAAATGGTGATATAGATATTGGAATTCACACCATTTTTTGTTATATGGCGCACTTGCCTACCGGGCACTTTTACCCCCCCTTCATGCCCAGGCCAGTTTTTCAGCTTTCAGTGCTTTCATACTTTGACAATTGTGCGGTCATGCAACACTTTAACAATATGAAATTTTTATAATTTATTTTCACACAAATAGAGCTTTCTTTTGGTGGTATTTAATCGGCACTGGGTGTTTTTATTTTTTGCACACTAAACAAAGCAAAAAATGTGTAAACTTTAATAGAAAAACTTTTTTTTCAAACAGGTAATTTTTCTTCTTCACTGATGTGCGTCGATGAGGCTGCACTGATAGGCAGCACTGATGGGCACTGATGAGGTGGCACGGATAGGCAGCACTGGGCACTGATGAGATGGCACTGGTGGGCATTGATGAGGAGGCACTGATATGCAGCAATGATGGGCACTGATAGGCTGCACTGATGAGTGGACACTGACTGGTGGCACTGCTGATCTGCTGTGACAGCGTGAGGAAAGTGCTGCCGATAACTGGCAACAGTATTTACTCGGTGATCTGCTGTGTCAGTGGACACAGCTGATCATGTGGTAAAAGGCCACTGTGATTGGCCTTTTAACCTCATCATGTGATCAGCTGTGGAGGGTGCGTTCTGGGAGGATGTCATGACACCCTCGCAGAACTAGCCAACCGTGCTGTAGCCGTCATTTGGTTATAGAGCGGTTGTGAAATTAACTGCCAATTGCGCAGTCATGCAATACTGAAAAAAAAAATCCCAATAACTGCCTATTTGGTTTGTGTGAAAGTTATAGCATCTACAAACTTTGGTATAGATAGAGGAATTTTTATAGTGGAGCTTTTACTTTCTGTCTATCACATTTCTTCTGCTAAAATGCCAGGGCAGTACAAACACTCCCAAATTTCCCCTTTTCAGAAAGTAGACACCTGAAGCTATCTGCTGAGAGGCATGTTGAGTCCATGGAAGATTTTTTTTTTTTTTTTTTTCCCCTCCTACAAGGTTTTGTAAAATTACAATTTTTTTTTTAACACAGTTGTCACTTAAATGATATATTTCTCACACAAGCCATAGGTATATATGGAATTACACACCAAAATACATTCTGCTACGTCTACTGAGTATGGGGGATACCACATGTGAGACTTTTTGGGAGCCTAGCCACATACAGGAACCTGAAATCCAATGACCACTTTGAAAGCTTGAAGGTGCGTAACTTCCTCATTTCACTTCCTCACTACCCATTCACCATGCCTCTTATTAAATTCCTCGGGGTGTCTACTTTCCAAAAAGGGGTCATTTGGGAAGGGGGGGTTTGTACTATTCTGGCATTTCAGGGCCTCTGAAACTGTGATAGGTAGTCAGGAAGCTTAATGAGGTATCCCCATACTCTTGAGAAGTAGCAGGATGTATTTTGGGGAGTAATTCTACATATACCCATGGCATGTGTGAGCAATAAATCATCTTTTTTTTTTTTTTTTTCTTCTTTTTTTTTTTCTTTTTCTTTTTTTCTTTTTCTTTGTTAATCAAATTTTTTTCATCATTTTTGATAAACTTGTGGTAAAAATGTAATTCTTCTATTGACTCAACATGCCTCCTAAGTAAATAGTTTGGGGTGTCTACTTTTCAAACTCGGAGGGGGGGGGGGGGGGGGGGTTTATGCTCAGCAGTAGAAGCTTATGCCACACATCACTCACTGTTCTAACCACCTGAAGACCAAGCCTTTTCTGACACTTTTTGTTCACATGAAAAAAAAATCAGTATTTTTTTTTTCTTGGAAATTATTTTGAACCCCCACACACATTTTTTTTTTACAAACGTTTTTTTTTTTTTATTGAAAAAGCAGAATACAAAGACTGCTTCAAAAAAAGTAGCACAAAGAGAAAGGTACAAACGGGTAATTTTCAGTGACAATCACAAAATAAAAATCAAGTACATGAATTAAGTATATAACAATGCTGGTATATTAACGGCACTTCTCACAAAAATCGAAGACCGATCTGGATTAGGTAGACATTCAATCTAACTGCAGATATTGATGTATCTTCCAACCATCCCATTTATTGTTGAATAAATGAATCCTATCTAATAAAGTGTAATGTATATGTTCCATGAGCATGGCCATATAAATTTTCCGTAAAACAGAAGCTAATGGGACTACAGGTGATTTCCAAGGCAGGGCTATGGCCCATAGAGTGGAAATGCAGATGGTATGAACTAGGTTCAACAAACTGGCAGGGACCCCCGGAATGGATGAATCCCAATAAACAAATCTGTAGCGAAAGAACAACCAGAGAGCCAAAGCGCAGGCAACCTCCGATATCCTACACCATATCAGGGAAAGACCAGGACAGGCCAAAACATGTGCATGAGAGTTCCAGCAAGGCCGCAACCCCTAAAACAGAGGTGAAAAACTCCCGGGAACATAACAGGTAGTCTGGAAGGGTATAGTACCAATGGGTTAAGAACCTCAGGGGCCGTCCCTCGGACCAAAAGGGATTTAGAACCCCTTCGTATGTTATCCAACATGGAGTCCCAGGCGTCATCCGAAAATGTGACTTTACAGTCAAGCTCACATTCAATCTATATATGGGGGGAGGTGTAAGCATCCAGGAAAAGGTGAAAGTCTGAAATAAGGTGGTGTCAGACAAAATGGGAACTAAAAGAGTTACGTATTTGTAGGTAATGATAATATTCGCAAAGTGGGGCATCAAAGAGGGTGTGCAACAGGTCAAAAGAGATAAAGTTTGTCAGTCTATCAGGGCTCAGTTGTACCACCACCAAATAGTAGAGCCAAACATTAGGGAGGCCAGGCCCCCTGCCCGTCGTGATTTGTATAAAACTAGAGAGGTAAAACGAGGACGTTAATTCTGCCAAATAAAGTTATTAACCACCCGTTGGAAGTGATCAAGAAACGATTTAGAAACCGATATTGGGAGCGCCCTAAAAAAAATAGGAGTTAGGTAAGATGTTCATTTTCACCACCATGACTAACCAAAAACGAAATGGGGTACTTATTGCCAAATTTTGAGCAAGGTATGAAGAAGACTGGGCACACATGGTGGGTAATTGGCCGCAAACAGTCCAGAATCTCTGGGTGAAAGATAAACACCTAAATATGGAATCCAGTCTGTGGCCCAACGAAATGGAAAAGTACCACGGAGGGACTCGCCTAAGGACTGAGCAATATTGATGGGCATAGCTACTGATTTAGAGAAGTTAACAGACCTGATATGGATGCAAAATCATTCAACAGGGAACATAAATTAGGCAACGAGAGAGAGCATAACTTCATTAGCATACATACATACATAATTTGAATTGAGAGACCGAAAGTGGGTATCATGAAATATCACAATGTGACCTTATGGCAATGGCTAGGGGCTCCAAAATCAATGCAAATAGTAGGGGCGAAAGCGGGTAACCCTGCCTGGTGCCCTTATGCTGGGGTAAAAAAAAATCAGAATTGCAACCAGGCATTTTAATACTAGTTTGAGGAGAGTTATATCATGCCTGTACACCTGAAATAAACTCATTATGAAATCCCATACGCTGTAAAAGCAAAAAACCGAAATGGCCACAGGACACTATCAATTGCTTTATTAATGTCTAAAATAAGTAATAAGACTTCTTTGGAATGCAAATTAGCATCTTGTATGACATTCAGAGTAAGTCGCAAATTATCCGTAATGAGCCTATTTGGAATCAACCCGGATTGGTCAGACGAAACTAAGGAAGAGATTATAGGGGCCAGTCTATGCCAAAATGCGACTAAAAATCTTCAAATCGTTATTTATAACCGAGAGAGAGGTCTATAATTTTGTGGTAAAAAGTGATCTTTTAAGGGCTTGGGCAACAGGGACATGTTAACTAAGAGCATCTCATCAGAGAACCTATCCACCTGCAAAACCCCATTAAACATTGCCACCAAATACGGAGCTAGAAGAGGGGCAAAGTTTTTATAATAGCTAGCTGGGAACCCATCTGGGCCTGGGGCCGTGGACCGCTTCAAAGTATTAATTACCCTAAGGACTTACTCCAGCGTACATGGGGAGTGAGGGGAGCGGTATAGACTCAAACCAGGATTCAGCCACGGGAGAAGCGGCCGTACGCGGAGAGGCTAATAGGGAGAAATAGAAATCTTTAAAAATATCCAGAACCTCTTGAGGCAATGAGGAAATACCTTTTTTACGTAATTTATATACACGAGGAGGACGAAGTGATTAAGTTTGCGGGCAAACATCGTAGAGCCCGAATTACTATATAATAATAAGGACTCCTTAGACCAATGCAGTACTTTCTCAGTTTCCTGGGACAGCAGGGTATTAAGCTCAAGGCGCTTTTGGGCTATCATATGCTTATTCATCAAAGACGGGTTACCGATATGAGTTCTATAATGGATTTCCAGCTCCTTGGTAAGCATCTGGATCTGCCGCCAATGTGCTCTATTCCTAGTGGCTGCCATAAAAATAAGGCAGCCTCGAAGAACTGCTTTGTGCGACACCCATAGTATGGCCGAGGAAGTGTCAGAAGTGTTCTTTAGCTGAAAATACTCCTGAATTGACTTAGCTACTTCCTCACTTGTGTCGGGGTCGGTGAGCATAGAGTTAGTCAGCCGCCAGGAGTAGGGAGTGTCACCTATAAAAGTGATAGACAATGGAACTACGTTATGATTGTCGCGAGTGGGTTTATCTGCAGTGGGTTTAGGACGTAATGCTGTGTGTAACCGATCACAAGCGAAAGCTTTAGACTCCTGATCTGGAAGAAGGGACTTTCGACTTTCTTCACAACTTATCAATCCCCCACCCATTGTTCACACCATGCTTAGGCCCAAATCAGTATTCAATCCCACACATTCCAAGGGTCCCTACTTAGAAAGCTTCTACAGAGTGGTCTACTCAGAATTCATTAAACTATGTAACCCCAGCCAACAATATTCCTCTTCAAATCACAAAAAAATGAAAAAGAATCCATTACTACCTTGTCCAACAACAAGAATATTCTCAAACCGGCCAACAATGGTGGTGGCATTGTACTTTTCAATACTACTGATTTATATAGGTGAAGCCCACAGACTCCTCCACTTACCTCAAATTAACCAAAGACCCGCTACCTGAATTCAAACAAGATGCACTATTACTAACAAACAGCCTTACTTGAGGGAGTCATCACCAAACAGGAAACTTTTTATCCAAGGACTTCTACAACACCCCGTACTTCTATTTCCTACCCAAAGTGCACAAAACCCCAAATAACCCACCAGGAAGACCAATTGTAGCGGCCACAGGGAGTATCACCAACGGTTTTTCCCAATAGATTGACCACTTCCTACAACCCCTGGCACAGGCTCAACATTCATACATCCAAGATAGTGGACATTTGTTAGAATTACTTAAAGCATACACCTGGGAACCCAAATATTGTTGGGTCTCATTAGATGTCTGTTCATTATACACCTCGATACCTCATGACGTAGGCATCACGGCCATCCAGCACTATCTATCCTTGGATCCATCACTCAATCCCAGACAATCATCTTTTATAATAGACGCCACCACATTTTGCCTCAAACATAATTATTTCACATTTAACCCCGACTTTTACCTACAAACTCTGGGCACAGCCATGGGAGCCAACTTTGCACCCTCATATGCCAACCTAATTATGAGCTTCTGGGAGGACAAATACATATGGCGCAACAACCCCTTTGCCACACACATCATTTTTTATGGCCGCTATATAGACAGTCATTTGGGATGGCCCTATGAAACACACAGACCAGTTTGTAACCCATTGAAACTCCAATCCCTTTGGTCTATCCTTCACCTCCACTCACCACAAAGACACGTTAGTATTCCTTGATCTTGAATTATATCATGACAATCTAAAAATACACACAAAGAATCATTTTAAACCCGTATCTGGCAACTCATACCTCCACTTCAACAGCTGTCACCATCCCAAATGGATCCAGAATATACCAAAAGGACAATTCTGTCTTAGACAAAACTGCACCACAGACTCAGATTACAACCTCCAGAGCGACATTCTAATCAAGAAATTCCAAGACAAAGGTTACCCACACAAGTTGGTAGATGACACCTACTCCTTCTACCGAGAGGGCAGATCCCCAACAAATAACAGTATAGAGCCTTTAAACCAGGTCAGATTTATTACCAAATTCCACAAAAACTTTCATTGGCCGATACTACTACAGGACCCTCATCTAATAGACATTTTAGATACAAAACCAAAATACACTTACCTCCGAGCCACCAATCTTAAAAATAGACTTGCCCCTAGCAAATACAACCCACCTACCAACACATCCAACACACTTAGCCTCGTACCCATTGTAGGTATGTACAGATTTAATAAATCTCTATGCAAAACTTGTCAATTTGTTAAACGTGGCCAAAATACCTTCACCTCAAAAGGAAAAACCTACACACTAAGAGAATTTGACAATTGCTCCACCGACCATGTTATTTATTGTTTATCCTGTCCCTGTGGCCTCTTATATGTGGGGCGCACCATCGGACCCCTCTGCGCCAGATTTGGCAAGCACAGACGTCTCATAGAAGATGGTAAGGACAAACACAGCGTTCCCCGCCATGTTCTGGAATATCATCAAAAATCCTCTGAAAGATTATTGGGGAAGGATTCTAAAATCCAGACTTGTAGGTAGTCAGAGTCTGAACGCTTCAATAAACTTTGTTCACAAGAAACCTATTGTCTATTTATATTAGACACACTGTCCCCAGGTGGACTCAATGAGGAATTAGACATTAACACCATATTATAAACACCACAACTTTCTAGTCTAAATTCAACCACCATTTTTATTCCTGTATTTTTCACCGATTCATTTTTATTTTCACCTTATTTTTATTTATATTTTTTATATTTTTTTTATTTTAATCTTCACTTACAATTATCAATAATTTTTTCTTTTATTATCTACTCCTATATCTATGCATCATCCCCCTGCTATTCCAACTCTCTCTCTCTATAATTATCTTTATTATATAATTTTGTTATTATACCTATACTTTATTACCCACATAAATCCCCTTTTTACTTACACCTAAGGGAGGATTATGCATAGTCTTATTATCATTATATTACCAATATGTTTATTATTATTACCACTATGTTCGTTATTCCAATTAATACTATGATTACTACTATTATTAAGCCCTTTATGTGCTATAACCTCATCACACCATTTGCAACCATTCTGTCATGCCACTGAATGTACCATCTGTTTACCACTGTTATTCCATTGTTGCAAGGTGATCCCCATATCCCATACCACTCACCATGTACCTCCATTTTTATTATATAATTTTATTTTTATATTTATTTTTATTATTTTTTTTAATATATATTTTAAATTTTTATTTATTTTTTATATTCTTATCTCATTTTTACTCAAATTTTAATTTTTACATTTTATTCTTACCTAAATAATCTTTCTAATATCTTGATCTAAACTTCATACACAAATTTAAAATTTTGAATTTCAAATTTTTATTTTATTTCTTACTTTCACTTTTATCTTTATATTTTATATTATATTTTTATTTTATTTTCTTTCTTTTATTGTATTTTTTTTATTTTTAATTTTATCCTTATTTTTATTGGATCATATTTTTCTTGGATCGTAATTTTCCATATTTCTATTTTCTTTTTTGTTTATTCTATTTTTCATTTATTTCATTTACTCTTTTTCCCAATATCCCACATTTTTACATTAACATTTTTTTTTATTACATTTGTATTTTCTTTCCTTTCTGACATTTCAGAATGTCCGTGACTTTCCATCCACTTCAATCCTCTTCACCTTACAACAATGGCAAATTAGTTAATTAGTATATATTCATCCTCGCACCTCCACCTCCCCCTGCTTGACAAAGGAGCGCACTTCCGCCTTTCCCGGCTAGCGCGTGCTCCGAAACGCGTTGCAGTGCACCTTGCGTATCTGACGTCATCGCAGCCACGCCGCCGCTGCGTTCCAGCGTGCGTTCCACCGGCTCTGAGGGAGGACGTGCACGCCGGCTGGCCTCACAGCTGTTCCCCTCCAGCCACCACGCTGCTCCAGCGGCACGCTGACTTCTCCATACCCCACACAGATGACAGCTCTTTACCTTGGATACCCACCTACTGATGGTTACACCAACCACGGTTTTTATGCCAATACTTACCTCATTATGTGAGTATACCTACCTGTATACATGAATAAAGAGATATACTGCACTTAGAGGCGCTTCTCTCACTACACAATGGAAACTGACTGCTGGAAAACATATGTTAAGAAACGTCTGTTTAGCCGTGTTTGCATAACGCGTTTATGCGTGTTTGGTTTAGAAGCGTTTTTTAAAGAAAAGCACAGGAGAACCTCTAAATGCCCAGAATACACTGAAAAGTGGTAAATTATTAACTATTTCAGAGAAATACAGAGAGTAGAAGCAGAGACAGCAGTATGTGTTGAGAGATGTGTTTGAGATTAGCTTAGGTGTGAGTTGCTCATTAACATTTCTTTTGTTTCCAAAGGTGAGAAGGTGTCTGCATGACAATTTTGAGGTGTGAATGGTCATTGACATATCTTTTGTTTCCAAGGGTGGGAGAGGTCTGAGGTGTGAGTTGGTCATTACAATGTGTGACAAGCTTGGTAGGAACATCCTGTGTTCGGCGTTTTGACGATCTGAGTACCTTTCTTCATGATGAAAAAAGGCTTTAGACAGCATGGGGAACTGGAAGAGTTAAAAAAAAATTTCAACCGCTTATAAATGCGATTTGCCACGTTTACAAGTGTTTTGCTTTTGAAAAGCTGATAAAATCGATTGCTGAACGCAAGTTTTTTGTGTTCAAAAAAACTGTAAACTCAAATGACTGCATATGACTGTAAACGAAGATGTGTACATGGACACATAGGAAATCATTAGGGTGAGTTCAGGGGCTGCTGAAAAAAACGCTGAACAGTTCCTAAACATGAGTTTATCAGCTGCAGTGTACATGAGCCCTAATTGGCTCCTGTCTAAATTGGCCCTAGTATGTGCATGATTGAAAGTACGGTGAGAATTAGCATCAAGTGGTAAAACTTTTACAGCACAAAGACACTCGCTTTTTTTTTTTTTTCTCTTTTAAGGGCTTTTTAGCCCAATTTTATTTAAAGGAAAGTTCCATACCATATATTTCCCATGCAGGGGTATCCACCATCAAAACATATGAAACAAATATTCAACCTCCTGGCTCTCTCAGGTATACAGCCCCTCGTTGCTCTGGCTCCCACCTCTCCTAGGTGGAGCCCTCCTGACTCCTGCGGAATGACCTCCTGTCTGCCTAGAACCATGGTTAGGCCTCTACAAAAAGGCCTGCACACATCTGTGCAATTAGTGTGCTGGGGGTTAAGAACAAATGGACCCAGGATTGGAGATTTCATCCCTCCCAGATCACTTTGAAATCTCCAGGCTCCAGATTCCAAAATGGACTTTACGAACAAATGAGGAAACTGAAAAGACAGTTTCCTCTGCACTAAATAAACCTTATGGAACCCCTCAACCTGTTGACAATCCTGGGATATAACCTTAATTCTCACAGTGACAGTGCCAAGAACTGCCGCTAAAATAATAAAAAATAAACGTGTGTACGCACGCACACCCCCCCCCCCCCCCCCCCCGGCTTAGTGGTTAGCATGTCTGCCGTGCAGTAAATGGGTCATGGGTTCAATTCCCAACCATGCCTCCTGCATGGAATTTGCATGTTCTCCCTGTGCTTATGTGGGTTTCCTGCGGGTACTCCAGTTTCCTCCTACTCTCCAAAGACATGCTGGTAGGTTAATTGGCTCCTCTCTACATTGTCCTAGTTTCATCCCTGGCCATGCAGGATCTCCTGCATGGTAGGAGTTGGGGAAAGACCTGACAACCTACCCTGTACAATAATTGCTAAGAGAATTCATGGAAAAAGTCACGAGTGACGGTCCATGCAATCGCCAAGGTTTGGATACGACTGAATGGATGTATGTATGTATGTATATATATATATATATATATATATATATATATATATATATATATATATATATATATATATATATACAGTCATGGCCGAAATTGTTGGCACCCTTGATATTTTTCCTGAAAATCAAGTATTTCACACAAAAAAGGTATTGCATTAACACATGTTTTGCTATACACATGTTTATTCCCTTTGTATGTATTGGAACAAATATAAAACAGAGGCAGAAAAGCAAATATGACATAATGTCACACAAAACCCCAAAAATGGGCTGGACAAAAGTATTGGCACCCTTAACTTAATATTTGGTTGCACACCCTTTGGAAAACATAACTGAAATCAGTCGCTTCCTATAACCATCAATAAGCTTCTGACACCTCTCACCCGGAATTTTGGACCACTCTTCCTTTGCAAACAGCTCCAGGTCTCTCTTATTGGAAGGACACCTTTTCCCAACAGCAATTTTAAGATCTCTCCACAGGTGTTCAATGGGATTTAGATCTGGGCTCATTGCTGGCCACTTCAGAACTCTCCAGCGCTTCTTTGCCATCCATTTCTGAGTGCTTTTTGACGTATGTTTGGGGTCATTGTCCTGCTGGAAGACCCAGGATCTTGGACGCAAACCCAGCTTTCTGACACTGGGCCCTACAGTGCGACCCAAAATCCTTTGGTAATCCTCAGATTTCATGATGCCTTGCACACAGTCAAGGCACCCAGTGCCAGAGGCAGCAAAACAACCCCAAAACATCATTGAACCTCCACCATATTTTACCGTAGGTACTGTGTTTTGTTCTTTGTAGGCCTCATTCCGTTTTCGGTAAACAGTAGAATGATGTGCTTTACCGAAAAGCTCTATCTTGGTCTCATCTGTCCACAAGACGTTTTCCCAGAAGGCTTTTGGCTTACTCAAGTACATTTTGGCAAACTGTAGTCTTGCTTTTTTATGTCTCTGTGTCAGCAGTGGGGTCCTCCTGGGTCTCCTGCCATAGCGTTTCATTTCATTTAAATGTCGACGGATAGTTCGCGCTGACACTGATGCTCCCTGAGCCTGCAGGACAGCTTGAATGTCTTTGGAACATGTTTGGGGCTGCTTATCCACCATCCGGACTATTCTGCGTTGCAATCTTTCATCAATTTTCCTCATCCGTCCACGACCAGGGAGATTAGCTACAGTGCCATGGGTTGCAAACTTCTTGATAATGTTGCGCACTGTGGACAAAGGCAAATCTAGTTCTCTGGAGATGGACTTGTAACCTTGAGATTGTTGATATTTTGCCACAATTTTGGTTCTCAGGTCCTCAGACAGTTCTCATCTCCTCTTTCTGTTGTCCATGCTTAGTGTGGCACAGACAGACACACAATGCAAAGGTTAAGTGAACGTCTCTCCTTTTTATCTGCTTTCAGGTGTGATTTCTATATTGCCCACACCTGTTACTTGCCCCAGGTGAGTTTACAGGAGCATCACATGCTTGTAACATTCTTATTTATCCGCAGTTGTGAAAGGGTGCCAATACTTTTGTCCAGCCCATTTTTGGAGGTTTGTGTGACATTATGTCGAATTTGCTTTCTTTCCTCCCTTTTTTTGTTTTGTCCCAATACACACAAAGGGAATAAACATGTGTATAGCAAAACATGTGTTAATGCAATACGTTTCGTGAGAAATACATGATTTCCTGGAGAAATATCAAGGGTGCCAACAATTTCGGCCATGACTGTATATATATATATATATATATATATATATATATATATATATATATATATATATATGTATGTGTTCATATTCCCTCTGTTCTCACTGCATGTGAGCTGGGGAGGAGAAACGTCACTACACTGATCTTTTGAGTGCATTGCTGTGCAGGGGGGGCTGTGTCAGCAGAGATCTGACTATTGGAGGAGAGCAGGCTGAGTTCCCAGCATAGCTAGAGAATTGACCATGCTGTGCTCTCGTTCTTAGAATGGTTAGTTTTTAATAGGAAGGCAGAGGGACTGACAGGATTTCACATAAAAGAGAACAGGACACTTTTTCATACAAGTACATATCAGGAATATGAAATGTTGGGTTTACATATTTTTTAAATTTGCAATGGCAGCTTTGTTGAAACACCACCTATTTTCTGGTAAATTGACCCTCAACTAAGTCACCGGTCACACCGATGTGATTTAAAATCTCGTGATTAGTGTTCGATTTTGGGTGTGATTTCTGCTACTTGTGAAGATTTTGAACGATTTCTTGCAATTTGCAGTAGAATTTCCATGATATTCTATGTATGTGAAATTGCGACAAAACTGCAGAAAATGCAATGATGACCTGTATTTGTATTTTACATATACTGTATGTTAAATGCTTAGGTTTGTTGGGGGGGAGTATTTCAGAGTTTGTTTTGGTTTTTTTTGTTTTGTTTTGTTTGTTTTTTTCCCTACTCTTGACTTTGGTTTCCAGTTTAGGTGAGACTTCTTTTCTAAATCTTCTACAAGAGCAGCTGAAAGTAAGTTGTCAAATTGGAGTTACCCACTTGCTCTCCAGAGGATTTGCCCCCCTTCCTGACCAGGCCACTTTATTTGCGATAAGTCGCTGTTAACTTTAACAATTGTGTGCTCATGCAGCGCTATACAAAAATTAAATTTATGTCCTCTTTCCCCCCCCCCCCCCAAATAGCTTTCTTTTGGTGGTGTTTGATCACCTCTGCATGCAGTTTTGTTTTTTTTTTTGCTCTATAAATTTAGGCCTAAATTTAATTCTGCTACATGTCTTTGCTATAATTCCAATACATGTTAATTGGTTTATGTGAAAGTTTTATAGCATCTACAACTGGCGGTATATATACTGGAATTTTTTTTTTATATATATAAAATATATACTAGTAATGGCGCAATCGGCAACTTATAGCGGGACTGTGGTGGGCATTCTGATACTGGGGGGAACTGACATCCCCAGTGACACTAATACAGTGATCGGTGTTAATAAAAATTACTGACACTGTACTAATGACATGGGGCAGGAAGGGGTTAACTTTTCGGTGATCAAAAGGTTAACTGTGCTGTTTGTGTTTTGCTGTGTGCTCTTTTACTAGGAAGGCATTCTGTTTTGTATCTCTCTGCTCTGCTGTGCAGAGAGATACAAAACAGCATGTCCATGCTGACAGGAGAGAGACCTGTGTTTGTTTACACACAGGTCTTTTCCCTGTCAGCTTTATACTGCAATTGCCGAGTGCTGGACTGGCGATGTGATTGACATCCCTAGCTGCCAATAGCGCCCTACCTGGAGATACAAATCCCGTGTGTATATATGCGTGATTTTGTGCAGCCTTGCCGCCCTGTATCAGTACATCTACTATACGGCGGGGGACAAGTGGTTAACTCATTTTCTCTAGTCTGTGCATCTGTATGCTTATATTGCACTTGTAGGTGGAATGTAAAAGATTGCAGAAATGTTTCTAAATCCATTTTTCTTTCCAGGCTCACGAAGCTTCACACCACCACCATCACCACCACCATCATCACCAACAACAGGCTGCTCAAAACAGCTTGCTGCCGTTATTGGGAGCACCAGTTGAGCCTCCTGATCAAAAACCTATGTTACCTTTACCTATAACTCAAAAACCTCAACCTCCTCCGGAACCCCTTAAAGAGCCTATTGTAATAAAGAAAGAAAAATCTAAAACCTCCTTTGTGTGCACATATTGCAGCAAAGCATTTAGGGACAGTTACCATTTGAGGCGCCATGAATCTTGCCACACAGGAATTAAGTTGGTGTCACGGCCAAAGAAAACACAAACTGCGCCGGTTGTGCCACTCATATCGACTATTGCTGGAGACAATAATAGAACATCCTTGGTTTCAACAATTGCAGGGATCCTGTCCACTGTTACAACATCATCTTCATCTACAATTCCTAGTGCAAGCACTAGCATCCCAACTATGCCAGTTCCTCAGCCAGTGAAGAAGCCTAGCAAACCTGTTAAGAAAAACCATGCCTGTGAAATGTGTGGAAAGGCCTTCAGGGATGTTTATCATTTAAATAGGCACAAGCTTTCCCATTCAGATGAAAAACCGTTTGAATGTCCAGTCTGCAATCAACGTTTTAAAAGAAAAGACCGCATGACCTATCATGTAAGATCGCACGAAGGAGGAATTACCAAACCCTATACATGTAGTGTTTGTGGGAAAGGATTTTCAAGGTATGTAATTTTTTTACTCCGAAATATGCTGTAATCCCAAACTCTGGGCACTTCTAAAATATCAATGTCCATCTTCCCAAATGATGCAGAACATAGTCACTTTACTAGCCAATGATGTAATTCACAGGAATATTTACCTTGCTCTGCAGTCTCCCCTGTTGCTTTTTTCTGTTCCCAATTTTTTTTTTTTTTTGTGGACATTGGGTACAATGCAGAAGCATTGGAAACCCCTGGTCCTGAATTGTAACATTATTACATAGGAGTAGGAAGGAGAGTGCCGGAATAAACTGTTGGCTGCCACAGAGTTTTGGTCGTCTGTGTTACTTCATCCCCTAGTAAATAAACATTACATTCTGTATCAGCTTAAAGAAGGGGGGGGGGGAATCATTGGAGTTTAATGCTTATATGCCTGGTGTTCTCCCTTAAGCTGAACATGCCCTTTAGGGTCAGACACAGCTCTTGTCCAAATTCAGCAGGAATAGGCTGAAGTTTGATCCCTGTAAGGGCCAGCATTACTATTCATTATAGTGGAACTAAACTGTATCTGAGCACAACAAACTGAAAATACTATTTTAATTTTTTTTAACCAAACCAAATTCACCCATCCATCCATGTCACCCTGCTTTATTTTGATGATAAATAACGTAAAAAATAAACCCACCTTGTGACATTTCTATTCATGCTACCTTAAAGTGTTACTAAACCCACAACAGTAAAATCCATCTGTATATGCAGTAAAGCATGCTTGTTATATTAAATGTGGAACTTCAGGGGTTAATCCTCTGTATTATTATTATACAGGATTTATATAGCGCCAACAGTATGCTCAGCGCTTTACAATATAATGGGAGACAGTACAGCATCAATACAGTTCAATACAAGAGGGTTAGGAGGGCCCTGCTCCTTGGAGCTTACAATCTAAGAGGGAGGGGCTAGTGGTACAAAAGGTAATAACTGTGGGGGATGGACTGGTAGGGGGAATAGAATATTCCATTATTAGCTGAGGGCAGGATAGGCTTCCTTGAAGAGAGGGGTTTTCAGAGATCGCTTAAACGTGAGCAGAGTAGGTGAATTGTGTAAAAAAGCTGTTTGATCCTTTCTTCTCTGTTCCTCCACTTTTTTTTCAAGTGACCACCTCTTATCTCCAGACTGAATTGTAGGCATGCACATGCTCAGTCTGGTGTGTATTGCTAGAGGTGTTTTTTTTTTTTTCTTGGGAGCGTGCATGTGATCAGCATTGTCCAGACACAGGTCAGAGGATTTCCATCCTCACAGAGCAGAAAGAAAACTCTTACAAGCTTTAGCTAGTGCTGGGCTGAACAATGATAGAAGTCACAAGACTGCTCTAACTGCTGATGAGAAAAGGTATTTAGCAGTTTATATTTACTAAAATTATTATTATTATACAGTATTTATAAAGCACCAACAGTTCGCTCAGCACTGTACATTACAAAGGGGGACAGAACATGCGACAGTACAGTACCAATACAATGCAAAACACGAGGGGTTCGAGGGCCCTGCTCTTTCGAGCTTACAATCTAGGAGGGAGGGGATAGTGGTACAGGAGGAGATAGCTGTGGGGGATGGAGTGGTAGGAAGAGTGGAGGAGGTCGGCGAATTAGCAGGGGGTGGGGTAGGCTTCCCTGAAGAGGTGGGTTTTCAGGGTGCACCTAAAGGAGAGGAGAGTAGGTGATAGTCTGATGGGTTGGGGCAGGGAGTTCCAGAGGATGGGTGACACCCTGGAGAAATCCTGGAGGCGGGCATGGGAGGAGGAGACCAGGGAACTAGAGAGAAGGAGGTCTTGTGAGGAGCGGAGTGAGCGTGTTGGGTGGTACTTGGATATTAGGTTGGTGATGTAATTTGGGGCAGTATGGTGGACAGCTTTTTATGTCAGTGTTAGGATTTTGAATTTGATCCATTGCGCAATCGGAAGCCAGTGGAGGGATTGGCAGAGGGGGGTAGCGGAAACGGAGCGGTTGGTAGGGTGAATGAGTCTGGCTGCCGTATTCAGGATCGACTGAAGCGGGGATAGCATGTGGCGAGGCAGGCCAGTGAGCAGGGAGTTGCAGTAATCGAGTCGTGATATGATGAGGGAATGGATGAGCTGTTTAGTGGTTTCTGGGGTTAGGAACGTGCGGATTTTGGCGATGTTGCGGAGGTGGAGTCTGCATGAGTTTGTTAATGATTGGACCTGGGGCTGCAAGGATAGGAGTCCAGAATGACACCAAGTACTCTGGCCTGCGTGGCGGGTCTGATAGTGGCATTGTTGGACGTGATGGAGAAGTCAGTGGGGGGGTGGTGTGCGGGCTGGGGGGGAAGACTAGGAGCTCGGTTTTGAAGAGGTTCAGTTTAAGGTAGTGGAGCGACATCCAGCCTGATATGTCATTCAGTAGGTTTGTGATTCGGGCGGAGACTGAGGGGGTGAGGTGAGGGGTGGAGAGATAGATTTGTGTGTCGTTGGCATAGAGGTGGTAGTTGACGCCGTGAGAGTGTATGAGTTTGCCAAGGGAGGAGGTGTAGATGGAGAAGAGAAGGGGCCCAAGAACGGAGCCTTGAGGGACCCCAACAGAGAGGGGAAGGTGGTAGTATTATAGGTAATGCTGAAAGAGCGTTGTGACAGGTAGGATGAGAGCCAGGAGAGAGCGGAATCTTGGAGGCCGAGGGAGTGCAGTTTTTTGAGGAGGAGGGGGTGGTCGACTGTGTCGAAGGCCGCGGAGAGGTCGAGGAGTAGGAGCACTGAATAGTGGCCATTAGCTTTGGCGGTTAGAAGGTCGTTGGAGAGTTTGAGTAAGGCAGTTTCGGTGGAGTGGAGGGGACGGAAGCCGGACTGCAGGGGATCGAGGAGGTTGTTGTCGTTGAGGTGAGAGCTTAGGCGAGTGTAGACTAAGCGCTCGAGGAGTTTGGATGTCGATGGGAGCAGGGAGATGGGTCTCAGGTTGTTCGGGTCATTTGGGATCCAGGGAGGGCTTTTTAAGTATGGGGGTGATGTGTGCATGCTTCGGAGGGGAATGTGCCGGGAGAGATTAAAGATGTGGGTGAGGGAGCGTAGGATGGGGGTGGGGGGGAGGTCATAGGAGTTGTGAGGGGATAGGGTTGAGGGGGCAGGTAGTGAGGCAGGCAACAGAGAAGACCTTGGAGACCTCCTCGATGGTAGTAAGGTCGAAGGTGTGGATTGTTGAGGGGGCTTCAGTGTGAGGAATGTTGGGTGGGGTGGAGGTGGAGGTCAGAGCAGTGGTGGGGCCGTGGGAGAGGGGTGATGAGGAGGTAGCTATGTGAGAGTGGACAGGGTTGGAGGGAGTTTGAGCAGCGACGAAGTCCCTGTGGATTGTGTCAGTCTTGTTTTTGAAGTGATTGGCAATCTCAAGGGCGGTGAGTGAGGTGCTGGGTGGAGGTGGGGGTGGAGAGAGTAGAGAGTTAAAGGTGGAGAAGATTCGGCGAGGATTGGAGGAGAGGGTCTTGATGAGGGTCAGGAAGTAGGCTTGTTTGGCGGCGTGGAGGGAGGAGGTGTAGGTGTGGAAGGCAGATTTCTAGTCGGTGAAGGCTTATTGGGATCTGGTTTTGCGCCAAAGTCACTCCAGGGCACGACTGTGTCGTTTGAGAGTTTTGGTATGATCAGTCTGTTGTTGTATGATCAGTTTGTGTGGTTAAATGCGCTAGTGAGTCAAGGGCTGTTGACAGCGCGGCATTATAGGCAGTCATAGCCAGGTCGGGGCAAGACGGGGAGGATGCTGTGATGGAGTTGATCAGCTGCAGAGTGGAGGGGGACAGGGTTCAGGTTGCGGCTGGTAGTAGTATGACATTTGCAAAATAATGCAAAATAATTGCATTTCCATGCTGTGTGTACTGTGGCAGACCAGATATAGATATGGATGCAGGGTCCTGGGTTTAGTAACACTTTAAGGGCAGATGATTCATGTGGCAGAAGGGTGTGCTTAGCTGAGAGATCCCCTCCTGATGGCAGGAAAAAATTGCAATGAAGAATTCTGGGATGTATGACAGACTTTTGGCATAGGCCAGAAACCAGGAAGCAACCTAAAAAAATATAAAATATACCTTTTCTATCTATTAAGGTTAGCAACATAAGGATTAAAAATTGTCAGTGTTTGAGAGAGCTTAGTTCTACTTTACATAGTGCAGCTACATCAGGGGTCCTCAAACTACGGCCCACGGGCCACATGCGGCCTGCCGAGCACATTCATCCGGCCCGCCAGCAGGGGACACTAAGTACAGGGGCGGGCAGGGGACTGCTGTCTCTTTACCTGGCTCCGGTCCCAGTCCCACGACGATTCAGTCCAGGATGCGCTGCTCCTTCACTCCGGCCGCTCCCTCACTCGTGTCCGCGCTGCCGCTCGGCTCTGCCTAATCACCGGTGATTGGGCGCCAGTACTGTAGCTCAGGAAAGGCACACAGGCAGCCAATCACCGGTGAGGAGGCGGAGCCGAGCGGCCCCACGAAAATCAAGGGAGGGAGAG
The DNA here is from genome assembly GCF_062004578.1 of Staurois parvus. Classification (NCBI taxonomy): domain Eukaryota; kingdom Metazoa; phylum Chordata; class Amphibia; order Anura; family Ranidae; genus Staurois; species Staurois parvus. The sequence continues at coordinate 671,955 of NW_028318930.1, forward strand.
GCCGAAGTGAAGGAAGGAGGACAGCTGACCGCCCGGTAAGTGTGCCGTACAGATGGTGCTGCTGCAACCAGGTAGGTGCTGGAACAGGGGTCGGCTAGTTAAGTGTCATTGCTGTCAGTGGGAGGAATAGTGCCCCATCGTTGGTGTCACTGACACCAACGATGGGGCACTATTCCTCCCCCCACTGACACCAACGATGGGGCACTATTCCTCCCCCCACTGACACCAACGATGGGGCACTATTCCTCCCCCCACTGACACCAACGATGGGGCACTATTCCTCCCCCCACTGACACCAACGATGGGGCACTATTCCTCCCCCCACTGACACCAACGATGGGGCACTATTCCTCCCCCCACTGACTCCAACGATGGGGCACTATTTCGCTCCATAAGACACACTTGGGGGGGAAATGTCTGTGCGTCTTATAGAGCAGCCAGCCTAGTATTCCCGCCGCCATTGTATGTCCGCAGTCTCTGAACAAATGCGGACACAGTACAGGAGATGACCATAGTTTGTTTGTTTTTTTTAAACTATAATCCAGCCCTCTAACGGTCTGAGGGACAGTGAACTGGCCCCGTTTAAAAAGTTTGAGGACCCCAGAGCTACATAGTTGAGTAAATGTTACTTATAGAAGCATTTTATTTACTGGACCTAAGTAGATGTGGCCCTCTGTTGACATAATGTGCCCCCTTATTTATTTATTTGCATTCCTAGTATGGTCATAACGTATGCAGAAGCATGTACTTCTGAGACGTGGTGACCAATTTTTGTATTTAGCTGATTGTATGTTTTAATGCATTTCTACACTGTAAAATAAACTGTTAATGTTAGAGAGCAACTGTGAGTTTGTCTTGCTGTATCTTCCCTTACAGCAAGCTAATATATGTTTTATTACATTACAAATTATATATATAAAAGCTTACAAGCTTTTACTGAACTGATTTTTTTTTTTTTTTTTTTTAATTTACTGCTCATGTTAGTAGAATACCACATTTTTAATTGTACTTTAAAAACTAATAGCAAGTGTTACATAAACACTAAAGTATTAAAAATGTACACATTTATGGGATATCAAGTCCATTGTAACTGATTGAGAATAGCAGCATAGATCATTAACCATTAGCCGCCCGGCCTATAGCCGTTTGGCGGCCGCAAAAATGCTGTAGCTTTCCAGGGTGTACGCCATTTGGCGTCCTCCCGCACATGCGCGGTTGCAGAGCCACGCAGCGGCGCAATCTGTCACCGGCCGTGTACCTCGGACATGGCCGATGACAGATCTGAGTACCGGCCCCCGTTGCCAGTACCATGTGACCTGCTGTGACCAATCACAGCAGGTCACATGACAGTTGTATACAATGGATGGCTTCATTCATGCCATCCATTGTATACTAGTGCCTAGCTGTGAATGGTCACAGCAGGTCACATGCACATGTCATGTGTTTAGCTGTGGCCAAATCACAGTTAAACACAAAAAAATTAAAAAAAAAAAAAACCTGAATGAATCGATGTCATTCAGGTAAATGCTTGCTTATAGCAAAGTAATTCTTTGCTATAAGCAAATTGTGTAAAAAAAAAAAAAAAAAAATACTGATCACTTCCCCAAAGTAGTACAATGTTACTATGGTAACATTGTACTACTTTGGTCATAGTAAAATCTTAAAAAAAATAAAAAAAAGTAATAAAAAATTAAAAAGAAAAAAAGAAAACTGTATATATATATATTTTTTTTCATACTGTCACCAGTCAGTGTCCCTGTTCACCACCATGCCAGTTATATGATGACGCTGTACTGCACTGGTGACAGTATGTAAAAAAAAAAATAGTGAAAATAATTTTTTTAATTTTTTCATTTTCCGAAAAATTATGACAAAAAAAATACAACTTCAAGAAACTTTTCATTCCTCTTATGAAGTACGTCGGACTGTCTACTCTGCAAAGAGGGGTCATTTGGGGATATCTGTACTGTTCTGACATTCTTGGACCTCAAGAAATTAGATTGGCTGTCAGTACTTCAGGATTGATCAATATTCAGATCTATACCATAGTTTGTGAACTCTATAACTTTCCTACAAACTAAAAAATACATCCTAATTTGGGTTATTTTCACCAAAGACATGTAGCAGAATACATCTCGGCCTAAATTTATGAAGAACAATTATTTATTTGTAAACTTTTATAACAGAAACAAAGAAAAACGTGTTTTTTTTCAAAATTTTTGGTCTTTTTTTGTTAATTTAGCAAAAAATAAAATCCCCAGCGGTGATTAAATTCCACCAAAAGAAAGCTCTAGTTGTGTGAAGAAAATGATAAAATTTTAGTTTGGGTACAATGTTGTATGACCGCGCAATTGTCATTCAAAGTGTGAGAGCGCTGAAACCTGAAAAATGGCCTGGGCAGGAAGGTGTAAAATTGCCCGGTATTGAATTGGTTAATCAAAGGGACACTGCAAGAAGTACAAAAAACTTGGATCTTTAAGGTAAATTAAAACACTATGAAAGCTACCTGGTGATGTTGGTCCATTTACAACACAGCATAAATCGGTGGAAAACCAAGGGCTCAATTCAGTAAAGTGATATTAAACCCAACAGCAAACATTTATTATATTGCATTCTTTGATGTGCTAACTGCATTAGTTTTGTTTTTGGCTTTCATTTTCACCAGGGGAGCCTGTCACAAAGACTGTACTATTTCAACAGAACATTCTATCCTCCAGCTGTTGCACTTAAACCCCATTCATACATTAGTGTTGTGTAGTGCAAGGGAGAGAAAAATCAATTCATCTTTATGGTGGTTGTTCACAGATCCACTCCATAACACCTCAAGTCAAAATGTTTTGTAGCTTGATTCGGTCAGATTTGGGGTGTTTTGAGTCCAATAGATTTGCACTGGTGCACGCAAAAACTTGCATTGTCACTCAATTATTTTAGGCTATGTCCACACACAGCAACAAGTGATGTCACAAATGATGCTGTTCACTATAGAGTAATGCTCAAACACTTGCAAAATGCAACGCTCAGGTGTAAATGCAGCTTCAGAGGGATGAGACAAACCATTTAACACTGACAAATGCTTACAATGATCAGCTTTTATTTATGTAAAAACCTTTATAAAAAAGGAACAAAACTGTTGCTGTAACTGCTTTAAAAACTGTTAGCTAGAGTTTTTGGCTTTACCTTGTCTATTGTTTCTAAATCTGCTAATACCGCTTAAAGGAATAAAAGCTGTCTGTTGTAAACCCCCCCCCCCCCCTGTCTGTGGTAAATGGTTTTGTCTCAGCCCTCTTCTGGACAGCTTGGTCTAAAGCAGGGTGGATTTGATTTAAATCAAACTGGTTTAAATCACTAGTCAGTAAGGCTTGACTTAAATCATAGTTTTCTACATAAAGACTAATTCTTGCTGGTATAACTTTAATATGCAAGTAGATGAAGATTTTTAGAATAACTTTTCATATTAGTTTTTTTTATCCCCAGTTTAATAGGTTATTCATTGATATTTGGACAACTTTTCTGTTGTACTTAGGAAGGAGAAAAATAATCATTACCTTTAATAACAATTTAAATAGATTTATTCAACTGAAACAATAACATTCCAGCATATTTTATTTGCTTAAGCAAACATCCATGTTTGTTAACTAATTTGGCTAAACAAAATATATATATTTTAAGAAACTTAGACTCTCAGCCCCTTCCTCCTCACACTTAGTTTCACTTTCTTCTTGTGCAGATCTATTCCACTCCAAACAATCAGAAAAATATTGTTTCCATTCTATTCACTGAACTTCTTGAAACTTAGCACTGAAGGGGTTGATTCTGTATTCATAGGTTTGTAGAAGTTAGGATTAAGGTCTTTTTCTTAACTCTGTTCATGTTATAACATTTTTGCTGTGAAGAAGAGGCATGTGATCTCCGCTGAGTCAAATTCAGTTTTGAGAACTGCAAAAGTAAACCAAGCATCTGTGATAATATCTTGTAGGCAGAGAAACTGCCCAATAATCTTACAAAAACCTCTGGAAGAGCATGACATTGTGAATGGATTAATGGAATTTATTTACCAAAAAAATTAAACATATACAGCCTTATTCTACATAATTAAAAAACTAATCTTTATTTCATGATGGAATAACCTTTGGATGGTAATATACTTTCCTCAAAAAGCATTTTATTCAAAAAAATCCGATTTAAATAAAAAAAGATCGGATTTTTTTTTTTAGATTTTTTTAAAAAAAATCATTGATTTTTATCCACCCTGGTCTAAAGTAAGTTGAAAAATAACACTTTTATTAACACAACTAGCTGCATCACCAGGTGCAAATAAATGTAAAAGCCTTACTATTGCATATATACTCCTTCATGTTAAAGTATATTTTGTGCAATGAATGGTATTTTCTCAGGACAGGAAATTAAACTCATTGATTTAATGGCTTTACAAAACTGGCACATTCAAGGCATGCTCTGAATGGTGACTTAACAAAACTATCAAGCCATTGAATGGCTGGTGTCCTAACTGATCACCATGGGAACTGCAGATCAAACTGAGGCTAAGATGGCAGCTTTCTTGGTTAAGTGCAATACCCTAAAGAAAATAATATTCTGTGTGCAAATGCTTCATGCTATTTTCTTGTATCTGCAGACCAATCTCAGAGTTTGATATAGGTGCCTAAATTTTGAATTTGGTAAACCGTTTAGGCCAGATTTACAGTTACATTGTGGTAATGCATGTTCTGTTATGTTGTCACCAGTGTTGCAGTACACAACAGCACATAGTAACACAGTTGTGCTGTGGGGCACATAAAAATAGCGAATGCCGCTTTTTTTGTGTGCTTTGGGAGCCCATTCAAATGAACGAATTTGGTCCTTGAGCAGCTCCCTGTTGCCTTCGTTGGTGATGTGGCATTCAACTACTCCTTCCATTGATGCAATGCATTGTGTGAGAACTGTACATGAGAAGGCAGAAGGTGGGTGGGTTAGCAGTTTAACTCTTCAGACTAGTAATGAGGTCTGTTAACGCACCCAGTCCAGTACCTAGATAGCTGCTATGAGCAAGATGCAGCAGCCATGAAGGAGACACTGAAGGAAAGAATTCTTCAAGAAGCAGCAGCAACCTGCTTTTTTAAGTCTTAAGCTCACTGGACCAGTTCCTCTGAACATCTTTTCTCCTGACAGTAGAAAAGCCATGTTAAAAACGCTCTTAAAGCTGTGTTTTGTAAATGCATTTGTGTTCATCCATTTCATTGGACAGAATATTATTTATTCTGGTCATTGAAATGAATGAAGGCTCAAGTGCTAAACTTGCCTAGCATTTAGGCTCGTTTACACATGTTCAGCAATTTTTTTTTTCTGCCGAAACTCTTCTCACATGGATGTGCAAGTGATGATGTTTTTTTTTTTGTTTGTTTCCCCCCCTCGCCTCTCAACGCTTGTAAACACAGGGACACATAGGCTAACATGGAGAGGCATTTAGAGGCAGAACAAAAATAAAATCTTCAAACACACTTAAAAGTGGTGTATTTAACACTTAGTGTGCTTAACACCACAATAGCCAATTTAAAATATTTTTTTGTTTTTAGGCCTAATCGTAGCTAATGGGTTTCTAGAGTTTTTTTAGCTGTAAAAACGCTTACGCTGAAAAACGTGGCAAACCAGTGTTTTTTTAGCAAAAAAAAACGCGGCTAAACGCTAATGCAAAAATGCTGAAAAACTCATGTTTTTAATGTGACTTTACACCGCTAGCGTTACCAGCATTAATAAAACGCCCAGTGTGCATGGAGCCTTACAGCTAAGGAAGCTGCCATCTATTTGATCTGCAACTGCCATGGAGCTTCACATATAATCCGTTATAACACCAGTCATTTGTTGGTTTGACTGTTTGGCACATGTGACAGTTGGCAATCCTGGCATGTTCTGGGAATGTAACTTTTTTGAAACTTTTAAATCGATAGCTTTAGTTCCACTTTAATCTTTAGACTGTCAGCAGATCCGCCTCTACAAATTTGGCACAGTGCCTAAAAATGCCTAGGAATAAAGATCAATTGAGCATGTACAGAGCATGTTGATTCAGTATATTACTGGATTTTAAACAGTATGGGCACTTATTTTTAATGTTTTACATAGCTATACCTGCAAAAAGGACCAGCCTGAAGTGATCTAGCAAGACTTAATTTTCTGACTAAAGTTCCACTTTAACCATTTCCATACTGGGCACTTTTACCCCCTTCCTGTCCAGGCAATTTTTCAGGTTTCAGCGCTCTCACACTTTGAATGACAATTGCACTGTCATGCAACATTAAACCCAAACTAAAATTTTATCATTTTCTTCACACAACTAGAGCTTTCTTTTGGTGGTATTAAATCACCACTGGGGTTTTTATTTTTTGCTAAATTAACAAAAAAAGAACGAAAATTAAAAAAAAAAAAAAAACACGTTTTTCTTTCTGTTATAAAAGTTTTCAAATAAATAATTGTTCTTCATAAATTTAGGCTAAGATGTGTTCTGCTACATGTCTTTGGTGAAAATAACCCAAATTAGGATGTATTTTTTAGTTTGTAGGAAAGTTATAGAGTTCACAAACTATGGTATAGATCTGAATATTGATCAATTGATCAAAGTACTCACAGCCAATTCTTGAGGTCCAAGAATGTCAGAACAGTACAGATATCCCCCAAATGACCCCTTTTTGCAAAGTAGACAGTCCGACGTACTTCATAAGAGGCATATCGAGTTTTTTGAAGTTGTATTTTTTTTCGGAAAATGAAAAAATTCAAAACATTTTCACCAGTGCAGTACAGCGGCATCATATAACTGGCATGGCAGTGATCAGGGACACTGGTGACAGTATGAAAAAAATTATATATAATTTTTTTTTATTAATTTTTTATTACATTTTTTTTTTAAAGATTTTATTTTTCATATTTCACTATGACCAAAGTAGTATAATGTTACCATAGTAACATTGTACTACTATGGGGAAGTGATCAGTATTTTTTTTTTACACAATTTACTTATAGCAAAGAATTACTTTGCTATAAGCAAGCATTTACCTGAATGATATCGATTCATTCAAGGTTTTTTTTTTTTTTTTTTTTTTTTTCTTTTGTGCTTAGCTGTGATTTGGCCACGGCTAATCACATGACACATGCATGTGATCGCTGTGACCATTCACGGCTAGACACTAGTTTACAATGGATGGCATGAATGAAGCCATCCATTGTATACAACTGTCATGTGACCTGCTGTCATTGGTCACAGCAGGTCACATGGTACCGGCAACGGGTCAGATCTGATCTGACTCAGATCTGTCATCGGCCATGTCCGAGGTACACGGCCGGTGACAGATCGCGCCACTGGGCGGCTCTGCAGGCGCACAAACTGCGCATGCCCGGGAGGACGCCATATGGCGTCCACCCGGAACGCTGAAGGATTTTGCCGGCCGCCGAACGGCCATTCGCCGGGCGGCTAATGGTTTACCACTTGAGCCCCTGGTTAATTCTGACATTCCTCGCCTACAAAAAATCAGCATTGAATTACATTGATCCCCCAAACAAATTTTTTTTTAAGCAAAGGCCCTAAGTTAATAAATTTTAGTGAAAACAAACAAAATATAGTACCCAATTTTTTGGTAAAATATGAAAGATGTTATGCCGAGTAAATATATACAAAACATGATGCGCTTTAAAATTGTGCAAACCTGTGGAATGGTGACAAACTGTGTTGCATTAAATTATCCATAGGTGACGCTTTAAAAGCCTTTACAAGTTACCAGTTTAGAGTCAAACAGGAGATCTGACACAGATTACAGGTTACCACTTTAGATTTACACACAAAAGGCCTGATGCTAGAATTCTCGCTCTGATGTTATACATCACCTGTGATGCGATCCTTGTTTGCCATGACAGGTCCTTTTTATGGAGAGATCTGGGATCGGAGACCCTAGAACCCTCATCTGACCTCCAATGCAGCCTATAAACCCAAGATCAGTTTAATATGCTGCTACACAGGCCAGCAAATGGCTTGAAGAGGAACCAGATCCTTGTAGATTCTTGTTTGATGTCACACAGTGGGAGGAACGAGACGAGTTCCTCGCTTTGTTCAGGGAAGCCGATGCCATCAATTACATCCTAACCAGGCTACTCGGGATTGGGAGAGCCCTGTAAAGGCAGCAGGTTTGGGGTGGGGAATGTACTCCAGTGGCTTCTTAGCTGCTAGAATTACATTTTACAGTTAAGGGAATTTCAGGCAGAAGAAAATGATATCCCTATCTTTGCTGCATTGATACCTGAGATATCACACATCCAATCCAGCCGCATACCGGTATATTGCTGGTCGTCAAGTGGTTAATTTTCTAATGAATTGATATTTAAACATTTTCTAACCATCGCAATAGAAACCTCATTAAAACACTGTCGGTGATACCGGTGTGCTTCCCTTTCCTTACTGTCAGCTATAAGTCTATGGTATACTGAAAATGTATAACAGTAAGGAATGGAAGGAAGTAGTTAATTGGCGTTACCAGTTTTCTATCTACAGCTATATAATACTGCAGCAGCCCTAAAACCCAACAATGTGTGTCATGTAGAATCTAAACCCCCCCATTTTTGTACTAGATCCGTTTTTAAAAAAATGGAACAACTTTATTTGAAGTGAAACATTTTATCAGTGGTTTTCCTTCTCCTATATATAGTGTGACCACATCTGCATACAAGTAACCTGAATAACTTTTTTTCTATGTTCTTGGTATGGTCACAAAGGTGTGACCCACATTTTGTTTCATTGCTATTGATGTAACTTCTTTTCACACGTGTACTTATTTTTTTTCCCTGACAGACCAGATCATTTAAGTTGTCATGTGAAGCATGTGCATTCTACCGAACGACCATTCAAATGCCAAGTAAGAACAACATTTTGTTAACTTCAGCGTTTATTGGATTTATCGGCATATTTTATTTGCACTCTTATCTGCTGATGAATGCGCACAGTGAGTACAGAAAGTTTTTATGTAAAAAGGATTAGCTTGGCTATACCGATCTTTACAGTAGACGTTATGAAAGTTTTATACAGGAGTCATAAAAATGGTAAGGCCATGCATAAACACTTACTGTACAACTGTGGTAATTAAGCAGCTGTGCTTGTATTATTGGTTTTTGCATCTACAGTGCATGTTTAGATAACATACAAGTGAAATGTAAAATTTATGCTAAAACTATATTCATTGCAATGTGGTTTTGTTAAATTATTTTTTTGTAGCAAAAGGTACATTATAATGTAACATTCAGGGCCAGTTCACACTACATGTGTTTCAGTTGCTTTTTTTTTCTGCATCTAAAACACACAGAAAGTAGGTTATATGGTTGTCAATGTCATAGTTCACATCAGTGCTTGCAGTTCCAGTTGCAGGGAAAATAAAAGTAAACCAGGCTGCAATTGCCTGTGCACTGTACTGGAACGTGGTAAAACACACTGGAATGCACATGTCTCTATTTAAATTGAAGAAAGAGAGGGAAAAAATTAACTGTAAAGAATCAAAAACACACTGGAATGCACCAGAAAACGCACATACAGAAACGCATCTGGACTACCTTTTTATAGTTTGAACTGGCCCTAAAGTTTCATGATTAAAGTATACCTAAGCCCAGAACCAAAAATGTATTATTTTGCAGCTTACTAAATTTTTCAAATTAATGTATTTATTTTTTATAGCGGCTACATTGTTTTAAAGCTTATTTTACTTTTATTTTCAATATTACAAATTGCCTATCCCTGGGTGGCTACATCACTCCTCCATGGTATCTGTGGAGGGAGGCATGGTTGTTACCCTCGCCCAGGCCCTGCAGATATGAGATATGGGACACAACAGGGCTCAGCAAATCCCAGGCACCAGATCGCCATGACTAAAAATTGTGTTCTGGCTCCTGGGCTTTTGTCAGTTCCTGCTGCAAACTCACACAGGGGGCAGTTGCAAAGCAGAGATGAGAGCGTGCTGCTGTAGGAGAGGGGTGGAGTTGAAGGAGGCGGGGCACGGTGGTGTTGATGTCTTCTTGTGTGGTGTGAGGGAGGAGGAGGCAGGCGAGACACCGGAGGATTTCACCGAATTGGGGGAGGGGGGTTGGTATTGGAGGCATAGATGTGCTAGATGGGGGAGTATTGGAGGCATAGGTGTTCTAGATGGGAGAGTATTGGAGGCATAGGTGTGCTGGGGGAGCGGGATTTGCTGGATTGGAGGCATAGATGTGCTAGATGGGGTTATTGGAGGCATAGATGGGGGTGGAGGGTGTGGATTGGAGGCATAGGTGGGCTGGATCGAGAAAGTGGTGGAAATCAGGACAGTAATGGTGGGACTGGGGTCAGTAATTGGGAGCTCAGGACAGTAATGTGGGTGTAATTTGCAAAGAGTTGGGGGGATTTGTTTGTGAAAATTGGTGAGAGGGCAGTCTATTCTAGGCAGCCTATAAACCCCGATGTAATGTCGAGTTATTGGCTGGCTGCTCTGCAATAAATAAGTTAGGGTTAAGGGGGCGCAAATTACTTGCCTTTCCTGGGCGCTGACCATTCAAGATACGCTAAAGGAAATTGGCTCCTGGATTCAAAACAAATTTGTCAAGCCCTGGACTATAAACCTGTCCCGATCTCCATTTTTGTTACACTGGGGGCAGGACAATTGGTAGTTCACAAAATATAGCTAGGAAGGAAGATATTCTTTTGGTGCAGCTTACAGGAAGTGACAAGGACCCAGCATTTATGGCAAGATCAACAGGTATTTTCTGAAAATATTTTTAGCTTTGGGGGGAGGACCATTGCAGCCTCCACATCTAAGGCTGCATTCGCACTTGAGTGTTTCGTAGCTTGAAGCTCCAAAAATGCTCAAACTAAAAAATTCAATTGTTCTCTATGGTTGCCTGTTTGCGTGATCAGGTGTGAACAGGCACCATAGAGAACAATTGATTTTTTAAGTTTGAGCTTTTTTGGAGCTTCAAACTACAAAATGCTCAAGTGTGAATTCAGCCTAAGAACTGTAAGCTGCAATATATAGTATTTGTGTTCTTGTGTTTAATTATCCTTTAATGCAGGTCATAGATGAGTAGAAAAATGAATGATTCGTTGAGCAAAAATCAACATTTTTTTTTCTGTTTGTCATATGATTTACCATCGTTTTGGCCTTTTCCGGGATAACTTTATATATATATATATTCATCTGCAGAAGAGATGCAATGTATTTCCTATAGTAGAAAACCACACAATGCACTATGGTCATCAGTATAAGATCTGACAAAACTTTGCTGACCGAACATTAATTTTGCCTGTGCATTTTTCTGTTTTATTTCTTTTTGAGCAATAACCCTATCCACAAATTATAAATTCGATCTGCTAAAAATTTTCAATATGTTCCATAGGTCATTTTCGATGCCTACACAAAAATAGTCTCTGGGTGTGGGCACAGTTGTTCTTTGGACGTGAAATTATGTTCGTTTTTCGACTCATGTATGGCCTGCCTTAAGTCTCTAGCAAATTGTCAAAAACATTTTAGTAGTACTATTCACTACTGTTTTAAAAAAAAAGACTGCTGCTAAAATATTGCATATGCTAACCTATGGAAAAGGGTTTACTTAGAATGCAGTTTGAACATATTCAAACTGAATTGGCCTCTGTGTCAGACTGTATCTTTTATATTACAATGAACAAAAGGTGCCTCAAGCTGTTAGCTTGTTGATGGCAGGCACATAGCTTTTGTAATTCCAGGTCCATTACTATAAATAAACATTGAAGAAATGCACTGAATGCAGCTTTGTCAATAATGATTCATTCATGGCAATAGAAACTAGCAAGGACTTGGTCAATTCCAGAAGCTGCTGTTAACATTTTAAATTGTCAACTGTTGGAAGGACTTGAGTCAATAGAAGTTGTAAAATTCTTCTCTTTCAGACCTGTACTGCTGCCTTTGCCACCAAAGACAGGCTGCGGACACACATGGTGCGCCATGAAGGAAAGGTGTCTTGTAATATATGTGGCAAACTTCTTAGTGCAGCCTACATCACAAGTCACTTAAAGACACATGGCCAAAGTCAAAGTATTAATTGTAATACCTGTAAGCAAGGTAAAAAGTTTCAAGGTAAATATCTTTAATTCTGCTATATTATCTTAATTGTTCTGTATATTTATGGCCTGCACTGTCAAAATCATTGCTTCTTTTAGTATTTGTCTTTCTAAGAGCTTGCGTTGACAGGCTTTTGGCTTGTGGTATGACATCAGTTTGAGAGGCTTCTGAGATTACTTCGAACTTGACGGGAGCATTTAACTTGAAGTTTACCTCCTTTTGGCCTGCATATGACCTACTTCAAGCACATTTATGCATTTCAATCGGCCTGTATTGGGAATGCAAAACTCATCTGACATGAACAAAAGCCTATCAACACAAGCCCTAAAAATCCTTTAGAATAATTAATTGCCTCTTAAAAGTATTTGAAATTACCTTGGTTATTGAAAATTGTAATGGACATGAGGTTTGCAAAGTGGTAAATGTGAATTCAGCCTTTTCAGGCATCATTATTAGATAGAAAAAAGTACTTCTGTGCCCCATAAGTATTACATAGGAGCTGCAGCCTATGGTGTTTACAGCTTCCAGCAGCACTGCTTCTATGACCAGGCTCTGATGTGCTCTTGTTATCCTAGATTTGTAGTGTTTCTCCTGGTTTACCTTACAAAATAGTGTTAACAAATGTGTGTTCATCAGAGTGTCTGTCTTCCATATATAATCCTTTTCCTAAAATGTACTACTTGTCTGCAGTGTACTTCACCATCTAGGTTCCTGTTCCTTCTAGGCCTATAATTTCAAAGGTGCGATTTAAGATTAAAGCCCGCTTGAACTTGCCTGCTAAATGCTGTGAATACATTTCTGTAAAATAGTATGTAATCACAACCTTGCTGATAAAGCAGCCACAGTGAAATAGCCCATCCCACGCTGTCATGCTCCTGAGGGAGATTGTAGAAGCAGTGGCCTCTCTGCATTGGTCTGACAGCACTCTCCATTTAGTAGTGTGAGCTTTGCTGAATGGGGAGCTGTGACTGATTCACAGAGGGCATGTCAGACTGCTTCCAGTTGATGTGGGACATGCTGTTGCACTATGGCTGTGGCTGCTTAATCATCAGTTTAATGCATCTGAAATCTATTGCCACAGTTTTACAGCAGAATTCAATTGGGCTTTACAGCTAGACATGCAAGATCATGGATAAACCACCAAATGATTGCATATACCTGCAGCAGATTAATGGATTTTGCTGAAACCATTGGGGCTAATGTTAACATGGGAAGGTTGGCAGCAGCAAAGGGCTAAGGAAATCTATTTGACTGTTGGCCTGCTCCACCCTATAACATTCAGCTGTGGGTATTCCCTTGAATACATAAAAATAACAAGTACTTTAACCACTTTGTCTCTCAGACCTGTTCACCCCTTATGGACCAGAGCAATTTTTAAATTTCTGATATGGACCTGTTTATTCAGTAATAACTTTGTCGTTACATAAAATAACGTAAAACGTATTGTTTTTTAATGTACAAACAAGGCTTTCTTTTCGTGAATATTGTCTTATAGCAATTATATTTTTTTCGCAATTCTTAGACAAACCTAACAAAACACACTTTACTTTTTTTTTAAGCAGAGTTAATTTAAAAAAAAGTGTTACTGCACATGAAAAGTGTGCATTTTATTCTGTATTTGTCCTGTTTAAAATTACACTAAAATTATGATTCTGGTACAAAGCATTGCAGAGTTACTTACAAATGAAGTAAAGTGTTTTTTGTTTTTTTGTTTTTTTAATGTGATAAGTGTAAACATATGTTAAAGGTGTAAAAATATTAACGAACAAAGTAAACAAAGTTTAAATATTATTAAATAGAAACAAACAAAAATTCCCGAAAATTATAATTGAATGAAGGCGAATATGAAGTTAATTAGGGATGATCAGAGTAAACTAAAGGTTAATAAGGGAAATAAACAGAGGAGGAACATTTAATTACAAACAAAAAGCAAATATTTTATTTATTTATTTTTTTTGTCAGGTTGCTTTAACTGACTTCATCTGCAGATCGAAGTTCATCCCTTTGATCTGTAGATAAATAAACCGAAAGATGCAAAATTAAAAATATTTTTGTATCTTTCTTTATTAGTGGCTAAGCAGTGTCGTTGATAAACATTGTCAGCCTTTTTTTTTTTCTTTTTAATATACAGCTCCAGTTGCCAGGACCTTTGGGACGGGGAGTCCCGGCAGCAGGGCAGAAGGACTGGACGTTCACATGTACACATGCCCTATGTACAATTATGACATTTGTTTGGGTATGTGTAGCACGTCCAAAGTCTGCAACTGGTTAAACCTCAGTTTTAGAAACACAGGAGTCATCCACAAGCATAAACGTATATGCTCCAAAAACATTTTGGATAGTGGGCAATGGTTACAACTTCTGCCTGGTTTCAAACACTGTGTCTAAATTTAGGATTGTTTTTTAATTTTATTTATGTATTTATTTTTTAATATTACTGTTCTGAGTGAAGAGAGGCTTTCCAAATCAGGAAACCGATTACGATAAAATGTCAACGGGGTACTTAATAATTTTATCCAAGTATAAAAGGTCTGTCTGAAGAAGGGTTTGGAGTCCCATAAATATGTTTAAATTTCTCTGTAAAGATAAAGAATCCCAGGAAATAACAGTAGATCAGTGTATAACTGGGAGCAAAAAAATGATCTGTCCAGTTACTCTGCTTAGTTGGCATGCTGTAGGACAAAGTTCTAAGTCTATCCCTGTAAATGAAATATGTCTACTCACAGCAGTGTGCTTAGTATTGGATAACTCATGGTCCTCCTCGCTCCATCCTTCTGTCTGCCCTTCACTGCATGACAGGAGGACATCACTGCATGGACCTGGCTGCAGATGAATCCAACATTCTAAAGGATGGTATAGTAAGACCATATAATCAAATGTGGTTTTATAAGCCAGTAGTAGGGGAAGAGAGCTGAAAATTTGTGCAGGGATATCTGCGTGTACTTAAGGTGACTGTATACCTGATTTCTCCTATGTTCATCAAAGGATACAGCTCTTCTATTCTTGACCATAGGGTTTTATAGCACCACTTACAGCAGTAGGACACTACGCAGAAAAGAAAACAGAACTGCCCATAGGCAGTGATATCTGTTTAAAATTCCCTTTCTGCTATAGGCAAGCCAGGTATTTCTGCATAGTGTTTAAGGAGCAAGGACCTAGTTCCCTGATGGGACCTATGGGTCCATAGCTTTGTTTTCCTTTTTTCTCTTTTCTTGGGATTTTTTTTTCCTGCAAAGATCTTCAGTCAACACCTGGACTGAGTGAAAAGCTCAGTAATCTAGTAATCACCCCAGTCTGACTATCGAGCGCACACAGATCTTTAGCTATGTGCTGGACTGGCTGGCAAAGCCCCAACCTATACTGGGAGAGCCAGAGAGTTCAACGTCTTGCAGGTGTACCTATGAGCGAGCACTTGACGTCTGTGTCACAGTGCTACCCTAGCTGACAGTCCCCAGTTTTGGGCACCCATTAGATGGGTAGCAGCCCCGCTGTAATCCATGTGCACCATGCATTGAGTGGCAGACACATGTCTATTATTCTCTGAAAAGAGGATGCGTCCGCTATTGCCATGCAAGAATAGGCCCTGGTCGCTGGCCCACTTATCCAGTGCTGGAAACATTACTAAATGTAGATCAAGTGGGAAAGTGGCTGTTCCCTTTGGTAACCATACACTGGCTAATTCTGCCTAGGTTTTTACTTACCCCCGCATACTTTGCTAAATTTATCTACAAGGATGGAAATGTCCGAAAAGTGCTTTCATGGTCCCTAGGTGTTTTTCGCAATGTTATCCCTTTGAGGAGGCCCTTCTAAAAAAAAAAAGCGGTCCTCTTTTCCTGTGCTGGATCCCCCCCCAATCGTTTGGTAGAATAACCATGAATACTGGTGGAGGAATCTACCACATTTAAGGATCCTGTGGACCGTAAGGTGACATCGTTCGCCTGCACTGTTTACTATTGCTGGTTTGGCACTGGGGCCAGCGTTGGCCGCGGCCTTGGCGTCTCAGGCGCTTACTGAATGGGCCAAAATTTCTTGACAAGATTTGAATGCAGGATCGTACGGGTAGCAAGAGTACTTTTCCTCCAAAAGGCTAAGAAGGGAAAGGAACCATGTCATAAGCCCTTATCGTGGACCTTCCTCATTCCCAACAAGAAGGTCCAACTGATTGTGTCCAGCTACAAAATAGGATTTTATTCTTGTTCAAAAGAGAAATTCTTACTGCCCAAAATTTGCCTCCACCAGTGTACACTGCAACTACGTGCCTCCATAGCAAGTTGTGTGCTATGGGGGCAGTAGTGTGGGCACGATGCCAAGTCGGGCTATGTGCGTCCATAGGTGTACTCTGTGGCTTGGCCCCACTCCCTGCTCCCTTCACACTGGATTTGACTGACAGCAGTGGGAGCAATCTCCGTAAAGCCTGTGAGACCAGGAAGAGGGCAGCGATGCTGCAGACAGGCATAGTACTGGATTGAGAGTGAACTTGGGTAAGTGTTTGGGGAAGGGGTGAGGGCCAGGGAACAGGCAGTGGAGTCATTGTTGACAGGTTAACATTTTTTTTTTCTTTAAAATGTATTAAACAAGCTTTACTTCTCTTAAAGTGTTTTGTGTTGTGCACCCTCTTTTTGGTAGGTGTGAAATTGTTGAAATGTCTGATCTGTAGTGCTATATAACAAATCAACACTGGTCATTTTTAATTGTAGGTCAACTTCATGAACTTCAAACTCCAGTTCATTGCAGAATTAAATATGAAGGTATTTGAATTTTTCTATACAATGTATTATTTTTTTTTCTGTTTTGAATTTAAGATTATTGGGTGGCATATACTTCACTCTGTGTCATAGTTCTTTATCTGCCTCCTCCTTAGCTTTTAAAGACTGTAGGTTCCTAAAAGTATTACACCACACAGATGCTCCGTTACAGCTTTTGTTCAGAAGGCAAGTTGCCTGTGAGTTGGAAGCAGTTCATCAAATAATTTTTATATGAGCGCTAAGATTTTAAGGCAAATCCTTATTTACAATAACTGCATCCAATTTTGTTTCTAAATGTGCTATTCACTTTTAACCACTTGACGACCAGTAATGTCCCAGTACGTATATTGAAATGTGATCTCTCGGTCATTGTTGCAACAAAGATCGAGACATTGTTTTCTTCTGCCAGCAATTACCTTCACTGTACAAGTAATAGGAGTGGCTAAGAAGCTGCTGGATTACTTTTGCAGGCGGTGTAAGAGGGTTCTACCCCCCTCCTGCCACTTTTACTGGGCTCTCCCGAGCGATTGTGGAGCCCAACCAAGGATGCCACTGGCTGAAAAGGCTTCCCCGAACACAGTGAGAGAAACGGATCTTATTCTTCCATTGTGTGATGCCAGAAATCGGAAAGGACGGTTCCTTTGTTTACAAGCCATTGCCAGCTTGTGTAGCAGAAAATCAAACCAATCTCCACTTTATCTACTGCTTTGGAGGCCAGAGGAGAGATTTGAGATATCTTAGACCCCAGATCTCTCCATAAAGAGGGCATGTCATGGCCTGTGCTATCATAAGGGATGCTGTCCATCCCTTGTAATGGCAATAAAAGTGATAAAAATGTAAGGGTAATGTATAAAATTTTAAAGTGCCCATCCCCCCGTGCTCACGTGCAAAGGCGAATGCACGCATCAGTCATGCACACACGTCACCGTGAACATCAGAGCGAGAGCAATAATTCTAGTACCAGACCTCCTGTGTAAATTTAAAGTAATTAGGGATGCACCAATATTGGTATCTGTGCCGATATCAAGTATTTTCACGAGTACTCGTGAAATTACACCTGATATCTTAACTGATACTTTGCGGTGTGATTTGCGTTAATTGGATACAAATTGCACTGCAAAGATTAGCATGTGATTGGTGACCAATCAGATGTCGTTCAGCCCGAACTGTCATTGCTGCAAGGAGACTAAAGAAAGCAGTAGAGATTTCAAATCCCCGCCGTTTCTCCTCTATCACTGACACTGAGCATGGGATGCCTGCAGGGAGGTTTCCCGCACCGCTTCTGCGTGCACTCGGACTATGACCATCCTGGGTTCACTCAGGAGCAGATGGGAAACCGAATGCAGTTTGGACAGGAATCACATTCTTGTTCAAATCGCATGCGATTCTTTGCGGTGCAACTTGTGTCCATTAACGCAAAGCACACCACAAAGTATCGGTACTCGTACTCACAGATTTAAAAAAAAAATAAAAGTGATTTGTGCATTCCTAGTGGTGACCTATAAAGGCTGACACCTGTGGATAATTTAATGTACTGTAGTTGGTCACTGTTCCACAGGCCTGCACACTTTTAAAGTGTGACATTTGGCATCTGTTTACTTAGCATAACATCTTCTATATTATATATATTTATATATATATATATATATATATATATATATAAATTGGGTTTTGTTTGTGTGCACTAAAATTTATTTACCGCTACACAGGTACTGTGTGACATAAAAAATTTCAACTCCCACCATTTTATTCCCTACAGCCTTTGTTTAAAAAAAAAAAAAAAAAGTATGTTTGTTTGAGGGTTTTTTTTTTTTTTTAGCAAAAACTACAGATTTTTACATGTAGGAGAGGAATGTTAGAATTGGCTGGGGCTCATTTGGTTAAACAAAAGTGATGTTTACTCAACCTATTGCTGTTCCTTCCTGAAAATATTTTCAAAATCTGTTCACCTTCTTGTACAGTATAATTCTGAAGTTATATAGTGCTATATGGCTGAGCAGTTATTAGAATTTATTGGTGGGTAACTGTTTACATTTTGATACATGCGCTAGACATCACTAAACTCAGTGTGAAGAAATATGTGCTGTGAGACATTTTGCCTGGGTTCAAAACTTATTGCAATTGGTGTTTAAATTTACAGTTTGTATATTGCTAATCTTGTGAATAACCCTTTCTGATGGATCTGCAGTTGCATAAGTGGATCAACAAAACATAAACGCTGTACAACGCTACAGTAATTTTTCATGTAGTTTATATTTTAATGCATCATAACAAAGCCTATAGTTTTTTTTTTTCCACTTTGTAGCAGTGCAAATAGTTATGTAATTATTTTATATACTCCATGAAACAATTTTATAGAATACTTTCTTTAGACAAAGTGATGTTGTGCAGCTCTCTGGTGTAGAGTTGAACATGTTGATAGCACACTAAGACTTGAGGCCTCAAATCAGTTGTATGACATGTATGTTCTGGGGTTGGCTCACACTACATGTCCAGTGTGGTTTATTTTCTGCATCCAAAACATACAAAGTAGGTTACATGGTGGTCAATGGCATACAGTTGCGAGAAAAAGTATGTGAACCCCTTGGGATTATGTGGAGTTTTGCATGAATTGGGCATAAAATGTGCTCTGAACGTCATCTAAGTCACAGCAATAGAAGAACACAGTCTGCTGAACATAATACTACACAAACATTAGATGTTGCCATGGTTTAATTGCACATAACATGTAAACATTCACAGTGCAGGGAGGAAAAAGTATGTGAGGCCCTAGCTTAATGACTTCTCCCAGAGCTAATTGGAGCCAGGAGTGAGCCAACCTTGACTCCAATCAGTGTGATGATATTGGATGTGTTGCTGACAGCTGTCCTGCCCTTAAAAAACACACACCTGTTTTGAGTTTACTGGTTTCAAGAAGCACTGTCTGATGTGAACCATGCCTCGCAGAAAAGAGCTCTCAAAAGACATACGATCAAGAATTGTTGACTTGCATGAAGCTTGAAAGGGTTACAAAAGTATCTCCAAAAGCCTTGATGTTCATGTGTCCACGGTAAGACAGACTGTCTACAAATGGAGAAAGTTTAGCACTGTTGCTACTTTGCCTAGGCGTGGTCATCCTGTAAAAATGACTGCAAGAGCACAGCGCAGAATGCTGCATGAGGTAAAGAAGAATCCCAGAGTGTCAGCTAAAGACCTACAAAAATCTCTGGCATTTGCTAACATTTTTGTTGACACATCTACAATAAGGAAAACATTAAACAAGAATGGAGTACATGGGAGGACACCACGGAGGAAGCCATGGCTGTCCAAAAAGAATATTGCAGCACGTTTGAAGTTTGCAAAAGAGCACCTGAATGTTCCACAGCACTACTGGCAAAATATACTGCGGACAGATGAAACCAAGATTAAGTTGTTTGGGAAGAACACACAACACTATGTGTGGAGAAAAAAAGGCACAGCACACCAACATCAAAACCTCATCCCCACTGTAAAACATGGCGGAGGGAGCATCATGGTTTGGGGCTGCTTTGCTGCCTCAGGGCCTGGACGGATTATTGTCATTGATGGGAAATGAATTCCAGAGTTTATCAAGACATTTTGCAGGAAAACGTACGACCATCTGTCTGCCAACTGAAGCTCCGCAGAGGATGGGTGATGCAACAGGACAATGACCCAAAGCATACAAGTAATTCAACAAAACAATGGCTGCAACAGCACAGAATACGCCTTCTGGAGTGGCCCAGTCAGAGTCCTGACCTCAACCTGATTGAAATGCTGTGGCATGACCTGAAGAGAGTGATTCACACCAGACTTCCCAAGAATATTGCTACACTGAAACAGTTTTGTGAAGAGGAGTGGTCCAAAATTACTCCAGATCGTTGTGCAGGTCTGATCTGCAACTACAGGAAATGTTTGGTTGAGGTTATTGCTGCCAAAGGAGGGTCAACCAGTTATTAAGTCCAAAGGTTCACATACTTTTTCCTCCCTGCACTGTGAATGTTTACATGTTATGTGCAATTAAACCATGGCAACATCTAATGTTTGTGTAGTATTATGTTCAGCAGACTGTGTTCTTCTATTGTTGTGACTTAGATGACGTTCAGAGCACATTTTATGCCCAATTCATGCAAAACTCCACGTAATCCCAAGGGGTTCACATACTTTTTCTTGCAACTGTAGTTCACACCAGTGCTTGCATGTCAAGTGTGTTCCGGTTCCAGAAAAAATAGAACATGCTGTATTTTCCCTGCACAGAACTGTACTGAAATGTGGAAAAACGCACTGAAACTCATCAAAACCGAACTGGGATGCATAAATGCACTGGACCCAAATTACCCCAAAATAAAGGGGGGGGGGCATCTGGAATGCATCAAAAATGCCTAAAGAAAAATGCACTGGCATGTGTCAAAAAAGCGCATGCAGAAACTCATCCAGACTGCGTTTCTATGGTGTGAACCGGCCCCAAATGAAAATGCCTGTTTATCTCAATTTTTATAATATTGTTTATGCCTACATATTACAGCAAATGAATTTGCTGGTGCATATATTGCTACAGCATTTAATGGCTGGTAAAACACTGGGCAAATGGCAAAATACACAGCTGATATATGTGCAGGTCAGCTATTTTACCTGACTGATTTGTAATTCTATTAGCCAGTTCCTGAGTCGTACACCTGTCACACTACTGTTTCAGCTTTACAGCTTCCTGGGTCAGCTCTGCCCACTCGACCAAACAGATGGTGATTTTCATATTGTTGAGCAATCTGGAGGTGGAGAGGTGACCCTGGAAACTGCAAAGCTGAACCCAAAGGAAGGGGTTTCATTTGGCTGGCTGTGTGGTATGGAAAGTGTGTCAATCACAAGAATGACAACAGAATTGCATATTTGGTAGGTAAACACCTCACACATGTTTAACACTGTATTTGCTATTGGTCGGAGTTGTACTTGGCTATTTTAGGTTGTAAGTTGTGATAGTATATACATTTTTCCTAGTTTTTACCAATTATTAAAATACACCTAATGTTGGGACTTTGATATATCACTTTTCCTCTTATTTCAGCTTCAGACTCGCTCTTTTGTGCTGTGGATCAGAATCATAGGACCTTTTCAATAGGTGATTTTATGTCTTCATACCAGTTGATGCAGAATTTACATGACCTTGTAATACCCTTACTGGACTTTTTTTTAATTTAAAATAGAATAAATGTAGTCACACAACTGTAAAAAAAAAAAAAAAGTAGTATGAAAAGAAAATTATGTTTATGTGGTAAATAACTTATTTTTTTATTTATTTTTAGACACGAGCAACATGTGCCAATCTTCTACTACAGCCCAAACGTCGGTGACTCTTACGTCTCCCTTCAATATAACGTCCTCAGTAGCAGCGTCAGGGACCCTTACAAACCCTGTAACAGTGGCAACAGCCATGAGCATGAGAAGTCCAGTGAATGTCTCCAGCCCTGTCAATATCACTTCTCCTATGAATCTAGGACATCCAGTGACCATAACAACGCCGATTTCTATGACTTCACCTTTGTCCTTAACATCTCCGGTCAATTTGCCTACCCCAGTCACTGCTCCAGTGAACATTGCACATCCGGTCACTATAACAAGCCCTATGAATCTTCCAACACCAATGACTTTAGCTGCTCCATTAAATATAGCTATGAGACCAGTGGAGAGTATGCCGTTCTTATCACAAGCTCTGCCATCCACACCACCTTGGTAAAGGGAAAGCAAGAAACCTATAGATATATTTTTAAAGCAGTATTATGGGGTTGTCCAGTAGTTGTTTACCAGCAACTGACAGTCGTGATTTTATAAGAAGCTTACAGCTATGTGTTTGTTGATGTTTGAACCTTGAGTTTTACTAATTTCATCCATTCTTCTGCCTTCAGAATTGTACTGGACCATACCCAGCTAAGGAGAAGGATACAGCTTAAAAAAAAAAAAAAGACTGAATATAGGCTAGATGACTGTTTTAATGGCAGCATTTTTTAAGAATTTGTTTTAGTATTTTACCCAGGTAACTATTGTTTTAAATAACACTAGCAATGATTTCCTTCATTTTTATGCCAAAAATGTGGATATTTTTTTGTCACTACTATAATTGAGATACTAGTATAGGTGCTACTCTGTGCTTCTTGACTGTTCAAGTTTATGAAATGTTTAATAATTAAGAAAAAAGTGTATGAGCAGAATGCATTTCATGGTGATGGATTATGGTTTTCCAGCACTATATCATAAAAATAAAGAGTCCTAACTCTATCCTGCACAGAACATTATTTGTAATTTTGAATTCACACACTAAGTATCAGGCACATTAGCAAAGGTTTAAAACGCATGGATAGGTGAACTGGAAATCTGCTTTTAAGCTCCTTTCTGAAATATTGGACATATCTTGCAGCAGTTGCTTGAAGTTTTTTAAGACCGTGCTTACTTTGGGTACTAGGTTTGCAGCTCTTATTCCAACCTTTCATTCTTTACAAAAGTTTGAATGCCCTTTTTAGAGTAGAAAATGCCCTCTAGAGCCAAATATGTATTTGTGCAGAAAGAAGAAATCTGACTACCTGGAGAGAAACTCATGCAAACATGCACTTAACAGCCATGCAGATATTGTCCTAAGAATTATTTAGATTCAGGACCTTACTGCAACTGCAGCTATTTGTTGCAGCAGAAATCCAAATAAAATTTAAAAAATATTTTTAAATGAAGTAGAAACTTTTTTCCCTCCAGTTTGCATGGAAAGATTTTTAAAAATAGTGTGGAATATGGTGGCTAGGGATGTTGCTGTCAAGAAGCTACAACTGTGCTGCAGTCTTACTGCAAGTTTTCCCTCAGAAATTGAAATTTGACTATTGATGGACTTTGGCCAGCCTGTTGTAGCACAAAATAACAGCTTTGCACAGAAGAACATATACTATCAAATTTCTTGATGTAGAAGCACAAAGAGAAACTGCGCTTAGTATCCCAATTTGGACCTGCAGATGCATTGAAAAAAAATTATGCAGAAAAACAGTTATGTTTTTAATTCAATTGTATACAATAGGTTTTTTTGTTTTTTTTTATACACCACTAAGTAGTTAGCCCAACAATGCGAGCCAGGATTTGCTTTTTGGTTTGCATTTATCTTAATTTTTTGGGGGGGGGGGGGGTCTTAATGTGTGTTTTGTAGAGAACTTTTCTTTTTTTTTTTTTTTTTTTTTAATTGTGTAAATATTTTAGCATTTTCATATTTAGATCTGTGTTTTTGATATTTTTTTTTTTTCTTTTAAGTGACAGTGGGATAGTTCCATTTTGGCCTATCCCCAATAGCACTTGCTTATGGTCAATCCTCACTCTTCGCTAGACACCACATCCAGCTACATGCATAGATATTTTAGTTATTTTGGACCTTTTTTTCTTTTTTTTTCTTTGCTGAAATGTTAATTATGTTTAGAAAACCAAAAGATTAAAAAAAATTCCTGCATTTTAGAGTACCATTACATTAACCTTTTTTAATTGTTAAAATCTTTTTAAGTGCTGTAGATAACTAGCAAACACATTTTTATAAGAAAGGTGTTTAAGACTTACATCCATTGAATTTAGAGATATTAAAAAAGGAAAAACTACATTTTTGCTAAGAGTCAGAGAAAAAGTTGTATTTATACATTTCAGCCTGTTCTCTGCTGGTTAAATTATGCCAGCAAATAATGGGATTGCAAGATGTTTGAGGGGGAAAAAAGTGAGCAAAAAGGCCTGTTCTGCCATGGCAGTAGAAAAATGGAATGCTTTAACATATTAGGACAGTGTTCTCAAATAAGAAGTGTCTGGGCAGAAAGCAACAGACAAGTTGTAGGGGCTTGATATATACAAGAAAATAGACTTCAGTGTAAACAATTATTTTATAACTGATCTTTTATATTGTAGAACATAAAAGTGTACATCTTTTGTATATACAAAGCTTAGTTACTTTCTGTTTAGCAGAAAGCAGCTACATTCCTACACTTTCAATGTATGTTTGTTATAATGTCCATGTAAACATATGCCCCATGTTTGTGCCTTTTTTAATTAGTTTGTCTCAATAAACAAAAATGTAGAGAGACGTTTATTCCCCAAGTCATCTGTATGGTCAGTGTGTTTCCTGTTCATTAATATAGACCAAAGAAATATCAGATACCAAAGCAACTAGCTATGAAATATGTTCTTGCACATATTTTATTGCAGATTATTCAAAGAAAATTTGCATTTCAAGATTGAATTGTTACTGTGACTAGATTTTTGGTCATAAATGTAGGCTTAGGTTGACCTCAAAGTTTTGAACAAATGCAGTTTGCATTTATATCACTTTGAGTTGCTTCTAAGATCATTCATCAATTCATTGACGGATACATTTGACTCTGACTCATAGGTGACTACTGAAGGTGCATCAACCTGCTTTGAGGTGCCTTTGAATGTACATTGCCTTGTATGAGGAGAAACGCAGTTGTGCCTTAAACAAAAGCCTGTCGACATAGGCCCTATGGCATACAAGTCTGCCAGTGGTTCCCTAAACATATAGGGCATGTTCAAACCTAGCGTGAGCTGTGCTGACCTGAGCTGATCAAGGCAAGGACACAGGATATACTGTTCTTGTACCCAAATCACACCAAAGAATTGCATTGGTGTGCCTTGGGGAAAATGTAGACATGCTGCATTTTTTTTGCAGCACACAAATTGCATGCTTACTAGTGCATACATGTTTTGTACACAGTAACACACTGTGTCGAGTCCTTTAACCACTTGAACCCACCCATGACCAGGCTATTTTTTGTGATACGGTGCTGGGTTACTTTAACTGACAATTGCGCGGTCATGCAACAGTGTACATAAATGACATTTGTCGGGGTTTTTTTTCCCACAAATAGTTTTTGTTCAGTGGTATTTCATCACTTCTGCTTTTTATTTTTTTGCGCTATAGATGAAAAAACACTGACAAAAAAACCCAATATTTTTACTTTCTGCTATAAAACATATCCAATTAAAAAAAAAAGTCTTCATAAATTTAGGCCAAAATGTATTCTGATAGATATTTTTGGTTAAAAAAAAAAAAAAATCGCAATAATATATAGTATATTGATTGCTTTGCGCAAAAGTTATAGCGTCACACACACACACAACACTAATGGTGGTGATCAGTGACTTATAGCAGGACTGTGATATTGCAGCGGACAGTCTGACACTTTGTGGGAACCAGTGACACTAATATAGTGATCAATGCTAAAAATATACACTGTCACTGTATTAATGAAACTGGCTGGGATGGGGTTAAACATCTAGGACAATCAAAGGGTTAACTGTGTGCCTAGCCAGTGTATGTCTTTACTATGTACTGTTTTACTAGGCAATCTGCTAAATTTTATTCCCTGAATAAAATCTAGCAGATTGACATAACACAGCTCTGCCTTGTTACATAGGCAGAGCTGTAGTTTCAGTCTCCTCAGCAATCAACAGGTGCTGGTGCTCATCCACTGGCCGGCACCTTTTGAGTGGCTTCTGCTGTGTCCAATCACAGCAGAAGCGGCGGAAGGCGTGCGCCCCCCATTTGCGGAAGTGCGCAATCATGTTTATATATGTGATTTTACACAGAATGTCCGCCCTGTAGCAATGAATCTGCTATAGGGTAGAGACGGCATGTGGTTAAAGCACAGCTTCACTGAACAGTCATATTTGGGTAAAATGGGGAGGTCTTCCCTTGAGAACCAACCACGTTTGATCCAAAGAAGCTTCTTTTGTTTCTCCCAGGCCTCCAATAAAAAGCCTGGATTCCCACTTCCATGAAAAAGCACTCCTAGTGTGGGGATATCCCCATTTATTAAAGTAGAGGAATGTTTGCTAGCCTTTACAGCCAACTGGTCCTGCGATGTTTCAGATGTTTGGGTCCAGAGACTTCAAGCTGGAATTTGTCTCGACCTCCATCCCCCTTCATGTTGCCAAACTTGCCATTGTACCTGCAGCTTTGTGGTAGTGCTCTGGAGCAACTCCTTTTGCAGGAAGTCATTGGCAATGTTCTGACGAAAGAGGAGTTAAAAAATTTCTATTTGAACTTGCTAGCCCTTCCGAAGGGAAAAGGGGGTATTCACCCTGTTCTAGATCTGGAGTTTCTCAACACCTTCCTTCAAGTACAAAAGTCCCTCAATAAATCTGCCAGGTCAGTCATGGGTTCCCTCCGTTTGCAGAACAGCTGTGGACATGAGGGATTCTGATTTGTGTGTCTTGTTGGTTTGCAACATTACCAGTTTGTCACCGTTTGTGGTCTGTCCACTGCACCATGGGTTTTCATTAAGGTGCTAGACTGGAACTTGGCTTGATTCAGACTTAAGAGCACCCCTGAGAGAACAGTTGTCCTGGATGTTCTTTTTTTTTTACAGCTACTAGTGGAATGACTAATTTTTTTTAATTTCTTTTAAAAGTGAACAGTTCATTAAAATTTTCAGTAAATTAAGTACAGCTCGTGTCACAGAAGTCAAGTTCCAAAGCAGGTAGTACAAAACTGTCATGGCACAAAGCAGTATTTAGCGTTACAAGAAAAATTAAATTCCTAATATGCTCCAGTACACACTAAGGGAATGTATGCACAAATAAGAATATGCAAACCCAGATCCAGAAATATTAATCCAAAAAAAAAGGTGGGGGGGGGAGGTTATTGCAGGCAGTGCGCAAAGTCAAAAGGTCATCAGTGAGCAGCAGACAACTCCTGTCCTTGAGCATCTATCCAGGCTGACCAGATCTTAACAGACCATTAATTCAATTTTACCCTTGTACATGCTTACATATGAGAGTAAAAACTGCCCAAAAAAATTTGTTGTCATGAGGCCACAGATGGAGTCATAAGTCATAGGAGACTCCTAGTGTAGAATGATCATACGCCTAGCCTAAAACATTGCATATGTAATAAACAGCTTAATATGTTTATTCTTCTCCAATATCTCCAGATCGATTCGTAGGGCCAGATCACCACCGACTTCCAGACAAAACTTTTTAATCTCCATACATCTGTTCTAGAACATTCTCATTGCTTGGGGCCTGATCCTGGACATGGCCCTGTCCAAGGTTTCCCTGACTCTGGACAATCGTCCATGCCTCCAATTCCACATTTGCACTGTACTAGCTCTCTGGACTATTATATGTGCCTGATTTACAAAACTACTGTAGGTTTGCCCTGGCATGGTAGGTCACTAGTCCAATGATAGTTTTGGAAAAACCTCACTGGTCTGGAAGGTTCTCATTATTCATGCCAGCCTGGATAGATGCTGTTGGGATGGTGAGGAATTCTGAATACCCTACTTGTACAGAGTATTTGATCACTGGAGGAAACTATTCTCTCGATCAGTATTTTGGAGCTCAGTGAAATTTTGGATTTCCCTTCAATGCTGGACCTCTTGTTGACATCGTCTAACAGCATTTAGTCAGACAACGCCATGGAAGTGGCTTACACCAGCCATCAAAGAGAAATCCAATATCTTGCAGCTCAATGAAGCTAGAGATTCTAGCTTGGGCACAAGGTTGTCTTATTGCCATCTCTTGTATGATGAGAGTACAGTATATGAATTGATGGCCTTATCCTGTAAGTAGGCCCTTTATTGTGTTTCACAAAGATGAGGATAATACTACACTGCTAGGGGTACAACAATGTTTTATTTGTGTGTATTATTGAAGATATTCAATAAAAAGAACAAGTACTTAAGCAAAGACCATCACAATGGCATAAGTACAAAAAGGTTTGTGTGTGCAGGTCATGGTACACTATCAGTCATGTGAAATGGGAAAGCATACATAATTTGAATGTGTCGCACACAACCAAACAGGTATAAGCCGGAAGGAGTGAAGGGACAGGTTTCTGCCCCCTCCATCCTTTAGAAACCTCTTGTTAGAATGTTTCTATAGGTAATTGCTCTTAGTTTAACCTGTGCCACCTTGGGATCTCAACCTAGTGCTCTCTGCTCTTCAGAGACCCTGCTTTAATCTGATCAGAGACATTCCATTGGAACATAAAACTTTTTAAGGTTGTAATCGTGTGATAGGGTGATTTAGAGCTTTACCTTGTGAAGAGCAGAAGGACAAGCAGTTTTGAAAAGTTTCAATTAAGCTGCAGAATATGTTATAAAATACAAGTCCTGTGTATACCAATGCCACTCTATTTACATAGAATCAGTTCTTCTCTCCTACATACTTCACAGTAAAACTGCAATCTCTATATTTTAATTGTACAGTACAGGTCAGGTTTAGTAATCATAGACTTTTATAGTTCTGTACCTTCAAGTGGTTGGATGCTGACAAAACTTTTGAGGACACATCTCTTGCGCTCCTCCACTATAATGCTACCCAATAATTCTACCCCACTCTGAGTCCACTGATATTTTAGTGTCCTAAGATGATGGACCTCCTCACCGCTACGGAGAAATTGCTTAGCTTTACTAGTTTATTATTTTATCTTTGGGTTTTTCAGTCAACCCTTCGGTCAGCTAATTTACTGTCTTCTACTACCATAGTTGAAGCAGTGCAACTTCAGTAAAATCTTGGGAATCATTCCTGGACCTTACACCATAGGGATAGCCTGTAATGTTGCTTCAGGCATTAGATCCTGAATTGGTGCTCACCAAGGCACCTTGGGCGATGCATGTAGTAAGCCGCAGGATAACAAATAATGACACTTCTTTCTAGAGTGGTTCTAATCCCCATGCACAGAATCTTGTAGCTCAAAGTCTGGACTTCTGCAGCTGCATGTAAAAGGCGCCTAGGAAGGTTCTACATTCATGGAAGGAAATCCAAAAACTACCACTCCTCAGGAGCCTCTATCTCTTCAAAACTCAGAGCACCCAATCAGTTTACAAATATCTCTCTCTCTCTGAACCCACGCTTGAGAATTGAGGTCAAAGCGACATCCTGCAATAAGATGCTCCATTAATGTTCTAGGTCATATGGTAGTCTCCTTCAAGGCTCTGCCATTATCCCAATTTCATTCGATACTTCTCCTAACACAACATCTTGTTGACCTGGAACAAACATGCTCTTTCCTTTTTGATATACCCATTTTTCTGTCCAGCCGAGCAAGGAATTTCTTAACTTGGTGGATATCATATATAGCCTTAACAATAGGAAGGTGTTCATTATTACTGGAAGGAGATAACAGATGCCACTCTTCCAGGCTGTGGAAGAATATTCCTGTCCCTCATGGTCCAGGAAACAAAGTCACAGGTGGAAGTCAAGCTCCTCATCAACATCCTGGAGCTCAGAGCAAAAAGGATGGCTCTGCAACACTGGATCCCCATCAGGGTGCAGTAAAACAATATCATCTAAAAATCAGTGATTGCTGGATAGTGAGTTCATTTGTGAGATTATCTGACTTGCTTCCTTCAAGGCTGTATGATTCCTGATGGCCCCTTGAAGGAAGCAAGCCAGATAATCTCATACATGGATAATCCCTGGCCAGCA
This sequence comes from Staurois parvus, assembly GCF_062004578.1. Lineage (NCBI taxonomy): Eukaryota > Metazoa > Chordata > Amphibia > Anura > Ranidae > Staurois > Staurois parvus. The sequence goes on from NW_028318930.1 coordinate 702,241, forward strand.
ATCTTTGCGGTCCATATTCCAGGGTTGGTCAACTGGAAAGTGAATTACCTCAGCTGCCACCTTCTGGATCAAGGGGAATGGGTCCTCCACCGTATTACCTAATACAGTGATACCTCGGTTCATGAACGCTTCTGTTCACAAACAACTAGGTTCGCAAACATTCACAAAAATTTGCTTCGGTTCGCAAACTCAGCTTCGGTTAATGAACACGAGCTGCGGCCATCTTCCCTGCTCTGACCCTTGGTCCTGACTTTTTGTAGGCGAGATCGCAGTCTCAGATAGGCACTGAAAGTGTACTGTGAAGACACAGTACTGAGAAGCATTTTGGTGTGCTTTTTAGCACATATTGTACAATACTGTACTGTACATCCCTGTGCACACTTGCTGTAAAGCTTTATTGTGTGCTTTTTAGCACATACTGTACCAGACATCCAGTATGGCTCCAAAGAAAATTCAGAGCAAGCATGGTGGTACGAAGAAAGTGCGGAGCAGTAATGAAGGTGACAAGAATGTGCAGAACATGCATGTTGAAAAGAAAGTGCAGAGTGGTAATGAAGGTGCAAAACTGTGCAGAGCAAGCATGTTGTTAATACAGAGTGGTAATGAAGGTGACCAGAAGCACCACCCCAACATAACTAATGAACAGAGTGTTGAATCTGATGAATGATAACGTGGTCTCCAATTTCCGGAGGGTTATGCAGAGCAGGAGAAGACAAGTGACATTGGACAGATTTTTCACCAAAATTGAGCCTGCAGCTAAGAGACAGAGAGGAAACCCCTGAAGGAGATCTCCCCAATGTCCTCATGAAGGGGGACTCTCCCTCCGAACAATGACCGCCTCCCACCCACCTTCCTATCCTCCATGCCAGAAGTTGTCTCAAGCAAGGTTAGTGTTCTCTCTCTCTTTGTACTGTACTTTTTCATATTTTTGTGATTCAAAAACAAAAAAAAGTTCAGAACGAATTAACCTTATTTACATTGAACGTCATGGGAAAATTTGTTTTGGTTGGCGACCACGTTCGTAGGGGTCAGAACAGATTAACCTGCCTTAAATTGAATCTTATGGGAAAAATTGCCTTGGTTTGCGACCAGAGTTGTGGAGTGAATTACGTTCGTGAACCGAGGTATTGCTGTATGTCAGAAATGGGGAACCCTGGGTGTTGATATCCTGGCCTCCTAGATTCAACAACAAACTACCTCTGTGGCAAGGACCTTCTAGCGCTGGCATCAGATGCCTTGATAATTCCCTCATCTCAGTTCAGGCTAATCTGTTTCTTCCCCCCAGTCCAAATTATACATTGCTCACCAAGACCTAGCAAGTGAAGAAGACATTGATTCTCATTGCACCAAACTGGCCCAGAAGAACCTGGTATACAGGCATACTCTGACTACTAGCAGACTACCCCTGACCTTTTCCCAACAGGTCAGATATGCTGTTTCAGGGCCCTCTGTTCCATCCTGCTTCCTCAGTCTCTGGCTTTACCAGCCTAGTTGTTAAAATTGAAAATACCCTGATATACTGTAGTATTTTTAGCACTCTTAATGATTGGTATATTCACCTCTTTTTAAAATAATTTTCTTAAAATTTGTATTTTATTTTATATTTTTAATTAATTCATTTTTCATATTCTATGATATACACTATATTGATAAAAGTATTGGGATACCCCTCCAAATCATTAGATTCAGGTGCTCCAATCACCTCCATAACCACAGGTGTATAAAATCAAGCGCCTAGGCATGCAGACTGCTTCTACAAACATTTGTGAAAGAATGGGTTGCTCTCAGGAGCTCAGTGAATTCAAGCGTGGTACCGTGATAGGTTGCCACGTGTGCAATAAGTCCATCCATGAAATTTCCTTGCTACTAAATATTCCATGGTCAACTGTTAGTGGTATTATAACAAAGTGGAAGCAGCTGGGAACAACAGCAACTCAGCTGGAAGCAGCCATGAAGTGGTAGGCCACGTAAAATGTCAGCACATGGCTGGGCTTGGCCCCTTAGTTCCATTGAAGGGAACTCTTAAGGCATCAGCATACCAAGACATTTTGGACAATTTTATGCTTCCAACTTTGGGGATGGCCCCTTCCTGTTCCAACATGAGGTCCATAAAAACATGGATGAGCGAGTTTGGGGTGGAAGAACTTGACTGGCCTGCACAGAGTCCTGACCTCAACCCGACAACACCTTTGTGATGAAGCAGAGACTGTGAGCCAGGCCTTCTCATCCGACATCAGTGCCTGACCTCACAAATGCATTTCTGGAAGAGTGGTGAAACATTCCCATAGACACACTCCTAAACCTTGTGGACAGCCTTCCCAGAAGAGTTGAAGATGTTATACCTGCAAAGGGTGGGCCAACTCAATTTTGAACCCTGCAGACTAAGACTGGGATGCCATTAAAGTTCACGTGCGTGTAAAGGCAGATGTTTTTAGATTTGTATTGTGATTGGGCTTCTTTTTTTTTTTTAAACTAAGCCTGCTGTTTTTTGTTGTAATATATTGTTATGCTAATAGTGCCAATAAGTTGTATTAACATAATCTTTGCCCCACATCCATTTAATTATCCTGGAATTAGGGCATGTACAGTTAGGTCCATATATATTTGGACTCCAGCACAATTTTCATACTTTTGGCTCTGTATGCCACCAGAATAAATTAAAAGGAAACAATCCAAATGAATTTGAAGTGCAGACTTGCAGTTTTAATTCAAGGAGTTGAACATAAATATCAAGTACAAATTTTAGGAACTACAACCATTTTTATACACAGTCCCTCCATTTTCAGGGGCTCAAGTGTAATTGGACAAATGAATATGATCATGAATAATATGTTCATTTTTAATATTTTGTTGAATCCTTTACTGCCAATGACTGCCTGAAGTCTGGAACCCATGAACATTACTAAAGACTGGGTTTCCTCCTTTCTGATGCTTTGCCAGGCTCTAACTGCAGCTGCCTTCAATTGATTTTTGTTTGTGGGTCTTTCTGCCTTTAGTTTTGCCTTCATTGGGTTGAGATTAGGTTATTGACTCTGCCATTGCAGAATATTCCACTTCTTTTCCTCCAAAAGCTCCTATGTTGCTTTTGCAGTGTGTTTTGGATCATTGTCCATCTGTACTGTGAAGCGCTGTGCAATCAACTTTGCTGCGTTTGGCTGAATCTGGGCTGACAGTATATCTGTAAACACTGCAGAATTCATCCGGCTGCTTCTGTCTTCTCTCACATCATCAATAAACACCAATGACACAGTGCCACTAGAAGCCATGCATGCCCATGCCTCCACGTTACCTCCACCATGATGTGTTCTTTGGATCATGAGCTGTTCCAAGCCTTCTCCACACTTTTTTCTTCCCGTCATTCTGGTACAGATTAATCTTAGTTTCATCCGTCCAAAGAATGCTTTTCCAGAACTGGTCTGGCTTTTTTAGATGTTTTTTGGCAAAGTCTAATCTGGCTTTTCTATTCTTCAGGCTTATGAATGGTTTGCACCTTGTGGTGAACCCTCTGTATTTGCTCTTGTGAAGTCTTTTCTTGATTGTAGACTTTGACAATGATATGCCCACCTCCAGGGGCGTATTTACCACAAGGCATTTGCCTAGGGCGGCATTTTTCAGGAGGACAGCATCTCCCCTCAGAAGAAGGGACACGTGCGCCATGGGAACCAGGTGGGATCCGAGAGAGGCTGCAAGCTGCTTGAAAGTGTATGCAGAGCCTGACTCTCGTTCCTGGGGATTTCTGGAGCTGTGAAGATGAGTGTCTTTCTCTCTATCACCGGGGGATATAGTGGAAGACTCTCCCAGGTGGGAGACAGGGGTGTTGGTCAATGTCAGGCTCTCTCCATGGGAGGGGGAAGTGCTGGTAGGTGTTCGTGGGGGGCAGACAATTTTTGTGTTGCCTAGGGCAGCACAAAACCTAAATACACCACTGCCCACCTCCTAGAGAGTGTCCTTCACTTGTCTGGATGTTGTGAATGGGTTTTTCTTTACCATAAAGAGGATCCTGCTATCATCCACCACTGTTGTCCTCTGTATGGACGTACATGCCTTTTTATGTTTCTGAGCTCCCCAGTGCATTCTTCTTTCCTCAGAATGTACCAAACTGTTGATTTGACCACTCCTAATGTTGATGCTATCTCTCTCATGTGCTATCTCTCTGATGGATTGTTTCATTTTTGAAGCCTTACAATGGCCTATTTCAATTGCATGGATAGCTCCTTTGTACGCATGATGTAGGTTCACAGCAATAGATTCCAAATGCAAGGACCACACGTAGAATCAACTCCATACCTTGGCTACTCTTAAGAGCTGTAATTCCTAAACCCTTCCTGCAATTTGGATGTACATACCCTCAAATTAAACCTGAGAGTGTGCACTTTCAGTCCATATCCATTATATAATGATAGCTTGATATGTTTTGGTAAATACCTGAAAAAAACTAAAATTGTGGCTGTGTCCAAATACAGGTGAAACTCGAAAAATTAGAATATCGTGCAAAAGTTCATTTATTTCAGTAATGCAACTTAAAAGGTGAAACTAATATATGAGATAGATTCATTACATGCAAAGCAAGATAGTTCAAGCCGTGATTTGTCATAATTGTGATGATTATGGCTTACAGCTCATGAAAACCCCAAATCCACAATCTCAGAAAATTAGAATATTACATGCAATCAATAAAACAAGGATTGTAAATAGAACAATATCGGACCTCTGAAAAGTATAAGCATGCATATGTACTCAGTACTTAGTTTGGGCCTCTTTTGCAGCAATTACTGCCTCAATGCGGCGTGGCATGGAAGCTATCAGCCTGTGGCACTGCTGAGGTGTTATGGAAGACCAGGATGCTTCAATAGCGGCCTTCTGCTCTTCTGCATTGTTCTGTCTCATGTCTCTCATCTTTCTCTTGGCAATGCCCCATAGATTCTCTATGGGGTTCAGGTTAGGCGAGTTTGCTGGCCAATCAAGCACAGTAATCCCATGGTCATTGAACCAGGTTTTGGTGCTTTTGGCAGTGTGGGCAGGTGCAAAGTCCTGCTGGAAAATTAAGTCAGCATCCCCATAAAGCTCATCTGCAGAAGGAAGCATGAAGTGCTCCAAAATCTCCTGGTAGACGGCTGCGTTGACCCTGGACTTAATGAAGCACAGTGGACCAACACCAGCAGATGACATAGCTCCCCAAATCAACACAGACTGTGGAAACTTCACACTGGACTTCAAGCATCTTGCAGTGTGTGCCTCTCCATTCTTCCTCCATACTCTGGGTCCTTGGTTTCCAAATGAGATGCAAAAGTTGCTCTCATCAGAAAAGAGGACTTTGGACCACTGAGCAACACACCAGGTCTGTTTTTCTTTAGCCCAGGTAAGACGCTTCTGACGTTGTTTGTTCAGGAGCGGCTTGACAAGAGGAATATGACATTTGAAGCCCATGTCCAAGATCCGTCTGTGTGTGGTGGCTCTTGATGCACTGACTCCAGCCTCAGTCCACTCCTTGTGAAAATCCCAAACACTTTTGAATGGCCTTTTCCTGACAATCCTCTCCAGGCTGAGGTCATCCCTGCTGCTTGTGCACCTTTTTCTTCCACACTTTTCCCTTCCACAAACCTTTCTATTAATGTGCTTTGATACAGCACTTTGAGAACATCCAAGTTCTTTTGCAATTACCTTTTGAGGCTTTCCCTCCTTATGGAGGGTGTCAATGATGGTTTTCTGCACAACTGTCAGGTCAGCAGTCTTTCCCATGATTGTCATTCCTACTGAACCAGACTGAGATATCATTTAAAGGCTCAGGAACCCTTTTCAGGTATTATGGCTTAATTAACTGATTAGAGTGGGATACTTTGAGCCTAGAATATTGCACCTTTTCACAATATTCTAATTTTCTGAGATTGTGGATTTGTGGTTTTCATGAGCTGTAAGCCATAATTATCACAATTGTGACATCATGGCTTGAACTATCTTGCTTTGCATGTAATGATTCTACCTCATAAATTAGTTTCACCTTTTAAGTTGCATTACTGAAATAAATTAACTTTTGCACCATATTCTAATTTTTCGAGTTTCACCTGTATATATGGACCTTACTGTATACCACAGTACAAGTGCAAAATTCAGGCTTGAGAAAGGGGCTGCCTAGACACATGTTGCCTGTCGCCCTTCCTGTGTTTCCACTGTCAGTCTCTGTCTTAAGTGGGTTAGCTTAGTTTGTGTGCTGTGCAGATCGCCCTGCCGTCCTAATGTCAGCTCAGGCTTCACTAGTGATCTGCCACAGGCCGGACTAGTGGAATGTCTCATCACACCGACAGCTAGATGCTGTACTTGTTTTTACGTGCAAGTTGCTACATTGTTTATCTGTCAAAGTTTTCTTCACTGATGTATCTCTGCACCGTTTTTCTGATTGCATAACGTTTGGAGTTGGTGGATCTTCCCTGATCAGTTAACAGGAGCAGCAGCAGGATGCATTTACCCCTTCACATTCAGCCTGGGTTCACACTGATGCGGTGTGGAATTTGCAGCATATTCTGTGCGAATTCCGCACCGCATCACAATCACACCCCGTTCATTCAAACCATTGCGGGTGTGTATGTTAACATCACCCCAAAATCGGTCCGCAAAACACGGTGCGATGTTTAGAATCGGATTGCATGGGTATTCTAGTTCACATGGGGTTTCTAGTGCGGACACAAAAAAGGGTCCTGCACCTTTCTGGTGCAGATGCGGTGTGATTGGAGCCATACAAAATGTATGGCTCCAATCGCACCGCCCACAATTCGCATGTGATTTGCGCATGAATGCGGAGTGGTTGCTGTGCGAATCACATGTGATATACCGCACTGTACAAGTGTGAACCCAGCCAGACTACAGCATTAGAATTGCAAGTTTTTCTTGCTGTGTGATTTCTTGAACTTCCATCTATTAGACTGATTCATAACATTTAGTTCAGTAGAGAGTTGAGCAGAGAGTAAAAAGAAAGATGAAAAAAGGGAAGGGGGGGGCAGAGGAATTATTTTTGGAGGGGACAGAGGGAGAGTAATAGGAAAATAAAAGGAAGTGAGCACCAATGTTCATCTGCATGGCCTTCCAATTGCAGGGGCCTTGCTGAGAAGGCTTAGATGGTAAGGAGAGTACAATCAAAATCTACAGGTAAATAGTGTGTAATCCAGGGTTCCATACTTTATAAAATTTAGTCTATCATCCAAAGTGGCTGCCATTTTCTCATAGGTCATGTATAAATGAATGTTAGCTTTAAGCTCCTAAAAAGGTATGTTTGGTTTTCTCCAGGACCTGGCAATGGTCTGTTTTGCAACAGAAAAAATATAGATGAACAATTAGAATTCTGATCTGGTACAGTCAGCTTTTCTTTTTTTTTCAAAAGAGCTTCCACACATTCCACACTTTTTTTTAACCAAGACCAAGAGTCCATTCACACTTGTATGACTCCAAAGTTGCGTGACTTTGGAGTGGAACTTTGGATGGGTGTGACTTAGATCTAACTTGTCCCTCTGCAAAGTCAGACCCACTGTTGTGCATAAAACATTCAGGTATGACTTTCATGCAAGTTGCATGAAAGTCAGACCATAGTGCATGAACTACTTCGAAATTGCTACAACTTTAAGTCACACATGTATAATTGTTTATCATTGGAAAACATTGGGTACGGCTTGTCATGAGAGTTTGATGTCCAAAGTTGCATACGTCGCACAAGTGTGAATGGGGTCTAAGACACTTAAGTATCATGCAAGAAAAAATGAAAGCTACCAAATACCATTGCGGTAGCAACTTGTACACTATTTGATTTCTGTCACTGGAACGGTAATATAATTCTGATATATTGGACCAGAATTGGATATGTTTGATTTGAATATATCAAAACATTTTTTCTAGATGGTAAAGGTCAAATTTTATGAAGGAGGAAGATTGACCATGAAGTCCATAGAAATTGTCTCCCATGGTCTTGATGGAACAGGGAGTGGTTGGAGTAACCCCAAAGGGGTATCCTAGTGTGTGTACAGGTCAGGCACAAAGTTACATAGCTCTTGACATTTTTATTGTAACCAGACCACTAAATGCAATGGGATAAAAGTTAATCTGTTTTAGAAACACCAAAATGCCCAGCAAGTTTAGAGTCATGTGCCAACCTGAGGGACTCTATCCAGACCAATTCAGGTACATAGAGACAATATGCTTGAGTCCAAAATCCATTCTTGCACTCAAGGTTAATGTCCTTAGGAGAATAATTGAGAATTGGATCATTCTCATACCCCTTTTGAGACTCAAAAATTGTCTTGGAAGTCATTGGTCCGAGGAAGTTTTTTTTCGGCAGGATTGTACATTCGAAGTTGCCTTCTCAGAGAGGTCCAGACAACTTCCTGTATAAGGCTTTCGCCTTAAAGGCTAGGTTCATCTTTTCGGACAGAATTGCACTTTTCATAATAAATAGAAGTGTTTCCTGTAGGAATTTCTCTCACTTACCCCATCTATAGCAGCGTTGAACTTTCATCTGTCTATTTGGATGTTTAAAAATGTTTTTTAGATTCCATCACTTCCTGTAGATCGTATCCCATCACTATCTTTCTTGCTGTATCACAGAAGAGGGCATGATAGGGCGTGTTCACCACTCTGGACCACACCTCCCACTCTATACCACCTTCCACCCACTTTCTGTACTATCTGATTGTACAATATCTTTTAGATCCACCATCAGTTATATAGTGCAAGAGCTTGTCTGATTTGATACAAATCGAATGGATTGTTCAGGTGTGTCCTCCTATTCCATATTTCTGGTAAATCTAAATTAAATTGTACAGAGCTTGTACAATCAGATTGCATAAGGTATGGCCAGCTTTTTCAAGTACATTGGAGGGGGTAGATGGAGACTTTTAGCTGTTAGGCTTTGTTCACATCCCCGCATAGCAGGAACTTACCTAAATGGGCTGCCCTACATGTGACAAACACCCCAAAGAAGCTCCAGAATTTTTTTTGGAGCGGAGCATGGTGTGCTTTTTTTCAGTGTTTTGGCAGAGCAAACTCATGCCTGCTATCCGCACTTGACAATGAATTCACAATGCACATTTTCAGATGTGAATAGAGCCTCATTGTTCTTGTGTATACACACCAATTTCACTTGCAGGCTGCAAGCACACTAAGCATAGTGGGGGCACATTTTTTTTGTTGCCTTTTTACTAAACCGCACATAGTACAGCCCATTGATTTCAGTAGGCTGTTCTACATGTGGCAAAGTAGCACATGGAACATTGTGGCATGTTGCGGTTTGCACTTTTTTTACTTTGCATTTTTAGCTTGTTTCTTCACGTGACAAAATGTGCATTTGCTTCTGTATTTGGGGTGCCGTTAACAATGTCACCAAAAGCTCTGTATCCAATCAGGCAGGCCCATGCACTACATAGTAGATCTAAAGGATATTTTCAATCGGATTGTAAAGTGTATGGTAAGCTTACATGACTTCCAAGACATCCTTCTGTTTCGATACTACAGCTCTTCTCCATGTAGCAAAAGTACATTAATGGTATATTGGCAGGGATTTCTTTTAGCGAGAACGTGGGGGAACGCAGTTCTGGCACCTCCAGCACTGCATGCATGCATGTAATGGCAAGGGGTGTGCGGTGTACTGGAGGATCTATTGATGCTGGTTGCTGGGGGTTCTACTGTTGCTGGTGGGGATCTATTATGGCTGAGGGGTCTTATGTTGCTGGTAGGGATCTACTGTTGAGGGTGAGGTTGCTGGCTGCTGGCAGATCTGTTGTTCCTACTAGGGGATCTATTGTTGCTGGGGGTGAAGTTTTGTTATGGGTGGTCCATTGTTGTGTGTAGGGATCTATTGTTGCTGGCGTGGGAGTCTATTGTTGCTGAAGTGGGGACCTATTGTTGATGGGGGAGTCTATTGGTGTGTGGAGGATCTATTGTTGCTGGGTGGGGTCTATTGTTTCTGGCTGCAGGGGTTCTATTTCTTGTTAACAAATTCTATACAAATTATTTACCACAAAATGATGCTTGGTTCTGAATTCTCCAAAAGGGGCGGTACTGGGAGGTGGGTAGGGGGTGGAACTAAGAAACGGGGCTTAGAGGAGGGTAGGGGGTGAAGACTCAGAGGGAGTTCTTGCACCTATTCTCTGAGGAAAAAAGCCCTGTACATATGGAAGCTGGAATTTAGAAAAAAAAGGTGAACTTAGCCTTTAATATTCCTTGACCCAGGTCGATATGAAATAATAAAATTGAACCTAGAAAAGGATAGGGACCAATGTGGTTGTCCAGAAGACAATCTCTTAGCATAACAAATGAATTCCAAGTTGTTGCATCCAGCAGATGCTTCCATTCAGAAAAGACTTGTTGAATTGCCACCAACTCTTTGTTCTCAATGTCCTAATTTATTTCAATGGAAGACATTAAACAAGGGAAATGAGTGTAAGAAGGCATTTTTTCACCTATTCGCTGAGAAAGTATAGCTCTCACTGCAGAATCTGAAGTATCCAATTCCATAATGAAAAGCAGTTCAGGATCAGAATGTACTGTACTAATATTGATGCTGAGTGAAAAGATTATTTACCCTACCAAAGGCAGTCTCTCTGTGCCTCAGGATACCACACAAAGAGCACTTTTCTTTGTCAATTGCGTAATTGGTGCTGTCACCTTAGAAAAGTTTCCTATGAATTTTCTGTAGAAGTTGGAAAATCCAACAAATTGTATTTCCTTCACAATTCTAGGGGCAGGCCAATCCAACACTGCTTTGATCTTCTCCAGATTCTTGCTCACTCCTGGAGAAATAATGTCTCCATATCAATAGGGGCTGGTTTATTTCTCATTTGAATATTATTGCTTTGGGCGAATTCTATGTCCATAAGTTCCCCCGGCCCTAGAGTCTATCATAGCAGAGCAAGGAATTTCAAGGCCCTCAGTGATGTGGCATGACAAAATTAAATTGTAGAGAATTAACTTTATTTTCTTTATGAATGAATGGGCAGACAGACTGGGTAATGACATGTATTTATTCAGACACTATAACACCAGTCGCAGCAGTGGTTCTTCAACTTTGTTAGGATAATTAACTACATAATCCAAGTCCCCATAGTATAGACATAAGTTCTTTGAATGTCTTCTTTACTTCTACTGCGTAGAAATAGATCTTTTAACCTCCCTGGAGGTATTCCCGAGTGTAGCTCGGGGTAAAGTTTCTGCACCACGATTGGTAACCCTGAGCTACACTCGGGAATACCCTGCAGCGTTGCTCCAGAATCCCATCTGCACTTACTTTGTCCTTCGCTCCCGCGATGTCCCCCCTTCAGCGTCTCCAGCCATCTCCTCCGGCCGATGCCGGAATCCATCTTCCGGGTTCCATTCCCTGCGACGTTGGGACGTACGGCGACGTAACCAGCTGGAAATTTCCAAATTTTAAAAAATGACATTCACTCAATACACTAAAATCACATAGTAAAACATTACTGTATCAAACCATTTCACATACATTTTGTCCCTAGTGCTTTGTCCTGTGCCCTGCCTGCATTTTTACTGTTCTTTCTGCCTGGAAACTGAGAAATGTCCATGGCGTCCAAAAAGCGTCTCTTTAGGTCAAAAGCGGTTTTAGACCAGCTAAAGAACAGTGATAGTAAATCAGAACCACTTGCAGAATTAAGTGAAAATGGTTCGTGGGGAAATTCGTCATCAGACACTGAAAACGATTTTGCGACTAAGATCAGTGATGTGTGAACTTGGCGCTCTATTTCAAATTTCAGTGTTTTTGGTTTGATTATATTATTGAACTAAATTTATTATTATATTATTATTTTTTATGATTATTTATTAAATTATAATTTATGATTTTGTGTTTCAAATTTTTATATACCCTGGATGTTTACTAGACTCTTGTTTGGACAGATTTCAGTGAGTTATTCCTAAGAATTACTGGCATACAATAAAAAAAGACATATTTCCTTGCAAAAAAATGTACCATTTTGAGCACAGAAATATTGACATAATCATACCGCTAGGGAGGCTACTGCATAGGTTTGGGTGTGTTAGAATCCAGAGAAACTTTTAGATCCTTCTGCATGAATTGACCAGCAGAAAAGAAGCATGTCACCATCTCTGCTTTTTCACAGGTAAATGCTGCTGTCTCGTCTGCTGTATCATCTCCACCTTTAGCTGTAATTTTTGCAAACCTTGACTTTTTGCAAAACTCAGAACAATTAGTGTATATCTTTTGTTCTGTTTGTGGTGATTGATTCTCACCTCCTTTTTGCCTTTCTGTGATCAGGCCAAAGTTATAAAAGATGATTCACTCTCTGTGTCTGTGTGGCTGGTCTGTCTTTGAGCAACACTTCCCCCATTTCATGTGATCCTTATCAGTTCCTAATTGGGGTGGAGAGGAGTTGCTCATTTGACCATCTCCCTATAAATTTAGACCAGCTCATGGGGGGGCACAGTCAGATGGGGTGCAGTTTTCTGCATGAGTGTGGTTTATGCTGGAGTGTGAAGCAGCAGGTGAACACAGCAGTGTGTTTTATGCTGGAGTGTGAAGCAGCAGGTGAACACAGCAGTGTGTTTTATGCTGGAGTGTGAAGCAGCAGGTGAACACAGCAGTGTGTTTTATGCTGGAGTGTGAAGCAGCAGGTGAACACAGCAGTTTAACTAAAGCAGGATAACTCAAGCAGCAGGAAGATACAACAAAGAACTCTACTGCACGCTGGATAAACTGCAAGAAAACACCCTGGGAAACATCTTCTACAAGTATGATTCCCACTCCATGTACCTTTTAATATGCTGTCTCTACCCATCCTTTTCATATTACTATCCTGTGTTCCCAAAATCTCCTTTTACCCCTCTGCTCTTCCCCAAAGCTTATACATCTCACCCTCACTGTTACCATCTCCCTACTACTGCTCTCATCACCTCCTGCTGATATTTTACTCACCTGTTGACCCTAACACCAAGTCCAGGACAGTAAGGCATGTGCACTAATATACATTCTGCTCCCACCTTACTTTCCTCACCCTTCTTCTCCTAACCTCTGGGGATATCTCCCCAAACCCTGGTCCTCCACTATCTCACCCCCACACCAGGCACCCTCCTTCCTCTCGGAATAGCGGCAATCCGCTCAATTTATTCTCTATCCCTGTGCTCCTAAAAACCACCCTCCTTTTGTCATGTGCACTCTGGAATGCCTGCTCTGTCTGTAATAAGCTCACCCCTGTCCATGACCTTTTTGCCTCCTGCTCCCTTAACCTACTAGCAATTACAGAAACCTGGCTTCAAGCATCAGATTCTGCTTCTCCCGCAGCACTTTCCTATGGAGGCCTTCTCTAGACCCACTCACCCAGACCCATTGGTCAGAAAGGTGGTGGAGTTGGTTTGCTTCTATCCCCACTGAGCACCTTTCAAGTCCTCCCTAACCCTCCCTCTCTATCCTTCTCTTCTTTCGAGACTCACAGCATTCGGCTGTTTTCTCCAATTTCTCTGAGGATTGCAGTGATCTATCATCCTCCTGGACTGGTTTTGTGCTTTCTTGATGACCTCTCTGCCTGGCTACCCTACTTTCTCTCCTCTGAAATACCCACTATCATTCTTGGAGATTTTAACATCCACATTAATGTGAACAACCCAGCTACATCCCAACTCTTCAACCTAACCTCATCTTTTGCCTTAACACAATGAACACAGTCCTCCACTCACTCTGATGTGAATACATTAGACCTTGTTTTCTCCAGTCTTTGCCCTCCCTATAACCTCATAAACACCCCCTTTCCTCTCTCTGATCACAATCTCATCAGCTTCACAGTGTCCTCGTCTTCAAACACCTATCACTCCAAGCAGGAAACAATTACCCGCAGAAACCTTCACAACTTTAAGCCTTCTCTTTTCCACTCTACAACTGACAGAATCTCTCCCCTGTCCTGCCCTGACCACTTCTGTCTACAACAGTTCACTTTCATCCAGATTAGACTCACTTGCTCCCCTAACTACACGTGCTCCTCTAACTACACAAAGTATCAGGCCCCAACCATTACAACCGTGGCAGACTGACGACACCAGAAATCTTAAGCGACATAGTCGTGCGCTGGAGCGATCGTGGCGTAAAACCAAATCTCAGCAAGCTTTCACCCTATATAAATCTGCTTTCTTAACCTACAATTCCTTCCTCCATGCTGCCAAAAAAAGTCTACTTTGTCACTCTCATCAATAGCTTGTCATCCAGTCCTCGGCGTCTCTTCTCTACTTTCTCCACCTCTACCCAGTAACTCACTCACTGCTTACGAGATTGCAGATCATTTAAAAAACAAGATTGAAGCAATTTGTAGGGGCATTTCCACTGCACAGACATCGATCCAACTTAGCATACCTTATACTAAACCTCCCTCAACACTTTCCTCTTTTAACCTTGCTACTACCGAAGAGGTCACTAAGGTTTTTTCAGAAGCCTGTCTCACTACCTGCCCCCTGGATCCTGTCCCCTCACAACTACTACGGTCACCCTGTTCTATCCTATCCTCCCTCACTCACATCTTCAATCTCTCCCTCTCTAATGGTGCCTTCCCCACCCCTCGAAAGCATGCACACATCACTCCCATACTTAAAAAGCCCTCATTAGACCCCACCAACCCGAACAACCTAAGACCCATCTCTCTGCTCCCGTTTACCTCTAAACTCTTAGAACGCTTAGTCTACAATTGCCTGAGCTCCTACTTCACTGTCAACAACCTTCTTGATCCTTTACAGTCTGGTTTTTGCTCACTACACTCCACTGAAACTGCCCTACTAAAACTCATTAATGATTTACTAACGGCTAAAACCAATGGTCACTACTCCGTACTCTTACTACTTGACCTCTCTGCATCTTTTGATACTGGCAACCATCCCCTCCTCATCAAAAAAACTCCACTCTCTTGGCCTCCGAGACTCTGTTCTCTCCTCGTTCTCCTCCTACCTATCGCAGCGCTCCTTCAGCATTACATATAACTCTGGCTCCTCCACTCCCTCTTTCTGTAGGGGACCCTCAAGGTTCTGTCCTTGGACCCCTTCTCTTCTCCATCTACACCTCCTCCCTTGGGTCACTTGATAAACTCCCATGGCTTTAAGTATCATCTCTATGCTGATGACACACAAATCCATCTTTCTACTCCTTACCTCACCCCTTTAGTCTCCTCTCGCATTACTAACCTACCTACAGTGACGTATCGGCATGGATGTCACTCCACTTCCTCAAACTGAATCTTTCCAAAACTGAGCTCATACTATTTCCTCCAGCCCGTGCCCCCTCCCCTGACTTGTACATCAAGATCAATAATACGACCATCAGTCTCCCCCTCATGCCAGGGTACTAGGTGTAATCCTAGACTCCCATCTGTCCTTTCAGCCCCAAATCCAATCGCTGTCCAAATCTTGTAGACTTCACCTCTGCAACATCTCCAAGATATGCCCGTTCTTAACCTCTGAAACTACTAAGCAACTTATTCACTCCCTGGTTATCTCTCGCCTAGACTATTGTAACTCCCTCCTCATTGGCCTACCTCATCGCAGGCTATCCCCTCTTCAGTCTATTATGAATGCTGCTGCCAGACTCATCCACCTTACTAACCGTTCCGTATCTGCCACCCCTCTCTGCCAATCCCTCCACTGGCTTCCCATTGCCCAACGGATAAAATTCAAAACATTAACAATAACATGTAAAGCCATTCATAACTCTGCCCAAAATTACATCACCAATTTTGTCTCCAAATATCACCCAAACCGTACACTCTGCTCCTCGCACTACCTCCTGCTCTTTAGATCCCTTGTCTCCTCCCATGCTTGTCTCCAGGACTTCTCCAGAGCTTCCCCCATCCTCTGAAACTCTCTATCCCAATTTATCAGACTATCGCCTACTCTGCTCACTTTTAGGCAATCTCTGAAAACCTATCTCTTCAGGAAAGCCTATCCTGCCCTCATCTAACAATGGAATCTTCTATTCCTCCTACCAGTCCATCCGCCACAGTTATTACCTTTTGTACCACTAGCCCCTCACTCTTAGATTGTAAGCTCCAAGGAGCAGGGCCCTCCTAACCCTCCTGTATTGAACTGTATTGTTGCTGTATTGTCTATATTGTAAAGCGCTGAGCAAACTGTTGGCGCTATATAAATCCTGTATAATAATAATAATTACTTCCAAACATTCCCAGTCTCTCCTTTCTGTATATCTCCAATCTATTTGGATACATACAATTGCAAGAAAAAGTATGTGAACCCCTTGGGATTACGTGGAGTTTTGCATGAATTGTGCATAAAATGTGCTCTGAACGTCATCTAAGTCACAACAATAGAAGAACACAGTCTGCTGAACATAATACTACACAAACATTAGATGTTGCCATGGTTTAATTGCACATAACATGTAAACATTCACAGTGCAGGGAGGAAAAAGTATGTGAGGCCCTAGCTTAATGACTTCTCCCAGAGCTAATTGGAGCCAGGAGTGAGCCAGCCTTGACTCCAATCAGTGTGATGATATTGGATGTGTTGCTGACAGCTGTCCTGCCCTTAAAAAACACACACCTGTTTTGGGTTTACTGTTTTCAAGAAGCACTGTCTAAAGTGAACCATGCCTCGCAGAAAAGAGCTCTCAGAAGACCTACGATCAAGAATTGTTGACTTGCATGAAGCTGGAAAGGGTTACAAAAGTATCTCCAAAAGCCTTGATGTTCATGTGTCCACGGTAAGACAGACTGTCTACAAATGGAGAAAGTTTAGCACTGTTGCTACTCTCCCTAGGCGTGGTCGTCCTGTAAAAATGACTGCAAGAGCACAGCGCAGAATGCTGCATGAGGTAAAGAAGAATCCCAGAGTGTCAGCTAAAGACCTACAGAAATCTCTGGCATATGCTAACATTTTTGTTGACACATCTACAATAAGGAAAACATTAAACAAGAATGGAGTACATGGTAGGACACCACGGAGGAAGCCATTGCTGTCCAAAAAGAAGATTGCAGCACGTTTGAAGTTTGCAAAAGAGCACCTGGATGTTCCACAGCACTACTGGCAAAATATACTGTGAACAGATGAAACCAAGATTGAGTTGTTTGGGAAGAACACACAACACTATGTGTGGAGAAAAAAAGGCACAGCACACCAACATCAAAACCTCATCCCCACTGTAAAACATGGCGAAGGGAGCATCATGGTTTAGGGCTGCTTTGCTGCCTCAGGGCCTGGACGGATTGTTGTCATTGATGGGAAAATGAAATCTAGAGTTTATAAAGACATTTTGCAGGAAAATGTACGACCATCTGTTCGCCAACTGAAGCTCCGCAGAGGATGGGTGATGCAACAAGACAATGACCCAAAGCATACAAGTAATTCAACAAAACAATGGCTGCAACAGCACAGAATATGCCTTCTGGAGTGGCCCAGTCAGAGTCCTGACCTCAACCTGATTGAAATGCTGTGGCATGACCTTAAGAGAGCGATTCACACCAAACATCCCAAGAATATTGCTACACTGAAACAGTTTTCTGAAGAGGAGTGGTCCAAAATTACTCCAGATCGTTGTGCAGGTCTGATCTGCAACTACAGGAAACGTTTGGTTGAGGTTATTGCTGCCAAAGGAGGGTCAACCAGTTGTTAAGTCCAAAGGTTCACATACTTTTCCTCCCTGCACTGTGAATGTTTACATGTTATGTGCAATTAAACCATGGCAACATCTAATGTTTGTGTAGTATTTTGTTCAGCAGACTGTGTTCTTCTATCGTTGTGACTTAGATGACGTTCAGAGCACATTTTATGCCCAATTCATGCAAAACTCCACGTAATCCGAAGGGGTTCACATACTTTTTCTTGCAACTGTATTTGGATGAAAGCCTCAAGACTATTAGACTTTATTTCGACAAGCTTATCTCTTACCTGTTCAGAGAGCCCTTGATGAAACTGACTTTTTTTGCTCTGCTTGGTTCCAAGTGGTGCCTGAGATCTAAGTCAGAATTCAGCTATGTAGTCAGCAGAGCATCTACCGGCAGCATCTCTTCAGCAGTAGCACAGCAGTTAGGATAATCCAAATCTTGATTCATTGCGGTCACAAAAGTCTCAATTACTCAAAGTTGTGCTGTCTTGTTCTACATAAGGGGAGGCCCAAGCTAGGACTTCCTTGGCCAAGAGGTTGATACAAACAATACTTTCTTTTTCTCAAATGTAAATGAAGAGGGTTGCATTTGGAAATATACTGTTTGTGCCATTGGTTAGGAATCCTCTGTAATGTCTCCATGAAACTTAAAGTGTTACTAAACCCAGGACCCTGCATTCACTATATCTGGTCTCCCACAGTACACAGAACATGGAAATGGAATTATTTTAGTAAATATACACTGCTAAATATTTTTTATCATCAGCAATATAAAGCAGTCTTGTGACTTCTATCAGTGTCCAGCTGAGTACTGGTAAAGCTTGTAGGAGGAGTTTTCATTCTGCTCTGACTTTCCTATGAGTCTGCATAACCTCTGACCCTCTGTCTGGACAGTGCTGATTGATCCTGTGCTAATTACATGCACCCTCCCAATGAGAAAAAATTTCTCTAGCCATACACACTAAATTGAGCATGTGCAGAGTGCTTCCCAGAGCTCTGTACTATCAGATAGATTGGGGCCAGTAGAATAAGGGTCTAGTGGATTGTGATAGACAGTCCACGTTTTATTAGATGGTCAGTAAAATGACAATTTTATAGTCTTGCTACTTTATGTTTCTTGCTCTTTTAAAAGAAATTCCTTACTCTCTTAAGTAAACAATCAGATATAGGTTGACAGAACAATGATGATAATTAAGATGGCGCCTTCATCCGGAGTCTCACCCTTGGTGACTCATTAGGAGAAAAGTATCTTTTAATGTAAACAACCCCCATAAAAGGGAATGAGTCTCTTTGGGGACAATGATTGGAAGATATCAACACGGATGGACGAACACGCAGAAACCCAGTGGACTTTTCACCCAATCAATGTATATGCTTTGCCTGCATCATATGCCTTATAAATGATACTGTTAGTTCCTCAATAAAACAGAATTTTAGGAAGTTGGCAAACTGCGAAGTGTCAGTGTCTTACTTCCACGTACACGTATTCTCATATTAATTTGGCTCACTGGTAGATCACGGTAAATGGTCTGTAAGTGACCTAGTCCAAGACATTTGTCACCCAGCATGGAGCCTGGGTTCTGAACACCGGATCAGCCGACCCAGAGTGGACGAGGGGGACCGTGGAGCATTCCAGACGCGGAGACTGATCACCTCCGAAAGCGGTAAGTGAATGTCTAATAATTCCTTACCTGCGTAGTCTGGAATTGCCCAGTGGGACTACTCACCCGTCTGGCTGTCCGTTGATCAGCAAAGTGACAGGTATACTTGCCCGGGGCTCCTTTGAACCCACCTGTCAGTGTAACGTCATCTACCAGTGTGATATGTCTTGCCTTTTGTGTTGTCTGTGTGTACCAGTGTGATTGGTTGCGTTGTTGTTGATGTGCCTGTGAGCTAGGGGAGAATTACGGCAAAATATTCCTCGTCAGGAGTGGACAGGATACACCCTGATTTGAGAGAGGGTGCCGGGAACTCGCAGTCGCAGTAATGGTGACTGACGAGGGGAACTGAACTCGCAGTCGCAGTAATGGTGACTGATGAGGGGAACTCGTAGTCGCAGTAATGGTGACTCGAGGGAAAAAATAACCACAGCCAGGGATTGGTCTTGTGGGGGAAAAAGGAAAAAAAACAAAAAACATTTTACTCCCGACAGGCGTGTCTGAAATACTATGTCATGATCACACTGTGTATGTGGATTAATGTTTGGTGTACACGAAAAAGTGAGGAGAGTGGGGATTGGTGAAAGTAGTAGTAGTACAGTGACAATCGTAGCTCCTGATATATTGGTTTACAGGGTTAATGTACATTATTCTCAGTGTAGCAGGAAAATAGGGAAGTTACTGGAGGAGAAGCAGGGGGGGAAGAGTGCTGCTGCGTGGGTTCTGCTTACACTGTCTCACGACACAGCACTTTCAGAACAGAGTGACGGCTTTGGGGACCACCTTAGGGTCCCCGGGAGGGAAGTAAAACAAAATGGGACAGAAGCTTATAAAGACAGCAGAAACTTGGTTTAATGTGGCCCGCGCCCTACATCAGGAGGGGTGGGTGGAGCAAAAACTGAATCAGGACGGGGGAGTTGTATATGTATATTACAGGAAAGGAGACGTGCCCGGCAAGGCGCCACCCCCCCTATGATGATGGCCTGTCCTGAAGGTGCGAGGCATGTGGAAATACAGGAAGGCCCCACCCTGAGAGTCCAGATTTTTGCATACCGTGTAGTCAGAACCTCCAGATATGTAAGGGGTGTTCAGTTAAGAATCCGGGGTGAGAAGAGATTTGCAAGGGATGTGACCGGAAGCTGACTATGCAACATCCGATGCTTCCAACTCAGTCACCTCCATTTCCGCCTCCGGCCCCGCCGCTTCCGCCCTCTTCAAAGATGGCGGCGCACAGTGAGGCCACTGGAAGCCATGTTGACTCTGGGCTTAGTACACCTATACACCATACACACCTCATGCCAGCTGCCCCCCTGTGACCAGTGCTTACTGTCTCTGGCTCCCAACCACCTTCGGCCCTCCACACACCCCTAATGCCTGTAGTACCACCACCACCAAAACAAACATTTGGCGCCCAACGTGGGGCTATAGCAACCTCCATGTTAGGGCCATTTTATTTTGTCAAGGTCAGGAGTCAGGCTCAGAGACCAGTAAGTATAGTAGTAGAGAGGTTCCCACTGACCAGCAGGATAAGTACACGAGTAGGTCACTATGGCTGTTGATGTGGGCTCACCCAAGGGGTGGGGTCTAAGCACTAACCAGTCTTCATCAGAGCTGATGGTGGAGAGGGGTTTCACTGTAAGCTAGTACCAGTTCTCATAATTGCCCCACCAAAAGGTGGGCAAGCTGGGGTCTGGTAGCATGTAGGCATCAAGCAGAAGTAAAGTCAGTAAATAAGCCAAAGGTCAGCTACAAGTGGTTGCAAGGTGGGATCAAATGGAAGCATACTTGAGAAAGAAGCGATAAGTCGGTAACAGGTGGTAGTGAACATATGGACAGCTTCAGGTATGCAAAGGAGCAAGATATTGTCTGGAGAGAGCAAGAACAGGAATTGCAGAGACATGGCTTAAATCAGGAAGTTCGTGGGAGGAGCAAAGCGTTCAAGGCTCACCAGAAACGAGAAAAGAAAAGATTGTCCAAGGAATCAGACAGGCTGTCCACCATCTCTGGTGACTTCAAGTAGAGCTACCGTCAGACACAGCAGAGGCCCTGGGTTCAGATTTGGGTCCTGACATAGACAACGAACATAAGCAGAAAATGGTGTTTCAAAAGTAGGTCAGGTGGAAGCCAGGTCAATAACAGGATCAGGAACACAGGAGCAAGACTGAAGACCATTTAGCAAGGAGCTTGTACAAAGTTCAGGTTTCAATAGCCCGCTGGGGGTCAATGGATGTTCATGACAAGCTGCTAACTTCAGGTGATTGGACACTGTGAAATCTTTTGTATTTCAATGATTTTTATTAATTTTAAACAAGAAAGAACTGAAGCAAAAGGCATGCCCACACAGGGGCTGTCAATGGCACATAGGGTACAAAAGAAACAATGCTACAACACCAACAGTGCAAAAGGCACGACCGAGTGGGGCGTGCCACAGAAAATGTGAAAAATATAGTGTTATACCTCCAACAGTGAAGTAAACCAAAGGCAGATCTTTACCGCCTCACGAAAATCGGACAAAGACAAAAAGAAAAGAAAAGAAAGAAAAAGAAGACAAGACCAACAACAGGGATCCGGGAACGCCTAATATCGATCAACAACCTAGACCAGGGGTGGGCAAACTTTTTGGCTTGAGGGCCGCAATGGGTTCATATACTGGACCAGGGGGCCGGACCAAGAGTAGATGAATGATGTGTATGTGTCATCCATAGTAAGTATAGTAATATTCCCCCATAGTAAGCATAGTAATTTATCCTCCATATAGTAATTCATCCCCCATAGTAATTCATCCCCCCTATAGTAATTCATCCCCCCTATAGTAATTCATCCCCCCTATAGTAATTCATTCCCCATATTAATTCATCTTCCATATTAAGTCCCCATGTCCCCCCTGTGTCAATTTACTTACCTTTGCTCCGCGCGTTCCTCTCGCCGTGTTCCCGCGCCGTTCAGGGCGGACTGTGAGAGGAGCCTAGCTCCCCTCACGTTCGTCACGCTGCCCCGCCTACACACATCCTGTCAGCCATCCTGACAGTATCACGCTCCGCGGGCCGGATTAAAAAGGTTCGCCGGGCCGTAGTTTGCCCATTGCTGACCTAGACCCAGACCAGCCGGGGGAAGCGTGGCAAAAGCATATGTCAACCACGGCTCCCATATTTTCAAAAATTTGCGTTGGGAGTCAGTACGGATACTCGACATCTGTTCATTAAGCATCAGAGTGGACATACGGTCCTGTACCCCCTGAAGAGGGACAGATATACTTTTCCAGGCCTGAGCGATTGTTCTCTTTGCTGACAAGAACAAATAGGAGAACAACTTCTGCTGATGAGTCAACAGGCCCAGTATGGGGCAATGAAGCAATGCATACCGAACTTCCCGGCATATGGAGAGATGAAACAGTGTGTAGAGAAAGCCAAATACACGAGACCAAAACCGAATTAATCTTGGGCATGACCACCATATATATAACACATCCCCACAACCCCGAAAGCAGCAATCACTATAGGTACAGTTCGTCTGGTATAGATGAATCAGAGTGACTTACGAGCCACAGGTGTGATAATTACTAGAGGATCGCAAACATGAAACACATAACTACAACTGTGTTGGAAATATCTACTAATATATGTTGCGCTCCTAAATACTTCTCAATAAATAATAATTAAATTATTACCATTAAATTAATTCAAATTATGATACAAATAACTAATAAAAGTGTATAAATACCAAAAAATATTTAAATAGATAATTACAACTAATCAATCTCCTCCAAATAAATATCAAAATAATTCCACATGAAATACTCCTCTAAAAAAATATTTTACCAAGTGCTCATAAATCATCTATTAGTGACATGATGTACTTACTAATACCCTGAATTTCATTTATATTCATAATACCCACATTTAATATAATAAAAATAGTAAACCAACCAATAACCCTCAACTAAAACGCATTTAAATGATCCCCCATAAATAAAAATAACCAAATGCTCATAAATAATTAGTAGTGATTAGTGTGAATCCAAATATCATCAAAATAATAGTCCCATTGAATAAATAATTGTTTATATATAGTGACTTGGTGCTTGTTGTTCTTCAATTTGTGACTTTTGTGAATCCTTCAAATAGTGAAGATGTGCGCTCACCTCCTTTGATGCCTGCTATCACAACCCCCTGATGAAGCCACGTGATTGGAGGCGTAACGCGTAGGGGAGGGGCTATGTCATCACTCGGAGAGGAGCCGCACAACACGATAGACGGCAGGTGTATGACTCAGAGGCCAGCAGAGGATTTCCAATGGGATATTGCGTTATTTAAACCTGTCTAATGTGAGTTTAATACTTGGATGGTGGGAATAAAAAGTTTTAAAAGGTAAAGCACTATGTCCTCTATTTCTTCCTGCATGCGGAGTAACACAAGGAGAGGATAATTAGGAGGTCTGAGATAACAAAAGGAGTGTGTAATCCCTGAGGGGATAATCAGCCACCAGAGGATACATCCATTACTCCTAAAGGAAGGATCTCCCAATTTTACCAGCAAAAGTTTATGTCCAGCAGGTTCCAGGGAAAGTGAACCGAAAGCGTGTATAGCCTAATTGCAGGCATCAAAGGAGGTGAGCGCACATCTTCACTATTTGAAGGATTCACAAAAGTCACAAATTGAAGAACAACAAGCACCAAGTCACTATATATAAACAATTGTTTATTCAATGGGACTATTATTTTGATGATATTTGGATTCACACTAATCACTACTAATTATTTATGAGCATTTGGTTATTTTTATTTATGGGGGATCATTTAACCACTTCCCGACCGGCTGTTGTATATAAACGGCCGGACGGTGCACTGCAGGGTTGGGTGGCCTTCTATAAACAGCCTCCCTGCATCCTGCTTGTGCGCGCTCCCTGGGAGCGCGCAGCACCGCAATCCGGTGCCCGCTGTGTCCTCCGGACACAGTGAAACACCGATCGTCGGACAGGACCTCTGTACGAGGTCCCGATCATGTGATCACTGATTGGCCAATCAGTGATCACATGCAAAGTAGTAAGCAAGATGTCACTTCTGACATCATTGCTTACTATGTGTGAAATCTGTGAATGATCACAGAGGTCACATGGTACAAGGCTATTCACAAAAGCCTTGTACCATGTGACAAGCTGTGACCAATCACAGCTCACTCAGTTCTTCTCAATGAGTGCAAGAATGCACACAGAGAGAAAGAGAAATGATTGCTTTTACATCCTATATGGGTGTAAAAGCAATCAGTGTAAAAAAAAAATCTTCATCACCCCTCACAAGTAGTACAGTGTCACCATGGTGACACTGTACTGCTAGGGTGACAGTATGTAAAAAAAAAAAAAAAAAAAAAAATAATAATATAAAAAAATAAAATAAAAATGTAAAAAAAAATGTTTAAAAATTATAATTTTTGCTTATAAACTAATTTGGATTTTTTTTTTACTAAAAAGATAACGGAATAAATTTTGGCTAAGATTTATGATGAAATATTTATTTGCAAAATTTTATAAAAAAAACACTTTTTTTCAAAATTGTTTGACATTTCATTTACATAGCAAAAAAAATACAAATCCCAGTGGTGAATAAATACCACCAAAATAAAGCTTTATCTATCTCAAAAAAATGGTAAAAAATTAATTTGGGTACAGTGTTGCATGACCGCGCAATTGTCATTCAAAGTGTGATAGCGCTAAAAGCTGAAAATTGCCCTGGTCAGGAAGGGGGTAAAAGTGTCCGGTCTGGAAGTGGTTAAATGCGTTTTAGTTGAGGGTTATTAGTTGGTTGACTATTTTTATTATATTAAATGAGGGTATTATGAATATAAATGAAATTGAGGGTATTAGTAAGTACATCATGTCACTAATAGATGATTTATGAGCACTTGGTAAAATATTTTTTTAGAGGAGTATTTCATGTGGAATTATTTTGATATTTATTTGGAGGAGATTGATTAGTTGTAATTATCTATTTAAATATTTTTTGGTATTTATACACTTTTATTAGTTATTTGTATCATAATTTGAATTAATTTAATGGTAATAATTTAATTATTATTTATTGAGAAGTATTTAGGAGCGCAACATATATTTGTAGATACAGTTAGTCTGGGCTATACGAGCCGGGACACAATACCAACGGAACAGTTCTTTGTATGCCGCCTCCAGTGTGTTTGTGTTAAATGAACATTTAGCAATAAACGACCAGGCCTTATTCCAGTGCTCTGGATCCACAGCCACCCCCAAGTTGCGCTCCCATTGAGCGACATACGATAGGGAAGCACGCATGGAGCACCTACTTAAAGATGCATAAAGTAGGGAAACTAGACCTGGGGCACCAGGACAGTGTTGGCAAAGCTGTTCAAAGGCAGATTTCTGATATGGAAAGGCAAAGGTGCTATGCAGAGAGGTCAGCCAATTCTGCAACTGAAGATAATGAAAAAAAATCCAACTGATTGACATCCCATGAGTCCTGAAGAGAATTCCAAGTCGGGAAAGACCGCGAGGTCAAGAAGTGTCGCACCTTCGAAAAGCCATGGGTCACCCACCAGGAGAATGCCCCAGGTTGATCTAGATCCAGTAGGAAGAGAGGATTATTAGTAATTGGGAGCAAAAGTAGAAAGAATGACATCAAGCCACTGGAGAGGCTATGGAGGAGGGGCATGAATGTGGCACCTTGAGCAGCGTGAGCTCCAGGCGCCCGCCAGCCACGAGAGAAGCCCTGCAGCTTAACCCATTGATAGGAAGACTCACAACAGAACATCTCAAAATGGAGAGAGTATATAGGATAAGGAGACCGCAAGGAGTGCCAACAGACTTCCCCAGAGATGTGATTGTCTGTCTCCACCACTATGAGGACAGAGAAAACATTTGGAAAAAGCTTAGAGACACCCCTGAAATAAAATATGGAGAGATAAAGTTACAAATATTTGCTGACATTGCATCTTAGACGCTAGCTAGGAGAAGATCACTGAAACCGTTGGAGCAGATGGAGAAAAAGATCCGATAGAACTGGGGGTTCCGGCCTGCCTAATTGGGTGGAAAGATGGGAAATCGGCAAGACTGAGATTCCCAGAAGAATTTAGTGACTTCTGTAGAAAATTTGATTTACAGGAAATGGACATCATGGGGTGGGCAGGGGAGTCTACTGAGTGTTTAGGGCCCGGAAAGGAAACGTGACAGATGGTAAATAAAAGGAGATGATAAACCGGTGTGAGGTGGGGGGGGATGAGGGAGGTGAAGGAGGTGAGGGGTGTGACCCTTGCGTGCATTGTTTTTTTGTTTTTTTTTCTTCTTCGCCCCTCCTCCCCCAGCTCTCTTCTCCCACGCTGGAGTTACAGGCCCATATAGGGAGAAATTAGGGGGGTTAGAAGGGCAGTAGGAATTAAGCAATGTTGAGAAGGTGAGGGTGGGCGGCCTGGAAGCTGAATGCGCTGCCAAACTCTAGATCCCCTATGTTGCGAGATGGGAAGCAGAGTGGGCGTGCGTGTTTAGAGTCCCACCCCAATATGGGAATCGCCAGTGGGAAGGTCCCACGGCAGATTCAAGGACAAAACTTAGGTCCAAGGGTTTGAAGGTGGGGGGGAGATGTGGGGAGGGGGGGATTTTTGAGAAGGGGGGGAGGGTGGGTAAGGGGATGTTATAGTTGGAGAAGGGAGAGCATCCATATCCTAAACTGTCTGTATCTGTTTTCTCTTGAAGGAAAGCTAGTAGATTAACGTAATTATGATAGAAATGAGTTTGATTAAGTTTATGACCTATAATGTGAAAGGGCTGAACTCCCCAATAAAAAGACATAAGATACTCAGGGAAATCCTTGAACACTCTATAGAAGTAGTTGTTAACAACCGCCTGGCAGTACCTCTAGCAGTCCACAGGACAGGATTCCCCAGAGTGTGGAGTCTAAGCCCCAGTCTGCTTGTTCACCAGGGCCCCTGATGGTGGGGATGGACTTGGAGCAGACAGGGACCAGGTCGCGGCCCCTGAGTACACCCGCCTGTGTTAGAGGGATCCGCCAGAGGTATATGCAGGTAGAGAGCCTGATGTAAAGAGGCGGAAGGCTGGAGCAGGTATGGCTGGATCCATGCAGGATGGATGGATGGCAGAGTAGTGAGCGTGGTCAAACGGGCCGGGGTCAGCGTAGTACCAGGCAGCAGGCAAAAGAGTAATCAGGTCACCCGCTGGGGTCGGTAACAGGAGTTCAGATCAGATTAGGGATATCCAGGAGAGAGGTCAAATGAGCCAGGGGGTCAGAGCAGGAGAAGTCAGCAGAGGTCAGGATCAGGCAGAGTCAGCAACAAATCACAACAGCAGGTATACAGGAACACAGGATAATCAGACCATACGGCAATGAGAATCTGTGCAGGGCAGGTTTAAATAGTGCGCCCTGCCCTGTCATTGGTGCCAGACGAGCGTCCGCGAGTGCGCATGCGTAGCCGCCGCCCAGATCCTAGTGCCCGCCGGCTAGAATGGATCGGCGTTCTGCGCATGCGCAGACCCGCTTGTCTCGGCGATCCCTGACAGTAGTATTTCTTCAAGAAACACATTTAACTCGAGATACAAATATCAAACTATACTCAAAGTATTATCCAGTGTGATACTATTCTGACTCACCAGTTAAAGGGGCCAAAGAAGTATCAATTGGGTTCTCAAAAAATTTAAATTTTTCCCTGAAAGGTAGATTAGAAGACCCAGAGGGTTGGTTTCTATTTCTCAGGGGAAAGTTACAAGGATTGGAATTTACATTAGCTAATATATATAACAAAAACCCAGTGATATTCTTAGAGGGGATGTTAAGGAAACTCTCTGAATTTAAAAAGGGAAGTCTGGTCGTGGCTGAAGATTTTAATCTGTGTTTAGGTCTTTAGTTGGATGCGCCATCATATACACAGAGAGAAGGGAGTAGGAAGTTGAAATTACTGAAGAGGTTATTAGATAAATATCAACTGGCGGATACGTGGAGAGTGAAACATCCAAGAGAAAGAGTATACCTTCTCTCATGTACATGGTTCGTATTTGAGACTGGATTATATAATGATAGAACATAGACAGTTGGAGTCACTGGTTAGTTCCAACATAGAGGTCATGTCCATTTCTGATCATGCTCCTGTCATGATGAGATTACAAGCAGGAGGAGGCCAAGGTAAAACAACTATATGGAGATTAAATGAAACGCTCATACGGGATCCCGAAGTAGAGAAAGGGTTAAGGCGAGAAATGGAACAATGTTTTGAGCTTACTGAGACTAACGAGGTCTCGGAGGCCACAGTCTGGGAGACACATAAAGCATATATTAGGGGAATAGTGATTACGGCAGGAACAGAGCAAACGTAGGAACGAGGGAAAAAAATAAAGATGGTGACGGAAGAGCTTTATAAGTTGGAACAGCTACATAAAAAAAAAAAAGAGAGGAACAGATTTATACCAGAAGATAAAAATAATAAATGTGGTGAAGAGCTAAACAATAAATTCCATATTTTTCGCTCCATAAGTTGCACTTTTTTCCCCTCAAAAAAGGGGGAAAATGTCAGTGCGTCTTATGGAGCGAATATGGAGTGGCCGGTCCGGTATTCCCACCGCTGCCGCCCTGTCAGAATACTAGGCTGGCCGCTTGTCTCTTCTCTGCAGTAGAACCTTACCTGTTCCTCAGTCCAGCGCTGTACAGTCTTCCCACGCCAGTATCTTTAGTGTGGGCTCTTGGCTGTGACAGTCGGGTGCCCAGTGCGCATGTGCCAAAAGCGCTGCGCTTTGTGAATGGTACGGCATCTTCTGGGACACATGATAGGTCCCAGAAGATGCCAGATTAATCACAAAGCACAGTGCCCACACTAAAGGGAGGACAACTGTCAAATTCAGGTACCCTCTCCCCCTCCCTCCCCAAAGGTCTGCAGTCTCTTAGTCATCCCTGTACTGTCTGCAGTCTCTGGTCATCCCCTGTACTGTCTGCAATCTCTGGTCATCTCCTGTACTGTCTGCAGTCTCTGGTCATCCCCTGTACTGTCGGCATTCTCTGGTCATCCCCTGTACTGTCGGCAGTCTCTGGTCATCCCCTGTACTGTCGGCAGTCTCTGGTCATCTCCTGTACTGTCTGCAGTCTCTGGTCATCTCCTGTACTGTCTGCAGTCTCTGGTCATCCCCTGTACTGTCTGCAGTCTCTTGGTCATCCCCTGTACTGTCTGCAGTCTCTGGTCATCCCCTGTACTGTCTGCAGTTTCTGGTCATCCCCTGTACCTTCCGCAATCTCTGGTCATCTCCTGTAGTACGTCCGCAGTCTCTTGGTCATCTCCTGTACTGTCCGCAGTCTCTGGTCATCTCCTGTAGTATGTCCGCAGTCTCTTGGTCATCCCCTGTACTGTCCGCAGTCTCTTGGTCATCCCCTATACTGCCCGCAGTCTCTGGTCATCTCCTGTACTGCCCGCAGTCTCTGGTCATCTCCTATACTGTGTCCACAGTCTCTGACCATCTCCTGTACTGTGTCCACAGTCTCTGGTCATCTCCTGTAGTATGTCCGCAGTCTCTGGTCATCTCCTGTACTGTGTCCGCAGTCTCTGGTCATCTTCTGTAGTACGTCTGCAGTCTCTGGTCATCTCCTGTACTATGTTTGCAGTCTCTGGTCATTTCCTGTACTGTGTCTGCAGTCCATTGGTTCAGAATATTTTTTTTCTTGTTTTCCTCCTCTAAAACCTAGGTGCGTCTTATGGTCAGGTTCGTCTTATGGAGCAAAAAATACGGTATATGAAGATTAATATAAACAATTTAACTTAAATTATTATCACCAACTAAAGTGCTCTGATCCAAGCAGGATCCAAATAGTGAAATATACACGTGAAAACTGGTGAAAATACAGGAGTCTTCCTGTTTCAATACACACTCTGTGGATAACTCAATAATTATTTATAACGCCAACCCCCCTGTCCCTAGTGGTGGGACTAATTCAAAGTAAAAAAATAGGTGTAAAAAGTGAACCCCCTTATCAGGGAAAAAACAATCAAATATGGTGATTAGTGCCAACCATAATTAATTAAATACACATACCCACTCTCAAAGGCAACCACATATAAGATTATAAAATATCTCAAATGCAAACCAATCAATCCACAAATAATGTCCAATAAACAGAAAACATATAGCCGTGATCTTAAAACACAATTCATGCAGGTGGAGAGGTGAATAGGTGATCTCCACACTTGTGAAATATCCTCAAATAGCAGAAATGCCCCCTCACCTCCAAACCGTGACCACAAGGGCCAGCTCACTTTATATTATCACCCTACGATCCTTGTAGATATTATCTTGTCACAGGAGAAAGATGCTGCATGAAATACCTTCAGCAATACCACTTACTCCTCTCAGGTTCCCTCCAGGCACAGGTACCGCAATACAGCTCACTCCCCACTCAGGATCATATTAGTAAAACAGAAAGAAATCCTCCATGGTGTTGTAACGTTTATTAATCCACAGACCAAATAAAAATGCCAATTGCCCACTCACATTTGCTCCATAGGTAAACAGCTTCTAAAACTCATGCTATGGGTGTACTGCATGGGTTTTGTTGGGTGTACCAAAATGGCGCCCGCGCCCGGAAGTGCGTCACCTCGTCACTGCGTACCAATGCGTTGCGTCACGTTGCCACGTGACTTCATCAGGGTATACACACATAGTGATGAGTGATTGAATTTATTGGAGGCTGGATGTCAATCATTTTCCGGAGGCGGACCTCCGGCAGCCATTTTACCGAAGCCCGGTGCTCACTCTCTCTACTATATATCCATGAATGATGGTGACTAAAACCGCATCTAATACCTGCTACCAGAAGATAATACTTAAAAGAGATGAGTTAAAAGATCTTATGGAACAAGAATCGAAGAGGATATTTCAAGTTTCAAAGGAAAGATACCAGTGTGGGAATAGACCTGGAAAATACTTAATGAGAAGGTTAAAGAACAAGAAATCCAAAAATTAGAGATGGGAAAGGAGAAATATTGCATGCTACCTCTGATATTGCCAATAGTTCCAAAAATATTATAGTGAATGTTATGATGTGAGCTGTGGTGATCAAAAAGAAAGGGAAGAGGAAAAGAAAAGAATTAGGCAGAAATATTTAGGTGAGGTGGGGCTGCCATGATTAGCGCAAGAAAAATTAGAGACCCTCGAAAGACCTATTACCAAGGGGGAAATTAACCTAGCCTTAAACAATAAGATGGAGGTAAAAGCCCAGGGCTGGATGGATACACAGTGGGATATTTTAAAAAATGTTGAGATCTTCTTGTCCCTAAAATGTGTAGGTATATGAACGCACTGGGGGAGGAGTTGGAAATGAGAGAGGAGTCACTGCAAGCTCATATAACAATTATTCCTAAAGACGGGAAGGATAGCACGCAGTGTGCCAGTTAGGCCCATATCATCATTAAACATAGACACTAAACTAAATGCTAAGGTGCTGGCGAAGAGACTGAAGGACTTGATGCCAGAATGAGTACATATAGATCAGGTGGGTTTTATCCCGGGAAGAGAAGGTAGGGATAATGGCTTGAGACCCTTGATTCTTGTACAAAGAGCTAAGAGAAAGAAAGTGCCGGCAATACTCCTATCGATTGATGCCGAAAAGGCTTTTGATAGGGTTAATTGGGGATTTATGTTTGACACACTAGAGGCAATAGGAATAGGGCCTAAAATGCTAAAATAGATAAAAGGATTGTATAATAACCCGTCAGCGGCGGTTAAGATTAACGGATCGCTTTCTCGGTTTTTTAGAATGTATAACGGTACTAGGCAGGGATGTCCCCTCTCTCTCTTGTTGTTTGTACTGTCTTTGGAACCTATTCTGGAGAGGGTAAGGAAGTGTGTAGATATAGCGGGAATAAAGATAGGTGAAGTGGAGCATAAAGTAGCCGCATAAGCAGATGATATGTTGTTTTATATTGTTAAACCTAGAATAACGTTGCCTAACCAAATGAGTATTAAAACAGTATGGTGGTAAACTTGAAATGAAACCCAGTAAAATCAGAAATATTAAATGTCAACCTTCCAATGTCAGAGAAGTGGAGTCTACCAAAAGAGTTTCCATTTATTTGGACGGAAAAGGAAATAGGATACTTGGGAGTAAAATTAACCCCCTCAATAAAAACTATATATCAGGCAAACTATATCCCCCTAATAAATTAAATTAAGGAACAACTAAGGAGACTTTCAAAGGGAGGAGCCTCTTGGATAGGAAATATAAATCTGGTAAAGATGGTGATATGCCAAAAATTATGTATAAGTTCCACATGCTTCCTGTTCACCTCCCAGGGTCTTTTTTTTGGGATAATAAAGATGATCATTAAATTTATATGGGAAAATCAGAAACCGAGAATCAGTTATGAGGTCCTGAGTAGAATAAAAAAGGGAATGGGGGTTTGGGCTTACCCAATGTAAGGAATTACTATCTAGCAGTGATTTTTATCACAAATAGTAGATTGGACATTTAACTTACAAGGGAAAGGATGGGTGAAGATGGAAGGGATTTTAAGTAAGGCACAGTTAGAGAAGATTGTATGGATTCCACATAAGTTTCGCACATTGGATGTTAACATTAGTTCACTGACGAGGAAAGTCTTGAGTATATGGGATAGAATGTATAGTCAAAAAGGATGGAAATATAATTCAATATTGACTCCTTTGGTGGGAACGAAGTATTTATCTCCCAGGGAAGGATAATATTTTTGGGAAATGGATAAAGGATAAGAATGCATGCTTGAAAGATATATTGAATAAATGGAAATTGCACACTTTTCAAAATTTAAAGAAGAAAAAAGATTTATTTATCACATTTGATGAGTGGTGGTATCAATTAAAGCATTTTGTTTCAATTCTCCTTCAACCACTGAGGACATTGGAAGATATGTATCCATTTGAAAAACTGTTAAATTGAAAAATAACCCAAAAACATGTCACTTCTAGGATTTATAAGATCCTAATGGTTATGGAAGGAACTGATCCTCTGGGGTTTTTGGAAAAATGGGAAAAGGAGCTTGGAACAGAACTGAATGTACAGCAATGGAATAAAGTTTTCAAATTAACACATGAGGTGACAAATATGAGCACAGTGGAGAACTATGAACTATAAATGTTTAACTAGATGGTATATTACACCTAACGTAGCTTACAGACAACAAGTAGATTACTCACCTTTGTGCTGGAGAGGATGTGGAGAAAGGGGTACAATGGCACATATATGGTGGGGTTGCCCAAAAATACAGGATTACTGGAAGGAAATAATCCAATATATTCAGGAGATATGCAGGATAACCATACAGAGAGATCCTTGGAGGTGTTTATTCTATAACTTTGAGCCCTCAGTTTAACTATATAAAAATAGGGTACTCTTTCATCTAATTAGTGCGGTTTGATTCCCAAGTTCTGGCAGGTTCCTGAAGCACCAAGAATTAATGAATGGATAAATAGAGTTGAAAATATTTATAGGATGAAGGAACTATGTCACATAGAGGAGAATAAAATGGAAAAATTCACACATGTTGAGAGGGAGGAGCCTGTGCATGGCGCTGATAGGGAGATTGCCGTGAGATCTCCTGACACCCAGCTCCTCCAGTGGTACCTGTGGCTGGCCAAAGTTGGAGAGGGATGAGGGGGACTTACCCGTAGTGGTTGCGGTCCCCTCCGGTCTGACTCCCGTGGACCCGGTGTGTAGGGGGGAGCGGTGGAGCGGGCTGTGATCGAGGCAGAGGAGGAGAGCCCTGGATGCCGGAGCCCGGAAGCCGCCGAGCGGCCACGTGATCAGCTGCTGAGTATGGAGAGGAGAGGAATGCCTGCCGGTATTTGGGAGAAAATGCAGCTTCGGTCTCCCTGATCTCCCTCACCCCCATAAAACCAAATCTCTCTCTGAGAATGTCTATTGCCAGACCCAAAAAGAGCCAAAAGAGGAGAACCTCAAACTTTGAAGCCTACTGAACTGGTAGGTGTATATGTTTGCAACCCCCCTTTATTTGGTGAACGTACTGGATGCCGCCCTCCCCCAGAGGTGAATGAAGTGATAGCTGGGTGGGTGAGTCGAAGCAGCAGAAGAGTTTGGAATGGGACATATTGTTAGAGTAAAAAGGAAAATGAAGTAAAACTCGGATGGATAAAATTGCGGGGTTGCATGTAGCGGTCACTATGGAGATGACTGAGGGTCTAGTACCTAAACGGATGAAGGATAAATAAGAGAGATGATTTGAAAAGCATTCTTTTGTTTCTGAAAGGGGTTAATGAAGGAGACGAAAGAGAAGAGGATATAAGGGAGGAGAGGAGGTGAAGACGAGAGAAAGGAGAAAAGTATCTGGACGGAGGAGTGGAAATTTGAATATCTAAGATTTCAGATATATATATCAGATATAAGTTAAAATGAAAAACAAGGGAACAAAAGGAGGAGGCTCAAAGGCCCCCAATCAAGTTCAATTAAAAAATATATTTCCGGGCAGGAAAAACGGACTCCTGAGAGGCAAAATGGAATAAATGAAAAGGGTGTGCTGGAAAACAGTAGTGGAGAAAGCTCCAGATTATCCTTGGGACTACCTAATATTAGCCAAAATTTAGAAGCAGACGCTGAGAAAACAGGTCCGCAGGAGAACCTAGAAGAGCATGACACACATCTGCCAACTAAATCAGAAATGGCAGGAATGTTTAAAGGTTTGGAAAAATCTATAAAACAGGAAATTGTGAAGTTACATAAAGATCTGGGGCAGGTGCAATCTAGAATAGAGGAGACGGAAAAAAACCAAACAAACATGCCCAAGTGATTCAGTCCATAGGAAAACAAATGGTTGAAATGAAAAAAGAACACAGAAATCTGCTATATAAAGTGAAAGATTAGGAAAATAGGCTTAGAAGAAGTAACTTGAAGATAAGAGGTTTTCCAGAAATCTCTCAAGGAGAAGAGTTGAGGGAAACAATAGAGAAAATGTTGGACAGAATAATGGACAGAGTCGTAGCGGAACCGTATAAAATAGATGGTGTGTACAGAATTGGGAGATTCCATCAAGAAGGTAGAAAAGGTAATCTGAGAGATGTCATTGTTCAATTCCATCACTACTGTGATAAAGAAGAGATATGGAAGAAGATGAAAGGAAGAACAGCTATAAAATATGGTGAAATAAATATACAGTTTTTTGCAGATCTTGCTGCTGAGACATTGTTTAGAAAAAGAACTTTGAAACCATTAGTAGAACAAATGAAGAAGCAGAACGTTCGATACAGCTGGGGGTCCCCAGCATGTTTGATCGGATGGAGAAATGGGCGTTCTGCTAAATTAACATTTCCTGAAGAATTGAAAGACTTCTGTGAGAGACTGGAGTTGCAATATATAGATATCCCTGGATGGGGTGTGGAGGAGGAAGAAAGTGGGAATATAGAAAGGGAAAGGTGGTAGTGGGTCCAGGAGGGAACTTGAAATCTGAGGGGATGAGGGGAGGGGGGAGGAGGGTGTTGAGGGGGTTCCCCCCCTTTTTTTTTTCCTATCTCTCTCCTCTCTTTATCTACCCCTTCTGTCCTCCTCCTCTCCTCTTTTTCCCTTGGAAGATGTTGTCTGTTTTTCTTCTCTCTACGTCTAGAGATTTTTTTTTTCCCCTTCTCCTTTTAAATATTCCTCCTTTTGGTTAGCTGACGAGATGCTGGGGGAGTGTAAACGGGTGGAGGTGGGCATGCTCAGAGCTTCACCCTAAAGTGGAATCAAGGGTGGGACTTAGACCACCAATGATTCATAGGGTAATTATTTGCCTAAAGAGGGAGGGGGGGTGGGGGAAGAGTGGATGGATGGGTGGTGGGTACAGGGGAGGATTCGGAAGTTTAAGACTCTGCAAAATAGTAAGAAATATATTTGTCTGGAGAAGACCTAGAATAAGAAGGGGAAAATATGGAGGAAAGAGGAGAAGGGGAAAGATGGAGAAGAGAGGAGAAGAAAGGAATAGATTAATTTTATGACTTCTAATGTTAAAGGATTAAACAGCTTTGGTAAGAAATTAAGGATTTTCAAAGAAATGCAGCACAAATTTTCATCAGTGTTTTTTTTACAGGAGATACATTTAGAACGAGAAGCAAATGTAAAACTAAACTCCAGATATTATCCAATATGGTACTATGCAGATTCCACAATCAAACAAGCCAAAGGAGTGGCAATAGGTTTTGCGAAAAATATTAGGTTTAATTTGGAAGACAGATTGGTAGATCCGGAAGGGAGATTTCTGTTTTTGAAGGGGAAATTACAGGATCGAGAGTGTACATTAGCAAATATCTATTGCCTGAATAAGAAACCAGAGGAGTTCCTAAAAAATACTCTGAGGAAATTAATGGATTTTAAGAAAGGTAGTGTAATTGTGGCAGGAGATTTCAATCTCTGTATGGATCCTCAGATAGATATGATGTCAAATGTGTAGAGGGATGGGAGTAGGTCTCTGAAATCTTATGTTATATCAATGCCAACTTGTCGATATATGGAGAATCAAGCATATGAAGGATAGAGACTATATGTTTTATTTTCATGCACATGAGATGTATTCAAGATTGGATTATATATTGCTGGACCATCGATTTATTGAGTCTTTGGTAAAAGTAAAAATAGAAGAGATATCAATATCGGATCACGCTCCTGTCACAATGAAATTACTATGGGGAAATGAGCTGAATAGGGGGAAATTGTGGAGGTTAAACGAGACATTTCTCCAGGATCAAGAAACAGATCAAAAGATTAAAAAAGAAATAGAGCAATTTTTTGAGGAAAATGATTCTGAGGCGGTGTCTGTGGAAACGGTGTGGGAGGCTCATAAAGCATATATTAGAGGTATCCTGATAGCGATTGGAGCAAAAAAGAAGAGGGAAAGGAGAGAAAAAATAAATACGCTTTTGAAGGAGCTCTGTGAGTTAGAGCAGAAACATAAACATAGAGTAACAAAAGAGATTATGCAGAGGGTAATAAACAAAAGAGAAGAATTAAATAATTTTCTGGAAGAAGACATGAGAAGAGTGTTTAATAAAATGATATGTGAGAGATATAGATGGGGAGATAGGCCAGGAAAATATTTAATGAGGGCTCAGAGGAAAAAGAAATCCAGGAATTATATAGAGAAAATAAGAGACAACAAAGGCGAATTAGTGTATTCAACTAAAGATATAGCTAAAGTGTTTAAAGAATACTATAATAAGCTATATAATATTATTCCCCATAGTAAAGATGACGTAGGAAAAATAGAAAAAAGACATATTTAAAAAAAGCGGGACTACCGAAATTAAGTGAGGAACAATTAAAATCTTTGGAATCAACAATAACACAGGAAGAAATATATTTAGCATTAAAAAGTACTCTAGCAGGGAAAAGTCCTGGACCTGATGGGTATACTGTGAGATATTATAAAAAAAATATAAAGAACTATTAGTACCCAAAATGAGGACATATATGAATGCATTGGGAGGAGGGAAATGAGGAGGGAATCTTTACAAGCCCATATAGTTCTCATACAT
Source organism: Staurois parvus (assembly GCF_062004578.1). Lineage (NCBI taxonomy): Eukaryota > Metazoa > Chordata > Amphibia > Anura > Ranidae > Staurois > Staurois parvus. Next base: position 739,996 of record NW_028318930.1, read on the forward strand.
AAGGAAGATAAGGATGTCACTCAATGTGCAAGTTATAGACCGATTTCCTTATTAAACACAGATACCAAACTATATGCAAAAGTTCTGGCAAATAGGTTGAAAGACCTGATGCCGGAATGGATACATGTGGATCAGGTGGGTTTTGTCCCAGGAAGAGAGGGTAGAGATAATAGATTAAGATCTTTGTTTCTCATACAAAAAAGTAGGAAAGAGAAAACACCTGCGGTGGTCCTCTCGATAGACGCTGAAAAGGCATTTGACAGAGTAGATTGGGGTTATATGTTGGATACACTGGAAGTATTGGGGATGGGACCCAGAATGAGAGAATGGATAAGGAAATTATATAGTCAACTATACTTAATTAGTTTAGGATGCAAAATGGAACTAGACAGGGATGTCTTTTGTCTCCAATGTTATACGTTCTATCTTTGGAATCTCTGTTGGTTACAATAAGGATTAACATAGACATAAAAAGTATTATGATAGGAGATACAGAGCATAATGTGGCAGCTTATGCAGATGACATGCTGTTCTATGTGGGAAATCCAAGGATAAATTTGCCAAATTTAATGAAATCATTGAAGGAATATGAGGAGATGTCAAATTTAAAAATTAATTAAACTAAAACAGAGATTTTAAATATAAATCTTTTAAATAGCGAGAAAAGTAAACTACAGGAGGAATTTCCTTTTTTATCAAAAGAAGTAAAATATTTAGGTATAAAATTAACTGTATCTTCCAAGAATTTATATAGATCAAATTATATCCCATTATTAAATGAGATTAAGGATGAATTAAGAAAACTAGGTGGGGGAACTCTGTCATGGATAGGTCGTATAAATCTGATAAAAATGGTAATTGTTCCTAAAATTCTATACAAATTCCAAATGATCCCAATTAAACTACCAGAAACATATTTTAGAATAAATAAAAAAACGCTAACAAGATTTATTTGGAGGAATAAAAAACCTAGAATAAGTTACGAAATTTTAAGTAGAAATAAGGATAAAGGTGGATTTGGCATTCCAGACTTAAAAAGGTACTATGATTCGGTAATACTGACAAAAATTTTTGATTGGACACATAATTCACAAGGGAAAAGTTGGGCAAAAATAGAAAATAAACTAAGTCACACATGCCTCAGTAGAATTGTATGGTTACCCCCAAGATTCTGAGGATTAGCAGATAGCTCAAGTTTTTTCACACTTAATGTGTTAAGAGTATGGGATGTTTTACATAAACAAAAGGGGTGGGAATATAATTCACTGTTAATGCCCTTATGGTCCACAGAGTATTTTCCTCCATGTAAAGAAAGTGTCTCTGGGAAGTGGATAAAGAAGGAAGATATACAGCTGAGAGATGCAATGGTGAGGGAGGAAATAGGGTCACCTAAGGATTTAAAAAAAAAGATGGAAATATTTACGAGAATTGATGAGTGGCATTATTTTCAGTTGAAACACTTTATAGGAAAGCTTCCAAGGCCATTGAGGACAAGAGGGGATTGGAACCCTTTTGAGCACTTATTAGACACATGGGGAGATGGGAAATACGGGATTTCTAAAATATATAAGATTCTCACTGGAATAACCACGGATTTAAGTCCATCATTTATAAAGAAATGGGAAAGGGATATAGGATTAACAATGGATGTGGAAAAGCAAAAGAAAATATATAGTTTAATTCACGGAAATGTAAATATGAAGGAGGTAGAGATGAATTATAAATGTTTGGCAAGATAGTATATTACACCGAGTGTAGCTCATAGATTGAATAGAGATAATTCACCTTTATGTTGGCGTGGATGTGGGAGTAGAGGTACAATGTATCACATTTGGTGGGAGTGTACTAAAATTCAAGAGTATTGGGGGAAAATAGTATGCCTGATTCAGAAAATAATGGAGGTTGATATTCTAAAAGGCCCAGAGATTTTTCTTTTTTCATGGTACTAAGCTTTCGGTTAAGAAATATAAAAAATATGGTTTGTTATATTATCTGAATGCTGCTAAGTTTTGGAAGAAACAAGAGATACCAAAAATAAATGATTGGGTGTATCAGATATATAGCTTAGAAGAACTTTACCACTTGAGTGAAGATAAGATGGATAGTTTCCGTGTAAATTGGAAAAGATGGGAGGAATTTAAAGGGTCAAAATTAATACTGGCGTATATGGGAGATTAATATAGAAATAAGTAAATTAGAAGATGTTTTCTGTGTTGTTTTTTTCTTTTTAAATGGTTTGTCTTATGGATTTGTAATTTGAAAATTTGATAAAATATTTAAATATAAAAAAAATGAAAATATGGTGTAGTTGGCTTAAATTTAAATCCTCTGAAAGATATATGGAACTGGTTGGAATTGAGGGGGAAGTTTAGAAGTCAGGAGAGAGCCTTAATTGAGAATTTGAGGGAGAGCAGTATCAGAGATAGATAAACATGAGAAAAGATATAGTTCAAGAAAGAGGATGTGGATGGGGAAAATGGGTTGGGGCGAGGGAGGAGAAGGGCGGGGGGGGGGGTAATATTGGGGTAAATGGAATGTGTATACGTATTATTTTTATAAATGTGTTGTTCTTTTTGTACTGGAAAATCAAATAAAAGTTAAATTAGAAAAAAAAAAACTAACCGAGTCCCACACGTGTAGGTTATGGAGCAAAAGTGGACTCAAAGTCATCGAGCATTTAAGTCGCAACAGGGGCACAATTAAGTAGTTCCAAAAGAACCCAGAGTGGAACATCAGAGGAAGCGTGCAACATAGACAGTGGAGCAATCTGGCTCGCCTAATACTTGGCAACATTAGGCACCTTGCAGCCTATGAACAAAAAGCGTGTTTCTAGAGACTCTGGGGCGCCGGTCAGCCCAGATAAATTGCATAATCCTTGCCTGAAACCAGCCGAAGGAAATAAGAGGTGTGAAATAAAACAACAATTTTGGCAGGATAGTAATTTTCACCGAACGAACTCGTCCTATCCAAGACAAGCATGGGAATTGCCAACATTGCATAAGAGAGAACACAGAACGAAGCAATGGAAAATAGTTGGGAGCAACAAAGCGCCATAAGTGAGGGTCAGGTGGATGCCCAAGTAATCAAGTGAAGATGAAGCCAATTTGTAATGAAAATGAGACTGCAAGCACGAAATCAAATCCGAGGCCAAGGAGATATTGACAGTCTTTATCTAAATTTATACGGAGGCCCGAAATCAAGGAGAAACACGCAAGCACCCGTTGCAAGTTTGGGAGCGTCATCAATGGATTAGTGAGAGTCAAGAGGGCATTGTCCAGAGTCAAGAGGGCAACAAGACTCAGCTTAAATTCCTGTCCCGCATATGGGACCCTCAATATGTTACAATCACCCCAGAGCGCCAAGGCCAAGGGCTCAAGCGCCAAGACAAAGAGCGTCGGAGACAGGGGACATCCCTGTGTCGTCCCTCGCCAAATAGGAAAGGGATCCAAGAAATACCCTGCATACTTAGCCAAAGGGAAAGAGTACAAAGCCTGAATCCAAGAAAGGAAAAAGGATAGAATCACCAAAACCCCAGCGGGACAACACAAACCGCAGATATTTCCAGGATAAGGTATCGAAAGCGTTATATATGTCCGAAGACAGTAAGAATCCCGGAATTTTCCACTGTTGCAAAAGGTGCTTTAATTTGGGGTGGCTCAACCACATGACACATACATCAATAACCTATTCCACCAGAGAGAAAGGGGCAACAAACCTAAAACAAGAAACTGTTAATAACATAGCTACAACCCACATCAAAAGATATAAGGGTGTACAGGAAGTGGGCACACCCATGAAAATCCTCCCGCTGTAAACCAACTAAGCTTAGGGACCTAACCCACGCCGATAAAAGAACCACAGGTCATAACGGAACCCAACCTACTCAACCCAGATGGCCCCCCACACCAGCACCCCCGCAAGACCACCAGCATGGTACCGAATAAGGGCCAGTCAAACCAACCTCCCTCCCCAGGACCCGGGGGATCTATCAGCCCAAGCCCCCCCACTAATCCGGCCACCCTTGCCAAGACCCCTAATAGTCTATAGTGGAGGCTAGTCTCCGAGCTCAAGTCCAATCGGCACATAGAAAGAAGTCCTGGACATGACTTCAGCCCAGTGAGGAGCAGGTCGGACTGGAACGCATGGGAGTCCGCGAGAGGGCCTTCTTCCAGTTGGATGACTTCTCCCAAAGGCGACCCAGAGGAAGCGGCCCTGCCTGGGATCCAGATGAATGTGCCAGGCTCTGCGCAGTACCTCCCAGTGGGATAAGATGTAAAGATTCCAGAAGAGAGTGAGCCTCCTCCAGCATGGCAACAGAGTGGCTACGGCCTTGATAGTCAAAGGTGAGGTGGAATGGAAAGCCCCATGCATATCTGATTCTACGATTCACAAAGACCGAAGTGAAGGGCTTCAACTGGCGATGTTTCTGAAGAGTGAGCTGGGAGAGATCCAAGAAAAGCTGGTAGTGATGCCCCTGGAAACGGAGATCTGGGTTATTCCTGGCCACCAAGAGAATAGTTTCCTGAGTGCAATAATATGTGAACTTGATAATAATGTCTCTTGGGGGCCGCTCTGGTCATCGAGGGCCCATTGCTTGATGTATGCTGTCAAACTCAAGTTGGTTGATAGGAATGGCGGGGGCCAGCTCCTGGAACAGGGCGGTGGCAGTTGATGTGAGATCCGTAATGGTTTCAGGAAAACCCCACAGGCGTAGGTTACCTCGGCGAGAGCGATTGTCAAAATCTTCAAGCCGGAGTATTCCTTCTTAAGGTCGCTCAGATCCTGCTTATGATTTTCAATCACCATGACCGCAGAATCCATTTTATCCTCAAGATCGATTGTACGATTGCCCAGCTCCCTAATTTCTCTAGAGAGATCCTCAGTCAGCCTGGAAGTAGCGGAAGGCAATTCGGTCTGCAGCATGGATTTAAAGCAATCCAGGAGCTCAGCATCCCAAAGGGCCGGTGCAGGGGGCTGCAGGGGTGCCTCTGACGCAGTGTCTGTGTCATAGGCAGGATCCGACTCACCAGCGGGTAGCGATCTGGGCGGGTCCGAAATTGAGGCCAGGGCTTCAGGGGGAATAGGATGCAAGCTCCGGCGCCAATTGTCGAGCACTGGAAGTGCAGGCGGCCCCCGTTTTCTTCCCTATTGATGGGGTAACAGGTGAGCAGCTTACCCCCCTGGGAGCCAGCAGATCAGCTTATGTGTCCGGTGGGCAGGAGCGCGTCAACTATGCGCCCATCTTCGGTCGCTGCTCATAAGCGCCCCTGGACACTGAAATCTTTTGGACACACTCCCTGGCTGAAACTTCCATACAAAAATATCAATAGTGTAGCGCTTCTCCTATACAATATAGTACAATCACAAAAAACTTGAAATCAATCAAAAACATTAATGCATATAATCACTGCAAAAACTTGTAATCAATTATAACATCCATTCACTTCTTTTACACCCATAAACATATCCACACTGTAGTTTTCCTATAAAAATAAATTTCAATATATTTAACCAGTTTGGCTCCAGAGCAAATTTTTGCATTTTTTGCACTAGTGCAAAACTCTTCATTTTCGGCAATACAGTTACTTAAAACCCCAGGACATTATAGAGTTTCTTAAAGCAGAGGCCCTGTAGAATAAAAAAGATGATAGTTTAAAATTTTTATGTCACATGATATTCGTGCAACTGTTTACTAAACGCAAATTTGAAAGAATATATAATAAAATGAATTTTAGTGCAAGTACACACAATATAATACCTGTTTTTGCCAAATATAAAATTGCACCAAGTAAATAGATACCAAACACGCCAAGCCTTAAAATTGCATATGCCTGTGATATTGAAAAATACAATAGTACCCAAAAGCCTCCATGGGTGACGCTTTAAAAGCTCTTACAGCTCATCAGCTTAAAGGTAAACATGATTTTGTGCTGGAATTATTGTTCTCATTCTGAAGTTTGCGACATGGTGTCACATGTGTGGTGCGACTGTGGTTTACATATGCGTGCGCACCTTGGGCAGTGTTTGTTTGCTCATGTGTGTGGGGCAACGTGGATTAGAGCAATCTTTTTAAAATACATTTTATTTAAATTTTATTTTTTTTACTTTTTTCTTTTATTTATTTTACTTGATTGCTGTCACAAGGGGTTAAAAAACCCTATGTGTTTGCATTGGGCAGGTGACAGGTACTCTTTTTGGAGACATTAGGAGTCTAATAGACCCCCGATGTGTCTCCAGCCCTTCACAGCATCTAACCAAGCACACATCTGCGCGGTTAGATGGGCCCACAGCCTGCTGAGCAAATGGATCACAAGCTGATGGGCGCTACTGAAGCCATCAGCTTGTGATTAACAGTTCTCTCTTTGGACATACATGGAACAACCAAAGAGCTGAACTGGATAAAGTCCAATGTGCATACACATATTACCCAAGTGCAATCATACAGTCTATAAGGACAAATAGTAGAAGTCCTTCAAACTTTCACCACCGTGAATTTTCTAAACAAAATCCTAATCAAGTGAATAGCTTCCAGCTTCCTCAGTGTCTACTTCACTCCATGCCACCATGTGATTTGCAGGAGTACCCATACCTTCTTGGGTGGAGCTCAATACAAGGTCTAAAACAGCTTTAAATCAAGGCTCCAGGGACCCCTCACAATGACAGTGGCAGTCTTCTCCACTCCCCAGCAAGGGTTAAATGCTCAGCATAAAAAGATATATGCACAGTACTAATAGTGTAATATGTTGTAAAATCTATTGGAAACATAAAAGGTTACACTCGTTTTAAAAACAGTGGGCATTGGCTTCTCAGAAAGGGATTCACATTGGTATACCATTACATCTCTTTCTCTCCAGCATCTTTTCCTGCCTACAGAGAGTTCCAACCACTGTGAAACCCATATAAAACTACTTCACTTCATGAGACCTCTGTTTTTTGCTAATGTCCTTAGGTGATGGACCACTTCTACCCTATGGTGAGCCTTTTCTATGCTTACTTGTAAATTCAAAAGATGTGTGCTCATAGCCTAATATAAACATCCACATTGTAGCACCATCCCAAAAAAGAAAAAGAAAAAACCGGGTCGCCACACCTATTGATAGATGGGTATGTTCCACTAAAAAAATGGGACTTTACATGTGGCTAACAATGGGAGACATACACAATACAAATATATATATATATACGTAAAAACATATTATTTGCTCATCCAAATGAAAAGAATCATCTCTCATAAAAACATGTGACATTAAAATCCAGTAGTATCATACAATCTTTGGATATTGTGATAGTGTACAATAAGTGTGCAAGATCAACGCGCTTCACTAAATTTGCTTCCTCAGGATTCACGCTTGAAATGGACAACTAGAATAAATGAAAAATACAAAATAATTACTTTTTACTTTCTGCTATAAAACATATCCAATAAAAAAACTAATTTTAAAAATCAAATTTCTTCATAAAGTTTGTCCAAAATGTGTTCTGTTACATGTCTTTGGTAAAAAATCCCAATAAGTGTATATTGATTGGTTTGAGTGAAAGTTATAGTGTCTACAAAATATGGTATATACAGTATATTGGAATTTTTTTAATACTACTAATGGCGGTGATCAGCAACTTATAATGAGATTGCGATAGTGAACAATCTGACACTGGGGAGCAATTTGACTAACTGCCATCACTGACATCACCAGTCACAGTAATCAGGGATAATACTATACACTGTCACTGTACTAATGACACTGGTTTGGAGGAGGTTAACATATCGGGTGATCAAGGGGTTAAATGTGTGCCTAACAATTTGAATGTGTAATGTTTGCTGCTTTTACTAACAGATCTCTTTGTTTCTTATTACTGCTTTGCAGGAATAAGAAACAGAGAGATTGTTCCCTCTGTACTCTGATTATCAGCACAGGGCTCTGTGCTGTGATTGGACAGAGCCGATCAACATGTCCCAGTCATGAATCATTGGCCGAGACTTGCTGACAGACTCCAGCTGTGTAAAATCACAGCGAGTGTTGGTGGGGGGCACGCATGCATGCACCCTCTACCAGGAAGCAGACAGCGATGTACCAGTACGTCGCGGTGCCTGCATGTCCTGCCCGTCTGCAGTACATCGCAGGCTGGCAGTACTTAAGCAGTTAATTAACTATTTACTGCTTTCTACAGCATTATAACATTAGAATCAGTGCATCTGGATCAGTGTAACCTTGGCAATGACTTGGAAGCTGTACCCAGACCCCACACTGTAAGGACAGCCTCTAATGTTTCTTTGGACACTGGATCCTGCTTGGACACTCACCTGGATACTGATTGCAATGTGTTTAATTAGCTGCAGGGGGCTATACAGGTCAAGTGCCATGGTCCATTCCTATGGTTTCCATACACTAAAGATCCCTCTGGACACATGCCCACTGTGATGGACAAAGCCTGGACACTTATATGGAACACTGATGTGGAAAGGTAAGGCATGTTTGTCCGGTTATCAGATTAATACTGGAGCCATACAGCAAGTCTGAGAATTATTATTCCCATTACTGGTAGTATACTTATTTAAGTATTTCCTGAATAATAATCGCCTTGTACGAAAATTGGAAAACCAAGAAACTGGGAATGTGTTTAAACTTTCAAACTTGGTGGTAAAAGTTCCACTATTCAGAACTGCATCTCAGATGGATGACTAGATGTTACTTCACACCACAGTTTATACCTTTACTACCACTCTCGATCAGAGCCTTTATAAGATACTCAGGCACTTCTTCCCACCCTTTTGCCATGAGGACTCCAGCATATCCAGCTGTAACACCCTCTAGTGTAACATAGGGTTTTTTTCGTACAATTAAAGGCTTCCTAGAAGCCTGGGTATGAGTCAGCCTGGAAGTGAGTCAGCAAAGTTATTTGAGGTTAGGGCTGGAGGGCTCCGCAGGTCAGTTCTCCCCTTGCTCTAGGAACTTGGAATCTGACCAATTCCCAGGCAGGAGGACTGGCATGGTGGCTAGGTCAGCCCTTAAATACAAGACAGCCTGATCAGCAGGGGAGTCAGGTGGAAGATGGAGCGAGGAAGTGCTGCTGGAGTGGAGCCTGAGAGGGGACCACAGAGGAGGGGGGTCTGCCTACAGGCTAAAGCTGGACAGAAGGACCTCTACTGTCACACAATCTGGAAAAGACAGACTGTCATCGGGGAAGGACCCAGACCAGCATAAGGCCTGAAAGCAGCTTCAATCTTTAAAGCTACAGGAACACGACAATGTGAGTACTTCTACACCCCCTGGGCCAAATAAGAGAGAGGGCAATCAGATGCAATACCAACTAGTTCTCCCTGGGACTACATTACTTGTGTGTCTCGGAATACCTTGCCATGGGATAAAATCAAGACAGCCAAGTGGATGAGGAGATTTTCACCAGAGGTCCAGGGAGGTTAATTTAAGGGGACCAAGTGCTCCTTGCAATAACTGTGTGCTGATTTTTGCCTTTTTTGTTGTCCTCCAAGTTGTTTCCGTTCCATTAGGCATCCTATATACCCCTAGACCCCATCCAAGTTGTTAATACCTAATAAAACAACAAAAACCAAGCTCATGGACTGTTTACTGACTGTGGATGAAAGTGTGGAAAATGCGTGTTACCTGGCTGTGCAGAGCTTAGGGGGACCCAAAAACTCAGCAGCCCTCAAGAGGGTTGCGCTACACATCTCCAAAAATGCTTACTCCATTTCTGCACCCTACTCCATGAGTACCCCACAGGGAATGCCCTCACCTAGCAACAGCGGAAACCAGGCACATGGGAACACTGGCAAAAGTTCAGAACAGAAACTGCTTAGAGTGATGATGCTTCTCACAGAAGCAAGACCCTATTTTAACACTGATAGATAAGACCTTCTGCGCTTTAAATGGAATACTACAGAGAAGCTGCTGTCACCTGACCTGACTTCATTAGGTAAAAATGCAATGATAAAAGAAATGGTGAAGCGCTAACAATATAAAATACAGGAAATCATAATCTACAATAAAACATATAAACAGCAAGCAAACAAAATTGCATATGTCACATGATATGTACAGTAAAAATACAGTAGTGCTGATCCAATCGGATCTCAAAAAGTGCTGTTAAAAGTGAAACAGGTTGAACCTGTAGCAATAAAGTGCTGTAAAGAGTGAAACAGGTAGACACCTGTAGCAATACAAGTGGACCCTTTTTCCTGATGGAAAAAACACACAAACCAGCCTCCCCCCTGTCCATGTAGGGGACTATTAATATGATTAAGTGACCCCTCAGGGGGTAAAGACACAACACAAGGTGACCAATGCCAGTGGTGGATAATCAATCGCAAACACTATAATAAATGCACATGCATAAATATAAATGTCCAGAAAGCACTATATGCCAACACACGAGTGCATGTAATAAATACGTCCAAAACGCAGAATAACTGCAAGCAAACAAACTGGTGCTCGTGATAGGTGTTCTTCAAAATAGGTGACAGGAATCCTAAATGGCAGAAATGCCCCCTCACCTCCAAACAGCGGCCACAAGGGTCAGCTCGCCTTATGACTCTCACCACGATCAAAGAGAGCATTTCACGTCCAGATCAAGATGTTGCATAGGATCCTTTCCCAATAGTAATCTCACGTCACGCTCCCCTCAGAGTCATACCGTCAAAAATATAAGCAAAGAACATCCTCCATAGTGTAACATGTTTATTGATCATCAAGATATAAATTAAAATTGCCCACTCACATGAGAAAGTAGAAAAAATGGCATTGTCACCACTTAGTATGGGTGTACTGCATGAATCCTTAGACTGGGCATCCAACCAGAAGTGCGTCACCGGAACTGACGTACCGACGCGTTGCGTCACGATCACGTGACTTCCTCAGGGTATACATCCATATTTAGCATTATCTCGCATTATCTCAAGCACTCAACAAGTGGCCTATCTGACCAAAGATTGAAGAGAACCTGAAGTCAGTGCTAGAGAAGGCTGCAGGAGATTTCTCAGCCCCAGGTTCCTATACACCTGATAATATGGCTCCAAGCAAACTGTTTGCCAATTTTAAACATGCTCACTTCTGCTATGTGCAAAGGTTTTGGAATGCTTATACCTAAATCTGCTGTCTTTTTTATGGCTTTTTGGGTAATAAGAGACCTACAAAGTCTAAACAGACATTTCCCATTCATGGACAAATAGAATGTGACAATTCAAGTACACCTGAAAAAAGTTTTCACTTCTCTGAAAATAATTGCTGAAATATCCAGCGGAAAAATAATTAATAAAAAAATTGACTGTTTTGGTAGTAGACACCACTATTTCGGCCTTAAATAAACAGTTTATTGTGTCTGTAGAAGATATTATGGTGCCAAAAAATGAAACCGAAATGTCTGCATATGTGGGGGTGAGGAGGCTCAAATTTTTATTTTTATTTTTTTTTTTACTTTTAATGTGTTTTTATTTTTTCTTTTAACTTATGATTTCATTGCTATCTCATAGGGGACTAATAGTCCCCTATGTGAGAGGATATATGTGACAGGTTTTCTTTGCAGGGGGGATGGAGCAGTCTGTACAAGGAGGGGGTAGGAGAGGAGCAGTGTATACAGTGAGGGAGCAGTATATGGAGACAGGCTCCCTCACTTGCCACTGCTAAATGTCATTGCCAGTTTTTAAATGCAATTGCCACCTTTTTTTCCCTTCACTTTATAGCTCAGAGAAGGAGCTGTCATTCGCCCTGCTGCAAAGTAAATAAAGGGGTGGGGGTCACTGGGTAATGTCACTGGGTGATCCCGCCCCTTTGTATACTTTAGCAGCGGGGCAAGTGACAGATCCTTCTCAGAGCTAAAGGATGAAGGAAAAGAAAAAGCCGGTAATTGCATTTAAAACCAGCAATCACATTTAGCAGCAGCAAGTGAGGGAGCCTATCTGTATACACTGCTTCCTCACTATATACACTGCTTACCTTCTCTCCTGCATTTCCCCGCTGTCCCCACCATCTGCAGTACCTACCCTGAGCCCCCCCCAAACCCAGGGCCAAATAGTAAGTCCGCCCCTCATTTCAGCCCTGTCGTACTTTGAATGACAATTACTCATTCATGTAACACTGTTTTTTATTTGTGTTTGTGTTAGCAAATCAGATGACCCCCCCCCCCTTTTTATTTTAATATGGCTTCTTCTTGAATATTATTATTTTTCATACTTTTTCTATTTTATCATCACTACAAGCAGTCCCCAAGTTACGTACATCCGACTCATACTTACAAGCGGAGGGAGACAATAAAAGGAAATAAGAGGAAATGTACCCCTAGAAAGGGAAATTCACTCCTGTAAGAGTTATCATGGGAAAAAGGTGTCTCCACAGAAGCTTTATCACCAATCCTGGTTTCCATGACAACCCAAAATTTTCAAAATCCATTTGTCACAGGGACAGAAAGTAAGGTGAAATTAGCTAAACAGGGGCACAGACAGGGAAACTAATGTTACAGAGGTGTTAACTCATCCCTACGCTATCCAAAAAACATAAAGCATTTTTTGGCTTGAGTTACACTTAATAAATGTACCTGTTCCAACATGCATATAAATTCAACTTAAGAACGAACCTACAGAACCTATCTTGTTTGTAACCCGGGGACAGCCTGTACGAGATTTTTCCATTTTTAGCGTTTCCTTTGTGCTTAGCATACAGAGGGATAAGCTAAGTGTAAGAGTCCCCACATAATAATGGTTTGGGCCTTTTTTGATATGTTCTGGTTTCCATTTAACAGAACATGCATCCCACTGCCTGAGTATATGGATGTTAGAGGTGCACACCCCCATAGCAAGTGGTTCCATTGGTAGATGACACCTTCCAGTCTGCCACAGGGCTGAGAGTGCGTTCCATCTGTGGCTGCTAGGGAGCGCAGGGGTAGTGGTCAATGGCGGCAGCTGCCAAGAAATGCAAGGACGGTGATCCAGGGTGGTACATAGAGTGGAGATGAGATGAGGCAATAGTGGTGGTTGGACACTGCTAGGAAGGGGAAGGTCCTGGGTGTCCTGGGTGAGAGAGGTGTGTATTCATGTTGTATGCTAAGATTCTTCTATGTATACATATTCATCCAGTTTTGATGTACATTTTTTGATTATTATTAATATTGACTTTTCTTGGGGGTGATGGTCATATTGGGACACTTGGTCTATTGCTTGTTTTTTGTGTTTTGTGGACTAGTCTAGGCTCTGCAGTGTCTGAGAGTCATCTTTGTTGAGGAGGAGAGTGGTCAGTGGTGTGTGAACAAAGCATGGGGTTCCATCTGGTTGTATTAGCTCTGAGGAAGGGGGCACAACCTCCAAAACACATTAGCCTTTATATCGTGCTATGGATAGACGCCTTGCCTCGAAACTGGAGTTGTGATTTAATGTGCTTGTTTCTTACTATCTTTTTGAGTACACTAACAGAATTTTATTCCATAAGTTTTAATGATGGAAATGCAGGAAAGAAAATTGCAACATCTATGGTGGGCTTTACAGTCAGTGGTAGTAAGGAGAGATTAGAGTACTAGTTTGATAGTGTGGTTCTCCTGAGTGGACTATAGAGTCCATCTTATCTTTGGAACAGATGTGTTTGTGTACATGTGTTCCTGAGCTGTCAGTTGTTTGGTCAGTAGCTACTAGTGTGCATACTAATCAGGCAACTTGCATTGTGACCGTAATTAGCATAATTTGGAAGTAGTGAGACAATTCGGCAATTGCTGAAGAGAACAAGGACAGCAGGGGCAGCATGGGCAGCATTTGCTAGAACCAATTGGCTGAATTTTCCTCCTGCAGCTGCTAAATGCTGACAGGAGGGATAGGGGGAGAAGCTGGGTTTCAGATGCTGCAAGAGGATTAAATACAGCTATTCGATTCTAGGGACGGTGGCACCCCTCTCACTGCAGTGCCCGGGGCACATGTTCCCCCTAAACCCCCTCCCCAGTTTCAGCCCTGCACTGTCCCCTTATATCAGCGTCCAGTCTTATATTAGAGACCCCTATTAGATGAGAGTCCCTTTATATCAGTGCTCCCCCTTAGAAACACCCTGTTTAGATCAGGGTCCCATTATATCAGGGCTTTCCTTAGAGACCCCCTATTAGATCAGAGTCACCTTATATCAGCACCCTGCCTTACAGGACCCCATTAAATCAGAGTCCCCTTATATAAGCACCCCCTTGGAAACCCCCCCAATAGAGCCCCCATTATATCAGTGCCACCCCTTAAAGACTAGTCAACAGATCTGCAGTCAGAACCTCCTTAGAGACCCCCCGCCCCCCCCAATCAGAGTCTCCTTATCAGCAGCTCAGTGTCAAAATCTCTCTGGCACTATCTGTGGAACAGATTTACTTAAAATCCAGGGTCAGTTGATAATTATGTGGACTGAAACCTGGACATGATCCAGATCCCAGACAAGTGGCAAACCTAGCTGTGGGATCAGTACTGGTCCTTTGCATGTGCTGCACAATCTGTATTCAGTCCTATGGAGAGTTCATACTGTACATAATTTCCATAGGAATGAATAGAGATTGCAGAGTTTCAGAAAGGGATACTGTGTGGCCCTAAGAAGACCACACAGCGAAGACCCAGTAGAGTGAGGTCCAGGTTAGTATGAGACTTGTTTGCATTCTATTCTATTCTAACTTAATAATAATTACCAAGCTTAAACAATTCCAGATAACAAGTGCAACTAACTGTCGAAATACCAGTGCTATCCAGCAACCATTTATGACAGAGTAGAGAATGGCTAAAATCCTTGGAAAGTTTTTTTTGTCATCTTTTGAGCCATTTAAGAGACTTACTTTCATCTCATGTCTTGTAGACACATCAAAAAGTGAAAAAAAAGCCTCCAAATTGAAGGAAAACCCCTCTTATACAGATATAACAAGCATTACCATTAGAAGATGTGCCCTCTATTTCTGTTCCATTGAGCACTTCATATTTTCCACACTTCCAATCCTGGTGACAATCTGGTGACATCAAGACAATAAGAAAGTCTTCCTAATGTGGCCAGAGATATCAATAGGAGCCTGATCGGGGTTGTAACCCATCACAAACCAAAAAAATGTTTTGGCTTTAGATAAACTGTCCCTTGAGAGTACACTGTCCCTTGAGAGTACACAAACAATACATTTGGTGATGAAAAAAACATCTGATGTTAACTGTACAATATGGAACTTTTATTCAAAGATCAAGTGATTGGACAAAAAAAACTTGCTATGGCTGACCCTAGTGTAATCTAATGAATTCCGTGAGACTCCAATTTTTTATCTAGGTGTCCTTAGGTGGTGGACGTGTTCTACTCTACAGAGAAGTATTTTTCTTTTCAAATCATTCAGTTTTTTTTTCTTCTGACACTTCTATCAACAAATATCAGCTGTTTTTAGATAGGTATCCCTTGGTATTACCTCATGAACCACACCCGGAACCCACTGTGTGGGCCTGACCTATGAGGTATGCAGTGGGTGCTGGATCCTGCTCTAGGCACTCACCTTTGCAGAAAGTTCAACATTTAAGTTAGCTGTTTGATGTGAACGTTTTGGCATGAACTTTTATATTATTGTATATATTTGATTTGTAATATATACAATATTGTAATATATACACTATCGATTTATTTATTTAATGTTGATGCACTTTTTTTATGGTTTGGGATATGGATTATTATTATTATATCTATTGCATAGTCTATGCACATGATCTGAAATGCATTTGTGCACTGAATTGTGAGAATTTGAAGGGACAGCGAGGCTATTTGTGTTTATGATTATTTAGCTTGTATTCAGATATTATAGTACTGCTGCTGTAAGAGGACAAGATTTTTGTTTTATTTTACACAACTTTTGGTATTTGAACACAAATTCTTTGCTGCAAGTGTTTTTTATTTCATGATGGACAATTTTGAATATTGCAGTAAAAGAAAATTGGACACAGTTGATGTTTTTGATGTTTAACAGATGGCTCTGATATCAGAGGCATGTTTACGAGACATAGAAATATCTTGATCACTAAAATACATTCATCGTGGGATGTCCTTTTCCTGGAAAAGTTCATTACGGATGGGTTGATCCCATGCAGAGGTGAAACGTCTTTGCTGGAAAGGATTGGAAGAGTGGTCCCAATATTTTAACCAAGCAGGTATACACTCACCGGCCACTTTATTATGTACACCTGTTCAATTGCTTGGTACCACAAATTGCTAATCAGCCAATCACATGGCAACAACTCAATGCATTTAGGCATGTAGATGCAGTGAAGAAGACCTGCTGAAGTTCAAACAGAGCTTCAGAAGGGGGATTTAAATGATTTTGAACGTGACATGGTTATTGGTGCCAGATGGGGCTGGTCTGAGTATTTCAAAAACTGCTGATCTACTGGGATTTGCACACACAACCATCTCTAGGGTTTACAGAGAATGGTCCGAAAAAGAGGAAATATCCAGTGAACGGCAGTTGTGTGGACAAAAATGCCTTGCTGAGGTCAGAGGAGAATGGGAAGACTGGTTTGGAAATGATAGAAAGGCAACAGTAACTCAAATAACCACTCGTTACAACCAAGGTATGCAGTATACCATCACTGAATGCACAACACATCAAACCTTGAAGCAGATGGGCTACAGCAGCAGAAGACCACCCCAGGTGCCACTCCTGTCAGCTAAGAACTGGAAACAGAGACTACAATTCGCACAGGCTCACCAAAATTGGAAAATCATTTCCAGGTCTGATGAGTCTCGACTTCAGCTGTGCCATTCAGATGGAAGGGTCAGATTTTGGCATAAACAACATGAACGCATGGATCCATCCTACCTTGTAGCAACAGTTCGGGCTGGTGGTGTAATGGTGTAGGGGATATTTTCTTGGCACTAGTAAGGTGTACCTAATAAAGTCGTCGGTGAGTGTATATTGAGTCCCCAGAGGCCAGAGGACTGACTGGCCTCAACAGGCTACACTGGGGAGCAGGTGATGTCCCCAGAGGGAGGAGAAAGTAGGGATGGATTTAGAGGGTGCAGTGTCAGAAGTGCTGGGAGGCAGGAGGTTTCAGTGTCAGGGTTTAGGTGTTGTTCAGTGGTAATGGTGTTGAGTGATAAGGAGATGTACAGGTTTAGAGCTCCAGTGATATAGGGTCCTTCATAGGCCTGAATGTAGCTGTCTGCTTGTAAGCATGCAGGGAGGATTCTCTGACTACCACCTGGTACCACCTGGTGCGGTGCATGCTCCTTGACTGCACTGCCCACTGATCTAAGGTAAGGAGGGAAGGTATATAGGAAAAATGCATGGATCGAATTCTGAAAGAATTTTTTCTCGAAAATCGTAACTAAGAATTTTCGTTCAAATTTCGCATCATTAACGGGTCGAAGCATTGAACGTTTTTCATGCGACTGTGGAATTTGAGTGATTGGGCATGTTGGAAACTTTTTGAAAAACAAACAAACTTCTAATCAATGATGGGAGAATCGTGCGAGAAATATATTTGAAAAAGAGATGAGAATGATCTGTGACCTGGAAAGAAAAGAAAATTCCCAACCACGAAAATTCTTTTCTATAGCAACATAAGTTAAAATTGAAGGCTTGGTTGGTCGAATTTCAAAGTCAATGGTGGCACCAACAGATTACAAAACGCATGAAATTTCCGATTTTCTAAAGAAAATTTGTTCAGAATTTGACCCATGTATGGCTTGCATTAGTTATAGTTAGCCTTTAGATCTATGTGCTGCAGTAATGTGTATTTTACCACAATAATAAAACAATGCATTTGTTTGTGCAGGCCATACATGGGTTGAATTCTGAAAGAATTTTCTTTCGATAATTGTAACGAAGTATTTTAGTTCTAATTTTGCACCATTAGTGGGCCGCAGCATCGGCCGATCTTCATGCGACCGTCAAATTTGAGTGACCGGAATGTTGGAAATTTTTTGAAAAACAAATTTTTAATTAATGATTGAAGAATCGTGCAAGAAATATAATTGAAAAATAAATGAGCTGTGACCTGGAAAGAAAAGAAGATTCCCAGTTGTGAAAATTCTTTTCTTTAGCAACATAAGGTGAAACTGAAGGTTTGGTTGATCGAATTTTGAAATCAATAGTGGCACCATCGGATTACAAAATTTCCAATTTTCTAAAGAAAATTTGTTCAGAATTTGACCCATGTATAGCCTGCATTAGGGCATCACCCTAATGCACAAGTAGAGTAGGGGCAAACAGACTTGCACTGTAGTGCCTTGCATTGTGGTGAGCTGCGTTAAAAAATGGACACCTTAATGCAAAGAGTTAACTTATATGCAGTAGCACACAGCAGTTGAATGGAATACTTTTAAGGGGCCTAAACATTTTGAACTGCACTGCTGGCCATGTGATGTGTGGACTATGATGATTTAGGAGGGGACTTTGCACAATGGCAGGCATGTGCATTCCATATGTTTTCCAGCTTGTTAAATGTTAGGTAAGCTGCTTGTGTTATATGTGTGAGATCCTAGAAAATATGTTTGAAAGCAGTTAAGAGTTTAATCAGTTGAATGCTTGTTTAGATAAAGGAATCATTGTGCAATATGTTACAAAATATAGGTAATTGCCTTATGATTAATTTTAATTCAGAACTAAAGTCTAAAATAAAAAAGTTATGAGCAGGTAGGCTCTTTATTGTAGATGGAACATGCATTGTCTTCTCTGCAATTATTAAACGTACCTGCCTGTACATTTAAAATGTACAGTGAGCTGTGAAAATGCATCCACCACATCTAAGATCTAGTAAGCAGCAATGTAATACATTTTTGTTATTCAATTTAGATAAATCTCTCCCACCATTCCCATACCTTACAATGCCTTAGGATTTTCAACCTCCTGAAAATACATAGGTAAGGTCTGGATGGCTTTTCTGAAAGTGTTACTAAACCCAGGACCCTGCATCTACTATATCTGGTATCCCACAGAACATGGAAATGCAATTGTTTTAGAAAATATAAACTGCTAAATACCTTTTCTCATAAGCAGTCTTGTGACTTCTATCAGTGTCTAGCAGAGCACTAGTTAAAGCTTGTAGGAGGAGTTTTCATTCTCCTCTGACTGTCCTATGAGGCTGCATGACCCCTAACCCTCTGTATGGACAGTGCTGATTGGCCCTGTGCCGATCACATGCAGCCTCCCAAAGAAAAAAAAAACCTCTAGCAATACACACCATACTGAGCATGTGCAGAGTGACTCCTAGAGCTCTGTACTATCAGCAGATGGATTGAGGACAGTAGAAGAAGGGGAGGATCAGAGAAGACAAGTTCAAACAGCCTTTTTACACAATGCAGAGGATTAACCCCTTAGGTTCCACAGTGAGTATAACAAGCATGCTTTACTGCATACACAGATTGATTTTACTGTTGTGGGTTTAGTAACACTTTAATCAGCACCTGGAACAATACAAAAACGACTCAATTCCCAATTCACACCTTCAAGGTGGATTAGGTGTCAAGGTCCTACCTTTTCCCTGAGGTTATGTTACTCCATGTGCTGGCGTCCATCTTGGATTTCTGCTGTGCATGGTGGGAATCCTATTATGCCTTCAGGTCCCTGAGGTCCATCCCCCAGAGGGGTGTGGCTGATGACATATAAGCCTGTGGTCCGCACATGCTCTTTGCACTTGTGTCGCTATTACTCTGTTCTGACTCTCGTGGTATCTGATTTGGCTTGTGACTCGACTATTCTTTGTATTCTCCTTTGATCTGACCCTCTGTTGCTGAACCCGGCTTGTGACCTGTGATTCTCGTCTGCTGTCCTGTACTGTTTTGTCCTGTTGTTGTTGACCCGGCCTGTCTGACTACTCTTTTGTCTCTTCCACCAGCTACACGCCATTGGCGGCGGCCATTACCGCAGCTGAGGTGTCTCGGGGGCCGTGACCTGGTTCCTGGCTACGTCAAGTCCATCCCCACCATCAGGGGCCCTGGTGAAGGGCAGCCTGGGACTTAGACTCCGCGCCCTGAGGGACTTCGGTCTGTGGGTGGTGGTTGTCGTCAGCCAGTGCGTTACATTGTTAGGCCTGCCTGTCCGTTCCTCGGCCCCTGCTCTGACATTAGGGAATCCTCCTGCTGTGCCTTACAGCAAGACAGCTTCCCTGCCATTAGATTACACTGATCAGCAGTGCTGGCTACAGCCGGCAACACTGATCAGTTGGAAATTTTCCATCAAGGTTATACAGAAGTTGATTTGTAAATCGACTTGTGTACAACCATGCTGGCCATACATGAATTGAAATGAGCTGAACTGGACACATTTCGATCCATGTATGGCTGGATTCACCCTAAATGGGAAGTTCAGCTTTATGCCCCCCTCCTCTCCTTCTACATTTGACACTCTTTTTGAGAAGGGAGCAGGTACCTACCCACTCCCACTTCTGGTCAAGACACAGAGGTGATTCCACCGGATGTTCTTCTCCCTTCTATGCCTACAAACATCTGGGACACTTCCAAGGTCCCAGAAGGCTGCGGAACTATTCACAAAACACAGCTGCTTGCACATGCACAGTGGGAAGCTGGGTGTGAAGCTGTGAGGAATCACAGCTGGCTTCGTACAGTAAACCCGAAGACTGGCAAAGAAGTGGCCCAAATGAGGATGGTGCAGGATCCCTGGACAGGTAAGTGTTCTTTTATTAAAGCCCTCCAAGAAAAAAAAAAATTCACCTGCAAGGCAAAGGCATAATGTGCTAATATGCATTGCATACTAGCACATTATGAAAAATGCACCTTAATCACTTGCCTACTGGATACTTTTACCCCAGGCCAATTTTCAGCTTTCAGCGTTGTCGTACTTTGATTAACAATTGCGCGGTCCTGTACCCAAATGAAATATTTATCATTTGTTTCACACAAATAGAGCTTTCTTTGGTGGTATTTAATCACCACATTTTTTTTTATTTTTTGCACTATAGATGAAAAAAGAGCACAAATTTTGATGAAAAAAATTTTTTTCTTTGTTTCTATTATAAAATTTTGCAAACAGGTAAATTTTCTCCTTCACTGATGTGCGTTGATGAGGCTGCACTAATAGGCAGCACTGATGGGCACTTAGCCCTGGTTCACATATAGGCGGCCTCGAGGGCCGCGTTTTGCGTGGGCACGAGAGCCCATTCATTTGAATCCAGTGCCCCGGGACATGCAGGGAAGAAGTCCCTGCACTTCTTTGGAAACTGCAGCCCACACGGGAACCATTCTTCTGTGCGGGTGGTGCCGCTGCATGGATTTTTGCGTGGATCCGCAGCAGCACCACTCGCACATATGTGAACCTAGCCTAATATGCACTGATGAGGCAGCACTGATAGACAGCACTTATGGGCACTAGTGGACACTAATTAGGAGGCACTGATGATTCTGCACTGATATCGGCAATGATGGGAACTGATAGGTGGCACTGACTGATGGCACTGCTGGGCACAGATTGGCAGCACTGCTGGGCACAGATTGGCAGCACTGCTGGGCACTGATAGGCAGCACTGCTGGGCACATTTGGGGCTGCACTGATTATCAGTGCAGATGTGTGCTTTGACAGTTACCGGTTACCGGCAATACTTTCTTCATGCTGTGACAGTGTGAGGAAAGTGCTGCCGATAACCGGAAAGTCTATTTACTGTGACTAGACACAGCTAATCACGGGGCAAAAGGCCGTTGTGATTGGCCTTTTACCATGTCATGTGATCCAAAGGACACAGCGATCACAGACATCGCCGGGTGCATGCCCGTCATATGACGTCCTCCCAGAACTGGAATACCACGCTGTAACCGTCATTCAGCTTTAGCGTGGTAGTAAAGTGGTTAAAATAAAGCCCTCCAGCGGTGTGCTGTGACTGCTGACAGGGCTTCCATCTTCTTTCTGGGTTTGCGGGCTCTGGACGCTTAAATGCTGATGATATCGCTCCCATGCATGCCCGCGGAAATCACAGGCTTGGGCTCTAAAGGGAGTATGCGTCCCTTCAGTGTATGCACTAGTGATGTCACTGGCTTCAGCAACAGTAAATATATACTAAACGGTGCACGTTAAGGAGATAATCACTGTACCTACTGGACAGGTAAGCCTTATCATAGTCTTACCTGTAGGAACCACTGAAAAAGTGGAGTTTACTTACTACATTAAATGTCAACAGCTACAGTATTTGTAGCTGCTGACTTCATTTTTCTCTCTCGCTTTAAGGGCCTGTTCAGAACAAATGCAGTCCAGTGCAATTTTTTTTTCTGCATCAAAAACACATGGATACAAAAAAGAAGAAAAAAAGCATCTGGAATTCATTCCGAAATGCATAAAAAATGCAGAACATGTCAAAAACACGAATGCAGAAACGCATCCGGAACAGATTTGGAGTGTGTTTTTGTGGTGTGAACTGGCCCTAAGTGCAAATTATAGGAACCTAAGAGCCGGTTCACACCATAGAAACGCAGTCCAGATGAGTTTCTGTATGTGTGTTTTTGGCACGTTTTTTACATGTTCCTGTGCGTTTATGATGCATTCCAGAAGCTCTTTCCCTCCTTTTTTGTATCATTGCGTTTTTGGGTACAGTGAATTTTTTATGCTTTTAGTACAGTTCTGTGCAGGAAAAATACTGCATGTTCTACTTTTTTTTACTGGAACCGGAACACATTGGAACTGCAAGTACTGGTGCCATTGACAACCATGTTACCTACTTTCTGTGCGTTTTGGATGCAGAAACAAATGCACTGGAATACATGTAGTGTACCCCTAAGGGCTGATTCACACCATTGAAATGCAGCCATGATGTGTTTCTGCATGCTTGTTTTTTGCATGTTGTTGATGCGTTGGGGTGTTTTTTTTAATGTTTTTCCCTTTTTTTTTGGGTCATGAGGGGTCCAGTGCGTTTTTGATGCATTCCAGTGCATTTTTGATGTTTTACTGCGTTCCAGTGCAGGAAAAATTCAGCCTGTTTTCTGAAACTGGAACACACTGGAACTGCAAACACTGGTGTGAACAATGCCATTGACAACCATATAACCCACTTTCTGTGCATTTTGGATGCAGAATAAAAAGGCACTGGAACGCATGCAGTGAGGACTAGCCCTAAGGCTCGATTCGTTTCTGAGCATTTTTTTGCACATTTTGTCACACGTTTTTGTGCGCGATTCGTTCAGGCATTTTCATGCTTTTTAAGTTTTTCCATTTTTGTATTTGTCATTAGAGAAAAATTTCATCTGTCACATCAATTGTTGCCATGCCAGAAAAATGTTCTTGGTCGCACAAAAACACGCAATTCTATGTACAGGTGTACCTTGATTTATAAATTGAATGCGTTCTCTGGGGCATTTCGTATTGCGAAAAATTCGTAAACCAAAACACAGTTTCCCATAGGAATGCATTGAAAACCAATTAATCCATTCCGGAGGTCAGAAAAAAGTAAAAAAAGTCACTATAGGTCAGTGTCAGTTTTTTTAAATGTAGTTACCGGCTTTTTTTTTTCTTCACTATAGCTCATTGAATCAGCTGTTACTTCCCCCCAGCTAAAAGAGTTTCCTTTTAGTTTATTTCCTGGAGTTAAAAGAAACAATGTTTCCTTTTAGTTTGTTTCCCGAGATAAAAGAAACAAAGTATCCTTTAGCTCTGGGGAAAGTGACAGCTAATTCCGTGAGCTATAGTGAAGAAAAAATACAAATGTGCGAAAAACATAGGGTTGCCACCTCATCCCTTTAAAATTGAACACATTAATTACACAGGTTCTGTGGCTGATTAACTGCTTCCCAACCGCCCTATAGCAGAAATACTGCTACAGGGCGGCACGGTTGTGCAAAATTCTGTATATATATGTGATTTTGCATTTCCGGGTAGGGGCACCCTACCCGCGCCACCATTCGTGGCCGCGGCTGTCAATCAGTGGGTCCCAGTTGGTGATTATTCGCCAGCGCCCGGTAATTACTGAGGATCTCCGATGGGGAGGACAACTGTTTTGTTTACTAACAGTTCTCCTGTCAGCTCGGGCACACTGCTTTGGATGGCTATGCACAGCACAGCCATGTGAAGCACACACACAGTCCCCTAGTAAAACACTCCCTGCACACAGTTAACCCTCTGATCGCCCCTCATGTTAGCCCCTTCCTGCCCAGTGTCATTAGTACAGTGTCAGTGCTTTTTTTTTTTTTTTTAGCACTGATTGGTGTTACTGGGGATGTCAGTGACACCAAGTCAGTATGTCCGCCGCAGTCCCGCAATAAGTCAGTGATCCCCACCATTACTAGTAAAAATAAATAATAAAAAAACCCAGTATCTATACCGCCATTTGTAAACGCTATAACTTTCACATAAACCAATTTATTTACATGTATTGGGATTTTTTTTAGAATACATTTTGGCCTAAATTTATGACAAAATTAGATTTTTAAAATTTTTTTACTGGACATGTTTAATAGCAAAAAGTCAAAAATATTGTTTTTTTCCTCAAACTTGTCGGTCTTTTTTTTAGCCCAAAAAATAAAAAACGCACAGGCGATAAAATGCCACAGAAAGAAAGCTCTATTTGTGGGTAAAAAAAGGCGCAAATTTCATTTGGGTGCAGTGTTGCATGACTGCGCAATTGTCAGTTAAAATAATGCAGTGCCATATTGCAAAAAATGGCCTGGTCAGGAAGGGGGGTAAATCCTCTGGAAGGCAAGTAGTTAAGGGTCATGCTCATCTTTCCCTCTTTCCTGGCCAGCCAGACTGCTTGCTCAGATAAGAGTCTGGTGTGGATTCTTGAGGGGAACATCACACTTTTTTTGCTAGGGGTTCCAAAAGAGTTTTTTTTGTAGTTCTCCTTGAAATTCATATCAGACTTGGTATAGTTGAAGGGAATCCCCAGCTGCTTTGTTTACAAAGAAAACAAAGGAGCTGGGAGCTGTCATTTTGCTTGCAACTTAGTGTTACTAACCCCAGGACCGTGCATTCACTATATCTGGTCTCCCAGGACCCTGCATTCACTATATCTGGTCTCCCAGGACCCTGCATTCACTATATCTGGTCTCCCAGGACCCTGCATTCACTATATCTGGTCTCCCACAGTACACACAACATGGAAGTCCAATTATTTTAGTAAATATAAACTGCTAAATACCTTTTCTTATCAGCAGTTAGAGCAGTCTTGTGACACCGAAAGAAAGCTCAAATCAAGGGAAAAAAAGGACGTAAATTTCATTTGGGTGCTGCGTTGCATGACCGCACAATTGTCAGCTGCCGTAACACAAAAAAGGGCCTGGTCAGGAAGGGGGGTAAATCCTCAGGTGGGCAAGTGGTTAACCCCTTAGCACCGGTGCCTCCTGACCCTTTAAGGGATGTCTGATGCCGGCAGGTGGGGTTTAGGGTCATGTAACCGTCATGATTGGCTGTCACATGATCAGAAAAGTCCCGATCGCAAGGACAGATCTGGACCTTTCCATGGGATGCCAACACATGTGCTGGGAGCGCTCTCTCAGCACGTTTGTTTACAAATGGTACGCAAATATATGGCTGCTCTGCATCAAGGGCCAGCCCCTGAGAGGTTGCATATTTGCGTATGCTCGGTGTGAAGAGGTTAAGGTGGTAATTAAACTCACTTATGCAGGCCAGACGTTTAAAAAAAACCAAAAAAAATCCTGAAAAATCGGTCATTCAATAGGCCGACGTTACCAACGGTTAAAAATGATTTTCGTCCCATCTACGGCCGGCATTTAAATACTTCTGTCCCTTGCAGAGAGCCCCGCTATTATATTTGACATGAAAAAGTATTGCGGTTGCAACATTGTATCTATTTGTATCCATTTTGGATACAGATGGTTTTATTCGGATACAAATAGATACATTGTTGCAACCGCAATACTTTTTCATGTCAGATATAATAGCGGACTGGGATTTTTATTCTTTTTCTGCTTCTTCTTCTTGCAGGTCATGGCTCATGCGCAGATTTTTTATTAGTAAAAAGATCAGCCGATTTGCCCATCATTGCCAGGAAAATCGGCCGATTGGCCAAATCGGCCGATTTTCTTTCCAACTTCACCAACAAAAACAAATGCCAAAGCTGAAAAACGGCTGACCAATTAACCCACTAACGGTGCGAAAATCGGCCGATTTTTTTTTTTTCCCGCCAGAAAAATCAGCCGATTTTCGAGCTGTCTATGGCCTGCATTAGTGTCTTATTTGCGTTAGCCACAAACCTGTGTAATTAATGTGTTTGGTTACAAAGGGATGAGGTGGCAACCCTACAAAACTGCATCAATCTGCCTGAATGGACTTTTTGCAGCTTCAGACGACTTGGAGGGAAGATATGAACCATCTCCATAGCGTAATAATGAATTTTTTCTCTCGGAGCATTTTGGAGCTTCGAGCTCCTGTACGCTCAGGTGTGACTGGGGCCTAAAAAAAAAAACCCTGTCAGGCTCCATTTTGTAGCAGACTGACTTCAGTAAAGTGGATTGTAATTGGTTCCAGCACTTTGTACTGTTTATTGAAGCAGTTGTCATCAGCTAAGCTCAGGTGTCTCTGTAGCAGCTCTGAGTTGTCAGGCTTGCAGTCATCAGCAGCACCCATGCTCTCTTCTCCCTCCGTCTCCTCCTCCAGCTCTATTATGTCTCTGAGAATCCCTGGAGGCAGCAGGAAAACAAACATGCCTCCCCTTCCCAAGATGCTCCTTGTGCCCCTCCTCCTCATTATTCACTCCGGCTTCTTCACTGCCCCTGAAGCCTGATCCTCCTCCTCCTCCAGGATCTCAGCCACCGCTTCCATCCCACACAGTGCTGAGGAGATCAGGGGATTTCCTGCATGCAGCTTCCCGAGCCCTCCTCTCCTCACAGGCCCCCTCCACACCCTCCTCAGCAACTCAACACCTTCTCCATAAAGATGCAGCGTGATGAGCAGTAACAACAACTCCACACAGCACGGGGGGACTTTACAAAGGCGAGCAGCCTGTGCTCAGTGCGGAATCCGAGGACTGGCCGGCCATTCACAAGCTGCATCTGGAAAGTTCTCTGTGGAAGAGGTTAGTAACAAGGAAGGAGGGGGGGGGAGGCAGGGATCCCCATGAAGCCATGGGCTCGCAGGCATTGGCACTGCACGCAGCCCCCCTGCAGAGGCTGATGCTATTGGACTGCCCCTGTTCTGGTGATTAGCTCCCCTATCCTGGTGATGGCTGATGGAAGTTGTGTCAGGCAGGAGGGATGGTAGAGACAGGCACACAAATAGGAGGGAGAACAGAGCTGGCATCATTGTTGATGTTGGCTGGAGAGATTAGAGGAGGCCTCCTCCTCCTCCTCCTCATGGCTGCTGCTCTTCCCTGGCCTGCCTCTGGGCTCAGCCTGCCTCCAGTGCTGTGTACCTCTGGTGCCAACCCAGTCATCTTGTGTTTGTTGTGTTTTGGATTGCTCTAATGAAGTTCAGCATATGCCGTGCGCCTTGCCACATGTAGCCCCCTCACTTTGCAGTCTTCACGTTGGGTTTCCTACTCTAGGAAGAACAGATGACAATAAGCACGCTGTGGCTGTATAGGTCACCGGAAGCTCGTGGAGAAGACTTCATGGATGGACCTGTGTTTATAGTATGTTCGTTCAGGTGGGGGGCAGCCAATGAGGCCTGAAGCGTCTATGAGCTCAAACGTGTTCGCAGCCTAGTGAGCGATCCCGCCAGGTAGTTGCCAGCTGTACAGGACCAATCATTTGCAGACGGGCATTTCTCACCCAACTGTTGCACATATACCAGTGGTTTGTATGTTTACGGCTGTGGGGTAAGGAGTACAGTGACAGCTTACTCACTAGGATCTGAACCTACCTGCTCTCATTCCTAATGATCATAAATGTCATAGATCAGCGTTGTCAACTTACAAAGTATAGCGCAGGGGTCTCCAAGCCTTCTAAACGATGGGCAAGTTTCCTTTAGGGGGGTCAGAGTGTGGCCAGTGAGAGTAGAAAATGTCCTGGCATAGTTGGTGTCACTGAGAGAAATAGTGACTCGTTGGTGTCAGAGAGAAGAAGAGTTCCAAATTGTTGGTGTTTGTAGGAGGAATACTGCCCCCAGGGTTGCATCCGACCCTCAGGCCACAGTTTGGACACCACTTGCATAGGCGGTCTCTACTGCAGCCCCTGATATAGCCAAAGAACCACATATAGCTTTAATCGCTTTCCCACCATCCTATAGTAGAACTACTGCTACAGGGTGGCAGGGCTGCGCAAAATCACACACGTGTGATTTGTATTTCCAGGTAGGGTGTGGCCCTGCATGCGCTACCATTGGTGGCCAGGGATGTCAATCACCGTATCCCAGCCAGAGATTCCCCACCAACGAGCGTTGGGCAAAGCTGACTGGGGAGAGACCTATGTGTACACAACACAGGTCTCTTTCCTACCAACAAGGACATGCTGCTGTGTATTTCTCTGCACAGCAGAGAAATACACAGCAGCATGTCTCCCTAGTAAAACACACACAGCAAATCATGTAAAACGGCACATTGTTAACCCTTTAATTGCCCTAGATGTTAACCCTTTCCTGCCAAGTGTCATTAGTACAGTGTCAGTGCTTTTTATTAGCACTGATGACTGTATTAGTGTAATTGTGATGTCAGTGGCAGTTCTCCCCCAGTGTCAGAATGCCTGCCGCAGTCCCACTATAAGTTGCTAATCGCTGCCATTACTAGTATAAAAAAATAACCTCCGGTGTATATATACCACCATTTGTAGATGCTATAACTTTCACGTGAACCAATTTACACATATTGGGATTTTTTTTTTTTTTTTAGCAAAGACATGTAGTAGAATACATTTTGGCCTAAATTTATGAAGAAATTTGATTTTTTTTTTTTTGTATTTTTTGTTTTTGCTTATGTTCTATAGCAAAAGGTCGAAAATATTGTTTTGGTGTTTTTTTTTGTTTTTCAAAATTGTCGGTCTTTTTTTGTTTATAGCGCAAATAAAAACAACTCCCAGGTGATCAAATACCACTGAAAGAAAGCTCTGTTTGTGGGGGGGAAAAAAGGACGTACAATTCATTTATGTACCTCGTTGCATGACTGTGCAATTGTCAGTTAAAGTAACGCAGTGCAAAAATGGCCTGATCAAGAAGAGGGGTAAATCCTCTGGAGGGCAAGTGGTTAAAGGAAATCTATGATCACAGTATGCACTTCCATTATATAACATCAGCATTGTAATAACAAAGCAAACTATAGTTATATTTGACATTCCAATATAATTTTACATGAAAACCCAGAGCAGCGATCTGGCTGGTTTCTTGGACAAAGCAGGGAGAAAAAACAGCCAGATCTATTAGTAAGGCCTGGTTCACACTAGTGCAGGCCGTGTGGCTTGTGTTTGCTTGGGTATGGCAGTCTCTTTATTTCAATGGACTGCTGCACCTTTTTGAAAACGCGGCCACGGGAAAACCACGTTAGTTTTTGACCATGCAATTTCCCTGTGGTTCCAGCACCCACAATCGTGCTGTGGGTTGAGATGCGTGGTAGTGCCATTAAGAATGAGTGGTAGATCACCGTGTCTCGGAAGGGGAGCGTGACTCGGCTGCAAGTGCGACAACAAATGTGATTCCCTCAACCAGCCCTTATGGTGTGAACCAAGACTGCACACCGCACATTGTACACTTGTTAGGCACACAGTTAACCCTTTGATTGCCCCTAGATGTTAACCCCTTCCCAGCCAGTGTCCTTAGTACAGTGACACTGTACAGTATTAGCACTAATCGCTGTATTAGTATTAGTTACTATTGATATCCATATACACTTATTGTGTTTTTATTTTATTTTTTTTTTTTACCAAAGACATAGCTTAACAATTTCGGCCTAAACATATAAATAAATGTTTTTGTTTTTTTTTAATTGGATATTTTTATAACAAAGTGGGAAATATTTTTTTTTCAAAATGTTAGTCTTCATTTTATATAATAAAAAAACCCAGTGGTGATTTAGATACCACCCAAAGAAAGCTTTTTTTGTGTGAAAAAAAGAAATTTAATTTGGGTACAGCGTTGCCTGACCGCTCAATTGCCAGTTAAAGTAGCACAGTGCTGAATAGGAAAAAAAGGCTTGATCATGAAGGGAGTAAAACCTTCCGATGGTCAAGTGGTTAATAGGAGTAGGCTAGAAATAATTGAAATGCAATGTGGAAATTAATATATTAATTTACACGGTGACCATAGATGTATGCAATCCTTCGGGAAGACTGCCTGTGAACCAAACTACAAGAGATGGTCAAATACTGCGGATAT
The DNA here is from genome assembly GCF_062004578.1 of Staurois parvus. Taxonomy (NCBI): domain Eukaryota; kingdom Metazoa; phylum Chordata; class Amphibia; order Anura; family Ranidae; genus Staurois; species Staurois parvus. The sequence goes on from NW_028318930.1 coordinate 770,164, forward strand.
GCTACAGATGTGGTTGAAGCCTGTAGATGTTCTGAAGGTTACATAAAGGGACTGGTGGCATGATACAAGAGACTGCTAGAAGTCCCCAAGTCCCTTTACTAATCAGTGGTGACACTACTTACTGTTGGGGGTCTGAGGACCATCCATAATGTTAAAGCAGAACTCCAGGTACAGACCTATTTTCAGATTCCAAATTGTGAATAGAAGTTAGCTCTAGACGTGTGTGTAAACTGCAGCACCATTCTATTTACTTTAAAACCCTATATGCTGGCGATTACAGCTGTTGCTGTCCTTCCAGTTCTTCGGTTCTCCTACAAGTAAGCGATCTTGTCATTTAATTGCCCCAAATTCCCTGCAATTACATTTTGGGAATGAACAAGGGACAGCATGGAGATGGATTAGAACACCTGTGAATTTATTGCTGTCTGTGTCCCCGATAGGGAGATTCATCCTCTCTATTTGTACTGTTTACCATAATTATTGAAAGTGAAAACCCTAAGTTTTGGGTTGTCCCCAGAAAAGTAATAGAGAGGAAATCTTCCAATGGGGGCACTAGTTCTAGTGACCTGGGGGTCCCCAAGAAATTCTTTTAATTTGGAGGGATTTCCTTTCGCTTCCTGTTTGGCTATGGGACAGGAAGTGAATGGAAATCTCTGCAATGGAATACAGATGGCAATAAAAAAAAAAAAAAAATCAGACGGGTCATAATACTTCCTTGCTCTATCCAAAATGTAAAAAAAAAAGATTTGCCTATAGTTCTACTTTAATGAATTCCCAGTGTCTTCCTATTCTGGAGCCATTGTGCACGGCAATCAGTCAGCTTCTATCTTCAACTTGTTCAGTTGAGCTTTGAATATGAAAGATAGAAGCTCCAGTTTTGATACATTCTTAAGGCCACTTTCACACGGGCATTCCGTTTTTTTTGTGTTTTTTTTTTTTTTCCATCAGTTCAGTCACTTTTTTTCCAAGAAAAAAACAGATCAGTTCCCGTCAGTTTGTTCATGTCTGTTCCCGTCAGTATTTTGTCAATTCACATCGGTTTTTTTTTTATATCCGAAAGAAAAATTAGTGTTTTCTTCTCTTCAGAAAAACTGATGTTAACGGATACGGACATTAATGGATGTAAACAAATGATCATCTGTTTACATCCGCTAGTACACAGAAATACATGGGTGTTTGTTTTTCATCCGTAAACGGACAGATAAGAAAACGTACACACAACGACCGTGCGACAGGGGCCTTAGGCATTCAGTGAATGGAGGGGGAGAACAGGTGGGGTGGTAAACTTCCCTGTGTGAGAGGCACAGCTCGGCAGTGCCAAAAGTGCAGCCGTAACTGTAGTCTCTAGCACATCGGCTTTTTAGCAGTTGCAAGTAAATAGAAGGGTCCTAACCAGTTTACACACTTACCCAGAGGTAACTTCCTATTACTACTAGGAGTTTGTATAAAATGTCTGTGCCTGGAGTTCTGTTGTAAGTATAGAGTTTCTGTGTACATGCTACAATTGTGATTGGAGACTGTAGACGTGCTGCAGGACACAGAGACCAGAAAATTATTACAGGAGACTGCTAGAGTCCCTTTACAAATCAGTGCTAATACTTCTTTCTGCTGGGATCCCAGGGCTGCACAACAAAGAGCTGCATGTTGGCCACCAGAGTTATAGATGACCTAATCTGGTTGATGCACCACATTGCAAACTGTACCTGAAAGAGGCAACATCTATTTTCATAAACCGTACCCTTCATATAGGCAAAATATTTGTCATTAAAGGATAAGTTCACCTTTTGCAACATGCTCCACTAGTATTCAGGGCGTAACATGTTACAGAAGCACTGGGCACCGCTTTAATTTCTGAACAATAACCTTATACACTGGCAGAAAATTCATTTGATCGAGAAGTTTTCCTTTCTGCTCCTTCAACTTTTCCTGACACTGCATTTTGAAAATGAACATCGATTTGACCCCACTAACAATTAGAAAATCAAACGAAAATTCTCAAACTAAAATCTATACATGCATGGCCGGCTTTAGAGTGCGACAGGCCACTGGTTGTTGCTTTGGACACAGCTGATTGCGGTAAAGGGCCAATTACAGCAGCCCTTTACCATGTGATCAGCTGTGTCCAATCACAGCTGATCATATGTACACAGACTTGCTGATTATGTGTGAGGAAATGACAGCTGATACCTGGCAAGGCTGTCAGTACTTTGTTTACACACTGATCGGGTCCAAAGGTCCTGTGAGGTCCCTCGCCGGTGGTGGCATCTTCTCCCCAGCTGCTCCTTCTGTTTTCTACTATTCAGCCATCTTGATTGGCCGGTATGGGATACCAGCACACTGGTGCGGTGCGGAAAATGTAAAAACATGCACTTGTACAGCTTCATATACATTCTGGGGAGGATTGTGAACAGGCAGGTATGTTTTATTGCAAATATGGTATTGCATGTCTCTTCTGCAATAAAGAGCCTGCCTGTTTGTAGTTGTTATCTTTTTCGTACAGCTCTGCCTTAAGCAGGAGGAGAGTGACATTGGATCTCTCCACTCCTCATGCCCATATCAGCCTCTGCTGGCTGCTGTCTAGTGCTGTTTACCAACCAAACAGCACTGTTTACACAGACCAGTACACCACAACCCTCTTCCACCATTTATTCAATTTTGTTTTTGTGTATCCCTAGGGATGTGTACCCCAGGTTGTGAACTGCTGGTCTACAAGCACCATGTTTTATGTGGACATATTGGACTGCTGCTCTTTTTGCAACAGTCATATTTTTTTTAAAAATGGCTTTTTTTTTTTTTTCAAATATATCCATATAATCTATTACACAATGTCATGAATGTGGCCAAAAACATGTGAACTGCTGAGGAAGGAACGCAATGGAAAGGCAGCCTGTTGGTCACCCATGTAAAGTCTGGTGCTTTGTGCAAACCCTTCAATATTAAATACATTTTAGTATTGGAGATAACCTTATCTTCAGTATCTTGTAGTTAATATTATCGGTTCTCTGTTTATTAATGATGTAAGCGGTGTTTTACTGTATCTCTAGGAAAAAGCTTTGTTATACCATTAATTTGTGTTCTCATTCTAAAGCTATACCTCCCTTTCCGTCTTATAAAGTGAAAAGAATCTTACTAAAAGGCACACAAGTCAAGAGATAAAAACTTGAAAGCGATACTAGGATGGATACGGCCAGGATGTCGTGCAGAATAAATCTGACCTCACCGAAGAAGAGGCCACAATCTTAAAGGCGTGTCGTAGTTATAGACTTTGGTACAGACGCATCCTTCCCTGACTCCCCTGAGGAGTATTTATTTTCAGAGCCCGTTTTCTGTGATCCAGTTGTTTCACCCAGAGAAGGAAGTTACCCTGTAAGCAGGCAGCCTCTTCTGCTCATCCCTTAAAGGGACCTCTGGCTACCTGGATCCGATTAATTTGTTACCTGGGCATCTGCTGTTTACCATCCCTGAGGGAGAATTACCTTAAACCCTGACCAGACCTATATGTGATGTGGACACCCCTGGATGTGATACTTGATGCGTATAACCAATACGCATCTGGTGAGTGCGTATTTCTGCCATTTCTCACAGAGCACCACCATCGAGTTTTTACCAGTCACCTGGCACTTTATAGTATCACAGACTCTTATCTTCACTGAACTTTATTAGTAGTTTTATTTATTTCATTTGTAAGGCTTTATTTGGTTACCTTGAGTGCTTAGCTGCTGACTGGATAGCTCTCACTTTTTTATATTATTAAAAACTTGAAAGCGTTTGACACAACGTACAAGATTGTTAATAGATGGTTTAAATTCTTGCTACAGCTGTACAATTATGAGTGTTATCTCTTAAATTCATTAACAACTCTACCCCAACAAAAAAATCAGTAGTTAGAGGCTTAGATCAATGTGTGGGTTTTTTTTTTCCCTGCAATGTTGATTTGCTTTATCACCAGGCTGACTTGATTTTTGGCTATTTGTTTATCATACAAATCCTGAAAGTAGAGTAACTAGGGTCTTTCCATGTCACCAGTCTGCTCACTGTCTCAAAGGCCAAATAAATGAGTTACCAATTAACTGAGTACAATGTGTGCAGACTTTTGGATATTATCTCCAACCTATACAGTATGGAAATTTTAGACCCCTATCACACGGGCCATGGCTATTTCAATCCACAGGGGATTCGTGAACAGTCAACTTTGTGACATCCGTGTCCGTTCAGTGCCCACACATTAATGGATAAGTTCACCTCTGGAACATGTTACATGTTTCCTTAGATTGTAAGCTCCAAGGAGCAGGGCCCTCCTAACCCTCTTGTATTGAACTGTATCATTGCTGTACTGTCTCCCATTATATTGTAAAGCGCTGAGCATACTGTTGGCGCTATATAAATCCTGTATAATAATGTTCCGCCCGTTTTTTTTCCCATAGCTGCAGCCCTCATTTACTAAGCTCTGAAGCAACTGCTCTTGCAGAGTGCAACTGCTCTTTGCAAAGTGCCCATTCTGTTTGCCTTTAGTAAATCAACCCCTTAGTGTACTGACCAGTGCATCTTTACTGGATGGTGAATGTAGCATGCCTAACCCAAACTGATCATATTGATCTATCAGCCGTAATAGTTTACCGTATTCCACAAATTCTACAGATTGCTTTAAAATGTATCTTTTACCCTTGTTTCTAGTTTTGGATGGAGTGGTTAGGGGTTAGAACCTCATCAGGTTTTATTGCTATCCAGGGTTTAGTGAGAGAGATCTACTCCCATTTTCTTTTGTGTGTTCAACCTTTTCCCATACAGCAAATGAGGGGAACATCTGCAAGAAGAAAACAAACCACAATAAAAAATTGACAGAGCTTCTAGCATTCTCCCAAAACAAAACCCTTCCATCTTTTACAGCCAAGGAAGCTACCATCTTAGCCTCTGCAATGTCCATGGTGCTGCACATGTCGTCATGTAGGATACCACCCATTTGATGGCTTGACAGTTCTGTTGAGAGTACAAGCAACTGGAATGGTTATCATTCATAGTATGCCTTGAATATAACGCTTTTGGTAAACCATTAAATTGATGGGTTTAGTGCTACTTTACCTTTTACGTGAAAGTCATAATATGTTGAAATAGTTGCAATTTCTAACCGATTGCTCTACTGTGCTCCAGCAATTCGAGAGGTACATTGCCAGCTCATCCCTTTATGTACTAACAGATATGAGTAATACTTTTTGCCTACCTGCATTTATAAACCAATACAACATTTCTTCTGATCTTCCCACTGCTATTGTGATACATAGCTGCATAACATTAGGAGGCTGATAAAACTTTTCAGAGCATGCCATTCTGCAGATTCTGTGCCACTACTCTTCTTTCAGTATAGTGGTTTTTATTTTCGGGGGGTGGGGGGTGGCTTTTGGTCTTCACAGCTACCTTTTACTTGCCCTGCAAGGAAACTTGCAACTAGAGAAATATGAGGATGGCATTGATGACTTTATGCAAATGCTAGATGCCTGGCTATCTTTGGTTTTATTGCTTTCTTGATCAATAAGGACTTGTTTACACTGCCTTTGCATTCTAAAGAGCAATCTGAGTTTTTGATTTGAGAGGCGGTGAGAATGCATTGGGGTTTATTTACTTAAGCTGGAGAGTGCAAAATTGGCTTCGCTTCTGCTTAGAAACCAATCCGCTTCTAACCTCAGCCTGTTCAATCAAGCTTTGGCAATAAAATCTGGAAGCTGGTTGGTTCCATACAGAGCTGCACCAGTTTGTGCATGCTACAGCTTTAGTAAATAAACCCCATTGCGTCAACCTAATGATCGACTCCTCTCAAACTGGACTGCTATTAAAATTTTATTCGCCCAGCACCTGCAGCCAATTGGCTGTGTCGCAGATCAGTGTATTGTCAGAATACAGTAGCGCAACAGGGAGGGTCTCCCCACTGGCTGATCAAAAGAAAACTGAGACTATGGCCATCTTTACTCTCATAGTAAGTAAGAGGAAGGATGATGGTTCTGGAATTGAACCCACAAGTCAGAAGTCCACATTTCTATCCTGACATTCCTTTCCTGCCATGTACTTATTACTCTGATGAGATATACCAGGCAGTAACACTGCTAGCCTGAGGAGTTCTCAGCTGAACAATAGCTAATTGGTATAAGGGAAGATTTCATAGGACTGATACAACGGAAAGGGCACATCATTTTTTTTCAATAGAATGTGTTAACATTAAGGTCACCCAGAATTAAGAGGGCAGTGTGACAGGCTTGTGCCTTTACCAGCCTTTCCTAAATGAAACCTGTAATGTAGTAAATATGGGAGTTGCCAGTGCTGACTGCCGTCAGAAAATGAAATAAGCATGCAGTAAGAAAAAAGTCAGAGAAAAGCTAGGACATCACATTTGCACACTTGTTCCAGGTCAGTGACTCTTACATCTCAGGTCATCATTGTCCTCTTTTGTCTATGGGTACTACTATGAAGAACAAAGTGTATGTCAGGGCAAAATTAAACATGCATACATTGAATTTTTTTCCCACCAAAACAATGATGCAGCTTTGATTCCCAAGAACCTTGCCCACACATTACGGAAATGGGAAACGACTCTTGGGAACATGGTTTGGAAGATGCAGTTCTGAGGGCGTGTTTTCAGTGGGAACTGAGCTTTCAACAGCTGCCCTTGCAATGGTTTTACAAGCCTACTGATTGTCACAGGGAGTAGTAATAGATGTTTTTCACAAATTAAAGGAAAAATAATGCTTGAACATGTTCTAAAGTTGTGGAGGGCTGTTTGGGAATACTGTAAATATAGTTAATGCCTAGACATGCACTTTAGGAAAATGCTCTACTAATAATTTGTGACCCCATAGGATTATTTTACATACTGTACATTATACTATTTAAAGTCTTATTTAACCACTTGAGTACTCGGGCCTTTATCTCCCTAAATCCCCTAGAGTCCTAGAGTTTCTTCTCCCCCCCCCCCCCCCCCCATTTGTGCAACTTTCCCCCCCCCCCCTTGTTATTTTTTTTGGGGAATAGTAAAAAAAATTTGGAAAATATTTTTTACTATCTCAAAATGTATGTAATATGCCCGTATATCTCTGTATATATTTACGTGGGGGAGGGGGTATGGTGTGCCTGAATTTTTCAGCATAGCATTAAGATTAATGATTTTAAAAGAGTTTAGAGGCAGAAAAAAACCTCACTGCCAGCGTGTCCTGGACCAGAAGGCAGAAAAACCATTGAATGCATGTAAACGCACATTAACTCCAGGAGCGTTGTTGAGGGCAAAAATTAGCATGAATGACTGACTTTTTCACAGGTTTGCAAGCATTAAAAATTCAAATGACACTTTGCTTACTTATATGAGGAAATATTTATTATATAATTTCGGAGACTATCAACTTTTTAAAAATTTTTCCTCCTTCATAGGGGGTCTGGATCTGGTCATTGGTGACCAGATCAAAATTTCTGATGCAGCTGTTCAACAAGTCACTTGTGAATTAAATTGTGATTTATTGCTGGCTGCAATCGGCCAAAAACAGATCACTATAGCAGTGGTATATTGCGGCACGGAGATGCTAGACAGAGCTGCAACAGCTCAATCCAAGACTCCGTACCAGTAGTCTCCAAACTGCGGCCTGGGGGCCTGATGCAGCTCTTTTGCTTGCCTTTATCTGGCCCCTGGGGCACTATTTCTCCTCGCCTATACAAGGCACTATTGCTTCTATGGACACCAACGATGGGGCACTATTTCTCCCACGGACACCAACGATGGGGCACAGTTTACTTCTATTTATGCCAGAGCATTTTCTACTCCTACTGGCCACAGTTCGGCCCTCTCAGTCTGCAGGACAGTAAGCAGCTGGCCCTTTATTTTAAAAGTTTGGAGATCCCTGCTTTGTACCCTGAAAAAGTGCTGTGACATCACTCTTGACATTACATCCCTTCTAATGTAAATATAATGCATTGTGTTTACTGCAGTTGCTTCAGACACTCCTATGGAGTGCTGTACAGCAAGATCTGAAGCCCAGGAGTGAAAATTGAAAATGATCAGCCTGTCGTTCCAGTGCTATTGTGCCAATGGGTGCATACAGAGGCCACGAAGTCCATGCACCGTTTAAACCAACTCTGAGACAGCCTCCATTCTTTTACTGCTGTAAAATGTCAGGGACTCAAGGACCCATACTTGTATCCCATGCTTGTTGTCCTTATTGCCTACAAAAAAGTAGTTTAGTAGGAATTACCGCTCCTGTTGAAGTCAACAGTGTTTTCCACTAACCATGGTCTGTGGCTTCTCTGAATTCTGTCTTCATGTCGTTCTGGCAGTAAGAAAGCCAATCCAAGAAAAAATGAAAACTGCTCAATCTGCCAAGCACATAGTTAATTTTCCATCAGCAATTTCTGTTGGCTGACGGTGCCGCCTTCCTAAAGACCCATGCACATGGAACAATGGGACCTGACACCGCATGTTTTTAGGGTAGCATTGTTTAATTCAAGGGTAACACCTCCTGCAGAATGTAGATACTAAGGTTTAGGTCTTAAGCTGGCCGTAGACAATGCGATTGTTTTGTTGTTTTTTTTTTTTTGTTTTTTTTTTGTAACCACATTTTCCTGTAACCAAAGTGCTTGGTCCCCCCATCAACACAGTCAGTGTTAATGGGGGGGTCCCTCCCACAAAACTATTGTGTTCTCCTGGCTGAGGTAGGGAGCCCTCCCTTCCGGAAGCACACAGCGATTATTGCTGGCGGCTTTAGCTGCTGGCATTAATCGCATGAAATATCTGACAGGCTGGTTGTACCCAAGTTTTACAACAATCGAATTGGGTACAAACAGCCTGCCCATAGATGGCTTGAATTTCGTCCAGTCCGTGCTGAGCTGGCTGAGATTCAAACTATCTATGGCTGGCTTTAGGGTGAAGTAGGAAATCTCTTTAAAGTTGTGCAAATTGCTAACCACTAAACATGCATATATTTCTAAAAAGGAAGGCAGGAAGAGACTGTTTGGCAAGCAACCCTCACATGCCCTTCTACTGTACAGTACTGTGCAAAGGTTTTAGGCAGGTGTGAAGAAATGCTGTACATTAATAAAAATTTTCACAGTTCTATTTCTGAAAGGATTCTTAAAGTGTTACTAAACCCACCCACAACAGTACAGTCTGTATATGCAGTAAAGCATGCTTGTTCTACTCCCTGTGGAACCTAAGGGGTTAATCCTCTACACTGTGTAAAAAGGATGTTTGATCCTATCTTCTCTGATCCTCCCCTTCTTCCAGTATCCTGACAGAACAGAGGTTCAGGGGCAAGGTGTGAGTGTGTTTCTGCTGCATCATCAATGGATAAAAGCAATTACAACGATGGCCACCGGACCATCACGTGGACGCTCCTCTTTCGCATTTCGTGTGCACGCACGTTCTCAAAGGGATCTATTTTGAGAGCGCGCATGCGCACGAAACGCGTCAGTGAGGAGCCTTTGTGCTGATGTCACGCCGCCGCGGCCATCTTTTGTAAGTGCTTTTTATCCATTGATGATTTTATGCTCTATGTGGTTGCTATTTTTTTTTTTAATAAAACATACTGCACTATATGATACGGTCTCCGGGCTTGGTCTATGAGCTTACCCTCTACTTTTGATCATTTGGTGTATTGCTGGCTTCTGGAGAGATCCCACCTTCAACCGGGTCACCGGCAGGAGTAAGTAGGAACACCCCTTAGTGTCATTCCGCTCTGGGCTTGCTTGCTACTTACTTCTGGTGAGTGCATTATGGTGGAGGCGCAGTGTGGAAATCATTACATTTTGTTGATTTGATCACATCACTATTTTTGGGACTATTATGATGTTTAGAGGACTTATATATTTTCATTTATTATATCGTCCATTTTGTTCCTTCACTGGAGTATTCACTATTCTCTTTTTTTTTTTTTTTTTTTTTTTTTTGTTTCTTTTCTTTTACTATCACATTGGACATCATTGATTATAACACCTTTTTTATTAGCGCTGCACATTGATGTTATAGTGTTTTTGTTTTGGTGGAGACAGAGGGTTTGCCACGTTGTGCTAGCTGCTTTACTTTTTCCTTTTTATGTCTTGCGCTCACCATTTATTCTTTGATTACAGATTTTTGAAAGCATTCTTTCTTTACAGCATTTATTTTTTTCACAGCTAACAGCACAAGCTGTGGAATTAAAAGCCACCTATTAAATCACAGATGGCCTATTTTTCCACATTGCTATTATTCTATATATATATTTTTTTTTTTTTTCTTTTTTAAGATTTTCTGAAATTATTTTAGGCTTTGTAGCCATTTATAATTTAAGTAGTGTTCAGCAAGCTTTACTTTTAAGGGTTGAAACCAAATTCAAAAAATCAGGAAGTGCTTAATCTACTTTAGCAAGAGCTAACCCTGTTTCCTCATTTGTTGAGTACCACAATATAGTGCTGCAAGTTCCACAGCACAATCCAGTCATCAAATGAGTCTAGGGGATTTCGGACAACCATTGTTTTCAAAGCAATGTGGCCTTCCTGAGCAGCACACTGGCCTTTCCTTCACTTTAATGTCCACCCTCCCCATCAGAACACAGACCTTTCCTTTTTGCTTTAAAGCGTATTCCCACTTTTGTAGTCAAATTTGAGAAAACCCTGCTAGAAGTTTTGTTCTCTTTCATACAACATACCAAAAAGAGAATATAATTAATTTTTTGTTTCTATGGAGAAGATATTATGGTTGATAGTAAGAACCTCTGGACAGTCTCACTATTCCTCCTTAACATACAATGTGGTAGGGATTGTTCAAAATTCTTAACCCTTTGTTAGGATAGAAAGTGTTCAGATCTGTTTTACAGCTGATAATGAACTGCCAACACAGTAGAGACAGGGTGATTTATGATAAATATTATTCCACAGCCCTTCCTAAACATTACAATGCAGGGAGAGCATGTACAGATTTTTAAGCAAGTAAAAAGGTAGCCAACATTTTTCTAACCATTGGATTTTACTCCTGCATAGCAATAAGTCAGAATGTAGGGGATGCTAACTGGGAGTTTTTCATCTGGGCTTCTAGGGAACCCAAATGTGCTTCCAGCATGGCAGTGAAATGAATAAGCATTTTACAAAGCTACACAGTTTTTAATATCTACTAGGGCCCTCTGACTCCATAGACTATTTTCTGGGAAAGGTGAACTTTAGTACACATGTAGAATACTCGTGCAACTGTTGAAGTTCGAGAAAAGTGATCTGCATGTTGTAACTGAAAGCATCAGGCTCTATTCATGCTGAGTATTTTTCAAGCTTTTTTTTTTTTTTTTTTTTTTTTTTGCAGATTTGCAAATGTTATAGGCATTTTTTCAGGCGTTTTTTCATTTAGGTGTTTTTGCTGTGGCCAATAGAAATAGAAACAGCTGCTGTCTGAACTCAAAAAACTCTTGAATAAACTCCTCATTCCCACTGTTCAAGCATTTTCCATTCAGGTCTATGGAAACAAAACGCTCAGATCTGCCAGAAAAGTAGCGCAAGTACTTTTTTGAGCGACCAGTGTTTTGCTACAGGCGACAGAAAGCTCAAGTGTGAACAGGGGCCATTTGGACTAATGGGATTTTACTTGTTGAGCGTTTGAGCTTCCAGCTGAAAAACGCTGAAGTGTGAATGGGGTCTTAGTCTTTGGACCAAAATAACAGTTTGTCTACAAGAGACAGTTCAACAATTCAAGCACCTAAGCATTAACTTTAGTTTCTCATTGGAGAAGCAAGAGCAAGCATGTAACATTTTTGTGTATACACTATCTGTGCCAAGCCACACAGGGTATTTTACATGTGATCATGTGAAGGGAAGAGGAAAACCTGAACTGGTATTTAGTATTGTTTACTCAATTTCTAAAGGTGTTTTTTTTTAAAGTTTATTTTCAAGGTTTCTTTTTTTCATTTTGATGAGAGTGTTATCAAAACTACTTCTTTGTAACCTAAAATTTTGGTATTGTTTTTAAATGTTCATGTATCGAAGCGCCTTTAAAATGGTAGTAAAATCAATATTTTAACTTGTACCAATAGGGACACTTATAATAAGGCTGTCCTGTAGGTACAGTGTATACCTCCTAAATGGAGGTCTTACGGCAAGGGATAACTGCTTTTTGTCTAGGGCAAAGGGCCCCAAACTTTCTAAACAAAGGGCCAGTTTACTTTCCTTCAGATTTTAGAAGGGGGCTGGACTAAGGCGAGTGGGAGTAGAAAAAAAAAAGGCCTGTGGTCCGTAACCAGAGGAATAGTGCCCCATTGTTTGTGCTGGAGTTCGAACATTTATATCCATGGATTAAATGTGACCCAATCAGTGGGAGGAATAGTGCTCCATCATCCGTATCAGTGGGAGGAATAGTGCTCCATCATCCGTATCAGTGGGAGGAATAGTGCTCCATCATCCGTATCAGTGGGAGGAATAGTGCTCCATCATCCGTATCAGTGGGAGGAATAGTGCTCCATCATCCGTATCAGTGGGAGGAATAGTGCCCCATCATCCGTATCAGTGGGAGGAATAGTGCCCCATCATCCGTATCAGTGGGAGGAATAGTGCCCCATCATCCGTATCAGTGGGAGGAATAGTGCCCCATCATCCGTATCAGTGGGAGGAATAGTGCCCCATCATCCGTATCAGTGGGAGGAATAGTGCCCCATCATCCGTATCAGTGGGAGGAATAGTGCCCCATCATCCGTATCAGTGGGAGGAATAGTGCCCCATCATCCGTATCAGTGGGAGGAATAGTGCCCCATCATCCGTATCAGTGGGAGGAATAGTGCCCCATCATCCGTATCAGTGGGAGGAATACAGCTCCATCGTTTGTGTCAGTGGGAGGAATAATGCCTTGTATCAATGTGAGGGATAGTGCTCCAAGGGCTCGATAAAGGCAATTAGAGGGCTGCATCTGGCCTGCTGGTCACAGTTTGGAGACCACTGGTGCAGGGGAAGAGAGAAACGCTTTTACTTACCCGAGACTCCACCCACCCAGCAGACGGCACTCCCTAATGTTCCAACAGTGGACTGTCCCTTGACATCATGTCCAATGCAGGGCAATGGACCCTGAATTGGTCTTGATGAGGTCAGGACCTTGGACTGCTGGAGCATGGGGGAGAAGACACAGAAGAGACCAGTCTAGCGGTGTGGAGAATTGGGTGAATAGTTGTGGGTGTGGTGGGTTTTTTTTTTTTTTTTCTTGGGGGGGGGGGGGTTGTCGTCCTCTAGAACTAAAGCCATTCACCCCTACAGCAAGGGATAATTTTAAAGTTTACCCAAGTTGGGCTCTGGAAACCGTTCCTGGAGAACAGATTTAACAACAGTTGGGATAAAATACTCAACACTAAGGCTAGCCATACACATGGCAATGTAAAGCACTTTAAACCAGCTTTTGATTGCTAGTGCAATTGAAAGAATGAAGGCACCTTGTTAATGAAATAAATCCTCTCCTAGATTGTAAGCTCCAAGGAGCAGGACCCTCCTCTCCCTCTTGTATTGAACTGTATCGTTGCTGTATTGTCTCCCATTATATTGTAAAGCGCGGAGCAAACTGTTGGCACTATAAAAATCCTGTATAATAATTTAATAATTGCTAACTTACCATATAATAGAATAGAACTAAACTGAATATAATTAAGCAATCTGAAAATAAACCACAACCAAATGAATATTTTTTCATTATTTTCAATCTAATCATTTTTTCTATTGGAGGACAAAAATTCAAAATTGAGCGATCTGATTTCCATGTGAAAGGCTAGCTTTGGGTAGTGCAGTCTTTAGTCAGTTGGTAAGTTAACTCCTCCCCTTGTATTGTGAGAAGAAGCAGTGAAGAACAATCATTGTGTAGCATGCATAGCAAGACTTGGGGTTCATGTACACGGGACGTTTGTACAACACTTCTGAATGATGGAAACTGACTGCTGGAAAAAGTAGGTTAAAAAACATACCGTGGTGTTTGTTTATGAGCGTTTGCACTTAGAAGTGTTTTTTAAAGATAACCTCAGGAGACCTTCCAAAATGCCCAGAATGCACTGAAAAACCGTAAAAAAAAACCTAGAAAAGCTACAATTTCTAGGGAAATTGTGTGAAGTGTTCTTGCCTCCACCAGTAGTCTACAACTGGAGTGGGCAGAGTAACTGGGTGGAGTGGCTTGAGTAACTGTTGTGTGGTTGGAGTGGCTGGAGTAACTGTGAAAAGGTTGGACTGGGCAGGGTAACTTTATGGAGTGGGCAGAGTAACTGGGTGGAGTGGCTTGAGTAACTGTTGTGTGGTTGGAGTGGCTGGAGTAACTGTGAAAAGGTTGGACTGGGCAGGGTAACTTTATGGAGTGGGCAGAGTAACTGTGTGGAGTGGCTTGAGTAACTGTTGTGTGGTTGGAGTGGCTGGAGTAACTGTGAAAAGGTTGGACTGGGCAGGGTAACTTTATGGAGTGGGCAGAGTAACTGTGTGGAGTGTTTGGAGTGAGTAAAGATGGTAAACATTACACTAACCAATTGATCAAATTTAAAAAGTGCACATGGCAAGCTTGATAGAGTGAGAAATGCATTTCAACTTTTATTTTTCAGCTCACACTCTAGCTTTTGTCACTCTGCTGCCTGCTCGCACACCTGGGTTCCTATGGCAACTCACTCTTATATTGTGAGACTCACAAGACCCAGACCTACATGTTGATGCATAGTATGTCTCTGAAATATTAAAAATGAAGGCACAGTCGCAGTTTAGAAATTGCCCTTCAAATTTGAGGTGTCTAGAGTGGAGTTTCAATGAATGTCAATGGGTGGCGTGAGTTGCAAACAAATGGTCATGTTGTGAAAACTATCAGGACTATGGCTTAGCCGTGGACATTTTTAGTGGCAGGGATAGCTGAACGTCTTGATATAAGATTTGTGTAGGTAGGCTTGAAAATGAGGGAGTGATGGCAGTTTAGAAATCATATCCTGATTTTTCAGCTCCCACTCTAGTTTTGAACATTCCGACATTCATTCCTATGGGACCAATTTCACCACAAAAATGCTGATATTTCGTGAACCATTCGGCAAAACGTTCCACAAAGTACTGGCACACCAATCGGGAACAATCCGCACGTTTCGGTATATTACTGTCTATGTAGTATAAAAACTGTGGGAGGAGTTAGGGTGGAAAAATTTGTCTATAATAAGAATATATATGTGAGATAACAGTAAGTTAACTATTTCAGACACTGTGAGAGAAATAGAGCAGAAGCAGAGAGAGCAGTATGTGTTGAGATTACCTGTCTTTTCTGGTTTTATTATTCACTATGGATCCCATCATAAGCATAATGCGGCACGTTTTACCTTTTTTTTTTTTTTTTTTTTTTTTTTTTTTTTTCCCCTTCACGCAAAACCTGGAACTGACTGCGCTGGTGTTCTGGGTCCATTTGAATACATGGAAAGCACTTTGCATGCATTTCTGATGATGATAAAAGGCTCTGGACAGCATCTGGATATGGAAGAGTTAAAAAAAACGCTTGTAAACGCAAATGCTTATAAACACTGTTCGCCACATTTACAAGCGTTTGAAACGCTGATAAAATCTACTCCTGAACACAAGTTTGGTGCGTTTAAAAAAAAAAAAAAAAAGACTAAACTCAACTGCCTGTAAACGACATTGTGGACATGGACACATAGGAAAACATTAAGGAAAGTTCAGGAGCTGTTAAAAAAAAAAAAACGCAGAAAAGCTCCTGAATGTGAGTTTGTCAGCTGCAGTGTACATGAACCCTTAGAACCTGCATATGTAATTATCAAATATGACTGCCTGCATGTACACACATAAGACACTAGAGAAGATAGGTATTTTTTTTTTTCCCCTTGCTTTATAAAGCAGCAACCAGTGTTATTTTGCTGAAAAAAATTGCAATTTTTTTAATCTGGCAAAGTTTTTTTTTTTTTTTTTTTTTTTTTTTTTTTTTTTTTTGTTTTAATGTAAGATATATAATTCATGGATAGAAAATTTACTTTTCTTAATGTAGAAAATGTTTATTAGGATTGTAATATCAACAGTACAAAGAGGCACTACAGTGCCTTTGAAAAAGTATTCACACCCCTTGAAATTTTCTATATTTTATGTTACAACCAAAAATGTAAATTTATTTTATTGGGATTTTATGTTGTGGACCAACACAAAGTGGCACATAATTGTGAAGTGGTAGGAAAATAAGAAACGTTTTTCAAATTTTTTTTACAAATATCTGAAAAGTGTGGCGTGCATTCAGCCCCCCTGAGTCAATACTTTGTAGAACCACTTTTTCGTTGCAGTTACAGCTGCAAGTCTTTTTGGGTGTCTACCAGCTTTTCATATCTCGAGTGTGAGCTATCTGGCAAAGAAGAATGGGAAAAAATGTCAAACGCTGTCAGAGTGAATGGAGAGTGTCTGTGAACAGCAATTTTCAAGTCTTGCCACAGATTCTCAATTGGATTTAGGTCTGAACTTTGACTGGGCTATTATACCACATGAATTACTAAACCATTCCATTGTACTTCTGGCTGTATTTTTATGGTCATTATCCTGCTGGAAGGAGAACCTCTGCCCCAGTCTCAAGTCTTTTGCAGACTCTAACAGATTTTCTCCTAAGATTGCCCTGTATTTGGCTCCATTTATCTTCCCATCAACTCTGACCAGTTTCCCTGTCACTGCTGAAGAAAAGCATACCCACAGCATGATGCAGCCACCACCATGTTTCAAGGTGGGGATGGTGTGTTCAGGGAGATGTGCAGTGTTGGTTTTCCACCACATAGTGTTTTTGCTTTTACGCTAAAATGTTCAATTTACCATATTTTCCAGCGTATAAGGCGACTGGGTGTATAAGACGACCCCCTAATTTTCAAGTTAAAACACAGGTTTTGGGCTATACTCGCTGTATAAGACTACCCCCCCCCCCCCTTCCGAGGCAACACCATTTAAAAACCTCAGATTTTTTAATTGAAATGGTTATGACTTACCGGTACTTACAATCCTTCAAAATCCTCATGTTCATAAGTTCATGAATGACATGATACATTTGTAAGACAGTCATCATATGGATCAAATTTCAAATCAGATGGTTACCGCTGGATGTGTGGCAATATGGTAACTTCGGCTACATACAGTATATATACAGCCCGCTGGATGTGCAGTAATGTACATACAGTATACCGCGCTGAGTCAAGCTGGCTCAAAACAAGTGTCCCTATGACAGATTAATCTGTCAGCCCGCTGGATGTGTGGTATATACAGTATACTGAGCCAAGCTGTTTCAAAACGTACCGGTACGTCCCTACGGTAATCGGCCCGCTGAATGTGTGTATGTACAGTAGCTGAGGCTACATACAGTATACACTGGGCCAATCACGGCGAGCGATGTATTCTACTAATCAATACAAAGCCTGCTCGGATTGGCTGAGGTTGTGACATCATCAGCCCACCTCTCTGACTCAGCCAATCCGAGCAGGCTTTGTATTAGTAGAATACATCACTCGCCGTGATTGGCCCAGTGTATACTGTATGTAGCCGCAGGTACTGTACATACACGCATCCAGGGGGCTGATTACAGTAGGGACGTACCGGTACGTTTTTGAAACCGCTTGGCTCAGCACAGTATACTGTATATACCGCACATCCAACGGGCTGGCAGATTAATCTGTCATAGGGTCATCTGTTTTGAGCCAGCTTGGCTCAGCGCGGTATACTGTATGTACAGTATTACCACACATCCAGCCAGCTTGACCCAAACAAACTCAAGGTTCACATATTATACCCCACGTATAAGACGACCCCCAATTTTTGGGGTATATTTTTAAGTATAAAAAGTAGTCTTATACGCCAGAAAATACTGTCGGTCTAATCTGACTAGAGCACATTCTTCCACATGTTTGCTCTGTGCCTCACATGGCTTCTCGCAAATGGGACTTCTTATGGTTTTCTTTCAACAATGGCTTTCTTCTTGCCACTCTTCTATAAAGGCCAGATTTGTGGAGTGCACGACTAATAGTTGTCCTGTGGGCAGATTCTCCCTCCTGAGCTGTGGATCTCTGCAGCTCCTCCATCGTTACCATAGGCCTCTTGGCTGTTTCTCTGATTAATGCTCTCATTGCCCAGCCTGTCAGTTTAGGTGAATGGCCATGTCTTGGTAGGTTTGCAGTTGTGCCATACCCATTTTCAGATGGATTGAACAGTGCTCCATGAGATGTTCAAAGCTTGGGATTTTATTTTTTTTTTTAATAACCTAACCCTGCTTTAAACTTCTCCACTACTTTATCCCTGACCTGTCTGGTGTGTTCCTTGGCCTTCATGATGCTGTTTGTTCACTAATGTTCTCTAACAAACCTCTGAGGGCTTCACAGAACAGATGTATTTATACTAAGATTACATTTCACACAGGTGGACTCTTTACTAATTGGGTGACTTCTGAAGGCAATTGGTTCCACTAGATTTTAGTTAGAAGTATCAGAGTAAAGGGGGCTGAATGCAAATGCATGCCACACTTTTCAGATATTTATGAGTAAAAAATGTTGAAAACCATTTATCATTTTCCTCCACTTCACAATTATGTGCCACTTGGTGTTGCTCTATCACATAAAATCCCAATAAAATACATTTACACTTTGGATTGTAACATGAAAAAATTTGGAAAATGAATACTTTTTGAAGGCACTGTATGTAGATGCTAATTTATCCAAGTAATATAACAATGGATCACAGAAGAGATATTGTGGCATAAAATGCCATCCGTACAGTTACAAATGTACTTTCAAGTTACAATATTTACAATACAAGTTCTGAACTTAACAGTTTTTAGAGTGTGGGTTGGGGGGGGTGGTCCAAAGAGAAATCCTGTGTTTCCTGCACCACATTGAAATCGCACTGCGTTTTAGGTGATCTGCCAAAAATAATGGCTAAATGGTTAGCACTTCTGCTTGGCAGTACTAGGGTCTTTGGTTCGAATCCCAACTACGGCACCACCTGCCTGAAGTTTGCATGTTCTCCTTGTGCCTTTGTGGATTTCCTCCGAGTACTCCGGTTTCCTCCAACATTCCATGTTAGTAGGTCAATTGGATCCTGTCTAAATTGGCCCTGGTGTGTGTGTGTATGTATGAATGTAAGTTGGAGACCTTAGATTGTACTCCCCTTGAGGGTTAGGGACTGATACAAATGGTGTGTGTGTGTGTGTGTGTGTGTGTGTGTGTGTGTGTGTGTAAAGCGCTGCGTAAATTGACGGCACTATACAAGTACCTATAATAACTAAATGACACACCAACACGGATCACAAAATGCAGTGTGATTGCAAGAATCTGTTTGCATGGGTGTGAATAGCCATGCAATCCGATTCCAGTGTTGCAAAAAAAAAAAAAATTCCTGCACCTTTTTTCCTGTAGGTGCGCTGTGTAAATAATCACGTGATTTGAACAGGAATGCGGTGCGATTTCTGTCTGAATCGCATGCCATTTCCTGCACCGCCATAAGTCTTTTGATCAATGGACTGCTATGAAATAGAGGGAGTTTTTGAAAAGGAGGGCGTTTAGTATGGTTAAAAGGTGGGGTGGGGTCTGTTAAATTATTTCTGATCCCTGATTTATATATCTTGAGATTTATGGGCACATTCATTTACTGGTGTTATTGTGCCACCTTGTACATCAAGAACGTCGCATTTGTTACTTGGCTCACTAGATTGTGTTTTTTTATTTTTCACTTGGGCTTTGTGGCTGCTTATTATCTTCTCCCTTGGGCTTTGTGACAGCCTATTATCTACTCATTTGGGCTTTCTGGCTTTTTGTTGTCTCATCTGAGTTTTTAGTCTTTATTATTCCCCCCTCCCTTATGGCATTTTATCTTGTATTGCTCTTTCTAAAGCACCTATTCAATTACCCTTTTGGACAACATCCATAATTTGCCATGTCACTTTTTTCCTTCTGGCTATTAGTTTTTCTAAAGTGGGTTTTCAGAAAATCTGTGAGACTGATTGTGAGCCCTCTGTGAATTAAAGGGTATTTGACTTTGTAAATAGCAGAAGTACCACAATCTTAGCCATGTTTTTTGGTATCAGGTCAATTCTGTGTTAAAAGAGCATATTTTGGTTGCAGTACTAGCTTTTACTTTAAATTCTTCAAAGTGGCTGTCAACCCTTCCATATGCTCAGTAAAGTGACTGGCCTCAGGTGACACACAGATGAAACAAATACTCCTATGTATGTTGTACCTGTTTGTTTGTAGAAATCTCTTCTCAGTTAAATATCCAGAATTTGTACAGCTTCTCAGAGCTGTCAGAAAGAAGGGTGTAGGGAGCTGAAATTACACACTGCAGAACTTGGTGTGGAGAGCTCTGAGAGCTGATTGGAGGGAAGAGACACGTACCCCTCCACACATCTCACAACAGCAGAACTGAGTCTGTCTGCTGGAGGCCCCTCCCCATCACCATTTTTATCTTGGTGTCAGGAAAACTTCTTAGAAGTGATTCATGCTGATAGAGGAATTAAGCAACAGACAGAAATGACACTTACTGCTCTTAATTGAGACAAGTACACACTATAGAGGGATATGCTTTATTCATATTTCATGTATGAGGTTTACAACCACTTTAATTGCAGCTCATGGGCCTGTTAAAACCCTGTGGGGCTGGGAGGGCTTTAGTTTCTGCTTTTAATGTTTTTAGCTATTTGTGGGAAAGCGTTCAGTGCAAAAGGCATGTAAAGTGGTTTTGTGTATAAAAATATATATATTTTTTGTTAAGTAACTGGATATTGTGTTTTCTGTCACCTAGCTAGCTGATGCTACTTGATGCTCCATTTCTCATGCCTTCCTGTAGTGTGAGTGTTAAAAATGTAAAGCTTTTGTACAACGCTCATAGTCTCAGGATTAAATTATCCCCATCAGATTCCTCTGTCTGAGGTTTCAGTAAGAGGCAGCCTGCTTGAAAGGAGAGCCCTACTGCTCTTCTCTCCTTTCCTCTCATAGTACTCCTCTCCTATAGCGCTCAGGGAATATCTTTTGTCATGCATTGAATGTTTATTTGTAAACCAAAAATTGTTTACAGGGTATAAAACCATTTTTTTTACAGTGGAAAAATACACGGTTATTTCTTTGTACAGTCTTATTAAAGTGTATTAATAATTAAACTTGGTTCTGTGTGCATGTGTTCACCACCTAGGACTTTATTGTAGTGTTATAACCTGGGAGTCTATTTAACTGGGACTTTTAGCATATGATTTACACTACATTTTTGAAGAGCACAATGGTCAAATTCTAAAAAGGGACATGCTGTATATGATGCATTCTATCAGTAGCAGTCTCATGGGTTGTGTAATGATCCTCCCCGTGGTGATGGCTGGATTCTTCCCACAGCTGTGACTGAAGAATTATGCCGTTCCCCCTCCCCTTTCTGTGTCCTATGCCATTCATAGAAATGCTAGTATTTTCCCAGAATGCAGGGCAATTTATGAATGGAGGAGACTGGTCCTGCCCTTCATCTTGATCCTCTTCTATTAACAGAATGCCTTGCATTCTCATAAATACTAGCAGTTTTGTCAGAGGCCAAGGGGACAGGAAGTGAAGGGCAAATGTCTAGAGCAGTGATGGCGAACCTTTTTGAGCCCGAGTGCCCAAACTGCAACCCAAAACCAACTTATTTCTTTCAAAGTGCCAACACTGCAATGAAACCTGAATATCGAGCTTTTGGTTTAGAAAAAACAACTTGTACAGTAGTGCAAACTAATTAACAGTACAGGGATGACCAGAGACTGCGGACACAGTACAGGGATGACCAGAGACTGCGGACACAGTACAGGGATGACCAGAGACTGCGGACACAGTACAGGGATGACCAGAGACTGCGGACACAGTACAGGGATGACCAGAGACTGCGGACACAGTACAGGGATGACCAGAGACTGCGGACACAGTACAGGGATGACCAGAGACTGCGGACACAGTACAGGGATGACCAGAGACTGCGGACACAGTACAGGGATGACCAGAGACTGCGGACACAGTACAGGGATGACCAGAGACTGCGGACACAGTACAGGGATGACCAGAGACTGCGGACACAGTACAGGGATGACCAGAGACTGCGGACACAGTACAGGGATGACCAGAGACTGCGGACACAGTACAGGGATGACCAGAGACTGCGGACACAGTACAGGGATGACCAGAGACTGCGGACACAGTACAGGGATGACCAGAGACTGCGGACACAGCACAGGGATGACCAGAGACTGGGGACACAGCACAGGGATGACCAGAGACTGGGGACACAGCACAGGGATGACTGCTGACCTTTGGGGAGGGAGGGGGAGCGGGTACCTGAATTTGACAGGTACCCGCTCTTACTTCCGCAGAGTTTTTTTTTGTTACCTGTTCCTCGATCCAGCCGCGCGCTGTCTTCCCGGCTTCTGTAGTGTGGGCGCTCGTCGGACAGCCGGATGCCCAGTGCGCATGCGCGAGAAGCGCTGCGCTTTGTGATTGGTCCGGCGGCTTCTGGGATCTGTCATGTGTCCCAGGTACCGCCTTACCATTCACAAGGAGCACTGCTTCTTGTGCATGCGCACTTGGGACCCGGCTGTCATGCACACTACAGCCGGGAAGACAGCGCGCCGCTGGATTCTCCTGGCGTGCCCACAGATAAGGCTCGGCGTGCCGGCTGTGGCACGCGTGCCACGGGTTCGCCACCATGGTCTAGAGTCTTCCCTTGTAGCTGCCACCTCTCATCCCAGTAGTGCTGTCAAATCATAGCTGTCAGGAGTATTCAGCATTACTGAGGGGGGTAATAACACAAACCAGCAGAAAGCGGGACCTGGGATACACGGGTACATTTATTACACTGGTGTTGTATGTCCCAAAAAATTTACTGGATTCCAACTTTAACTGTTGTTTAGTCCAAACTTTTTCAACCAGGGTGCCTTCAGGTTTCTTTAGGGGTGTCTAGGAAAATGCCTACAAATTGGCCAAAAATTGTGAGCCAGCCAATAGGTGAATCAAGCCTGCCTTTTAGTTACACAAAGCCATAGGTTTTCGTTTTACAACCTTTCAGTTGTTGGCCTCCTAACAACATATGTCATCAGTTGATATGGAGGATGTTGCACAGCATCATTTTTTTTGCCCCCTTCACTGCCCATCTCCTTCACTGGGGTCACATTAGATGAATGAGGGAAAGAGGAACACTGGAATACTAGTCTGTGTTCAAATGCGTGTTTTTGCTTTGGAAGAATAAATTGCTTCATTGTTGGGTGGTCTACTCATGGGGATCTTGCAGAGTTTAACTATTGGTTAAATTTTTTAAATTCCAGAATGGGATGCCTCAAAATTTTTGCATACTCTTTTAAAGGGTGCCTTGACATACAAAACGTGGAGAAACACAGGTTTGATCTATTGAGAGTTCAGGACCCAGCCATACTGTCTGGCAGAGAAATACGCATCACAGATGTCCCTAAACAGAACTGTTGATCTCTGGGTATACAAAACAGGTTTCAGATTTTTTACTTAAACTGTACATTTAGCCATTTTTCTGGAGTTCAGAATTTACTCACCTATTATGTACTCATAAATCTGATATTTTACAGCATTTGCTTACGTCTGAATTACCAGATGGGCAGACATTAATGGCGTATTCAAAAAATGCATATGTGTTATGACAACTGTTGGCTTTTTGGTCCATATGGGTAAATACCCTTCAAAAAAGTATTCTTCTTTTGTTTTCTCCTTTTTATTAATGACAGCTGTCAAGAGGCCAGATAAAAACCCTTTTTTCTCTCTGGTGGCTGGTCTCCACTATCTTCCAAAAAAGTCTATTTAAAAAGACTCCCTTCCCAAAGTAGCCCCCATACTGTTGGGAAACTGCCTGTGGTAGTTACAGCTTACACTGCTATGCCACATTTCTCTTCTCCCCCCCCCCCTTTCCAGATACAAGGCTCTGAAATGCTATTACAAGATTTATGTGCTGAGGGCAGTTGCATTAGACTTGCATGATTAACCACTCTCTCTGGGCAGGGGTAAAAATCAAAGGTGCAATGCCCTGTGGGTTGGGCTGTGAATAGTCTACACACAGGGTTCCAATCTTTAGGAATCTGTCATGCTTATCCTCCAGTATGGCCATCAATTTCTATATGCCATTCAGGCAGGACGTTCTGAAATGTTAAGCACAGACGTTTTCCAGGAGTGGACAATAGTTTGGCAGTAAAGAGACAATAGAACTTGGCCTCCTTGTTTCATACTACCTGAATGGGCTTGTTCAACAAGGATTAAACTGGGTAAATTCAGTAAATTAGAGTGAAAAAGCATGTTAATCAACGTATACATTCTAATCCACAGCCTTTGGGTAGGTCCACCATATCTGAGCCATCATGCCCATGAGTTCACAGCCCCAGAAGAGGAGAATGCCCAGGGACAAACTTGGAAATACAAGCCAGTGAAAGGTATCCATTCCAGCAGATCTATTCTATTAACATGCACCTCTCTGGTATTTGCTGTAGGTCCTGAAGGCAGGGTCATTCCAATCATATTCTAATTGCCTTATGTTGTTGTTGGTGAAGCTATGGAGTGTCTTCAGGAACTTTATTGAAGTTATGTCTAAAAGTTCCTTTTCTTTTTTTTTTTTTCTTTAAAAGAACATGTACTTACCTGTGCTGTGTAATTGCTTTGCAGAGAGCAGCCCCAGTCCTCCTCTTCTCAGGTCCCCCGCCGATGCTTGTTGCCCCCCCCTTCCCTTTTTGCTGAGTACCCCTTGTGCAAGCTGCTTGCAATGGGGGCATTTGTGCTTGCTCACTCCCGAGCCAGCTCTGTGTGTCAATGGGACACAGAGTATGGCCCAGTTGCAACCCCTGCTCCCTCCTCACTGGCTGTGATTGACAGCAGTGGGAGCCATTGGCTCAGCCAATGAGGAGAGAGACCCAGGAGAGCTGAGGCTCCAGTGCATGGCGTTGGATGCAGATCAGGCTCAGGTTAGTATTAGGGGAGGGAGCTGCACCCTCAAGGTTTTTTTTTACCCCCATGCATTGAATGCAAACTTTCACCCTTTACAACCACTTTTAAGTGCTTGAGGTTGGAAGTAATGTGGTATCACGTTCCTGGCCCAGTTGTATACAGACACGACCCTGAAATCCTTGCAATTACTAAAAGATGGGTACTTGCTTTTTAATCGCACTCTATCAGTATTTACAAATCCAACATGCACTGACAGCCCAGTTCAAGGAGACACCTTTTACTGTGGAGTAAAATGCCTGTTTTAAGTTCTTTAGCTTTTACCACGTTGTCTACTAAGGTCCTGATCTCAGACCTCTACAGTAATATCCACTTGGCAGTCTTAGATTGTAATGCAGACCTCCCTTGCAAGGCACGCTGGATAGAAGATTTAGGTAGTCTTGTAGAGGAGCAATCGTTCCTCTAGTGTCTTTCACCTTCTCAAAAATGGTCACTGCTGTATCTGCTGCATAGGCCCTGTTATACACCACAAACGTTTCAAGTTTGGTAAGCGCCCAGATGGTTCTTGTTCCAGATGTGAAGGCTGTCCGGGTACCCTCATCCATATGATGTGGCGGTGTCCAAAACTGCATTGGTATTGGAGGTGATTCTCCACAGTCTGAATTTTGTCTATTAGGCTATATGGATGAAGAGCTTATTCAATCTACAAATGCATATCCCGGAACTACGTTGTCTTTCACTCTAGAACATTTTTAACACAGAGATGGTTATCACCACTTCCGTCTACCCAACTCTGACTGGTTACAGGCTGTAAATAATATTTTGAAAGAAAAATTTGCCCTTGCTAAACAAGGCTCTCCAAAAAAAAAATGTGATCTCTGGCGGGGCACCCTCTATCACATGTGATAGATGGGTTACTAGAGTGATCTGGGCAGTCCATTTATTATACTACTGTGCTACCAACTATTTGAGTCTATAGTTCCTCTGAGTCACAACTAGGCTTGTTCTGAAAGCGATGTCCTAGAGGTTGCATACTGCTTTACAGTGGATAAATGGCTACTACATGAGAATGAGATCTGTGTTAAGTAGACAAATCAGACTCTAGCCAAGAGGGTTGCATGCTAGAACCTTAAGGTTTTGTTTTTTTTGTTTTTTTTCTTTAATTTTTACACTCTTGTTTTCAGAACACATGTATTGTGTAACATTAACGCTTACAAGGCGCACCGCTTATTCTAGTATCTGTACTGCTGATAATTGGATGGGGATCTCTGATCTCCAGTGTTTGTTTTTTTGGACCTACGGCTTGGAGGGTGAGGGGCTTAATAAAAAAAAAAAAAACTATTTGATTAAATAAATATGAGTCAAAGTAAGGTACCAGCGCATGAGGACCTTGTAAGAGTTTCCTAAAGTAGGTACATTCTGGGAACTGATAGTTGTAGATAACCAAATTTCCTTCGAACCTCCCTCTGAGATAACTATATGTAGATATTCCTCCCAGCATGCCATGTAATTAGTAGAAAGGGTGGAAGAATTTAGAGAGAACATTAACAATGAGATGAGACCCAGTGAGTAGGTGTCACTGCAACATTTACTTTTCGCTTTCAAACCAGGTAAGTGTTAGCAAAGCAGGTTTATTCACAAGAAGCGGCAGAATGAAATGTCTGAGCTGTATATAACAGAAGATTTCTTGTGATGGCGCCTCATATTTTTCTGAAAATATGCAAAGGTCTTCAGGCCAGTAGAATCCAGAAGGGAGTAGACATCCGTAAAAACCCTTCCAGATCCACCACTGAAATCTGGAAGGGGCCTCGAGGCCCAGAGGATACTTTGGGCAGTGAACTAAAGTCGCACACCTTAAGGGAATAGGTTAGAGAAGGAGCGACGGGGCAGGCAATCGGGAGGGTGGAGCCAGAGCAGAGAAGATGTGTCATATCCTGACAATTTATCCCATCTAAAAGAACCCAAATGGGGGTTACAGTAGTAGCATGAAGACAGCTGAGTGGGGCTAATTGTGCTGTCCTGTAATAATGAAGTAAATGGGGGACCCCAGACCCCACTGTATGTAAATGCCCATAAGGAGTCTGTTTATTAATCCTGGGTCGGGTTGACTGCGACAACTTTATTTTGCCAAACTCGTAAAACCATGGGTGGTACCGGAGCAGGAAACCCTGAAATAGTACATTTTGACAGCATGAAGTCTGCCAATCCAGGATAGCTGATATTGCAAAGGAAGGGAACCAAGGATCAGATAAGAGGGGGGATAGTTGGCTAGATATAATTTACATAAGCTGTCAAGTGAATTCCCAAGTATGGGCGATGCATAGTCAACAAAAACTCTGCAGAGCAGAAAAGGACTTCTATGATTTTTCATCAGATAAATTAGCCTAAATTGAATCTCTGTATGGCCAGCTTGAGGAAAGGCTGGTTCCACAAAATGAGTTGAGTTTCAACTTATTCTAAAATGAAATGCTCTCCAATAAACTAAACTAAAAAAAAAAACTGCACAGCTGCCAGCGTAGAAAGAAGGAATGCACCACTCCTCATTTCCAAGTATATTAAATCTATTGCGTTTCAGACTAATACATTCCTTAACACTTCCCATCCAAAGTTAGAAGAGATAACTTTCCAGAACATAACACCAAATCAAAGAAGGTCATGTAGATCTTAAATCTGTATTAAATGAAAGGACAATTCTATGTGTGGCACACACAAGGCAGTGTTAGAACCTTTACCCAGTGGAAGTGCCACTTCCCCCTCCTGTGTTGACTTCTCTTACTTAGCAGGGTAGTCCAGAAGATGTTTTGATTTCACATCCACTTCTGCTCCTGGTTTTTTTGGAGAGGACAATTTTTGTTTAAATAGTAATTTAGTGTAATACATTTCAACCGCTTGCTGAATGTATGTATTAAAAGCATTAGGACTGGTCCAGTGAAATATGGGGACTGCTATTTCTAACCTTCGTCTAAACATTTGAGTTTCCGGTTACTGTGACACATTAACGTGTGTGTGTGTCTTATTTTCTTTTCTTTTTTCTTCTATGACTTCGTATCCCAGTAACCACAGCTCCCCTAATTTTTGCAGTGGTGTCATGGGGTCAAGGAGTAAGTGAAAAATTCAACAAAAAATACAACTCTTTCCTACTCTAGACAAAAATGTAAGAAATTTGGCATTCAGGATTTGAGTTTAACCTTTTACTTTCATTAGAATTAGAAAAAAAGTCCAAACTTTTCTTAGGACATTACAGACAGGTTGCAATACGTTGTCAGCACAACACTTTTTGATTGTTTGATCCAGCTGGTCAAAAATCTTTCAGTTGCACGGTGACTGCATACAGTCAAGTGCAGACACTGTCCAGGCATTCAGCAGCCACTGCTAAATACAGTAGCTAACTGCCTGAATTCCTCTATCCACAATGTTTAACATGGATGGAGAAGCTCTAGCTGAAACCTTCAGGAGTCCTACATGTTCTTTCCAATACATAAGTAAGCCACACATGGGTAGAAGAGAAAACTTACAGAATGGTTACTATTTTATGCAGAAGTTTCGTTTTATGAACGGTCTATGATGTTGTTTAAAAACAGGTGTGTTTCTTCCCGGTGGAACTTACAGTTATAATGTGTTAGACTTTGTTAGCCCAAAGAAGTTTTATTTAGATACAGTGAGTAATGTGATTTCCATGGGTGTGCTTTGTGTTCTGCCTTACCATATAATGCATCTGGAAAAGATATCGGCTGTTTTGTTTCTGTGGAAATGTCCCTGCTTGTCTGTCTTCTGCTTTTTACCTTCCATTCTGTGCATATCATCATCTGAATTCTGTAAATGCAGAAGGTTTTCAAATCTTAATCCTCCTATCCATTTGTTCAGGGTGCTTATCCTCCTGTGTGCAGTGTAGCACTAAGCTGTCCCAGGAATTTACTGCAATGTGTAGCAGCAGTTCATATTGTTTCTGAAGCTTTTGTAATGGTCTGGGATGTGATGACTAGGGAGATTAGGAAGAGGCCCAGCTGATACTAGGACAAGGTGAGGCTTGCGCAGGGCACACTACAGTATTTGGTTTAAAGGATCAATTTGGAAGGAAGTAATGGTAAGAGAGTGACATGGCCTACTACTGCCTCTGTTACAGGCAGCTCTGCCTATGCTGCAGCATGTTGACAATCAAAGCAGCTCCATGTAAA
The DNA here is from genome assembly GCF_062004578.1 of Staurois parvus. Lineage (NCBI taxonomy): Eukaryota > Metazoa > Chordata > Amphibia > Anura > Ranidae > Staurois > Staurois parvus. The sequence continues at coordinate 799,226 of NW_028318930.1, forward strand.
TCTTGGGCCCCATTCACACCTTTTTGCAGTTTAAGACCATTCATATTTCATAAGAAGCAGTATCATTCAGTGAGGCTGTTTTTAGATCTCCGCAGTGCCTTGTACTTGGGTTGAAAATGAGGCATATCTGTTTTTTCTGTGCATTTTCGTGGTCTGTGATGCCCAATAGAATAATTAAAACACATGTAACATGCTACAATGCACATCAAAGAAAGCACTGAAAAACAAAAGCAGACATGGATGAATGTGAACCTGACCTAAGGAGCTAGAAAAAGCTGCTTTGGTTTACCACATGGTAAGCATTGTTAGAGCTATTTGCAGCACAATATAAAAGTGGCTTGCCTTGCATCTCTGGGTCCTGGGATTGCATGAGTTTCCTTCCACAATCTAAGAACATTGGTTGGTAAAAGTGAATTCACACTTGTGAATTCGTCTGCGCTACAGTTAAGTTATATTCAAGAACCCCAGCGAGTTGAATTGCAACTCCATTTGTATTTGGTTTTTTTTTGTGTTTGTGTTTTTTTTTTTTTTTTCTGGATTTTTAGTTGATTATTCTGTCTATCATTTAATATACACCTATGATAAAAATTATAGACCCTTCATTTCTTTTTAAGTGGGCAAACTTACTAAATCTACAGGGGATCAAATTATAATTACACACTTTTTAGTTTTTATATTCAGAAAAACATTTCATGCAAAGAACATACAGCAATTGAACGTGTCCTCATAATATAGCACTTCATTACAAGAAGATACTAACACTGAATGCATGTTATATGGGCTTTAAAAAGTTACTGAAATTAATTTTCCTCAAACAGAGATTTTCCTGACATTTGCATGGTGAAATGCCGTTGGCGTGAACCTTCTGAAGAAGCCAAACTTAGCATGAGTTTTAATGGTGCAAGCACAATTCATGCAGCTATTGGTATGTAAACCTTACCAACGCATTACTTTGATTACCATGAAGAATTTTGTTATACCTGGATTTGTTTTACAGAAAGTGATATGTATAAAACAAAATGTAATCCGTATTTTTTCATACATTGTTTAAGTTCTATACTGTCCATTTGAAATGCCACGAATATCTTCAGGGTCTCCTCTAATTCTTCTATTCTCCCCATCTGACATCATTCACTACTAAAGAAGATGACAAGTTTCCATTAGATGAATATGTATTAGGGATAAATAAGTAAAGTAAATGCATACATAACAAAATATTTTATAATGGTGCATATTTAGATTGTATGGTACAAGAATCCTGATATGTAAAATGTATGTATACAAAGGATACAGGAAATAAAATAGTTTTTATATATGCTTTTGAGAAGACCATAATATCCATACAAAATATTGGTGTAGTAGAAATGGGAGTCTGTTCGATCATGATCCAAACTTTGATGGTAAGATTGGTCATTTTAGAATGCATTTCTCTTCTTTGACATATTTTCCTTGTTTTCCTTGTTATGTTCCTACCTACATTTCTTATGACCATCTCTTGGTATTTAACGTTTTAGAGCAGCCTTTAAACTATATTTTGAAATCCTGGTCCTTGGCCTCATCCTTGCTCCTAACCTTCAACTAAATCTCAACAGCTATCGTAATCCTTACAATAACAATTATACTGTCATGGAGATTTGAGTAGCACTAATATTACATTTGAAATTCCATGAACCAAAACAAATTGTGGTATAGTATTGTATATTAATGACAAATGTTTGGCTGTGACACGTTGTCAAATTTTCCTGGTCAGCAATTTTTACTTCCTGAAAAACTGCTGGATTTATGATAGATCACCAAGTGAAAAGACAGGGAAACAAAACTCTAAAAGGAAAAGTAATGCAGCCATCATATCTAATGATTTGCAAGCTGGATTATGATGCATTTTTTGGGTTAAATGCTTTTAAATATGACAAAATGGCAAAAACAAAAGAACTGTATACAACCGTATGTATGTGATAGGTTGAATTACATGCTATTTTCATGGTTGGCTGCCAAAAACCTATTGTCCAGTGTTTTCAGTGCCAGAATGGTTCAGAAAAACCCAAAATATCCTGCTTTTGTAAGAAAAAAATGGAATCTAGAGTCTCTGCATTTCTCAATATCAGCCGTTTGTTTTCCTCTCTGCATATCTGTTCCATGACTGCACTAACCATACTTTTAACATTTGTTCCACCCTTAGGTGGAAAGGGGTTAATGTCTAAGCACAATTTTGCAACTTTGACATGTGCTAGTAAAACTGTACATATCGACACAACTATTTTCTGTATCCAGGTGGATTATGCCTTGGTTTTTTCAAGCCAAATTGGGATTTCTTTTGGTGGTAAATGGTAACAAATCTTCAGATTTTTTTGTTTTGTGAAAGGAAAACTGGCCTAAAATAAACACAAAATCGTGTGTGTGTGTGTGTGTGTGTGTGTGTGTGTGTGTGTGTGTGTTTTTTTTTTTGTTTTTGTTTTTGTTTTGTTTTTGTTTTATGTAGCTGAATATTTCTTGCTATTACTATAATTTGCCACCAAAGAGAAACCCAAAATAAATTCTCCTCCTCAAATGTGCATGTTAGTTGTTTGTACCCGTAGTACAGCCCAGAAAAATGGTGCGCATTTTTTTAGAGCGCTCTGAATGCCAATCAAAGCATCTGTCACTAAACAGTCCAGTCCTGTTTACACATTGCTTTTGATTTGCTTCAAAAATTATACCCCATGTCGCTTTTGATGGTGCTTCAAAGTGTCTCTGAAGCCTCCATTGAAAAGCTCTATGACAAAGCTCGTTTGCAGCTTTTGAGAGGCTTTATTCGGCTTTAGCTTTGCTTTGTTTTGGAGGTAAGAAATATCCCAGGAAGCACTGGGAAACAAAAAGCGAACCCTTCCATCCCAGATTTAAAACTAATAGAGCCACTTTGGACATTTTAATTTGTAAATGTATGTACTACTGAGGAACATAATTTATGTAAAAGGGTTATTCTGTCTGTGTACTCTATCTCCCTTTTTACTGGATAACAGGTTATGCTTCCAGATGCAACGCAATATATATTTTTAGCTCATACACTATATAGTTAAAGGTTTGTGGACACCAGCCCATAATACCTAGATGATCTTTTTAGACATCCCATTCCAAATCATAGGCAACTTGCCACTAACCCTACCACAACAGCTGGCTTTCAGAAAAATGTCATCAGCAGTCACTTCTGGTTCATGTGTATATATTCTGGGAATGTCTGATGCAGAGGTCACATCTGGTGCGCAGCTTGGAGCAGCAGGAAGTTGAGCGGGTCCCGGACCAGAGCGGAGCAGATGGCAAACATGGTGTGTAACATGGGAACTCTACAACCGAATTTGCGCTGGGACTGAAGAGAGAGGACTGAGTAGCAGAGGACCAGTAGATCTGGGGGACCGGAGCAGCAGAAACTATCAATGTCACGCATGCTGCACAGCGTGGGAGCAATATAGTGGGAGGTGAGCGGGGACCAGAGAGAGAAGAACAGCAGCAAACCAGAGGATCAATAGAGCTGGGGGTTACTATTGAGTGGGGGATCAGCAGAGCTAGAGGTTACTACTGATTGGGGGATCAGCAGAGCTGAGGGTTACTACGGAGTGTGGTATCATCAGAGCTAGGGGTTACTACTTGGTGAGGCATCAGCAGAGCTGGGAGTGCTAATGAGCAGGTGATCTACTGAACAAGGATAACAAGGAGCTGGGGATCTGCCTAACGGGGTACTAATGAGCTGGGGATCTGTTGAGTGAGGTGTACTATGGAGCTGGGGTTCTACTGGGTCCCTTTAAAACAAATAAAAAATCAACATACAGGGCATTTGCCAAGCTTCATTAAAGCTTCAAAAAAGCATGTTGAATCGGTAGGCGCTTTTATATGTGTTGAAGTCAAAGCAAATGTAAATAAGCCCTGACTGACACAGATACTAATTTTACCAATATTTTTTTTTTCCTACCGAAAATATGCTGACTGTGATCTTTGACCCTAACACTAACTCTGGCAAACCTTGATGTTTAAAAAAAAAAAAAAAAAAAGTGTGTGTGTGTGTTTTTTGGGTAAATATTTTATTACATCTTTTCATGTGACAACACTGAAGAAATTATACTTTCCTACAATGTAAAGTAGTGCTAGTACAGCTTATATAACAGTGTAAATTTGCTGTCCCCTCATAATAACTCAACACACAGCCATTGATGTCTAAACCACTGGCAACAAAAGTGAGTACACACCTAAGTGAAAATGTCCAAATTGGGCCCAATTACCCATTTTCCCTCACCAGTATCATGTGACTTGTTATTGTTGCAAGGTCTCAGGTGTAAATGGGCAGCAGGTGTGTTAAATTTGGTGTTATCACTCACTCTCTCATACTGGCCACTGGAAGTTCAACATGGCACCTCATGGCAAAGAACTCTGAGGATCTGAAAAAAAGGAATTGTTGCTCTACATAAAGATGGCCTAGGCTATAAGAAGATTGCCAAGACCCTGAAACTGAGCTGCAGCACTGTGGCCAAGATCATACAGCAGTTTAACAGGACCAAAGAAGTTGAGTGCATGTGCTCAGCGTTGTACCCAGAGGCTGTCTTTGGGAAATAGACATATAATTGCTGCCTGCATTGCTGCAGAGGTTGAAGGGGGGGGGGGGTTCAGCCTGTCAGTGCTCAGATCATATGCCGCACACTGCATCAAATTGGTCTGCATGGCTGTTGTCCCAGAAGGAAGATTCTTATATAGATGATGCAAAAGAGAGCCCGCAAACAGTTTGCTGAAGACAAGCAGACTAAGGACATGGATTACTGGAACCATGTCCTGTGGTCTGATGAGACCAAGATAAACTTATTTGGTTCAGATGGTGTCAAGCGTGTGTGGCAGCAACCAGGTGAGGAGTACAAAGACAAGTGTGTCTTGCCTACAGTCAAGCATGGTGGTTAGTGTCATGGTCTGGGGCTGCATAGGTGCTGCTGGCACTGGGGAGCTACAGATCATTGAGGAAACCATGAATGCCAACATGTACTGTGACATACTGAAGCAGAGCATGATCCCCTCCCTTCAGAGACTGAGCCGCAGAGCAGTATTCCAACATAATGACCCCCTTTTGGTGAGAGCCTGGTCTCTGTGCTGGTGAGATACAAATTTATGCAGCCCCATGTTGGCAAAGAACCCACTTTGCCAAAATGGTTTCTGTCCTGTGTTTTTGGCTCTTTGTATTGTTGAAAATATTGAGACAGCGTTGTCGTGGAGAAAAAGTCTACAGGAGCCAGAGCATTGCAGTCATGATCCACTGATTGCGGTTGCATTGCTTTTGAGGCTCAAATGCAAAGAAAATGTTAAATGTTTTTTGTGCAAAATGTTTGTAGGTAGTTATTTTTTGGAAAAGATGGAACTCCTTTTAAGTACTGATAAAAAAAAAAGTCAATAACAAAATCTAAAGAAATCACTATTCATGTTACAAAGAATAATTTTATTGAACTTTTTGATTTTTTTTTTTTTTTTTTTTTTTTTTTGTAGTGCAGGGTGCCAGGAATCTGAAATTCTATACTGTGTCTCCAGCACTAATATTAGGCTTCGCACTATGTTCAAAATTGGATACACAATTTAATCCCAGCAAGATAACATTAGCAGGAAAGATATGAGAAATACCCCAAAGTAAATCTGTTACAAACCAGAGCAATTCAAAGTAAACTCCTGATAAACTAATGTATAAGCAAAGGTTTCTCACCAGTGAAAAGTAAATTAATAAGCAGTTTGGTAGCAGGCACAATAAAATGTCTATTAGCAATTCTCCATAACCCATTTGCTACAGTGCAATGGTATAATCGAAAACCCTTGAGCTCATGATCTTGGGGAACAAGTGAATATTCCCCAGCCATCCTCAATTTGGAATTTTGGTGCTTAAAGACTAAGCTCACCTAAAAAAAAAATAAACAAAAAAAAAACCCACCTGATTTTGCAGGTAAAAAAATATGCAGTTTTTATAGGAGCCTCCCACACAATCTTCCTCTAGCTTTGTGTATGTGTCTCTGCTTTCTTTTATAAAGCTAGCTAGGGGAAGGCTAAATGAACACACTGATCAGCACGCCCGTAGTTTGAAACTGCAAGTATGTCTGCCAAAGTGGCAACCCCATCCTGCTGTTGGGGAGGGGTGCTTAACAGAAACATGTTACTTGTTACACCCTAAATATAGGTGTAACATGTACCAAAGGTGAATTTATCATAACTTTAAGTGGCCAGTCACAAAATCAGAGTACTTAAGGAAAGCAATTTCCAGAAAGTAGAAAAAAAGACATTGCCTTCAAGGTCACCTAGCAGCAGACCATGTGACATCGAAGCAACCAAGGGGTAAGAGCAGTAAGTTTTATTCAGAATAAAGTTACCGAAGAGGCCCAATTGTAAGGCTAAGGAGGTGGAAGATGTATATTTTATAAAATTATTTTTATATTTTTAACCTGATATTTTATTTGTTTTAGACTTCACAGACTTAGCAGAAATTACTGTAAATGTGCTAAGGTGGTTAATGGCAGGATGCCTGCATGCAGCAACAGTAAGTGACGAGGTATGCATGTATAATGGTGTGTTGCGCATGTAGTGGCAGTCCGTAACAAGGTGTCTGAGTGCGCGGGTGGTTAGTGGCAAGGTGCACCAGTTGTACAGGTGCGGTGGTGGTCACTGGTGAGATATACAAGTGTAGTCAGTGTAGTGGTGCAGATTGGGGAGATGTGCAAATAAAGCAGCAATTAGTGGTGAAGTTGGCGGCATGCTGGCGTAGAAACCCTTAAACGACCATGACAGCATATCCATTAAAACTGGGCTACTAAATTCAATTCCACAGCTAGGAAAAAGCAAGCTATTCTTGCCAAGATATCTAGGCAACCCACCAACATTTATTTAAGATTTTGGATGGCTCAAGTGTCTATTTTAGGAGTGCTTTCTCTTGCCCACAAAGATCTCTGAAGGGAACACCAAAGAGCTGCTGTCAGAACATAGTATCCCATAAAGCCAGATCTACTGCTCTGTCAGTAATTCTAGCAGCTAATCTCAGAACTTTGAGGAACAAACTGGCTTAAGGAATACGAGTTCATAAACATTTTGTTTTCCCAATGTTAGAACTTTAGAAACGCACCATATCACACTGAGATTTTTTTTCCATTTTACTGTAGGAAAAAAAAATTAACCCCTTGGCTCTGATATGTTAGTAATTAGCCCTGTCAACATGGGATCAATTGTCACCACAGATTCTTGGCATTGAGGCTGAGCGGTCTCTCCATGATGGGTTGTTGCTTCCAAATAATCGTACTGAAAGGCTATTCAGATTCCATTCTAGCTATCTCTTGTGTGTGAAACAATCATTGACTGATTGGTATATTGCATCCTCTAGGTTCCTTTGAGGAAAGAGACTGGACCTTGACTGTAATCTGTAAAGTTGTGTGGAATTTGGCGATTATTAATACAAAATTAGTAAAATGATTTAGAAGATCAAACTGAGGATTTAAAAAGGAATATCATTTTTTGTGCTGCTGTTATTTACAGGACTCTACAAAGGCTAATGTTCAGTGCTAGAATACTTTCCAAGCTTGGGTCCATTAAAGGAAACCTGTGCAAGGCAAACTTGAATGCTGCGGTTAAAGTCCAACTTTGGGAAGCAGAAGAAATTACTGTATGTCTGCAGTGCTTAGGGAAAAGTACAAAAATCTTAAATACCTTATTTTGTATCCCAGGGTCTTGTTACAAGTGAAATGTTTATTTTGACAACGTTGGCTTTTTGTGACCGTGATGAGTGCAGATTTACCAGCTTGCAATAGCCATAGTAAGAGAGGAAATGAATTCTTAATTTTGACATATTTTCTGCTGAGCTTCATCTGTCAGGAAGTTGTAGATGTAGTAATCTCCTTGTAATGGCTCTGCATTTGAAAGCAAGGGCAGTGTCCCCTTTCATTTACACTACCAAGAATTTCAATACAAATAAAGTGTATTGTATGCAACTCAAATAAAATATTTAATCTTTAATAGAGAGTTAAAGATAGAGATACAGGGGTTCAGGCATATTTATACTGTTACCAACAAAATATTGCAGGTAAAGTTACAGAAAATGTAAGTACTGTAAATGCTTTCTTGAAGGGTGTTTCCTTTCCATAAAATTATTTTATTTTAAGAACAATACAAAATTACACAAATAATAAGATTGAGGAATATTATGACATGAAGATGGTAAAATAGTAGATCATACAATATAGTATACAGGTCATGTAAGAGGGAGGGAATGTCACCTAAAGCATTGATAACGGCAAAGGAACTGGAAATGTCAAAACATACGTGCCAACATTTAGGAAAGCAAAGTTAAATCCTGAACTGCAATGTTTCATGCAGGGTGGTTACAAGGCTTGATGGTGGTAGGTTGCCTTGTGGCAGTGGCAAAGGAACCGCTGCTAGAAAACTAAACAAAAGACATTAAACATACCTCTAGCACACAATATGATAAGTAACAAATGGAAAAAGGTAAACAGAGTACAGGGCATAATTAGGAGTGTAGAGTCATGCTGGGGATGGTGAAGGAGTTTGGATGAAAGTTCCTGAAATTGCATGTTTGAAATGTGTTGTAAGGTAGTGGGGTTTGGAAGGTATGGGGGGGGTGGGGCAGGAGGGGGTGGTCCTAGAGATCACTGCTATGGAGTACGCAACCTGAGGTTAAGCACTTCTTCTATCTTTAAGCTATGGGGGCTCCGTGTGAGATATATTTATTGTTTTTATTAATTTTTAATCACTTTGAATTATTCTTTTGAATTTGCTAACAGATTTGACTACTCCAGGAGAGTTGATTACCTAGCACAGCCCCCTACCTCTTTGCCAGTCATAGCCCTTTCCTCTTTTGGTAGTGTCTGTCACAATCATGCCCACAGGGAGAGGCACAGTTCTCCATTTTGCTCCAGGTTTCTGCATTGTGGTATTTCTCTTAAACTAATATGCAGTCACTTGGGAGGGGGAAGTGTAGGATCGTGCATATAAGAGCCAGGCACAGGATCTCCCTGTCGTAAGAAGGCTTCATGTATCTCCTCATTCCCCCTCCCTCAGGAATGCAACCAGCGTATGATGCTGAGTCCCTGCCTAACAATTCTTTGCCAAATAAGGCTTGGCTTGTCCATTGTGGGAAGAGATTGTGTAGGAAAAAGAAGCTGTCAGTTTCTGTGAGGAGTCAGACAAGTGAGGACCGTCTCGATAATCTATCGGACAGAAAGCAAAGGAGAATCTCGCGGCAACAATGAAACCCAATGCGAGACTAGAAATCCCCTTCCTTTTTTTTTTTTTTTTTTTTTTTTTTTTTTTTTTGCTCCTCAGACTTGACACTGCTTAACTCCAGGCATTTATTTGGCAAGTACTTATTTACCCAAACTTCTTTCTGTTATCTGTTTGCTGTGCTGTTGTGCTCTGTATATTTTTATATATATATTTACATCTTCTTTCTGTAAATATTTCTACTGCTCCCTTTTTGACCTTTTAGTAATAAATCTTACTTTCTAAAAGTGTTAAACTGTTTCTATAGCTCCGGAATTAACTTACGAGTCCCTGCCGCTGAAGAACGCTACTATGAGTATTTAACCCTCTGTATAACGGTCTTTAGAGATAGAGGGATACTGACGGTTAACCAATCATCCTAGTGTATTGCTGAGTTTCCCCTTTCTCTGTATAAAAAGGAGGTGGTGGCAGTGTGAAGGGTTAATTATGTAATTAACCTGAACCAGTAACAATCGCATTCAGGCTGCCGGTACATCAATCGTTGTCCAATGAACTGGAACATTGGTGTGCACGGTGCAGCTGGCTGTGGCATTGTTACGCACATGACAGCGCGGTTTTAGATTGGCTAGTCCTTCGGTCACAAGTGTGGTGAGAAGGGCTGGGGTCTGACGCCGCGCCCATCAGTGTCTAATTACTCTCTGTGCTGACCCAGTATCTCCACCTCTGCCCGCACCTCAGGAAGCCTGCAAGGGTGTTAGTTCTTCGATTTACATGACAAAAATTGTTAATTTGTTTTTAGATCACTGTGGTAGAGATATTGAAATGACACTATAGGTGGAAGACAGATGGTAACAAAGATCAGGGATTGTCCGTTTTGATGTAGATGGCTTGTTTGCTTGCAAAAACTGTTCTCTCCGTCAAGAATATGCACTTTACTATACTTTAAAGAGCGACCCCCCCCTTTTTTTTTTTTTTTTTTTTTTTTTTTTGTACAGGTTTTTGCAGTCCTCGCTACATTACACTGCATATATCAAGTTTTTTGGGTATTGTAGGATGTACAGTACAACTTTCTGTCTCTGTATTACTGGGCTTGAAGGACACAGGGATACAAAGTTAGTCTTCTGGGTTTTTCTAAAACTCCATCTATATACAAAATGGCAATATTGCTTTTCCTGTACTGCTTCTCTCTGTTTAATGGTCCAGAGTTTTTGCTTGACCTTGTGCATGTTTTACAAAAGTTCAATCGAAATAGCCACAAACTTTCAAGGCACATCTTAGGTGTGTGTGTCTCCTTTTGTCTTTTATTTCTGTTGTTACCATCTCAGTCTGTTGTTGCACAGTGGTAATAACCCCTAGATTATGTTCCAGTGGGTGGTGGGAGTGAAAAGGCAGATACTGGCAGAAGTCTGTATGGAACAACCATCCCTAACCAGGGGTGGGGCTTTCATCACCATCCTCTTCTTCTTTTTTTTTTTTTTTTTTTTTCCCCACTTATAATGCTGTTTTAACATCTCATTCCTAGCAATTAGACCGCAATTCAATCTTTTAGCCTTTTAGTCAAACTAAAACCTCCACAGTCTTCCTGACACCAACAATTGAGTTATGTAGCTTCGACAGGTTGGCACCACAACTTTCACACCTCCCAGTTATAATAAATCAGGGCACGTAAGGGCTGGATGATACTGGATTAGCCAAGAAAAGTAGGCTATCTGACTTGCTGCAGCTTCTAATGTACCCTGTGAGAAGCTGATGGTGTGCAGTAAAATCAGTAAGAAATTTCAGTACAGGAGAGATGCCTGTAAAACTGTGTATGAATGAAAATAAGGCTGGAATTCAGCTTTGTTTTTTTCAGGCTTCCCCTTCTTCCAGTGTCCCCCTCATCTCCTGATAATACATATCGTGTGGAGTTATTTATTTATTTCAGGTACTTGTATAGCACTGTCAATTTACGCAGCGCTTTACATATATATATTGTACATTCACATCAGTCCCTAACCCTCAAGGGGCGTACAATCTAAGGTAGTTAACGCTGCACATGCTCAGTTTGGTGTGTATTGCTAGAGTGTTTTTTTTCTTCTTGGGAGAGTGCATGTGATTAGTGCAGGGCCAATCAGCACTGTCCATACAGAGGTCAGATGTTCTGCATCCTTCTAGAGAAGGGGCAAAATGAAAATTCATCCTACAAGCTTTAACATGTTCTCTGCTAGACAATGACAGAAGTCACAAGACTGCTTTAACTGCTGATAAGAAAAGACATTAAGCAGTTCATATTTACTAACATAATTACATCCTCGTGTACTGTGGGAGTCTAGATATAGAGAATGCAGGGTCCTGGGTTTAGTAACACTTTTAATAGAGTTCCACTATTTTCAATACAGAAAACATTTTTCAAGTTCTTAAATATTAAAATATATATATATATATATTTTTCATGAAACTTAATACTGTAGTAGAGCACTTCTGTAAAAGTGACCAATTCAATAATTGGTGTAACAACAAAAAAAATTTGTGTGATTGTAGTTTACATTGAAATGCTTTGGACATAGGATAAAGGGGTGGTTGTCTTATATGCCATCATGGTATGAGCAGAGATTCATCAACATTAGGCAGAGAATGGGTTGCCTAGGGACACAGGTGCTTTTCTGCTCCACATGGCTCAGTATTTAGCCTGCTCACGCATACGCTTACGCATGCAACAAATAAGGGACAGCCTTCCTAGTGGGGACAGGGCTAATCTGTCTGAAACCCTCACCTTTCTCCACTTATTTTTCACTCAAAATTTTCTATCTTGTAATAAAGCCAAATGTTCATTTTAAAGAACCAGTAAAACACAAGTTGCTACAGCATGTTACAATTAACAAGTCTTAAGCTGGCCATACACTGAGCCAATTTTGGATAATTTCTAAGGAACCATCCGAAAAGTGATCAGTTGACGTTCCTGTTGGAACCACTCCATCTGACATCCTTCATTTGAAAAATTAAAGGAGGGGAGTGTTGAACTGTTGGCCAAACAGCACCTGCATCCAGTTGAATGCAGGCACTGTTTAGGTATTCAGACAGCCCTCTGCACCAGCTTCAGAACACCATAGCCACAGCGGAAGATTCGTCAGATGAATATGAAATTCGCATGCAGGCTGAAGTAAACAAATTTCTGGGTGCATGACCAGCTTTAGTTTTCAAGGCAGCAGTGAACATTCACACTAGACAGCATCTCTACTGCCTACCCAACATAAACCAGGCCAATTTTAATATTTTTTTTTTTTTTTAATAAAAGGGTGCTAAAGTGATCATAACTAAGCCTCATATAAGTAATTTGGGTTGTACCAATACCGGTATCCGTATCTGCCGATACCCAGTATTTTCATGAGGACTCGTGAAAATGTTTCCAATATCAGAAATTGATACTTTGCAATTTGCGTCCATACAAATTGCACTGCAAAGACTACTATGCAATTTGAAGAGGAATGCGATTCCTGTACAAATCGAATGCGGTTTCCCTACTGCTACTGTGTGAACCCAGGCTTGTCATAGCTTTTTCCCACTAGAGCTGTGCTGGAAACCTCCCTGCATGGATCCCATGTTGAGCATAGAGTGGGCATGTGGGGATGTACACCATGGAGGCAGAAGCTCTATATTCTCAGCAGTAGAGGGAAAGGAGAGAGAGGAGGGAAAGCGGTGGGGATTTGGAATCGGACCAATCAGATGCCGCCTAGCCCGTACTGTTATCCCTGAAGGGAGAGGAGAGAAAGCTATTTCACAGGTCTGGGGATTTTAAATCCCCACCGCTATCTCTCCTCTACTAGCAGGGATGACAATTTAGGCTAGAGGATTTTGATTAGTCAACACCGTGCTGACCAATAGATGCCGTCTAGCCTGTTTTGTCATCGTTGAAAGCAGAGGAGTATGGGCTAGATGACATCTGATTGGTCGGCAACATCCATGTGACGGTGCTGGCCAATCAAAAGTCCTCTAGCCCGAACTGTTATCCATGCGAGGAGAAAGCTGCAGGGATTTCAAATTCCCACTGCTTTCTCTCCTCTCCTACAGCTGAAAATACAGAACCTCCATGGTATACATCCCCACTCTCCGCTATGGGAAACATCCCTGCACCTCTCCTGTGAAAGCCTGGGTTCACACAGGAGCAGTGGAGAAACTGCATGTGATTTGGACAGGAATCGCATTCCTGTCCAAATTTGCATGCTATTCTTTGTGATGCAATTTGGGTTAATAAATTTTTGTATTGACACAAATCGCACCGCAAAGTATCTGTACTCTGTATCAGCGAGTACTTGACCGAAAGAAATCACTACTCCACGATTTAGAAAGGTTATCGGTGCATCCCTATAAGTACTTGACTTTTATTGTAAATGTAGGTTTATTAAGTGATGTTATAGGCTTTCATTTCACACATGAAAGCCTGTTGGGTAGATGTCAGTGTGGAGGAGTAGGCCTGAGGTGAAAGTGTGATTTACTGTAATTTTTATCCCTTTTAATTTATGAAACAATAAGATGTTACACAATACAGTCAAAGGGTAATGGAGCCAAATGAGGTCACATCAGGGTGTTTATTGTGTCTCTGAGCCTCAAGGCTAAAGGAGTGACTAGGTCCCTTTTAATTTATGTGGCCAGCTGGTATAGCTATTCTTTTTTAACCCATCTCAGATATCAATGGCTTAGTGACCTTCTTTTCTTGTTGTGCTGCAGCAGAAAAAAGAGCTCCCAGTCTCCCATATGGTGAACCTTTTCTCTTTTATATCTATCAGCTGGCCTAAGACACGCAACAAAGATTTCTTTGTTTAAGCTTCTTCCAGGAATCCCTCGTCTAAATTTATTTTGCAACAGCTGCTATCCCAATGTGGGCTCCCTATCTGGATTATCATTGAACCATACAGCTGATCCTTGGTGGTATGCAAGACCATATATATTTAAAGTGACACCAAACAATATCCTTTATCCTCCAAAAATAATCCATACACATCCACTAGTTGTCCTAATAATCTTTTTCCCAGAGTAATTTCTTGTAGTTTTTCTGCCTCCTTGTAACATCTCATATAAGCTGCTGAACCTTTCCTTTTCCGCTGCAATTTTGTTTGTTTGGAGTAAGCAGTGCACATTGTTTGCAGTCATGTGCACTGCTTTATGCAAACTAGAAATTCCATAGTCAGGAGCGTGCAAGTGCCACTCTTTAACAGGAAGTTGGATCACAGCGGCAAAAAACAGAATTTTGGGGAATGGAGGAGGCTGAGTGCAATAGGTCTGTTTGTTTAAAAAAAAAAAAAAAAAAAAATTTAGTGCCCTTTTTTAGGGATCCTTTTTCTCCTAAGCATGCAAAACTGAGTATATAATACACATTTTATGTTGTGCCAATATACAGAGTGTAAAATAAGTATTGAACACGTCACCATATTCTCAGTCCATATATTTCTAGAGGTGCTATTGAATTTTCACCACATGTCGGTAACAACCCATGCAATCCATACATACAAAGAAACCATAACTAATTAAGTTGAGAAATGATGTGTAATAAATTGGAATGACACAGGGAAAACGTATTGAACACTCTAACTGAAATGAATTTAATACTTCATACAAAATCCTTTGTTGATCATGACAGCTTCAAGATGCCTCCTGTATGGAGAAACTGGTCACATGCATTGCTCAGGTGTGATTTTGGCCCATTTTTCCACACCGTCTTGAAATCTTGAAGATTCCATGGCTTCCTCTATAAACTCTGTTCTTTAGTTCTTTCCATAGATTCTCTATTGGATTCCAGCAAGGTGATTGGCTGAGTCATTCTAGCAGCTTAATTTTCTTTTCTCTTCTTTTTTTTTTTTTTTTTTAAACCAGTTGAGAATTTCCTTGGTTTTGTGTTTGGGATCATTGTCTTGCTGAAATGTCCACCCTCATTTCATCTTCTTCATGCTGGTAGATGGCAGAAGATTTTTAGCAAGAATTTCTTGGTACGTTTAGCCTTCCTTCAATTACATGAAGTTTGCCAGTACCATATGCTGAAAAACAGCCCCACATCATGATGTTCAGACCATCAAACTTCTCTGTTGATATGGTGTTTTTGAGGTGATGTGCAGTGCCATTTGACCTCCAAACATGGTGTCTGATCAGATGAGACCTAAATTGAACCATTTGCATGTCATATTATAGTATATTCTCCAAGTATTTCACAGGCTTGTCTAAATGTTGTGCAGCAAACTTTAAATGGGCTTCAACATGCTTTTTCTTCAGCAATGGAGTCTTGCATGGTGAGCGTGCGTACAGGCCATGGCGGTTGAGTGCATTACTTATTGTTTTCTTTGAAACAATTGTACCTGCTAATTCCAGGTGTTTCTGAAGCTCTCCACAAGTTTTCCTTGACTCTTAGACAGCTCTTCTGATAATTATTTTCAGTCCTCAAATCTGGCTGTTTTATGGTCAAATTGTTTTCACTTCCGGATTATGGCCCCAAGAGTGCTCACTGGAACATTCAGAAGTTCAGAAATCCTTCTGTAACCAATGCCATCAGTATGTTTTTGCAAAGGTCTTGATAGAGTTCTTTGCTTTTACCCATCATGAGAGGTTTCTTGTGACACCTTGGTAATGAGACACCTTTTTATAGGCCACAATTGAGACTGAACTAGCTGATATTAATTTACACTGACAAGGGGCAGGATTGCTTTCTAACTACTGATGTCAGCTGGTGTCTTGCCTTTCCATACACTTTTTTTTTTTTTTTTTTTTTTCTTCAGGTGTTCAAAACGTTTTCCCTCTGTCATTCCATTTTATTACACACAACTTTAATTTTCTAAACTTTTTTTTTTGTTTCTTTGTATCCTATGGATTGCATGGGTTGTTACTGACATGTGAAAATCTAATGTCAATAGCATCTTTTAGAAATCTATTATTGAGAAAAATAACGTATTCAAAACTTATTTTAGCCGTTCTATATTCTGAACATTAGTCTTTACTCCACTAAAGCGTACAGATCCTCACAGGGCTATACTGTATATGCATACAGTGAAGTAAATAAGTATTTGATCCCCTGCTGATTTTGAATGTTTGCCCACTCACAAAGAAATGATGAGCCTTAAAATCGAATGGTAGGTGTATTGTAACACTGAGAGACAGAATAGCAACAAAAAATTCAAAAGAAATGCATGTCTAACAAACTATGCACTGATTTACATGTTCATGAGGGAAATAAGCATTTGATCCCCTATCATTCAGCAGGATTTCTGGCTACCACGTGTCTTTCATACAGATAACAAGCTGAGGTTAGAAGCAGTCTCTTAAAGGGAGTGCTGCTAATCTTATTTTGTTACCTGTATAAAAGACACCTGTCCACAGGAGCAATCAAACGATCAGATTCCAAACTCTCCACCATGGCAAAGACCAAAGAGCTGTCCAAGAAGGTCAGGGACAAAATTGTAGACCTACACAAGGCTGGACTGGGCTACCAAACTATCGCCAAGCAGCTTGGTGAGAAGGTGACAACAGTTAGTGCAATCATTTGTAAAGGGAAAAAAGACAAAACAACTGTCAGTTTCCCTAGGTCTGGTGCACCATGCAAGATTTTACCTCGTGGAGTGTCAATGATCCTGAGAACAGTGAGAAATCATCCCAGAACTACATGTGAGGATCTTGTCAATGATCTCCAGGCAGCTGGGACCACAGTCACCAAGAAAACAATTGGTAACACACTACGCCGACAGGGATTGAAATGCTTCAGTGCCCACAAGGTCCCTCTGCTCAAAAAAGCACATGTCCAGGCCCGCCTGAAGTTTGCCACTGAACATCTGAATGATGCAGGGGAGGACTGGTTGAAAGTATTGTGGTCAGATGAAACCAAAATCAAGTTCTTTGGCATCAACTCAAGTCTCCGTGTTTGGAGAAGGTGGAATGCTGCCTATGACCCCAAGAACATCATCCCAACTGTAAACATGGTGGTGGAAACATTCTTCTTCGGGGGTGTTTTTCTGTTAAGTGGACAAGACAACTGCACCGCATCAAAGGGACAATGGACAGGGTAATGTTTCAAATCTTGGGTGAGAACCTTCTTCCCTCAGCCAGGGCATTGAAACTGGGTCGTGGATGGGTGTCCCAGCATGATGATGACCCAAATTACATCGCCAAGGCAACAAAGGAATGGCTCAAGAAGAAGCACATTAAGGTCCTGGAGTGGCCTAGCCAGTCGTCAGACCTTAATCCGGTTGAAAATCTGTGGAGGGAGCTGAAAGTTCGAGTGGCTAAATGTCAGCCACCAAGCCTTAATGACTTGGAGAGGATCTGCCAAGAGGAGTGGACCAAAATCCCTCCTGTGATGTGTGCAAACCTGGTGGCCAACTACAGGAAATGTCTGACCTCTGTGATTTGCCAACGAGATTTGTCACCAAGTACTAAGTCATGTTTTGTGAAGGGGATCAAATACTTATTTCCCTCATGAACATGCAAATCGGTGCTTAATTTAGACATGCATTTCTTTTGAATTTTTTGTTGCCATTCTGTCTGTTACAATACACCTACCATTCGATTTTTAGACTGATCGTTTCTTTGTGAGTGGGCAAACAGTCAAAATCAGCAGGGGAACAAAAACCTATTTCCTTCAGTGTACATAGTTAGTCTGGCTGAAAAAAGACAAAAGTCCATCCAGTTCAACCATTAAAGAAAAAAGTGTTTATAATCCTATACCCACTAATATTATACTTGTTGGTATAGATAAATGGCAGGTAACGGCATATAAGAGGGAACCTGTTGAGGTACAAGGCACACTTTTTAGGAAACCCAATAAAGCAATACACACTCTATCCTCCTGGTACTTTTTTTTTTTTTTTTTTTTTTTTTTTTTTTTTTAACAAAAAAAAAAATTTCATGTGTACAGGTTTTATTCTTTTTCCTTTTGCCTGCATGTATGACATGTTTGTTATTTTAAAAAAAATTGCCTTCAATATCACTTTAATGACCCACATTTTTTACATTCTAGATCAGCATAGATAAAAGTAATGCAATGTTCTGAAAGATTACTCTAGGTTTCAGCTCCTTAGTATGCATTTTAGATTTTTCTCTAACAATTTGGGTTAAAGTTGAGATTAGCTTTTATGTAGTCTTTGCTTACACGTGGTAATAAATCCTTTCTGATTCTACTGTATATGCCAGTTGTTTGATACTATAGTGTATTGTTCTAGTGAGAAATGCTTGTCATATGACTAATTACTGGGATATTTATAAATTTTTCTATATTGTCGTGGTAAAAGGGAGCCACATTAACGGAACTTTTGCCCTAAAGCAAAATACATGTGAGTGTTCAGGTGGAGGCTACAATGAAATGGTTCTGAGGTCATAATAGCTCCTTTTCACCTGAGGTTGCTTGGTAGTGATTTCCTTACTTCTTGTTGCATCACTAGGACAGGAAATGAGGGTACGTCTCCAATTTGAGACACCAATAAAAAAGAAATTGACAAGGATTCAAGCCCTTCCCTACTCAATCCAAAACAACAAATACGTTACTGCTATACATATACTTTAAAGTGGTTATAAAGTCAGATAGTTTTTAACCTTAATGCATTCCCTACATAATTTTAAAAAACATCCCACTACTTGTTTGGTCAACTTTCACAATCCAGCGTTGTCCCAAATGCAGCAGTGCTGATCTCTCTCAGGAGACTGAGAGCAGCAGGAGTCACGTCTTCATTTTTATTTTTCAGGTGCTTTTATAGCGCAGTCAATTTACGCAGCGCTTTTACATATATATATTACATTCACATCAGTCACTGTTCCTAACTCACATTCATACACATACTAGGGCCAATTTAGACCGTCAACCTACCAGCATGTCTTTGTGGGAGGAAACGGGAGTACCCAGAGGAAACCCTTGCAGGCACAGGATGAACATGCAAATCCAATGTAGGTAGTGCTGTGGTTGGGATTTTAACCAATGACCCTAGTGCCAGAAGGCCGGAGTGCTTACCACTTAGCCAATGTGCTGCCAATATTTTCTGTTTATTCATAGCAAATAGTTTTGAGAAATATATGTAAGCTTTTTAATATTTTTTTTCATTGACTAACATGAAACAAATTCTGATCTCATTGGCTGTATGCATATTCTAGATTTGATGCCCCAAATAAAATTGAAATCTGCCACGTTAGCATTTTTATGTGGAGGTCAGCAAAGGCAGCTTCCATAGTTCTCTCAAAATAGGTTTCCTTTTAACCCTTTCCTCCAGTCAACCAACATAAGCAGAATGGAGTTTGCAGTGCTGGACTTCAAGTACTGTCCTCTCTAAGGATTCAGTTTGCATAAACTTATTCTAGGTAA
The DNA here is from genome assembly GCF_062004578.1 of Staurois parvus. Taxonomy (NCBI): domain Eukaryota; kingdom Metazoa; phylum Chordata; class Amphibia; order Anura; family Ranidae; genus Staurois; species Staurois parvus. The sequence goes on from NW_028318930.1 coordinate 818,742, forward strand.
CCCTTTAATATCACATATTTTACCATAGGGAGTACATTAAAGTTTAGTGTTTCAGTGGCTCTTTCGAAGGCTTTGCTTCTCTGGCTTGTAGTCACATCAAGGAATTATGGGGTTTTATATGCGGGTTTGCTTTGGGTGCTATGGTTTCTTCTCACAATCCAAAACCTACTGCTAGGTAAATCACTTCCATCAGAATTTGCTGGGGTATGTGATTGTATGGTTAGTGATAGATACTGATATAAGCAGGTTCAGTGCTTCAGTAAAGGACTGTGAATTCTCATCTATTTATTTCAGGTACTTATATAGCGCCTTCAATTTACCCAGTATGTGTGTGTGTGTGTGTGTGTGTGTGTGTGTGTATGTGTATATATATATATATTATACATTCACATCGGTCCCTAACCCTCAAGGGGTGTACAATCTAAGGTCCCTAGCTTACATTCATACATACACATACTAGGACAATTTAGACAGGATCCAATTCACCTACCAGCATGTCTTTGTAGTGTGGGAGGAAACCCACGCAGGTACAGGGAGAACATGCAAACTCCAGGCAGGTAGTGCCGTGGCTCGGATTTGAACCAACGACCCTAGTACTGCCAGGCGGCATCCGGCTTCTGTGTTCCGGTCCCTGTGACGTCGGGACGTACGGCGGGAAATTTGAATTTTTTAAAAAATGTCATTTTTGCTGTCATTGCTATTTCAATGCGTTTTACATACATTTTGTCCCTACTGCTTTGTCCTGTGCCCTGCCTGCATTTTGAATGTTCTTTCTGCCTGGAAACTTAGAAAAGTCCATGGCGTCCAAAAAGCATCCCTTTACGTCAAAAGCGGTTTTAGAACAGCGATAGTAAATCAGTACCACTTGCAGAATAGAGTGATAATGATTTGTGGGGAAATTCGTCATCTGACACTGAAAACAACAATTTTGCGACTTTGCTCAGCGATGTGCGAATTTGCCTCTGTATTTCAAATTTCAGTGTTTTTGGTTTGATTATATTATTGAATTAAATTTATTATTATATTATTATTTTTTATGATTATTTATTAAATTATAATTTATGATTTTGTGTTTCAAATTTTATCATATCCGGAATGTTTAATAGACTCTCTTGTTCGGACAGATTTCAGTGTGTTGTTCCTAAAAATTACAGCCTACAATAAGAAACTACATATTTCCATGCAAAAAAATGGTACCGCTTCCAGCACAAAAAAATCGGAAAGAATCATACCGCCAAGGAGGCTAATCTTCAGCTGGCCATAGATGGTTTAATCTCGGCCAGTTCAGCAGGGATCAGCTGAGATTCAAACAGTCTATGGACAGGCTGATTGCACCCATTTCTATTGTACGATTTGGGTACAACTTGGATTTTCCATGCAATTATCTCCAGTGGCTATAGCCGCTAGCTATAAGCACTGTATTCTTGCAGTGATAGACTATGCCATTTTCTTTACTGCAACCATGGGTTTAGCTATGTCCGGCTTTATTCAGACTACACTATATTACCAAAAGTATTGGGACACCCCTCCAAATCATTGGATTCAGGTGTTCCAATCACCTGCATGGCCACAGGTGTATAAAATCAAGCACTTAGACATGCAGACTGCTTCCATTAACGTTTGTGAAAGAATTGGTTGCTCTAAGGAGCTCAGTGAATTCAAGTGTGGTACCGTGATAGGTTGCCACCTGTGCAATAAGTCCATCCGTGAAATTTCCTTGCTACTAAATATTCCACAGTCAACTGTTAGTGGTATTATAACAAAGTGGAAGCAACTGGGAACAGCAAATCAGCCATGAAGTGGTAGGCCATGGAAAATGACAGAGCGGGTCAGTGCATGCTGAAGCACGCAGTGCGTAGAAGTCGGCTATTGTCTGCAGAATCAATAGCTAAAGACCTCCACACTTTGTATGGCCTTCAGATTAGCACAACAACAGTGTGTAGAGAGCTTCATGGAATGGTTTTCCATCGCTGAGCAGCTGCATCCAAGCCTTACATCACAAAGTGCAATGCAAAGTGTGAGATCCAGTGGTAGAAAGCACCCCGCCACTGGAGTCTAGGGCAGTGGAGAGATGTTCTCTGGAGTGACCAATCACGCTTCTCTGTCTGCCAATCTGACGGATGTGTCTGGGTTGGCGGTTGCCAGGGGAATGGAACTTGACTGACTGCATTGTGCCAAGTGTAACATTTGGTGGAGGGGGGATTATGGTGTGGGGTTGTGTTTCTGGAGTTGGGCTTGGCCCCTTAGTTCCAGTGAAGGGAACTCTTAAGGCATCAGCTTACCACGATTTTTGGACAATTTCATGCTCCCAACTTTGTGGGAACAGTTTGGGGATGGCCCCTTCCTGTTTCAACATGACTGTGCACCAGTGCACTAAGCAAGGTCCATAAAAACATGGTTGAGCAAGTTTGGAGTGGAGGAACTTGACTGAGTCCTGACCTCAACCCGCTAGAACAGCTTTGGGATGAATTGGAGCGGAAACTGCAAGCCAGGCTTTCTCATCCGACATCAGTGTCTGACCTCACAAATGCGCTTCTGGAAGAATGGTCAAATATTTCCATAGACACACTCCTAGACCTTGTGGACAGCCTTCTCAGAAGAGTTGAAGCGGTTATAGCTGCCAGGTCAATATTGAACCCCACGGATGAAGACTGGGATGCCATTAAATTTCATGTGCATGTAAAGATGGGCATCCCAATACTTTTGGCAATATAGTGCATATCTGATCAATACTTGCATATCAGACCTAATTACGAATTTAAGTAACTTAGAACTTGGTGTTACTAAAATTTCATTCTGCAGCCAGTCAGATTTTTCTACAGGTTTCTTAAGATTTAATTTTTTTTTTCTGTGCAACCTACTGAACAGTATTTAGTTTGAGTTTTCAGGATTCTCAAAATTCTAATTCTTTTGTTCATGTAATCAGCTCAGCTCATTGTGTTCTTAGGAGTCTGCAGAGAACTTGAGGTCAAATTACATGTATTCATCTTCGGAACTCTCTGCATCTAAAGGTATGCCAGGGGGTGCAGTGGTTTTTATATACAGCATTGACATGCCCAGGGAATAGGCATGGCATGATATAGTGCCTTCCATGGTCTTGTTTGCATACCCCCTATTTTCCTTTTGAAAAGAATGTAAGCCAGTTTAATGAACACTGAAATAAAACCCAATTAGAGTTGACAGGACTCTTCTTCAATGTGTGAGGGTATATCCACTACCTCCTAGGAAGTTTGGACTTGGACACTATGTAAACCATGCTCTTAAGCTTGATTTATCTTGGTATCCTGAGGCAGAAAATTACTTTCTAGCTCTGCTTGATTTAGACTTGGCTAGTGTGAAGAGCTCTTCTGGCAACAGGCTTTGGTCTACCCTGTCCATATCTATAGCAAATGTTAATGGAGCAATGTGGCTGCATCAGCAGTTGTGGTTCATCGCACTCCTTCTTTTAGGGTTTCACCCAGTGGTGTTCTCCTGTAAAATCACCAGAATCACCTCCTGTGTCTTCCAATGAGTGTTGGGAGGAAAAAATGATTTTTTCCTCCTGCCATGTAAAATACCCCAGTTTTATTTATTTTTTTAAACAGCAGTGTATTGCAGCTATGATGAATTCAAGGAAGATTGTTTCACATTTTCCTGTTGTTCACTGCTTGCTACCCATTCATTTATGTGCAGGTGAAGGGGTAGAACTATTAGATGTGACTGTGCACCTTTTTGATTTGCAAAGTGTTTTGATTTGCTCTGTCCGAGAGGCAGTGGCTTTATTAATAAATGTCACAGTGAATAAAGAAAATCTTATTTTACTAAGATTTTAAAAGGATTCTTTAAAGTGATAAATATGAAAGGGTTAAGTGGCATTGTTCATTATTACAGTGTGTGTGTACACAATGTGGCTACATCACTTTAAAAAAAAAAAAAAAAAATTTGCCTCCAAACAATTTTTTTTTTTTTTTTTTATTCCGGAGCTGCAGTGGTCATGTGATCTTGTCCGCATGGAAAGATCTGTGGAAGGAGCCTCTACCATTCAGATGATGTGTACGAAGTAGAGGGGTTGGACAAAAAGTTGAAACACTACATGACTTGCAGGTGTGATTCACTGCTAGTAATACGGAGACATGTCAGAGCTCATGGAGTTTCAAAGAGGGCAAATTGTTGCTGCCTGCTTAGCTGGTGCCTTTGTGACTGAAGTTGCCAATTTATTTACCTTGTCTTGACCATCGTCCGACAAGCATAAGCACGGTCGACATGGTCAACAGACCGAAAGAGAAAAGGACACTGCACAGGATTGTGATCCGGAATAAGAAAACAGCTGCTGCAAAAGTGACTGCAGAGCTCATTCTCAGTCTTCCAACAGTTTTGCAAAGTTACTACATTCGCCAGCCACTTTATTAGGTACACCTTGCTAGTGCCAAGAAAATCTCCCCCCCACACCATTACACCACCACCACCAGCCTGAACCATTGACACAAGGCAGGATGGATCCATGCATTCATGTTGTTTACGCTACTTCCTGACCAAACCATCTTAATGTTGCAGCAACCATTCTGCCCATTCTCCTCTGACATCAACAAGGCATGTTTGTCCACACAACTGCTGCTCACTGGATATTTTCTCTTCCCTTTTTTTTTTTCTCTGGCAACAACAACCATGCCACCTTCAAAGTCATGTAAATCCCCTTTCTTCCCCATTCTGATGCTTGTTTTGAACCTCAGCAAGTCCTCTTCATCATGTCTAGATGCCTAAATGCATTGAATTCCTGCCATGTGATTGGCTGATTAGCAATTTGTGTTACCAAGCAATTGAACAGGTGTACCTAATAAAGTGGCCGGTGAGTGTATGTCACCAGGCACTGTATTGTGGGTTGGGATTAGGGGCTGTATCTTCTCTCCACTGCCTGGAAGAGGTGCCGTGGTGAACTGTGTTACTTTACCTGAGCATAATGACTAGTGGCTTGCCCAGTCCCAGTGACAATTTGGGAGGAGTTGTGTGTGTTTTTTTTTTGTTTTTTTTTCCTGGAAAAGGTGGTGGTGGTAGTAGTGGTGAGGGGGGGGGGGGGGGGTTGATCAAAATATTTGTATTATTCAGTTGTTACTCTGAATTTAGGAGTAGGAAACGATGTGCACAAAGTACTTTGCCATATGTAAAAGGCCTAAAATGTCAACATCACGAAGACTTTTTTTTTTTTTTTTTATCCTATATTTCTTTTTCATCATAACAGCGATAACGTTCTTTCTAGACATTGACCTTAAGCTTTTCTGCCGAAAATAAATATATAAAAGCCTAAAAAAAGAGCCATGAAGCAGGCTGTTTAGGCTGGCTCCTTACAGTGTGGATGTGACTCACTGCTGAACAGATGTCCTCATTAACTCTCCTCTCCTGGCAGGTAGCCAGGTGAAACTGAAGGATCCCACTTGGATGTTCCCTTCATTCATCTGCTGCTTCCTTCTATCTATAGTTTAAAAACCGCTAGAATAAGTTTTCTATTTGTAACTTTCTATTTTTTTCATTTAATTTTTTTATGCTCATGGTTTAGTTTACTAATTTGCTGATGTAAAAAGGAATAATCTGATGGCTTTGAGCAACAAGTTGCATAAAATGTCATTCCTCCCCTTTTTTTTTTTTTTCTTTTTTTTTTTTCCCCCCTCATTCTCCGGGAAATTTGTGGGATTTCAATAAAAAGGTAAAAGGCAACAGAGTGCACAAAAGATGAACCTGTTACTGCCAATAAAAAGGCCCACTTTAAAGTAATTCTTTTATTTCCTATAAAACTACCTCTGAAAGAAAACCATTAATATTTGCCTTCCCTTCTTAGACTGATCTTTGCTTTCTTGAACAGCCATGCAGTCCAATCAAATGTTCTGTACCCAACACACTTCCAAATATGTTTGTACTAACTATATATGTACTAACAGTGAAGTGTTCCTATATGACCGAATGTAGACTCAAAGAGTGCATATAAACAACAAAGCGAATAAATTAGACAAGATAAATCATGTGCAGAAAAAAGTAAAACATGAAAACAATCCCATACATCATACAATTAGGATAAGTAAAAAAAAAAAACTCAAATTGTGAGAACAGTCCCAGTGCCACAAAAAAAAGGTAAATCTTTCACCGTATCAGAAATCTTCCACCATGGACTGCCAGCAAAGAGTATTACCCACATGCCCAATAGGGTGTCTGCTAACTTCACGCAACAGGTCAGAAGCACCCAGGTCACATCTCCATATTCTGCTGCTCTTGTAAAAAAAGCTTAGAGATATGTGCAAAGAAGATCCAATAGTGTAGTATTGCCAGTGACTTTTTAATAAAAGAATAAAAAGGATTAACACACTCAGTGCAGAGAGACACTTAAGTGTCTGTTCACAGCATGCATATACACAGTGAAGATCTGTCAGCTGAGCAGGATGGCACCTGGCCCCTCCCAGCATAATAATAAATATTATCATACAGGATTTATATAGCGCCAACAGTTTGCTCAGCGCTTTACAATATAATGGGAGACAATACAGCAACAATACAGTTCAATACAAGTGGAATAGGAGGGCCCTGCCCCTCGGAGCTTACAATCTAGGAGAATGCCGCCAAACAGGTCCCACCTACCTAAACGATAGGATGGGGTTGCAAATAAGTTGAATGCATGAATAGATCCCTAAATGATGTGGGGAGATTTTTTTTTTTTTTTTTTTGCCAATTGGTGCTGTGATGGGAGAATGGGAATTTGCTGGGGAGTGTGGGATAGCTGCTGGGGGAGAGGTATTTTTTGCTTTATTGACTTGGTTGCACCTGCGCATTACGGTCCCACAGACTTTATATGGTGTTACATCCTGTGGCCCATAGTTTGTATAATGTGCTGGCGTGTCCAGGGCAGTGAAGACTTGCAAGCGCTGGATGTAAACTAGCAATGGAACCACAGCCAGCAGATCAAGGTAAATCTGCATCTGAGGAGGGACAGGATAGGGGGCAAATAAGATAAGTATACTTTCTGTTATCTTATAAATCCCTATAAATGGTAACTGTATGAATTCAGGTGTATTTCCCCAGGTGCTATGTACAACCGCCTATTGAAATCAATGGTTGTACATAGGTATACGCAAAGTGAAAACAGTATTTTGGAAATCTCTGTGAATTTAAGTACATGTGAGATTTCAGTTTCTTTTTAAGTATTCAGACCCTTTACTCAGTACTTTTGTTGAAGCACCTTTGGCAGCCATTACAGCCTCAAGTCTTCTTGGGTATGACACACATCTGGATTGGGGAATTTTCAATTCTTCTTTGCAAATCCTCCTCAAGCTCTGTCAGGTTGGATGGGGACCGTTGGTGGACAGCTATTTTCAGGTCTCTCCAGTTGGGTTGAAATCAGGGCTCTGGCTGGGCCACTCGAACATTCACAGAGTTGTCCCTAAGTTGCCTTTCCATTCAGCTTTCCCTTTACCCTGACCAGCCTCCCAGGCCGTCCTGCTGAAAAACTCACCCACAGCATGATATTGCCACCACCATGCTTCACTATTGAGATGGTATTGGGTAGGTGATGAGCGGTGCCTGGTTTCCTCCAGACATAACTGTTTAGAATTGAGGCCAGACAGTTCAATCTTGGTTTCATCAGACCCGAGAATAATGTTTCTCAGTCGGAGAGTCCATCAGGTGCTCTTCTTTTTTCTTTTTTTTTTTTTTTGCCAACTCTAAGCAGGCATTCATGTGTTTTGCACTGAGGAGAGGTTTCCGTCTAGCTACTCTGACATAAAGCCAAGATTGGTGGGGGGCTGCAGTGATGGTTGTCTTTTTGGAACTTTGTCCCATCTCCACACATGATCACTGGAGGTCAGTCAGAGTGACCATTAGGTTCTTGGTCACCTCTGGTGCTAAGACCCTTTTCCCCCAATTGCTCAGGTTGGATGGGCGACCAACTCTTGGAAGAGTCCTGGTTGTGCCAAACTTCTTCCATTCAAAAATTATGGAGGCCACTTTTTGTTCTTGGGAACGTTAAGTGCAGCAGACATTTTTTGCAGCCCTTCCCCAGATCTGTGCCTTGCAATAATCCTATCTCTGAGCTTTGCAAGCAGTTCCTCGTGACCTCATAGCTTTTGCTCAGATACAGTATGCATTATCAGCTGAGGCAGTTTAGTCCTCATGCACACTGGATGTTTTTACAGCTGCTGTTTTTGGCTTTTGACTTTTTTTTTTTTTTCCACACCCAGCAAACTCTCCAACATGTTATCCTATGTGTCCATGCACACACAGACTGTAATCCAACATTTTGTGGCTGGAAAAAAAACCCAGGACTAGTGGGTTTCTAGAAGAGGTTTTTAGCTGTAAAAACGTGGTAAATTGTGGCAAACAAGCGGTTTTGGACTTTTTTTTTTTAATTAAACACCGCTAAACGCTAATACAAAACCGCTGAAAAACTCAAGCTTTTAATGTGACTTTACACAGCTAACGTTACCAGCGTTATTGAAATGCCCAGTGTGCATGGAGCTTTAGAGAGAGATGAAAGATGTGTGCTTTTTTGCAAAAATTTTTTTTTTTTCTTCTTTGTACACCAATGTGACTATATAGAAAACATTGAGATTAAAGACAATTTTCTGCTCAGTATCCATATTCAATAAATTTCATACAGCTATTTTGACAACCAGAGTGTGGAAAGAAAGGGATAGTTTAACTTCAAATACATGAAGACCAATCTGATAGCAATTCTAATGTTTTATGAGGCCCCCCCCCCCCCCCAGTTCGTTGTACCATTTCTGCTTTCCTATCTTCTGATATGAAAGGTCTATTCTGCAATGTTGCTGTTTGCTATTAATACACACTTTACAACTTGTGTTTACTGGAAGTTGTCTGGCTGTGCTGAGAAACCTCTAGGCATTGCCAGAACATTGCAGAATGTCCAAGGGATGTCTTATTCTCTGTACTTGGTTATATTTGCTGTTCTTCCATGTTACTTCTACTGTTCTCAAGTTTCCTAATGGGGCTTACATCTATTTCAATACAATAGTTTTCAATCGCTTTACAGTGGTATTAAACTCAAACAAAAATTATAGTATGTTGCAGCTTGCCAAGCCTATGTGGTGGCTGCACGTGACTGCTTATCTGAGCTGGTGCGTGCAAATAGAGCCTCTGACCCTGGACACACACTGACCTGTATCCAAGGTTGGCATTTGTGAGGTGTTTTGGATGCAGTTAATTGCACAGTTTGCAGGTGGTCATAACAGAGTGTTACTGTTTCCAGAGGCAGTGTTTAACTGTCTCTGAATGCAGCAAACTATTTGCCCCTGGCTGCCTGTGTGAATTTAGCCTAATCCACGCACAATTCATAAAACCCAATAGGACCAGGACACATTAATATTAAGTATATACTTGAATGGAGAATATCATTCAGAACAAACCAAGGTTATACATGACTAAACTAGCACATACAAAAGGGGAGATAGCAGCAGTCTCCTACCCCCTGGGTGACACTCATCCGAAATACTCTACTTGGTATCTCTAGACACAAAATATATTTGTGAACAATAATCTACCAGTTTCCAGAATGCAACCTGTACATAATAGAAGATATATTAGTAAAAAACTGTGTTTAAGGGAGGGCCACGATACAGTCATAAATGTGGTGACCTCCCAGCCACCACCCATTAAACCAGGCGATTGGTCAGATGGTCTCTGTCAACACCCCTTTGATACAACAGAAAAAGGATATGTCAGGACCTTTTTCACAACAAAGAAACTTCTGTCAAGTTATGAGAGCCGATAACACCTTGCTTATCGACTGAAAGCTGCTAAATCTCTGTTCACGTGTCTCAAGTGTACTGATTCTTCACTTTCCTGAATGAATGCAGGAGTGTTCACATGTGAGCACTCCGGTCGATATTCATTTATAACCAAAGAGATGGTAAACCTGAATCACATGTTTTTTATATCCTTGGTTTGTGAATGAATAGGAAGTGCTGTGTTGAGAGCACTTCCTGTTCAAGCTTAGTGAGAGCTGGACAGAAAAGATCAGAATATTAGTGGGGGGGATATTTCACTAATGCCCCCTGGTGAGAGTAATGTTAAAAAAAAAAAGAGTATCTATTTTTTATAAAATTAAACAGAACTAATCCTCCCCAATCAACACATCACAATTCTTTAATTTTTTTTTTCTTCAAGAAATATATTTTATTACATGAGAGTGTGTTGGTACTAATGTAGAAGCAAAACAAACTGCTTCCAGGTACAATTATCAGCTAGCCACTAAAAAAAAAAAATAGCTTGAATAACCGGGGTTTTACTTACCTACTATTTTAAAAAATATGTGAAAGCTGCACTGCCTCGTCAATGCCCCTCTGTGTAGGGCAGTCCGAAGTCTAGTCTGTAAGACATGTTGGAGCATATACTGTGGAAGTAATGGATAAATTAAGGGTAGGTATGCCTGGGGGCCTCCCATTTGCACTGGAGAGTGCAAAATCTGGTGCAGCTGTGCAAGTAGCCAATGAGCGTCTAACTTCAGCTTGTTCAATTTAAGCTTTGACAAAAAAAAAAAAAAACTATATTATTAATTTGTGTGTGAGAGATATATGTAATCCTTCTTTTTTTTATAATTTTTTTTTTTTTGTCAAAGCTTAATTGAACAAGCTGAAGTTAGAAGCTTATTGGCTACTTTCACAGCTGCACCAGATTTTTCACTCCCCAGTTTTAGTAAATCCACCCCAGTGTGTTGTGATAAAATGTCTGTCACATCATTTTATCTCCACACACCACTGTAAACTGGCTGTTACCGCAGTGCATAAACTCATGATATCATGCTCATTTCTTTTTCAATTACTTTTTCTTGCAAGATTCTTCCATCATTGAGCAGAAATTTGTTTTTCCAAAAATTTCTAACATGCCCGATCACTCAAATTCAATGGTCGCTCGAAAATTGGCTTTTGCTGTGGCCAACTAATGGTGTGAAATTTTAACAAAAATTGTTAGAAAATATTTTTGAAAGAAAATTCTTTCGGAATTCGACCCATGTATGGGTGGCTTTAATCGCCCAGATTTTTAGCATACATTGCTTATTTACAGTTTTGCGTACATTTTTTTTAATTTTCACCGCTTCACAAAATGCTGACTAAAATGTCCAAATTTTACTTTAAATTGGTTGATTTAATATATAAAAAAAACTTGTGCATTTTTAGTTTTATCTGTAGATTAAATACATTTCATAAATTGTTTGTGTGTGCTAATAAGCAGACCCATATTTTTGTGTGGTTTGGGGTGGGGGTGGGGGCAGTTTACAACTTTCAAAGCTGTAAGTAAAAGGGTGAAATATAAATTTAAAAAAAGGAAATGGAAGAAAATGGTCTGTCCACCTGAGATTAAATGTGGAGACCAGGGCCTGGCAGCAAAAGGGTTATGTTTTTGCAGAAAGTAAGTTTAAAAACAATCCATAATTATAATTTGCAATAAACACTATTTTTATGTGGCATGTTGAAATAATGCTTTTCTATAATGCAATCAAATAGTCTGATTTGCATTAGAACAAACATTGGTTGTGTGTGTGTGGGTGGGGGGGGGGGGGGGGTCAGGCTAGGGGCCTCATATACAGATGGCGGGGTTCCATTGAGAAAAAGCAATTGGTGCGGAGATTGAGTGGGTATTCTACTCTGCTGGTAGCAAGCAACAGTCTTTGTCTCCATTATCTTACCAGCAACAATGGCAACCAAGTTGTCACCAGAACAACAGCTACTGAAACGAAGACTGCAGTCCCTTCTTAAAGTGGCTTTGCTGAAAATATTGGCTGAAGAGCACTGTGCTCAGAGTCTATATTTCTTACTTGGGTTGCCTTCTGCGGTTTATTACTCCTTAGTTTTACTTTTTTTAAATCCATACAGGACACTTTTATCCTGCTGCCTCCACCTGGACTCTAAATGTGATTTATTTATGGTAAAAGAAAAACTATAACGGTTTCAGGTTTATTTATTTTTTAACTTCATAGCTTTTTAATGTTATCCTTGATATCATATATTTTTTTTTTTGTTTGTTTGTATATACCTTCTTTGCAAATCTGACATCAGTCATATGACAAAGGAGTCTAGGAGCACTATGGTTTAGCCGTAGACAGCACAGCAATAGTTTCCTGCCTTAAGGCTCATTTTTGTCTTAATGAAACTTAAGAAAAAGCTGTCCAGTAATGGTTTAATCACACCTCTAACTCATTAAAGCTACATTCTAGACTCACAAGTAAATGCGCTGTTAAAATGCCTATAATAGTGATGGTTAAATGCCAAACTATTTTTTATTTCTTTACATCCAGTTCTAAAGCTTTTGAAGCTGAAGGTTTTTTTTTTTTTTTTTTCCTGTACAGCTTTAGTGATATTGCTTATCTCTAATAAAGTATATCCCATGTCGTGCAGGCAACTGGATCCTGGGGAAATCTTCACTTCAGCAATGCACCATCTTCCACCATTCCTATATTGGAAAGTCCACCACAGCAGGGGTTATTAGCTTTGGGTTCCTGGGTGGGAGATGGGAATATCCAATGAAATCCTCCCCGCTCCTCCCGTTTCATTACTCCAAATCTCAATTTCCTCAGCCGATTCCCAAACTGTTTGAGACTTCGAGACCAAGCCAAGAAGGTTAACTCTGCTATCTGCGACACAAAGGCATGAAACGGGAGGAGCGGGGAGGATTTGGATATTCCCATAAGAGGAAAGTTGACTATCACTTTGGAGTGTTTGAAACGCCTGTGCAAGCTGTAAGAGGGTAATAGCATGTTATCCTACCAGAGTAGTGGCACCATCTTGGATTAGTGCACTTAATCACTAGTTGTATTGTTGGATTTGCTGTGATTTCACCCGTTGGAGTGATTAATACACTATATCACAAGTTTAGTTTTTGTGAACTATACCAACCTCACGAGTGGGGTATATAGGTGGGTGCACTTCATACACATTGTCTATTTGCAATATTGTATCATTTGGGATATATTTCATTTTATATATATTTATATATATTTATTTTTTTCCTGTCACGAGTGTTTTTTTGCATGACATCACAGATTATATTATTTGAAAGATAATGCACTATATTTAGTTTAATTTTTTTGAGGTATCTTGGACTTGAAGTGGCGAATTGGTAGATTAAATAGTGTGGACATTTTGTGGACTTTTTAATGTGGATATTTCTTTGACTTTATTTGGGGAATCTGTAGTAAAAGAAGAATTGGAGCTTTGGGGAAGGATTGTAGAAAAGGTTTATGATACTTGTACTTTCAAGGGTTAAAGATTTACTTTTTCTTTGGGGATACACAGATTTTGGTTTGACGATTAGGGCGGGGCCACTGGACACAGTGGATGACAGATCAGTGTACCGAACTGCTGTCAGTACCATGTGATCACAGTGACCATCGTTCATTTTGACATTTGTACACAATGAATGGCTTCTATTCATAGCCATTCATTGTGTACTATTGTGTTGAGTTGGGATTGGTCACAGTGATTATATGATACAGACAGGGCCAATCACAGTGCATCTGTACCATGTGATAGCTCTGGCTAATCACAATAGTACACATTGGATGGATGAATGTATTTCATTCATAAAAAAATGGTTGTTTAGAACAGTGAATATCACTGTTATGAGTAATCAAACAAAAAAATCCTGATCACCTCCCCAGTGTAACACTGTTACTCTGGTAACACTATATTGCTCTGGTATTTAAAAAAAAATAGTAAAAAAAATAAATTGCAATAAAGAAAAATAAATGAAGTTTGTGTGGTTTTTGTTTTTTTACATGCTATCTTTAGTCTGTGTCCCTGATCACTGCCGCACTACTTATATGATGGTGCTGCACTGGTGACTGTATGTATGTAAATAAATTTTTAAAAAAGTGAACATTTTCAAAAAAATTGTAACCAATAATTACATCCTCAAAAAAACTTGCAATATCTCAGATTGTCTGTCTACTTTTCAAAAAGGGGTAATTTGGGGGATATTTGTGCTTTCCTGGCATTTCTGGGCCTCAAGAAATGAGATGGGCCATCATTACATCAGGACTGTTCGATTTTCAAATATATACATATACCATAGTTTTGTAGACTATAACTCTCACATTAGACTAAATAATATTCACTGGTTTGGGTTCTTTCTTACCAAAGAATTGTAGGATTATACATTTTGGTCTAAATGTATGAAGAAAGTTTATTTGCAACATTTTATAACGGAAATGTTTTTTTTTTTGTTTCCCCCTAATTTTTAGTCGTGTGTTTTTTTTTGTTTTTTTTTCCTTTTCTTTTTCATTTATTTAGCACAAAGTAAAAACCCAGTGGTGATTAAATACCACCAAAAGAAAGCTCTGTGTGAAAAAAATATCAGTTTCATTTGGGTACAATGTTGCATGGCTGAGTAATTGTCATTTAAAGTGTGACAGCGCTGAAAGCTGGAAATTTGCTTAGGCAGTTGGGGGGATGAAAGTGTCTGTCTGGTATTGAAGTCCTTGAAAAATGCAGCTTTAGGCACATTTTTAAAGCTGCTTTTCTCCTTAGAGGAGAAAAGCAGTTAGAAGAGCCTAGTGTACATGATTCCGTAAAAATACCAGAGGCAGAAGCAGGTGGATAGACGGGTAAGCTGGAATTCTGCCTTTAGGTCCTGGTCACACCGATCTGACTTTGAAATCATGCGACTTCAGTGAAGTCGCACAATTTAATTTCGACTTGAAGTGCGGCTTGCAAGACATGTCTAAGCAAGTCGCACTTGTAGTGCATGCACTACTTTAGAAATCTGGGCTCCGACCAAGTCTGAATTGCGGACAATGGGGTGTGAGTTGTCATGGCAAGTCGCACCCAGTGTGACTGGGCACTTAGGATCCATAAAAATAATAGTGTAACATATATAAAATACTAAGAATTGGCACAATAACCCCCTACCACCATATTAAAAACATTTTTTATCTCGTCCGATCTTAAATTGTATGCCTTGTCAATGTACTGTACATATTTAAAAAGTAACATATCTTTGCTAAAGACAGGTTTAAATTTAATCTGCTTTAGAAAAGAATGCCTGCTATTTTCTTCCCAAATCTGTTTATTGCACGAGACACTCCTTTGTTGCCTGGTAACATGTGAGCACTTGGTGATTGAGAACCCATTTAGAAAACTGGGCTTAAATGAGTTTATTCATGCCCTTTCAGCTTGATGCATTGTTTATAGACTCTTTTTAAGCATCAACAAAATGGTATTGTTTTGAGGCAAAGCATTGTTTTAAACAACAAATGTAAGCCAAAGACATGCTGGTAGGTGAATTGGCTCCTGTCTAAATTGGCCCTAGTATGTGTATGTATGAATGTGAGTTATGCAGGCCATAGGCGGGTTGTTTATCAGCCGAATTTTCATCCGACCGACAAAATCGGCCGATATTCACACGTTAGTGAGGCAATGCCGTCGGACGTTTTTCACGGATCTTCTCGTTTCTTTTTATCGGTCATGCTGGAAAATCTACAAAAAAGGCCGTTTTTCGTAAGCATTGGTGGTAGCATCCATGGCAGCAACGATCGATTGTTCGTTTATCGACCGATGGCCAGCCATAGGGACTTTAGATTGTACGCCTCTTGAGGGTTAGGGACTGATGTGATTGTACAATATATATATATGTAAAGCGCTGTGTAAATTGACAGCGCTATAGGGGTACCTGTGATAAATAAAATAAGTGTGTGATTCTGGCCAAAATCAAAAATATGACGCATAATTTTATAAAATGTAGCCCAGCTCAGCCAACTTGTGTTTGTGCACTGTGGTATGCTATAAGTGAGTTGTAGGGCACTTCATTGGTGTGTTAGGGTGCCATTCAAAATGAATGGAATGGCACTGTGACTTATGCTTGCTGAGCAGATCGGAGTGGGCAGATGACAGGTCTGCTCTTTGGGCAGTAGATGTAAATGGACCAGCTGTCTGTTTACAGATGACTGCCCTTCAATCTGATCTGCCCAGAGGGGAACAGATCCTGCGCCCCCCCCTTTTTTTCCCCGTGGATCGGATTGGAGGTAGGGTGGCGGTAATGGTTCTACCACTCTGTAGAGGATCCAGTCAGGTCCATGTGAAAAATGGGCTGACCCAATCAGATCATAAAAGGGGCCTTAGGAATCACACTGCTAATGGGAGATGATCACAAACCATTGTTTTTGGACTTTCACAGACATTTTTTTTGTGTGCGTTCTTTTGATCACAGGATTGTTAATTTATACGAATTGTATTGGTTACTCAAATTATTTTAGCACTTGGGAATTAGAGTATTGTACAGCTGCAGTTTTAGAGTAGACTTGTTTGATATATACCATTTACAGACTGTAGTGGTGGAGGTAGGATAACACAGTATTAGAGCATTGCCTTTTTGTCATCCTGGGGAATTGTTTGGTACAGTGGTCCACTAGGAAGATTTGGTGTTCATGGTTAACGACTTCCTGCACCTATGTGTAGTACATTTATTTGTACATTAACATTATGGGACTAGAAATATGGAATAAACTAAACGACATGTTAACACATTTAAACATGTAAAAACACTATAGGCCATAAGCTCCAATGCATAGGCAATGCTCCGATAAATGCAAAATGCTGTGCACGCTGTTAAAATATGTTCCGTTTTCACTTCACTTTCAACTGCTGCTGATGCACCCTCCTGGTTGTCTTTCATACATAGAATGTAAAGGAATAAAGAAAATCAATTGCATACATGAGAAGTTTCTTAGTCACTTAGCAGGTTCTAATAACCTTATGTGTTTAAATGTGATTGGTATGCATGAAGCAAAGTGAGAGTTAAGCCTAGTGCACACGATCATAAAATCGCCCGAAAAATAGCGCTTTCGAAGCAATCGTACGATAATCTGATTTTTAGTACACAACTTTTCATCTGAAATTATTAGATTTTTGTTTAATCAGTAGTTTTTGCCTGAAAAGACAATACAAATACATTGCATCACTTTTTTATTCTGTCGTACAAGAGTTTTCGTAATTGTAGTAACTTCTTCACGTTCGATATGAGAAACCAGACGATCATTCAGCCGATATTCTCATTGTGTGTATGGGGTCTTAATCTAGTCATACATTATGCAAATTTTGACCAGCTCCTGATTTACCAGGCACAATTCTCTGTGGGTGGCTCTGCTGACTTGCTGAATCCAATCAGATGCAGCCACTGTATGGGTTATTCTGACAGCAGTGGCTTTCTGAATATAGTAGGTACAGTGGGAAATTTCAGTCCACACTATAGAACACTGTGGATAGAGGAATGTTAGATTTTTTTTTTTTTTTTTTTTTTTGTCCAGCCTGTACGGCCAGCCTTAGTTGCACAGTCTTCAAGGCGTTTGTTCCCGATTATCCTGGAATTGTGTGCACACAGAATGCAGACTAAGGTAAACTGAGTGAACTATTTTACTTTATTACTTTTGCTAAATTTGCTGCATAGCATCTATAGTGCATGGAATGTTTTCCCTTGTCTGCTTGGAATTGCTCTCTAATAACATAATTATTGAGTAAGGATTCAGTGGTGGAGGAAAATCACCCCTGTGTAAACAAATGCTTCATTTTAAGAATAGACTTTCCCAGGCATAGGAAACCAAAAGGAGATAACCGTTGTATGTAGATATTTACCAGATTCTGAGTTCACCTAATGTACTTTACCAAAAACTCAGATCTAAATATCAGAGGAAATCCGTATTTTTATCCTCATCTTGTTTGGCCACAGATCAGTTTGATTAAAGCGATTCTAAAGGTTAATTTTTTCTGGAAAATAACAAACGTCTATACTTACCTGCTGTGTGTAGTGGTTTTGCACAGGGCAGCCTGGATCCTCCTCTTCTTGGGTCCTCCCCAGGCTCTCCTGGCTCCTCGTTTCTGTTGGGTGCCCCCACAGCAAGCAGCTTGCTATGGGAGCACCCGCTGCTCTGTGTCTCCATTCACACTCGTAGCCATGGCTTGGCCCCGTTCCTCTCCTCATTGGCTGACTTGCTATGATTGACAGCAGCAGTAGCCAATGGCTCTCACTTGCTGTCTCAGCCAATGAGGAGGCAGAGACCTGGGTCAGCCGAGGCTATCCTTCACATCGCTGGATCGCAAGAAGACTCGGGTAAGTATTGAGGGGGCTGGGGGCACTGCTGCACACTGAAGGTTTTTTACCTTCATGCATTCTATGCATGAAGGTAAAAAAAAACCTGACTTTACAACCACTTTAATAACATGGGGTGCACTTGTGCACAATCATGGTTTCTTTGGAGTCATAAATCACAGATCTGCACCTGCTCATGAAGCTTGTGTAGTAGGATTTCATATTATTTGCATTAATTTGCATATGTTATTGATAATATAATTATTCAAATTATTAACATTGTATAAGTATTATTATTATTAATTCAATATTACGCAATAGTTATTAATCTCTAGAAATGTATACTGTACTATTTCATATCCCAACCATGACACTATCTGCCTGGAGTTTGATTGTTCTCTCTGTGCTTGCGTGGATTTCCCCTGGGTACTCCGGGTTTCCTCCCGCACTCCGTAGACATGCTGTTAGGTTAATTGGCTCCTGTCCAAATTGGCCATAGTATGGGTATGAATGTGAGTTCGGAACTTTCGATTGTACGCCCCTTGAGGGTTAGGGACTGATGTGAATGTGCTGCAATATATGTAAAGCACTGCATAAATTGATGGCACTTTACAAGTATTGATAATAATATAGAAAATCTACATATATAGTTGAACTCTTGACCGCTACCAAGATAATAACTTTGACAAGAGATGAAACTGACTGCTTGATGTAAATGGCGTGTAACATGGGAAAACTATGTACATTAATATATTACATATAGTGTTTTCCTATTCAAGTGTATTTCAAAGGATTAATACACAGGCAGACCTTTTATCTATTTACTTGTTTTGGCAATTTAGTGTATATATGCATCTATATCCAACTCATTGGATTCAGCTGTTCGAATCACCTCCATGGCCACAGCTGTATAAAATCAAGCACCTAGGCATGCAGACTTCTACATACATTTGTGAAAAAATGGGTTGCTCTCAGGAGCTCGGTGAATTCAAGCATGGTACCGTGATAGGTTGCCACCTGTGCAATAAGTCCATCCATGAAATTTTCTTGCTACTAAATATTCCATAGTCAATTGTTAGTGGTATTTTAGCAAAGTGGAACAGCAGCAACTCTGTCATTTTATGTGGCCTACCACTTTGTGACTGAGTGGTGTCAGTGCATGCTAAAATGCACAGTGTGCAGAAGTCACCAACTGTTTGCAGAGTAAATAGCTAAAGACATCCAAACTTTGTGTTGCCTTCAGATTTTCACAACAACAGTGCATAGAGAGCTTCATGGAATGTTTCCAAGGCCAAGCAGCTGTATTAAAGACTTACATCAGCAAGTGCAATGCTAAGCATTGGATGCAGTGGTATAAAGCAAACCACGCTTTTCTGTCTGGTAATCCGATGGACATGTCTGGATTTGGCGGTTGCTAGAACGGTACTTGCCTGACTGCATTGTGGCATGTGTAAAGTTTTTGGTGGGGGGGGGGGGGTTATGGTGTGGGGTTGTTTTTCAGGGGTTGGGCTTGGCCCCTTAGTTCCAGTGAAGGGAGCTCCTTAAGGCTTCAGCATACCAAGACATTTTGGATTATTTCATGCTCCCAACATTGTGGGAACTGCGCACCATTGCAAAAAGCAAGGTAAATAAAGACCTGGATGAGCGAGTTTGGGGTGGAGGAACGTGACTCAACCTGCAGAGGGTTGACCTCAACCCGATAGAACACCTTTTGGGATGAATTGGAGCAGAGACTGAAAACCAGGCCGCCTTGTCCGACATCTGCACTTGACCTCACAAATGTGCTTCTGGAAGAATGGTCAAACATTCCCATAGACACACTCCTAAACCAGTAGAGTTGAAGCTGTTATAGCTGCAAAGGGTGGGCCAACGCATTATTGAAATACACATGGAGAGGAGCGCTTGACCAGCGCCACAATAGGATGGTGTGTGGAAAGACAAGAAGTTCGGCTGCTCACTTACTCAACTGACCAGTTGAGTTCAAAAACAAAGCAAGGAGCGCCTAGCTCTGCAACAACTTGGGGGTGAATACTCCACTCTGAAAGTCCAAAGAACGCCAAGCAATATGTAAAGGCAGGCATCCCAATATTTTTTCCATTTATTATTATTATTATTATTATTATACAGGATTTATATAGCGCCAAAAGTTTGCTCAGTGCTTTACAATATAACAGGAGACAATACAGCAACAATACGGTTCAATACAAGAGGGCCCTTCTCCTTGGAGCTTACAATCTAGGAGGGAGAGGCTAGTGGCACAAAAGGTAGTAACTGTGGGGGATGGACTGGTTGGAAGATTCCATTATTAGCTGAGGGCAGGATAGGCTTCCCTGAAGAGAGGTTTTCAGAGATCGCCGAAAAGTGAGCAGAGTAGGCGATAGTCTGATAAATTGCGGTAGAGGGTTCCAGAGGATGGGGGAAGCTCTGGAGAAGTCCTGGAGGCGAGCACGGGAGGAGGAGACGAGAGCTAGAGAGTAGGTCTTGCGAGGAGCGGAGAGTACGGTTTGGGTGGTATTTGGAGAAAAGATCGGTGATGTAATTTGGGTTAGAGTTATAAATGGCTTTATATGTTATTGTTAATGTTTTGAATATTATCCGTTGGGCAATGGGAAGCCAGTGGAGGGATTGGCAGAGAGGGGTGGCTGATACGGAACGGTTAGTAAGGTGGATGGGTCTGGCAGCAGCATTCATGATAGACTGAAGAGGGGATAGCCTGTGATTTGGTAGGCCAATAAGGAGAGAGTTACAATAGTCAAGGCGAGAGATAACAAGGGAGTGAATAAGTTGCTTAGTGGTTTCCGAGGTTAGGAACGGCCGTATCTTGGAGATGTTGCGGAGGTGAAGTCTACAAGATTTGGACAGTGAATGTATTTGGGCTGAAAGGACAGATGGGAGTCTAGGATTACACCTAGTACCCTGGCATGAGGGGAGGGACTGATGATTGTGTTATTGATCTTGATGGAGAAGTAAGGGGAGGGGGCACGGGCTGGGGGGAATACGAAGAGCCCAGTTTTGGAAAGATTGAGTTTGAGGAAGTGGAGTGACATCCATGCTGATATGTCACTTAGTAGGTTAGTAATACGAGAGGAGACTGAAGGGGTGAGGTGAGGGGTAGAAAGATAGATTTGTGTGTCATCAGCATAGAGATGGTACTTAAAGCCTTGGGAGTTTATCAAGTGACCAAGGGAGGAGGTGTAGATGGAGAAGAGAAGGGGTCCAAGGACAGAACTTTGAGGGACCCCTACAGAAAGGGAGTGAAGAGGAGGCAGCGTTATAGGCAACGCGAAAGGAGCGCTGCGATAGGTAGGAGGAGAACCAGGAGAGAGCAGAGTCTCTGAGGCCAAGAGAGTGGAGTTTTTTGAGGAGGAGGAGGAGGGGATGGTCAACCGTATCAAAAGCCACAGAGAGGTCAAGTAGTAAGAGTACGGAGTAGTGGATGTTGGTTTTAGCAGATCGTAGATCATTATTGAGTTTTAGTAAGGCAGTTTCAGGTGGAGAGTAGTAAGCAAAAGCCAGACTGTAAAGAGTCAAGAAGATTGTTGTCAGTGAGGTAGGAGCTCAGGCGATTGAAGACTAAGTGTTCTAGGAGTTTAGAGGTAAATGGCAGTAGGGAGATGGGTCTTAAGTTGTTCAGGTTGGTGGGATCCAGGGAGGGCTTTTTAATTATGGGAGTAATGTGTGCATGATTTAGAGGAGAGGGAGAGATTGAAGATGTGAGTGAGGGAGCATAGGATGGAAGAAGAGGGTGACCGTAGTAGTTGTGAGGGGACAGGATCCAGGGGGCAGGTAGTGAGACGGTCTTCTGAGAAAACCTTAGTGACCTCTTCGGTAGTAGCAAGGTCAAAAGAGGAAAGTGTTGAGGGAGGTTTAGTATAAGGTATGCTAAGTGGGATGGATGTCTGTGCAGTGGCAATGCCCCTACAAATTGCGTCAATCTTGTTTTTTGAAATGATTTGCAATCTCTTGAGCAGTGAGTGAGGTGGGGGTGGAGGTGAAGGTAGAGAAAGTAGAGAGTTAAAAGGAGAGAAGAGACGACGAGGACTGGATGACAAGGTATTAATACGAGTGACAAAGTAGGCTTGTTTGGCAGCATGAAGGGAGGAATTGTATGTTAAGAAAGCAGATTTATATAGGGTGAATACTTGTTGAGATTTGGTTTTACGCCATAATCGCTCCAGCGCACGACTATGTCGTTTAAGATTTCTGGTGTCGTCAGTCTGCCAAGGTTGTAACGGTCGGGGCCTGATGCTTCGTGTTGTTAGAGGAGCAAGTGAGTCTAATGTGGATGAAAGCAAACTGTTGTAGACAGAAGTGGCCAGGTCAGGGCAGGACGGGAGAGATTCTGTCATAGAGGCGGTCAGTTGCAGAGTGGAAAGGAGCAGGGTTCAAGTTTTGAAGGTTTCTGCGGGTAATTGTTTGCTGCTTGGAGGGATAGATGTTTGAAGATGAGGACACTGTGAAGGTGTTGAGATTGTGATCAGGAAAGGGGGTGTTTGTGAGGTTGTAGAGAGTGCAAAGATGGGAGAAAACAAGGTCTAATATATTCCCATCAGAGTGAGTGGAGGACTGTATACATTGTGCTAATGCAAAAGATGAGGTTAGGTTGAAGAGTTGGGATGTAGCCGGGTTGTTCATATTAATAACTATGTTAAAATCTCTGAGAATGATGGGTAGTTCAGAGGAGAGAAAGTAGGGTAGCCAGGCGGAGAAATCATCAAGAAAGCGGGACACTGGTCCAGGAGGCTGATAGCTCACTGCAATCCTCAGAGAAATGGCAGAAAACAGCCAGATGCAGTGGGTCTCGAAAGAAGAGAAGGATAGAGAGGGAGGGTTAGGGAGGACTTTAAAGGTGCTCAGTAGAGATAGGAGCAAACCAATGCCACCACCTTTCCGACCACTGGGTCTGGGTGAGTGGGTCCAGAGAAGGCCTCCATAGGAAAGTGCTGTGGGAGAAGCAGAGTCTGCTGCTTGAAGCCAGGTTTCTGTAATTGCTAGTAGGTTTAGGGAGCGGGAGACAAAAAGGTCATGGACAGAGGTGAGCTTATTACAGACAGAACGGGCATTCCAGAGCGCACATGAAAAAGGGAGGGTGGTTTTTGGGAGCATGGGGACCGATATTAAATTGAGGGGATTGCGGCTATTCCCAGAAGAAAGGGGATGCCTGGTGTGGGGGTGAGATACTGGAGGACCAGGGTTTGGGGAGATATCTCCAGAGGTTAGGAGAAGAAGGGTGAGGAAAGTAACATGGGAACGGGATGTTCACGAGTGTACATGCCTTCTAGTCCTGGTGTTTGGGTCAGCAGGAGAGTAAAGTATCAGCAGGAGGTGAAGAGAGCAGTAGTAGGGAGATGGTAGCAGTGAGGGTGAGATGTACAAGTTTTGGGGTGGAGCAGAGGGATAAAGAAATTAGATTTTGGGAACGCAGGATAGTAATATGAAAAGGAGTAGACGGGACATATTAAAAGGTACACGGAGTGGGACTCAAACGTGTAGGAGATGTTTCCCAGGGTGTTTGCTTGCAGTCTGTCCAGCATGCAGTAGAGTTTCTTGTATCTTCCTGCTGCTTGAGTTATCCTGCTTTAGTTAAACTGCTGTGTTCAACTATTTCTTAGCACTCCATCAAAAACAGCAATCAAGCAGAAAACAGCACTCCATCTGTGACTATGCCGCCCAACCCCCTTTGTCTGTGACTTCCCCCCCCCCCCCATGAGCTGATCTAAATTGATAGGGAGATGGTCATGTGAGCACTCTTCTCCACCCCAATTAGGAACTGATAAGGATCGCATGAATTAGGGGGGATGTTTCTCAAACACAGACCAGACACAGGCCACAGTCATAAAAAGTGTGATTGATTCTCATCTCTTGTTGCAGACAAAAATATATACACTATGTTCTGAGATTAGCAGAAATCTATGCATTGTTGAAGTTGCAGTTTAGAGTGGAAAGAGCAGACAGCAGCACTTTACCCAGAGATAGCAGGAGTCTATGCAATATTCATATATTGGTTACATAAATATACACTATATTAGTTTTTTTATATACAGTATCTCACAGAAGTGAGTATACAACCCTCACATTTTTGTAAATATTTTCAACCACTTTAAAGGTAAACTCTGTCATGGGGGAGAAAGGTTTGGATATGCAGACATTAACCACTTTCCCGCAGCCCTATAGCAGATATACTGCTACAGGGCAGCAGGGGTGCGCAAAATAGTGTGTGTGTGTGTGTGTGTGTGTATATACACGTGATTTCGCATTTCCAAGTAGGGGGCATGCGCGAGTGCCCTACCCTCACCGCCATTTGCGGCTGTCAACCACCGCTTCCTAGCTGGTGATTACTGAGCATCTCCAGTGGGTAGGAGGACTGTTTTACGAACAGTCCTCCTCCCTGTCGGCTCAGGCACACTGCTCTGGATGGCTGTGCTATGCATAGCCATCCAAAGCAGTGTGATTACAGTGAAGCACACAGACACCACCCCCTAGTAAAACACTCCCTGCACACAGTTAACCCTTTTGATCGCCCCTCATGTTAACCCCTTCCTGCCTAGTGCCATTAGTACAGTGTCAGTGCTTTTTTTATAGCGCAAAAAATTAAAACTGCAGAGGCGATCAAATACCACCGAAAGAAAGCTCAATTCGTGGGAATAAAGGATGTAGATTTGATTTGGGTGCAGCGTTGAATGACCGCACAATTGTCAAAGTAATGTAGTACCCTAACGCAAAAAATGGCCTGGTCAGGAAGGGGGGTAAATCCTCAAGTGGTTAAATTGAGTCTGTGAAAATAGATCTATAGGAGCTTCTGCTGGTAATTTGTATGGATATCAAAGTATAGACTCCTGTAAAGGGATGTTGTGAAACCACAATTAGGTTGAGTTGAACTTGAGTGCAAATGTTTTAGAAGAAACATGTCAGTCAATACCTGTCAGATATTACATGGGTAGGATGGAACATCTAGTCATGTGGTAATATGAGTCCTGAAGAAACCACTGTACAGTGAACAAATACAGATACATTGGCAGTTGACTGCATGAAATAGAAGTTTTATTTGGGATCAAAATCTTTCATGTTTGGTCGTATAGCCGAATCTGGAAAAGGTCCTTCCTCCTGACACTGGACTTAATTGTTCTTTTTTTGTTTTGTTTTTTTAAATAAAACTGTAGTAAGAGAAACACGAGGGCTGCAATTGCAGACCTCCTCCTGAAAAACAAGGTAGAGGGTCAGAATGACAGCCATATAACTATCATATTTATAAGAGCTTGGCAGTGTCTGCATCACTTGGCACTGACCACTACCTAGGAAGCAGTTATTCCTGTTTCTGGTATTTTAATGATGCAGTGGAAATCCAATTAAAATCGACCCCAGTTCTAGCGAAGAAGCATTTTTTTAAAATATTCTTCACCCCAATATTGATCATTTGGTAATTTGACACCCAAAACAAGGCTGTGGAAGACTGCTGCAGATCATTCAGTTCCACTCTGTATGATCTTGAATCAAAAGCTGCTGGAAAGCATCCAAAATTGGCACAAAACCACCAATTGTATGGCCAGCATTACACATTCAGATACTGCCAAACAATAGTCTTTTGTCTTTTTGTTTGAAAAATTAGCACAGGAAACAAATGGAAAATATCATACCTTAATAATGCCTTTCATTGCTGTTATGTCAACCCACAAGGAACATGTTTTAAATAGGGAAACAAAACCATGGATACATATTTTATATAGAAAACTAGTGACACAAGCAAGCAGAAGTTGTAAGGACATCTTGTACAGGTTAAATGAAAAACTCTGCTGTTGGGAAGAATAAAGCTAACAGTTGGAAGCTAAACATGACAAACAAGAAATTGCACAATGTATTCCGATTAACACAAAGACACCAAAGAGAGTTAAAACCACAGCCATGGAGAAAATGAAACTCACAAAGCTACTTAATAAAGACTCCTATGAATAGTGTCTTTTTGTGTTATGTCTGCTTCCTATTGGCATTTGTTGCCAAAAATAAATTGCTGTCTGTTGTGTAAAAGACTGAGGGTGATTAAATAGAAACCTCTACTGAATTTTGGCATTTTGGGTGCAGGGGCATATTTGAGTGTGTATACAGTCTATAATAAATGTCTAAATATAAATGTCTATATAATAAAAAGAAATGTCTAAAAAATGTTTGGTATATTCTATGTTAACATTTTATAGTACTTTTTTATATAGGTTTTGCCTCGGTATTTAGAGTAGTTCTTAAGCTTTAAGACTTTTTTTTTTTTTAATTTTTTTTTTTTTATAAATCTTAATGCATTCTATGTATTAAGGTAAAAAACTGTGCTGTAGGGTCACCCTTTTATTTTTTGCACTATAAACAAAAGACACTATTTTGAAAAAAAAACTATTTTTGACTTTTTGCTACAAAACGTATCTAATAAAAAAATTTTTTAAATCAAATTTCTTCAAAAATTTAGGCCAAAATATATTCTGCTACATGTGTTTGCTCAATTTTGGGGTAGAGGCGGTGGGGGTCAGTGTTGCAACCATCTGAGTATGATTGTCTTTTTTCTATGTTCCTGCTTTTCTCTTTTAAGCACCACTTATGAAACCAAAATTGCCTTTTGTTAACTCCACCTCAATTAGTAAGGTTGCCACCTTAGGTTTAAAGGGATGAGGTGGCAACCCTATCAATTGGTCTTTAAAGCGGGAACCAGCCAAATTTTGATCCATGTAGGGGCAGGGAGGTATAACCGTCAGTTCTGAGCAATGTATTCTTGGGGGGGTGGTAGGGTCTTTTCACACTGCTCCTTTCAAAGACACAGTAAGAAGGCATGTGTTTTTTGCTGCATTTTTATGCATTTTTCCTGAGTTTTCTGGACTCCAGGTTTCACAGCTGCATGACTGGAGCCAGAACATGTGATGAAAAAATCACACCAAAAATGCAGGGTACATTTTTGGTGCATTTTCTATAGAAGTCAATGGGAGATGTGTTTTTGGCATGGGTTTGAAAAGTGCAGTTAAGATGCAGAATGCAGGGCTTTTAAAAACACACCACACCGCACTGTTGTGTAGAGTTCCAAAGGACTTAAAGGGTTAGTCTTCATGCATTTTTTTAGTTCTGCTTTTTTTTTTTTTTTTAACCCCAAAAACGCATCTAAAGAATCAGTGTGAATGGGTCCTTAAACAATCACACTCACCAGAGCCACATCTGCTGACTTGCACTTGTTTTATCCATTGATATGATTTCCTGTATTCTCCACCAGGGGCAGACTGAGAACTCATGGGGCCCCTGGGCAATAGGGGTTCATGGGGCCCCTGTGTCCTTGCCCACACTCAAAGCACACACAAAAAAGCCTATAAATAGGTACCGGGGCATTTTATGGGGCCCCCTACTGACCCGGGCCCTCGGGCAGTGCTCGAATGGTCAGTCTGCACATAGCATCCCTTTAAATAATTTTCTTATCAGGGTAGTTCTCCAGTCTGTAGTAGATGTCCAATTCTTTGTTTGCCAGTAAAACATTAATCCATTGCCAGATTCAGCACAGATAATCAGACACAGCATGGCTATGTGGAGCACAATGCTGGAAGCCTACAGGCATTTATTTATGTTTAACTCATCCCATCTGTTGTCTGCATTAGAACATTTGAGAGAAGCATACTATAAGAGCAATGAACAGTTTTTTTTTTCATTTACAGACCTTCAGCGTATCGCATCAAGTGGTATTTTAATTAAAGCTGCCTTTTACCTAGTGTAATGAATTTTAGAGGAATATTTTTAATTCGCAGAACAGGTTGTAGATGCCACTTATGTGGATCATTATTGTGTTTTTGTATGTCTCGTGAATTTTTAAAAAATATTAATACAGTGTATATTTTTTACTGTTGATCACTGCTTTGTCAAAAGTCCAATAATTTTTAAAATAATTTTTTAATTAAATGTGTATATTTGTTTTCTTAATTTTTATTGGTCATTTTAAAATCGCGATGGACAAAGGAATGCACCAAATAGCCAACGTATCTAAAGTGCTAAACATTGACAACTAATAGGGTTGTCAGCGGGACAAGTTTCCTAAGCATTTTAGATTTTCCCTGACTTCGAGTCTCCGTAACAGGGGTCACCATGACATACAGAGTAAATATCCTTAGCAGAGACGTGGAAAGTAGTAAAAATTCACAGGAGTTTAAACGCTTTCATGTTCCATCCAAAAATAAAAAGTTTTTTGCCTTTTGGATGTACTTTAACTGTGTTCTAAATTTGTATTTACTTCTTTTACTTATGGGTTTACTTAGAGGAAATAAACCTTGCAATAATCATTGGCTTTAAACAGGTATACTATATTTATTTTATTTTTTTTTTTGTCCACAGATTTATTCTGGTTCTAAGGTGCACATCCTCACGTTTTCATCTGAAGATCTTGCTCATGAGGAGGACATACCCAGGCCTTAGCCTGTCTATTAACAAGGAGTGTAGAAGCCTAATCTTTGTAAGAAGCCATGACCAGTTATTGTGATTTTCTTACTTTGGGCCACTTATAAGTTTGAACCATTTTTCAAAAACGGTTATCAAAAATGACAAGTCTGTTCCGTAGGAGTAACAGCAATGGCAGTGCACGGAGCAACTCTTCCACTCAGGAACTTAACAACAGCCGGCCTGTACGCAGGTTGGAGTTCAACCAGGCTATGGAGGATTTTAAAACCATGTTTCCAAACATGGAATATGACATTATTGAGTGTGTCTTGAGGGCTAACAATGGAGCAGTGGATGCTACTATTGATCAGTTACTACAGATGAACCTGGATGATGGTGGCTATGATGACAGTTCGGACTCGGATGACAGCATTCCTCCTGAGGTTATATTCTTTCTTTCTTTTTTTTTTTTTTTATTTTGTTTTAGGACCATAATGATTTTTTCCATCTGCAATAGCAAGTTGTGCTACCCATGTTCATATATGGCTATGTAACGTGTTTCTTGTTTCTAAGAATTTTTTACTGCTGTAAATTATGTGGAGCCCTCTGATCATTGTTAAATATGTATATTGCATACACAAATATACGTAAAAGTAATTCAAGTTTGGAGCTCATTAGGCTTATCACATTCTGTAGATGGTTAGAAATGTCAGAAAACCTAAGATAGACTGGGGACTAGGATAGAATGGAGACTAGACTAGCTCTGTACTATGCTGTGGTGTGTGTTTTTACCCATGTTTCAAAATGATATTTCCGTAGAATATTTTTTCTTTCTTGTCCATTGAGGAACACAAGAAGTGCTACAGTTCATATTTACCAAAAAAACTGCCAATGCAGGGGCTCCTAGGCAAAAACAAACCAACTTTGACCAAAGTTGGATAATACTCTTGCTCTAGGTGTAAGCCATTGATGTAACTCCAGAAACTTTACTGAAAAACTCCCATAGATGGTCCGAGCGACTTTTCTGAATAACATAAGAGAGATGTGTTCTGTAGTCCAGCTGGAGATAATGGAACAAAGATGATAAAACTGCTTGGAATTGGAGTGCATCAGAGCCAGAGTGTACAGTGGTCTGTTTTCTCATTGTGGAAATTTTCCTCCTACTTCCTGTCCTAGTGTCTTGTCTGACCTGGGGAAAAATGAATTCACATCTTCTTATTTTGCTTTTTCAGATTCTGGAAAGAACTCTAGAACCAGACAGTTCAGATGAGGAGCCCCCTCCAGTTTATTCACCGCCATCCTATGACCTGCAATCATTTGATAGACCTCATCCACAAACCCCGCCTACACCACCTCCTCGGTATGCATCACCCCACCTTCACATTCTGTAATGTGTGATATAATATTCATGTGATATTAGTTACTTGCTGGCAGTGCTAACCCTGTAAAATACAAGGCATATACATATTTATTTTTTAACTGCAGAGACAAATGCAAATCCAGGGTTTATAGTAAAAATGAAGGTATCCTTTAACTACATCTTCTGATACCTTTTGCCTAAAATTGCTGTTGTTTACACTTAAAATATTTATGCAAAAACCTGTTATATAGAGTTACAAAATACTTCAGGTTTATTAACCACCTATAGACCGGACACTTTTACACCCTTCCTGCCCAAGTCTTTATTCAGTTTTACAGTGCTGTCACAGTTTGACACTCAAGCATACAACACTGTGCTCAAATTATCTTTTTTTTTTTTTTGACAGAGCTTTCTTCTGTCTTCTGAAAATTTAGAAAAAAAATTTTTTTTTCGTTTTTTATTTTATAAATATTTGCAAAAAAATAAAAAAACTTCAATTTAGAGCATAATGTATTCTGCTACATTTCCTTGGTAACAGTAACCCGAATCAGTGTACAATATTTAGCCTGTAGGAAAGTAAGCGTCTACAAACTATGATGTGTGTGTGTATATGTGTATATATGTACAGTGAGGATCGAAAGTTTGGGCACCCCAGCTAAAAATTTGTATTAATGTGCATAAAGAAGCCAAGGAAAGATGGAAAAATCTCCAAACGGCATCAAATTACAGATTAGACATTCTTATAATATGTCAACAAAAATTAGATTTTATTTCCATCATTTACACTTTCAAAATAACAGAAAACAAAAAAATGGCATCTGCAAAAGTTTGGGCACCCTGCAGAGTTAATATCTTGCACTGCCCCCTTTGGCAAGTATCACAGCTTGTAAACGCTTTTTGTAGCCAGCCAAGAGTCTTTCAATTCTTGTTTGAGGTATCTTTGCCCATGCTTCCTTACAAAAGTCTTCCAGTTCTTTGAGATTTCTGGGCTGTCTGTCACGCACTGCTCTTTTAAGGTCTATCCATAGATTTTCAATTATGTTGAGGTCAGGAGATTGTGAAGGCCATGGCAAAACCTTCAGTTTACGCCTCTTGATGTAATCCCCCATGGATTTCGAGGTGTGTTTAGGATCATTATCCATTTGTAGAAGCCATCCTCTCTTTAACTTCAGCTTTTTCACAGATGGCATCAAGTTACCATCCAAAATTTGCTGAAATTTTATTGAATCCATTTTTCCTTCTACTCGTGAGATGTTCCCTGTGCCACTGGCTGCAACCCAACCCCAAAGCATGATTGATCCAACCCCATGCTTAACAGTTGGACAGAGGTTCTTTTCATTAAATTCTGTGCCCCTTCTTCTCCAAACATACCTTTGCTCATACCGGCCAAAAAGTTCAATTTTAACCTCATCAGTCCACAGAACTTGTTTCCAAAATGCATCAGGCTTGTCTATATGTTCATTTGCAAAGTTCAAACGATAATTTTTGTGGTGAGGACGTAGAAGGTTTTCTACTGATGACTCTTCCATGAAGCCCATATTTGTACAAGTATCTCTTTATAGTGGAATAGTGTACCACAACTCCAGTGTCTGCCAGATCTTTCTGGAGGGATCGTGCAGTCAAACGTGGGTTTTGAATTGTTTTTCTCACAATCCTGCGAGCTGTTCTGTCTGATATTTTTCTTGGTCTTCCAGATCTTGCTTTAACTTCCGCTGTTCCTGATGACTGCCATTTCTTAATTACATTCCGAACAGAGGATATTGACATCTGAAAACTCTTTGCTATCTTCTTATAGCCTTCTCCAGCTTTGTGAGCGTCAACTATTTTCAGTTTCAGTTTTCTAGACAACTGCTTAGAAGAACCCATGGTGCTGATTGTTGGGGCAAGGTCAGATGAGTCTGGGCATTTAAAACCTTTGAGCTTGACATCACCTGGTCTTCCCAGACGATGATTGAGAACAATCCATGACACTGGCAGGTCTCAGCTTTGTAAAGGGGGCAGTGCATGCTATAAATTCTGCTGGGTGCCCAAACCTTTGCAGATGCCATTTTTTTGTTTTCTGTTATTTTGAAAGTGTAAATGATGGAAATAAAATCTAACATTTGTTGACATGTTATAAGAATGTCTAATCTGTAATTTGATGCCTTTTGGAGATTTTTCCATCTTTCCTTGGCTTCTTTATGCACATTAATACAAATTTTTAGCTGGGGTGCCCAAACGTTCGATCCTTACTGTATGTGTGTGTGTATATGTATGTATGTGTGTATATGTATGTGTGTGTGTATATTTGAAAATTGATCAGTCCTGGTGTACTTACTGCTTATCTAATTTTTTGAGGCCCTAAAATGCCAAGACAGCATAAATACCCCCCAAATGACACCTTTTTGGAAGGTACACAGTGCAAGGTATTTAGTAAGAGGCATGATGAGTTTTTTTAAAGTTGTAATCTGTTTGGAAAATGATGAACGTAAATAAAGTTTTGTTTTTTTTGTTTTTTCACAACATTTTCAGCTTAGCATGTTTTCTCACACACAGCATAAGCCTATTTATTATTAAACCTCAAATTACATTCTGCTATGCTTCCCAAGTATGGGGATACCACATGTGTGAGACTTTTTTTTACAGTCAAGTCAATAGAGGTGTCCAACATCGAAGGAGCACCTTCAAGTGTTCTAGGGGCATAAATTATGCATCTAATTTCCTGACTACCTATCACATTTTTGGAGGCCCTGGAGCACCAGGACAATGATAATACCCAAAAAATTACCCCATTTTGGAAATCAAACACCCCAAGGTATGTTTTAAGAGGAATAATGAGCCTTTTGAAAATGTATCATTTTTTTGTGACAAGATTTTGGAAAATTAAAATAATTTTTTTTTTGAAAGTTATAAATTGTGAAGATATTTCTAACACACAACATAGGCATACTTAGAATTATACCTCAGAACACATTCTGCTACTGTTCCCGAGTATAGCAATGTCACATGTGCAAGACCTTTTCAGTGTTCGGACTGTACCCGACACTGCAACCCATGTACCACAAAAATCAACACAGTAAACAATGTACTAGCACGGTTGCCTCTGAGTGTAGCTTTACCTACAGCAGTCTCTGCTCCTAATAGCCAAGCAGACCTAATGTACTGGTACTTGGCTACCCCCAGAGCAGACTGCTATGTTAACTGGCCAGGAAGTACAGGAGGCTGAACAAATACCTGTGGTTCTAGTAGTGCAGTTGTACGCAGATGATGGGTGAGACTGGTGTCTCACAGGAACAGTGGGGCACGCAGATGGGTCAGTCTCTGTACCAGAAAGATGTAGTTAGGAATGAGCAAAGGAGTTAAAAAGGCAGGACCATGGTCCACAAACAGGCCTGGCTAAGTGCAGTCAGCAGGCAGAGATGTGATCAGCAGATAGTCATTGGATTGGTCCAAGCAGCAGGCAGGAACATTTTCCGTAAACAGGCCAGGCAGAGACATGGTCAGAAAATAGCCAAAGGATTGGATTGGTCTAGACAGCAAACGGAAACATCAAGCTTAGGGCCTCAGTCGGGTGAAACCTGGACACAGGGGTAGAGGCTTCCTCTCTCAAAAAACTCTTCAAAGCCCCTGGACTCCTGAAACTGGTCAGTGAATTACAAAATCCGTACAAAACCAAATTCTTAGGTTTTTTTTTTTTTTTGTAGAAACACTACTCTGGAGCCCTCTAGTCTACATACGTAAGACCCCTGTGTTGTCTTTATTCCCACTACTACAGTGGCAGGCAAAAGATCAGTCCATGCAGCAGCCAAAAAACGTGGTCAATTTAACAAGCTGAGGTCAGTTCCGGCGGAAGGCAGAAACATGGTCAATTTAAACAGGCCAGGTTAATTTCAGGTGGCAGGCAGAGACATGTAGTGAGCATCAAAGGTCGGCATATCACTATTATCTACACCAGTGGTCTCCAAACTGGGGGCCGGATGCGGCTCTTTGCTTGCTTTTATCTGGCCCTTGGGGCACTATTTCATTCACTGACACCACTAATGGGGCACAGTTGCTCCCAGTGACACCAATAATTGGGCACAGTTCCTCCCAATGACACCAAAAATAGGGCCCAATGGCACTAATGATGGGGCACAATTCCTCCCAATGATGAGGCACAGTTGCTCCCAATGACACCAACAATGGGGCCCAAAGGCACTAATGATAGGGCAAAATTCCTCCCAATGATACCAATGATGAGACACGGTTCCTCCCAATGACACTAATGATGGGCCATAGTTCCTCCCAATTACACTAACAATGGGGCACAGTTCCTCTCACTGACACCAACAATGGGATCCAATGGCACTAATGATGGGGCAAAATTCTTCCCAATGACAACAGTGATGGGGCACAATTCTTCCCAATGATACCAATAATGAGGCACAGTTCCTCCCAATTACATCAGCGGTGGGACACAATTCCTCCACAACACACCAATGGTGAGACACTATTCTTACCAATTGCACCAACAATGGGGCCCAATTACACCAATAATGGGGCACAATTCCTCCCAATGACACCAAGGATGGGGCATTGTTTACTCAAACTGATGCTGGGACATTTTCTACTCCCGATGGTCATAGTGCTGCCCCTCTAAAGTCTTAAGGACAGTAAACTGGCCCTTTTGTTTAAAAAGTTTGGAGACCCCTGATCTACACTATTTAGCAACCAACAATAGTTTTTTTTTTTAGGGTGGTTAAATCTCTCCACAGTGCATCCATCTGAATATGCAGAGTAAGCACACCACATAATAAAAATACTTGAGCAATAATGTTGTATTAGGCATATACATACAATAGGTACAAATATCCAAGTATGTCATATCAAACCTAATACAGCATAGGTGTTTGCTCCCCTGTTCCAACCAACAAAAATACTGTACATTCATGAAATAGGTACAATTAGTACCACTTAAATGCTATAGCAACTGATGTTTAGAAATACAGTGGGGCAAAAAAGTATTTAGTCAGCCACCAATTGTGCAAGTTCTCCCATTTAAAAAGATGAGAGAGGCCTGTAATTGGCATCATAGGTAGACCTCAACTATGAGAGACAAAATGAGAAAAAAAATCCAGACAATCACATTGGCTGATTTGGAAAGAATTTATTTGCAAATTATGGTGGAAAATAAGTATTTGGTCACCTACAAACAAGCAAGATTTCTGGCTCTCACAGACCTGTACCTTCTTTAAGAGACTTCTCTGTCCTGCACTCATTACCTGTATCAATGGCACCTGTTTGAACTTGTTATCAGTATAAAAGACACTTGTCCACAACCTCAAACAGTCACACTCCAAACTCCACTATGGTGAAGACCAAAGAGCTGTCGAAGGACACCAGAAACAAAATTGTAGACCTGCACCAGGCTGGGAAGACTGAATCTGCAATAGGCAAGCAGCGTGGTGTGAACAAATCAACTGTGGGAGCAATAATTAGAAAATGGAAGACATACAAGACCACTGATGATCTCCCTCGATTTGGGGCTCCACGCAAGATCTCACCCCGTGGGGTCAAAATTATCACAAGAACGGTGAGCAAAAATCCCAGGACCACACAGGGGGACCTAGTGAATGATCTGCAGAGAGCTGGGACCAACGTAACAAAGGCTACCATCAGTAACACACTACGCCGCGAGGGATCCTGCAGTGCCAGACGTGTCCCCCTGCTTAAGCCAGTACATGTTCGGGCCCGTCTGAAGTTTGCTAGAGAGCATTTGGATGATCCACAAGAGGACTGGGAGAATGTCATATGGTCAGATGAAACCAAAATAGAACTGTTTGGTAGAAACACAACTCGTCATGTTTGGAGGAGAGAGAATGCTGAGTTGCATCCAAAGAACACCATACCTACTGTGAAGCATGGGGGTGGCAACATCATGCTTTGGGGCTATTTCTCCACAAAGGGACCAGGACGACTGATCCATGCACAGGACACAATGAATAGGACCATGTATCGTGAGATTTTGAGTGCAAACCTCCTTCCGTCAGCAAGGGCATTGAAGATGAAACGAGGCTGGGTCTTCCAACATGACAATGATCCCAAACATACCGCCCGGGCAACGAAGGAGTGGCTTTGTAAGAAGCATTTCAAGGTCCTGGAGTGGCCTAGCCAGTCTCCAGATCTCAAACCCATAGAAAACCTTTGGAGGGAGTTGAAAGTCCATGTTGCCCAGCGACAGCCCCAAAACATCACTGCTCTAAAGAAGATCTGCATGGAGGAATGGGCCAACATACCAGCAACAGTGTGTGCCAACCTTGTGAAGACTTACAGGAAACGTTTGACCTCTGTCATTGCCAACAAAGGCTATATAACAAAGTATTGAGATGAACTTTTGATATTGACCAAATACTTATTTTCCACCATAATTTGCAAATAAATTCTTTCCAAATCAGCCAATGTGATTGTCTGGATTTATTTTTCTCATTTTGTCTCTCATATTTGAGGTCCACCTATGATGCCAATTACAGGCCTCTCTCATCGTTTTAAGTGGGAGAACTTGCACAATTGGTGGCTGACTAAATACTTTTTTGCCCCACTGTATGTACAGAAATTCAGTATACAGTAATGAAAAGGATAGCGGAGCCAGACCCTGGTGAAAAGAGAAGGAAAAACCCAACGTTTTGGGGATGAAAGAAACCCCTTTTTCAAGAACCTCCTACCTGGCAGAAAGTTCTTAAGAAAGGGGGTTCTTACATCCTTGAAATGTTGGGTTTGTCCTCCTCTTTTTGGGTTATAACATTAGGTCATTATAATCTACACCTCTGTATTCAAACCAGTCTTTGGACTGGACTGTGCCTTCCTGTGATTTTCAATGAGATGCCTTCATGAATGGAGGAAAGGACATACTCATCCCATTTATCTCTCCATTTAGGAGCCAAAATTTCTTCATTCCCAAAATTGACCCCCCCCCCCATTCAGCTTTGTGTGGCAACCAATCTTTGTGGGAAGCCCTTGCAATTTGGCTGTACTGTACCACTAAAGTTTGCTGGAGAGAAAGGTGGCAGACAAGTGTAAAAATTACCCACGTAGAGGTGGTACCCATGATGGAATAGGGGTGATGCAAGGTCCCATGCAGTTTTTTTCCACTGCTTCCCACATAGGTTGGGCATTCAGGGAGCTCCAGTTGGCTGTCTTTTCCTTCATAAAATTATGAGTGTATTCTTTGGCCCTCTCACAAAGTTTGTATGACTTCCCTCTGTATCTGGCCAATACTGTTTGATGCACAGCCTGCCAGTAAAATGGATGAGGGGCTCATCAACACAACTGTTTTTATCAGGTATATACATATGAGATTTTTTTGTCAAAAAATATCGATTGGCTGAATTTTCTACAACTTGTCATAGGTGGGATGATTTTGAGATTTTGAGGAGGACAAAGGGAATTATCACTAAAGTGTAGAAACTTCGTAATCATTGCATAGCATGACCTGGGCATAATGGAGGTATAGGGTGTCATATGTTGAATGGGGTGTGTGGACCAGTAGGAGTTTTTAATTTTTTTTTTTTTTTTCTTCCACATTTTGGTGTAAATTCAAGGAATGGTTTTAATTCTTCAACCGTGACAGGTGTCCAATGAAATGAATGGGATGAATTTGAATTATTGGTACTGTATTGCTGTTCATACAGATTGCATGGGTCTATAATTAATTTCAATAATTCATTGGTAAAAAATTAAATGTAAAAATTTAACAGGCCTAACACTTCCATGTAGGAAGTGATGATGTAGTTATGATGTCGGAATTTTGCCGGATATAAAAACTAAACAACCTCTACGTGTTTTGCCATGTGGAGTCCTCAGGAAGCTCCCTTGAGAACGACACACGGTGAAACATGTAGAGGTATTTGGACTGCACACCAAGGTCCAGGAAGTGAACGGTGGTGCACAGACACTGAGTGTATCGGCACCACGTTTTGTAAGTGTAAAATTCTTAATACTTTTTAAATACTAATTACTTAAATGAGAGATTTTGTCTTTGTGGTCCTTGGGTGACATTGATGGAGAGACATCGGGTACATAGGACAAGGGATAATTGGCGGAAAAGTGAGGAACAGCAGTTGGAGAGCAACAGCATTTTATGACCTTTTTCCTTTTAAATAAGGGGGTTATGGATCTTTGGTGAGTGCATTGTGGTTACACAGTAGGAGCCTTGGGAAGATTTGGTGGCACAGAAACAGTATTTCCATATTGGTGTTGTACTGCATGTAGCACAACTTGTTTTATTTTGGTTCATGGCATTTGGAGATTGAGTGCAGGGTGTCTGAGGAGTGTAATCGCCCACTTATAGTTTCACTTTCACATGCAGGATTTAAAAGCACCTCTGGGACACTAGAATGGGCCCTAATCTTTGGTGTCTGATGTGACGCCCCATAATCCTGGTGTACTGCTCTGCTGGTGCTCGCTTCATCAGGATATTTACCACTGCTGTTAGTTACCTGCTGCTCTTCAGAACATTCTTTTTGTAGGCAACTTTTCCTCCTCTGATTAGGTTACTTACCCACTGCTCTCCACGGGTTCGTACTCCAAATCCAAATGAGTCTGGCAGTGAGAGCTCCCTGCTGCTCTTATGTTATGCTAAGGATCTGAAATGCCTCCTGGTATACAATTTTTTTTTATTTTTTTTTTTGAGTTACATGGCTTGCTGGTTTTTGTTGGCTCTGCTGACACTGTACTGGTTTGATGATCAGGTACTAGTGTGATGGTGACAGACGTTGATGGTGCACTGGGGACACTGACAGATGTTGATGGTGCACTAGGGACACTGACAGATGTGGATGGTGCACTAGGGACACTGACAGATGTTGATGGTGCACTAGGGACACTGACAGATGTTGATGGTGCACTAGGGACACTGAGAGATGTTGATGGTGCACTAGGGACACTGAGAGATGTTGATGGTGCACTAGGGACACTGAGAGATGTTGATGGTGCACTAGGGACACTGACAGATGTTGATGGTGCACTAGGGACACTATTACAGACGTTGATGGTGCACTGGGGACACTATTACAGACGTTGTTGATGGTGCACTGGGGACACTATTACAGACGTTGTTGATGGTGCACTGGGGACACTATTACAGACGTTGTTGATGGTGCACTGGGGACACTATTACAGACGTTGTTGATGGTGCACTGGGGACACTATTACAGACGTTGTTGATGGTGCACTGGGGACACTATTACAGACGTAATAGTGCATATGTGTCTGGTTACATTGGTGTGGCATGCAATCAAGCTCTATAGATGACTGCACTGTGTGTGGTCTGACTGTAAAATACTATAAAATCACAGTAAAGCACCTATCTTCAGCACAGATTTGGTTCTCTCACCTCACAAATGCTCTCTGTCTGAGAAAGGGAGAGCCAGCAACATGTACAACATGTGCCTTTTGTTTATTATTGTGATCTGCTGTGATTGGACACAGTGATCACATAGTACAGGGACAATCACAACAGCATAGTACCCGTTCGGTGATGCGCTGTGTTCATGGGTAACAGCTATCACAACATCTTGCCGCGCACGAGCGCTAAAAATGGTAGAACCCATGGGTCTGCAATACATGTGCATTTCCCCATGCTTTATTTCTTTAAAACCACTGCAAATACTAAAAAAATACTTTTTCTGCCAGAAACCAAGTGTTTTCCTACTTTCCTGACAACACAATGCCTTTTTTCTTCTCTGCAATACAAACTAGCAGTGTTATCGACCCTGCCCAGAGCACTTCCCCTTCTTGCAGCTCTGGATTCTAAGGCTAAAAACGTCAAGTGTGCATAAGGGCTAAATATAATGCATTCAGAAAAACGATTTGCTTAGAGTTTATATGTTCTCCCATATCTGCATTCATTTTTTCCAACAAACCAGACACAATTCTGGTGGGTTGATTTGACTTCCTCATAAAATTGCCTTAATGCCTCATGCGCACTGGACATTTTAAAAAACACCAGTAGCATTCGCTGTAAAATGCTGCAAAAAAAAGGTGAGGTTTTTGCATCAGCCTTCTTCGTCTTCGTCTTCGTCGTCGTCTTCTTCTTCCTGTCTTTCTTTCTGTCTTTCTGTCTTTTTTTTTTTTTTTTTTTTTTGCAAAGTTTATTATTATACAGGATTTATATAGCGCCAAAATGATTTGCTCAGCGCTGTACATTATACTAGGGGGCAGGACATGAGACAATACAGCAACAAACAATACACGAGGGGTTAAAGGGCCCTGCTCTTTCGAGCCTACAATCTAGGAGGGAGGGGATAGTGGCACAGGAGGAAGTGGCTGTGGGGGATAGAGTGGTAGGAGGAGTGGAGGAGATCGGCAGTCAGGTGAGGGTGGGGTAGGCTTCCCTGAAAAGATGGGTTTTCAGGGTGCGCCTAAAGGTGAGGAGGGTAGGTGACAGTCTGATGGATTGGGGTAGTGAGTTCCAGAGGATGGGGGAAGTCCTAGAGAAGTCCTGCAGTCGGACGTGGGAGGTGGAGACCAGGGAGCTAGAAAGTAGGAGGTCTTGTGAGGAGCGAAGATTATGGGTTGGGTGGTATTTGGGTATCAGGTCGGTGAGGTAGTTTGGGGCAGCGTTATGAATGGCTTTGTATGTCCGTGTTTAGTAGTTTGAATTTGATGCGTTGGGCAATCGGGAGACTATGGAGGGAATGACGGGGGTGGCAGAAGAGGAGCGGTTGGTAAGGTGGATGAGTCTGGCCGCTGAGTTCAAGATAGACTGAAGCAGGGATAGTCTGTGATGAGGTAGGCCGGTGAGATGGGAGTTGCAGTAGTCCAGACGCGAGATAATAAGGGAGTGAACAAGTAGTTTAGCAGTGTCTGGGGTTAGGAACGTACGTATTTTGGAGATGTTGCGGAGGTGGAGCCTGCATGAGCTTGCTAACGATTGGACATGGGGTTGGAAGGACAGGTTTGAATCTAGAGTGACACCTAGGACTTTGGCTTGCGGGGTGGGACTGATGGTGGCGTTGTTGGTCGTGATGGAGAGGGGGGGGGTCACGGGCTGGGGTGAAAATTAGGAGCTCGGTTTTGGATAGGTTCAGTTTAAGGAAGTTGAGCGACATCCAGTCTGATATGTCGTTCAGCAGGTGGGTGATACGGGCGGAGACTGAAGGGGTGAGTTGAGGGGTGGAGAGGTAAATTTGCGTGGAGGTGATAGTTGAAGCCGTGGGAGTGTATCAGTTTGCCAAGGGAGGAGGTGTAGATGGAGAAGAGAGAGGACCCAAGGACAGAGCCTTGGGGGACCCCAACAGAGCGGGGGAGAGAGGGGGAGGTGGTAGTGTTATAGCTAAAGCTGAAGGAGCGTTGAGAGAGAGAGATAGGAGGAGAGCCAGGAGAGAGTGGAGTCTCTGATGCCGAGGGAGTGTAGTTTATCAAGGAGGAGGGGGTGGTCAACTGTGTCGAAGGCCGCGGAGAGGTCATGGTGTAAGAGGACTGAGTAGTGGCCATTAGCTTTGGTGGTTAGCAGGTCATTAGTGATTTTGAGTAGGGTGGTTTCGGTGGAGTGTAGGGGACGGAAGCCAGATTGTAGTGGATTGAGGAGGTTGTTGTCAGTGAGGTGGGCGCTTATGCGATTGTTGACTAAGCGCTCAAGGAGCTTGGAAGTGAATGGCAGCAGGGAGATGGGTCTAATGTTGTTCAGGTCAGTGAGGTCCAGGGAGGGTTTTTTGAGTATGGGGGTGATGTGCGCGTGCTTTAGGGGGGAAGGAAATGCGCCAGTAGATAGGGAGAGATTGAAGATGTGGGTGAGGGAGCGTAGGATGGAGGGGGAGGGTGCCCGGAGGAGTTGTGTGGGGACAGGGTCAAGGTGAGACGGGCTTCTGAGAAGACCTTGGTGACCTCGTCAGTGGTGGCAAGGCTGAAGGAGCAGAGTGTTGAGGAGGTTATAGTGTGCGGATGTTAAGGGTGGTGGGGGGCAGGGCGGTTGCGAGGTCAGAGGAGGGGAGAGTTGGAGGGGTCATAGTGAGAGGGAGGCTAGGTGGGGAGGTAGGTTGGAGCATTGGCAATGTTCTTACGGATTGCGTTGATCGTATTTTGGAAGTGAATGGCGATCTCGTGGGCGGTGAGTGAGGTACTGGGTGGGGGGGGGGGGGGGAGAGAGTAGGGAGTTGAAAGTGGAGAAGAGTCGGCGAGGACAGGAGGAGAGGGTGGTGTAGGTGATGAAGGCGGATTTGTAGAGGGAGAATGCTCGAAGGTATTTGGTAATCGTTCCAGCGCGTGACTGCGTCATTTAGGATGTTTAGTGTGGACGTTTTGCCAGGGTTGAAGTGGTCGGGGTCTAATGGTACGTGTGGTTAGGGGAGATGAGGAGTCTAGGGCAGATGATAGCGTGTTATTCGCAGCAGTGGCCAGGTCAGGGCATGACAGTGGAAGGATACTGTCGTACAGACAGTC
This sequence comes from Staurois parvus, assembly GCF_062004578.1. Lineage (NCBI taxonomy): Eukaryota > Metazoa > Chordata > Amphibia > Anura > Ranidae > Staurois > Staurois parvus. The sequence continues at coordinate 860,932 of NW_028318930.1, forward strand.
AGCTGCAGAGTGGAGAGGGGCTGGGTTCAGGTTGCGGAGGTTACGGCTGGTGAAGGTTTGACGTTTGGGGGGGAGGTGTTAGAGGACGGGGAGATGGAGAAGGTGATGAGGTTGTGGTCAGAGAGAGGGAAAGGGGTGTTAGTGAGGTTGTGGGGGGTGCAGAGATGGGAGAAAACGAGGTCCAGGGTGTTCCCGTCAGTGTGGATGGAGGACTGTGTGCACTGTATGAGTGCAAATGAAGAGGTTAAGTGGAGGAGTTTGGATGTAGCCGGGTTGTTGACATTGAGAGGGATATTGAAGTCACCAAGGATGATGGTGGGGAACTCAGAGGAGAGGAAGAAGGGTAGCCAGATGAAAAAGTCGTCAAGGAAGCGGGATACGGGTCCAGGGGGCCGATAGATTACTGCAATCCTCAGAGGGGTGGGGGAGAAGAGTCGGATTCAGTGGGCCGAGTCGGAGGAGAAGTATAGAGGGGGGCTTTGGGAGGACCTGGAAGTTGCTTAGCGGTGACAAGAGCATGCTGACCCCACCATCTCTACAACCGCTTGGTCTGGGTGAATGGGACCAGACGAGACCTCCATAGGAGAGTGCCGCAGGGGAGGTGGAGTCAGTGGCTTGGATCCAGGTTTTGGTGACCGCTAGGAGGTTGAGGGAGTGGAGATAAAGAGGTCATGGATGGCGGTGAGCTTGTTGCACACCAATCAGGCGTTCAGGAGTGCCTCCGAGAGTGGAGGGGTGGGTGTGGGGAGGAGGGGGACAGGTATAAGGTTGAGGGGGTTGCGGCGGTTTGTGTGAGTAGGAGGGTGCCTAGTGGGTGAGTGAGGTGGTGAGGGGCCAGGGTTCGGGGAGATGTCCCCAGCGTTGAGGAGAAGGAGGGTGAGAAAGGTGGCATGGGAGCAGGATGTGCAAGAGCGTGTGGGTCTGTTAGTGGTGGCGTGTGGGTCGGTGGGAGAGTGGAGTATCAGGAGGAGGTGGGGAGAGGGAAGTAGTGAGGGTCCGATGTAAAGTTGTTTTGGGGGGGTAGAGGGAGATTTTGTGAACGGAGGAGAGGAGTACAGGTGGCATATTAAGAGGGTGAGCGGAGTGCTGGTCAAATGAGGGAGGGGAAAAGTTTCACATCAGGGCATATAGATGCGCAGAGTCTGTCGCGCAGTGGCGGAGGAGTTCATCAGTGAGAGGGGAGGGAAGTGGTGGACAGCTGGGCCTGCTGCTGGCTAGTCACAGCAGTCTGTGGGTGCCGTGGGCCCCGGCGTCTGTGGGAGCGGTAGGGTCAGGCGCCTGTGGGTGTTGTAGGGTCCGGCATCTGTGGGTGCTGTAAGCCGCGTGGCAGGCTCGCATGACGGGGCTTGGGGCTGCGCGGTGGCGGGGCACAGGGGGCAGCTGTGTAGCACACGTTGAGGAGCAGAGGAGCTGTTCTGGTGGTGGCGGCTTACCCGTTGTGGTGCTGTCGTGCAGGCCGCGGCTGCCTAGGTGGTGGTGCTGCTGCCGTGCGGGTTTCCCGGGGTGGTCCTTGGAGCCTTTTGCGTCGTTGGTTGCTGTCTGCCTGCGGTGGTCTCAGGAGCGTTGCTTGGCTGCTGTCTGCCTGCTGTGGTCCCTGGAGTGCTGTTAGGCTGCTGCCTGCCTGCTGTGGCCCCCGGAGCCAGTGGAGAGGGCCAGGGTAGGACCACCTTACAGCGTGTCAGAGGGCAGGGGCCGAGAGACGAAGCTGCGGCGTCGCGATCCGGCAGCAGCGTTATACTCCCACAAAATCTTCAGTCTCCTAAACTCCAGATAGCCGGGGTTTTTTTTTTTTTCAGCTTTTATCAGCGTTACAGCATTTTTACAGCTAAACTGCTCTTGAAACCCACTAGTTCACCCCCATACTTAAAAAGCCCTCCCTGGACCCCAATGACCCGAACAACCTTAGACCCATCTCCCTGCTGCCATTTACATCCAAACTCCTCGAGCGCTTAGTCTACGATCACCTAAGCTCCCACCTCAACAACAACAACCTCCTCAATCCCCTACAGTCCGGCTTCCATCCCCTACACTCCACTGAAACTGCCTTACTCAAACTATCCAACGACCTGCTAACCGCCAAAGCTAACGGCCACTACTCCTACTCCTCGACCTCTCCGCGGCCTTTGACACAGTTGACCACCCCCTCCTCCTCAAAAAGCTACACTCCCTTGGCCTCAGACTCCGCTCTCTCCTGGCTCTCGTCCTACCTATCACAACGCTCCTTCAGCGTTACCTACAATGCTGCCACCTCCCCCTCACTCCCCCTCTCTGTTGGGGTCCCTCAAGGCTCTGTCCTCGGGCCCCTTCTCTTCTCCATATACACCTCCTCCCTTGGCCAACTCATACACTCTCATGGCTTCAACTATCACCTCTATGCCGACGACACGCAAATCTATCTCTCCACCCCTCAGTCTCCGCCTGAATCACAAGCCTACTGAACGACATATCAGACTGGATGTCGCTCCACTTCCTTAAACTGAACCTCTCCAAAACCGAGCTCCTTGTCTTCCCCCCCACCCGCACACCACCCCCCTTTGACTTCTCCATCACGTCCAACAATGCCATCATCAGGCCCGCCACAAACCAGAGTACTTGGGGTCATACTTGACTCCAATCTATCCTTCCAGCCCCAAGTCCAATCACTAACAAACTCATGCAGACTCCACCTCCACAACATCACCAAAATCCGCACGTTCCTAACCCCGGAAACCACTAAGCAGCTCATCCACTCCCTCATCATATCACGACTCGATTACTGCAACTTCCTCCTCACTGGCCTGCCTCGCCACAGGCTATCCCCGCTTCAGTCGATTCTGAATATGGCAGCCAGACTCATCCACCTTACCAACCGCTCCGTTTCCGCCACCCCCCTCTGCCAATCCCTCCACTGGCTTCCGATTGCCCAACGGATCAAATTCAAAATCCTAACACTGACGTACAAAGCTGTCCATCGTACTGCCCCAAACTACATCACCGACCTAATATCTAAATACCACCCAACACGCACTCTCCGCTCCTCATAAGACCTCCTTTTCTCTAGTTCCCTGGTCTCCTCCTCCCATGCCCGCCTCCAGGACTTCTGCAGGGCATCACCCATCCTCTGGAACTCCCTACCCCAATCCATCAGACAATCACCTACTCTCCTCTCCTTTAGGCGCACCCTGAAAACCCACCTCTTCAGGGAAGCCTACCCCACCCCCTGCTAATTGCCGACCTCCTCCACTCTTCCTACCACTTCATCCCCCACAGCCATTTCCTCCTGTACCACTATCCCCTCCCTCCTAGATTGTAAGCTCGAATGAGCAGGGCCCTCGGACCCCTCGTGTATCACATTGTATTGTTATCGTACTGTCGCATGTTCTGTCTCCCATTGTAATATACAGCGCTGAGCGAACTGTTGGTGCTTTATAAATACTGTATAATAATAGTTCTGGGGGTTTTATTCCAGCTAGAAAACATCCCTGCCAAAGAATGCTGATTAAAGTCTGTGTGCATGGACACATAGGATAACATGCTGGGGAGTTTACTGGCTGTAGAAAAAACCACCAGAAGTCAAAAACAGCCGCTGTAAAAATGTGCAGTGTGCATGAGGACCATTTCATATAAATATGGTAAAGATATATAAATATATGTAATATGTAATTCTATAGGAAAACAAATATGTAGAAGTAGGCTGTGCTTATGATTTTAGATCAGCAACTTGCTCATGTTTGTCAGTTTACTCTAAAGTTAAGCTTAATGAGGACATAAAATAAAATGTGTCCTTTTTGATTTACTTTTCTTTAATGCATAAAAAAAGTTTTATTGTTATACAGGATTTATATAGCTCCAACAGTGTTCTCAGCACTTTACAAAATGAAGGTAGACATTTACAGTTACAATAGAAGTTGGTACAAGAAGAAGCAGAGGGCCCCGCTCGTTCGCTTACGATCTAGGAGGAAAGGTTGAGTGATACAAAAGGTAATAGCTGTGGGGGATGAGCTGATGGAGGAAATAAAAGTCAGTTTACTAGTTAGAAGCAGGATAGGCTTCTTTAAAGAGAGGTTTTCAGGGATTGTCTAAAGGTGCATAGATTGGGAGATGGCCGGACAGATTGGAGTAGTGAGTTCCATAGGATAACAGAAGCTTGGGAGAAGTCCTGGAGGTAAGCATGGGAGAAGGCGACAATGGAAATAGAGACCAGGAGGTCTTGGGAGGATCAAAGAGAATGGTTTGGTTGATATTTTGAGACCAGGTTGGTGATGTACCTGGGGGCAGAGTTGTGGGTGGCTCTGTAAGTTGTCAGTATTTTGAATTTTATCTGTTGGGCGAGTGGAGGGATCGGCAGAGAGGGGTAGCTGACATTGAACGGTTGGTAAGGTGGATGAGCCTAGCAGCAGCATTCATGATGGATTGGAGGGGGGAAAGCCTATGTAAAGGTAAGCCAGTGAGGAAGAAGTTGCAGTAGTCAAAGCGAGAGATACCCAGGGAGTGAATTAGGAGCTTTGTGGTATCGTTGGTTAACCACTTGTCTACCGGGCACTTATACCCCCTTCCTGCCCAGGCCAATTTTCAGCTTTCAGAGCTGTTACACTTTGAATAACAATTTTACGGTCATGCAGTATTGTACTCATATGAAATTTTTAGCATTTTTTTCACTGAAATAGACCTTTCTTCTGGTGGTATTTAATCGCCACTGGGTGTTTTTTTTTTTTTGCACAAAAAGGGCAAAAAATAAAAAGTTTTTCTTTGTTTCTATTATAAAATTTTGCAAACTGGTAATTTTTCTCCTGATGGATGGCACTGACTGGTGTCACTGTTGGGCAGCATTGGTGGGTGGCACTGCTGGGCACTGGTGGACAACTATGCTGGGTGGATGGATATCATTGTTTTGTTTTAAAAGTGGAAATCTGGAAATGTCCAAACTCGATCAATTCAAATTGAGTGAATCATAAAAAGGTTATGAGAAACAAAGGTAGAGATGTGAAAGTAGTGATAGAACACATTTTAGATGTTGATAACATCTGTTGTGCATTCTGCTGTATGTGCACAAACACTGCCACCTGCTGGACTGTTTAGGAAAAACTATTTACTTTGTAGCATAATCTGCATTCCAATCCCCTGAAATCACTGGGCAGTCTAATAGTTGTGCTCTTGTGCTAAAGTAACAAGAGAACAATGAGTTGCTAATATATTGCCTTAAAAGTACATTCAAAATGAAAGGGAAAATTAAGTCTTGAAATGCACATAGGTAGTACAGGCTACACGTACAGAGCTTTTTTTTTTTTTTTCCTCTAAGTGTAACTATTTTGCATCAGGTCGCAGGCTCCTTAAAGCAAGCCTGTCACAAAAGTGAACAATCTCCACAAACCACTGCAAAGAAGAAACCGAATACTTGCCTACACTGCCTAGTTTCTTAAAGAGGATCTTCTGCCGTCTTCCCCCAACCCCCCTATCTATCAAAACTAGTTACCCCCTCCCCCAAATAAAAAGTTTTCAAAACATTTAGAGGGGTAGGAGGTTGAAAAGTGGAATTTCATCTTTTGGGTGAAGTTCCTCATTAAGGATTTGTTCCCCCAAGTCCGCTGGGAAATCTACACTGGAAGTCTCTTGTGCCCCCTCTTTATTCAGCGCTCCTCCTGACATATACATTACTGTCTCCTGAAATGAAGTGAAGATCAACAGAAGAACCACTGAGCAGGGGCACAGGAGATGAGGCATTCCCAAGTGTCCATTTCCCAGCGGACTTTGGAGGATAAATCTTTAACAAAGAAGTGCAGCCCTGGCGGCAGGGTGGCCAAGGGTTTCATCTTTACAGGTACATGGCTTGTAAAGTAAATTGGTGCATTGGCCATGCATTGTAAAGCCACAGATTCACTTAAATTTGCACACACCTTCTCTTTTTATCTGGCACTAACACAAATCAAAACCTTGTGCAAGCTCCAAGTTGATCCTTGTTGAAATTTAGTGCAACTGTTGCTTTGCCCCACAAAGGCAAAACACATGTCACTTTCAAATTAACCTAAGTAGCAAATACTGTGAAAGAACACAGGACAGAGGAATGTAAGGCTGAGATTTTAGGCTCTTTTGAAGTATCAGATTCAAGGTCGACTCTAGTCCATTGTTCATATACACTGCTAGCCTGTTGCCATAGTAGCACTGTCAGATTAAGTTATGAAAATGTTAGCTGTAAGAAGCACCTGACAAGACACTGTTATTCCAGACCTATCCTTATCACAATGGCCACATGGATAATGGGTGAAGCCGAGTACCCAAGTAAACTCTTCAGAAGGTGAGAATGAATATCGCTCTCCAAAACCTTGATAACCAGATGAATATGGCAATGCCATCTTCTTTTTCATAGTGAAAACTGTATGCAAAGAACTGTCATCCTTTTACGCAGACTTACAGTGCATTACATAAAACTCAGACTAACGTGACCTGAGTGCACCTTCTGAATTGGCATTTCTCTAGAACTGGAACACAGATTTTCCATGTTCCAATTTTAGTAAATCTCCCAACGAGTCAAGTTGACAAAAAAGTCCATTTAGGTTAACTAGTAGAAAAAACCTCCATATACAGAACCCTATACCCACAGCTGTTCCCGGAGGAAGGCAAAAAAAAAAACCTCACTAGAATGCATGGTCCTGCAAGAAAATAATGTTATCTATAAATGTTAATATCAAGTTATGTTTTGTGTATTTGGTAATGGATGCAACTTTTTTTTTTCTTTTTTATTTTAAACAATCTGCCGAGATGACCAGAACTATCTTTTACTCTATTCGAAGATTGCAATTCTTTCATTTACTTACATTGTTTTATCAGCCGTGATATAGGTAGTTTTAACTCTTGTGGTTTTAAAACCCTTGTCGAATTGCCTTCTACAATTCAGTCTATACAGATTGGGAGCTTGCTGAGCAGAGGCTATCCCAATCCACAGTGGTTCGGTAATGACTTGGGTATCCTCCAGAGTAGCAAGGTTTGCTCTCTCTTCCTTTTAGCCCCTGAACATGCAGTCATACTTTTACTGGAGAAACCTTTTCTTGGCCTTTCTCTAGTTTTTAGCAAGCACCCAGCTGATCTCTTCCTGTAAAGAAACTGCTTAAACACCTTTCTTTTGTAACAGGCTATAACCCTGTTCCTTACATCTTAGACTCTTCTTGACAAAAATCAGTCTAGTTTTTGCTCCTGCATTCAGCTGAAAATGTGCTCATAAAAGTGTCCAACTATTAGAGTAATGCCTATCGACTTTCTCAGAGTGACCTTTTCCTGCTTCTGTCTTCTTAGCATTTGTCATAACTTCCCATGACTTCTACAACTGTGTGCTCTATTGGCATTAAGGACATTGTCTGTTTTTTTATTATTTTCGAACTTATATTGGCCCTCTAAACTTCTCTCCATTTTTTTTTTTCCTCCCCTCTGTTGGATGTCCCCAAAGTTTTTAGTCCTTATTGCATTTCCCCAAAGTTTACTCCCTGTCATGGGTTCTTTCTAGAACACCATCTTTGCCAAACTTGGTTTGTTCATCCTTTGTCCCCCAACTATGCTATAATTACTATACCAAGAGCAACACGTCCACTTCTGATCTGTGTCCTCTTGTTCTAGCAGTGATCTCGCATTACCTCGGAGCCATCCATTTGTTTATAGGAACCTTGAATGCTACCTAACATAATTTGAACAAAATTCTGGACATCTCTTTACTGTAAATGGAACTGACACTCTCTCTTCTTTACCTTCCTGCCTTGATGCATTGACTTCTTTTGTGTACACCAAGATCATCTGGAGATTAGATGTGCAAGCTTCAGAATTTACAAACTATACTGAAGCTGTAAATGTCTGTGTTTTGACAATTACCCCCAATTCTGGTAGTTGATGGAACCTAAGAAGGTAGGCTGCTTGGTTGCAGGCAAGTACCGTATTTTTCGCTCCATAAGACGCACTTTTTTTCCCCCAAAAAAGGGGGGAAAATGTCAGTGCGTCTTATGGAGCGAATATAGAGTGGCCGGTCTGGTATTTCCACCGCCGCCGTGTCAGAATACCTGTCCCTCTATCCAGCGGCGCGCTGTCTTCCCGGCTTCTGTAGTGTGCGTGACAGCCGGGTCCCAAGTGCGCATGCGCAAGAAGCAGTGCTCTTTGTGAATGGTAAGGCGGTACCTGGGACACATGACAGATCCGAGAAGCCGCCAGACCAATCACAAAGCGCAGCTCTTCTCGCGCATGCACACTGGGCATCCGTCTGTCCGCCGAGCGCCCACACTACAGAAGCCTGGAAGACAGCGCGCGGCTGGATAGAGGAACAGGTAAGATAGAAAAAAAAAACTCTGCGGAAGTAAGAGCGGGTACCTGTCAAATTCAGGTACCCGCTCCCCCTCCCTCCCCAAAGGTCAGCAGTCATCTCCTGTACTGTCCGCAGTCTCTGGTCATCCCTGTGCTGTCCGCAGTCTCTGGTCATCTCCTGTACTATGTCCGCAGTCTCTGGTCATCCCTGTACTGTGTCTGCAGTCTCTGATCATCTCCTGTACTGTCCGCAGTCTCTGATCATCTCCTGTACTGTCCGCAGTCTCTGGTCATCCCTGTACTGTCCGCAGTCTCTGGTCAAAACCTCTACTATGTCTGCAGTCCATTAGTTCAGAATTTTTTTTCCCCTGTTTTCTGCCTCTAAAACCTAGGTGCGTCTTAAGGTCAGGTGCGTCTTATGGAGCGAAAAATACGGTACTTGCGATCATATTCCTGGGGGATAGGAAAGTGGTTGAAATTTACTGGAAAAAAAAAACTGTTCCATGTAACACACTAACATTTTATGTACATTATGTTTATTATCTCTTGTGTCACCGTATTTCTTTTGTTTGGATTTTGCAATGTGCACCTATTTTGTATTTAATGACAACACAGTGATGTGTTGGTCCTCCCCTTTTTTTTTTATTTTTTTAATTTTATAGGCATGATTGCACACTCTAGAAAGTATGGCAATTTTATGCCTACATCTCATCATTCTAAATATTTACAATGTCCACCAATGTTTTAAACTAAGTTGGTATAAAAATATCTATTTAGGAGTACAGCTTTCCTAAACTAAAGCTGAAGTATAGGCAACACAAAAAAACCTGACCAACCAAATATGCAAATATTTAGTGGCAGAAAAGATCAGTCAACAGCAGCTGTGATCCTTCACCTAATTAATTTTCCTCTGTAATATAGAATATTAAAAAAAAAAAAAAAGGTAAGCATCTAAATTTTTACTTATGAGCATTTTTCAACGGCCTATGCAGAAAAGTTCAGAGGGAGAAGCAGCACGATGAGCCTGACAGTTTTTTGCCTCTGGGGTCATATACTAACAAAAGGCCTGCTGATGGGAAGAGTGCAGCGTGATAGACAGATGAACTCATCAGTGGGCTGCTTCTCCTTTCATTGTTTAGTCACAGGCTGAAAGAGAAACAAGCTACTGAACTGCAGCAGAGAAAAATAAGGTCTTTCTGTGTAGTAGAGCTGTAATGAGGACTGGATGGTCAGAAATACAGATCATTTGGTAGTTAAAACTGCTCTCATATGTATTTTATTTGTGTGTTTTAGCTGTTTGCTTGGAATTCAGCTTCTAGTTAAGATTTGAAAGGCGTATAGGAAAAATTGCCTGTGTACCCAGGCTTTAGTTTTTAATCCAAGCTGAGCTGTAGTAAACCAGACCAAACCATTACTTAAAAGCTTTATACAAATTGTGATTGCTGTTTCTCTTAAATGAAATGTACTGTTCAGATCAATCATTCTACCCAATACCTGCAAATTAAATTTGTGTTTTATTTACTATGGCAAAACACATTTAGTCAGAATTGTGTTTTTACTATTTATCGTTTGTCAATTCTTTTTGTGTGCTTTTTCCATTAATAGGATTGATGTGATTTCAACCAGTAGCTCTCAGGTACCAAAACTGTGTAGGAACTGGAACCCCCCTCTCTTAGGAAACTTGCCTGATGATTTTCTGCGCATTTTACCCCAACAGATGGACAGTGTTCAGGTGAGAATGTTGAATTATGTTTTTAATATTTAATAAAAAACGTGATTCAAGGTAACCCCGAATTGTGTATATCTCACTAACCTATGTTATGGTAACAGAGGTGTATGTATCAGTCTTTCTAAAATGCAGCTGTCCGTTCACCACACACGTTATGATCTGACTGTACAATCTGATTTAGATCTGCCACCAATTATATAGTGCAAGGACCTGTCCAATTTGGACACAAATTGAATTGACAGTTTAGGTAGTATATCATATTACAAACAGGGGCGGACTGACCATTTGGAAACTCGGGCACTGCCGAGGGCCCGGGGTCAGTAGGGGGCCCCATGAGATGCCACTGGTACCTTTTTCATAGGCTTTTTAGAGTTTGGGCAAGGACACAGGGGCCCCATGATCCCCTATTGCCTGGGGGCCCCATGAGTTGTCAGTCCGCCCCTGATTACAAAATTGGGGTAAAACTAAGGGAGATAACGGGAAGTTTTTATTGTAACTTGTATGGAAAGCTAAAAGTGATATTACTTTTTTTTAAAAATAACGAACATGTTATACTTACCTGCTCTGTGTAGTGGTTTTGCACAGAGCAGCCCCAGTCCTCCTTTCTCGGGTCCTCTGCTGGCGCTCCTGGCTCCTCCCTCCTGAATGCCCAAGAGCAAGCAGCTTGCTATGGGGGTACCCAAGCAGGTTCGCTCCCGAGCTGCTGCTCTGCATGTCCATTCACCCACAGAGGCTCGGCCCCCCCTCCCCTTATTTGCCTACTGGCTGTGATTGACAGCACCGGGAGCCAGTGACTCCTGCTTCTTTCTCAGCCAATGAGGGAGAGTTCCCGAATCTCCGAGACTCTCCTGTACATCGCTGGATCATGATGGGCTCAGGTAAGTATTAGGGGGGCCACTGCACACAGAAGGTTTTTTTTTATCTTCATGCATAGAATGCATGACGGTAAAAAACCTTGAGCCCTTACAACCACTTTAAAGTTTTTTTGTTGCACATAGGAATATCCCCTTCTCCTCCCTCGTCACTTGTCCCTCTTTTCTTCAGTTTCTTTGTCTTCTGTGAGGTCTCTTACCCCCAACACCCTTTCTTTTAGTTTTTACTTGCACTATTGACTGAAGCCTATTTACCGGTTTTAGTCACAGTACGCCACGAGATCCTCATTTTGGTCTTCCTTTTTGTTTGTATTTGCGTTGCTTTTTGTTCTTCTTTCACACCATAGTTTTATGTTTTATAATGCCTTATGTCTAAGCCCCTGCATGGGCAGAATTGGTGCTCACCGTGGTATATTTTGCAAACTAAATGTAGTATTGAACCAGAAGTCAGGCTGTAGTCTCAACATTTATAAGCTTTTCTTTTTTGTTGTGCAAAATGTGTTTATTTTTTTCTGTAAGGGAAGTGTCGTTACAGAAAATAGGGTGACATTTTCCCTAAATGTTTACAAAAATTGGATGAGTAAAATTACTGCACTCTGTTCTGGTTCAGCTAACAAGAAAGCAAAATAATGAGCACTTGTGGTGTCCCATCAACCACAGCAACATATTTAGCATAGCATGGACAACACAGCACTAGTTACAAGTTAAGCAATCAAAGTTTATAAAAAAAAATCAATGTGTTTTACAGTTCAGCAACCACCATATGCAAACCTTGTCCATGATATCAGCTTGTAAAAGCAAAGTAGTGCTACTTTAAAGAATTCACTTCTTTGTGTAAAGAAGCATACTTAACCACTTGCCTACCGGGAACTTGTACCCCCTTCTTTACCAGTCCAATTTTCAGCTTTCAGCGCTGTCGCACCTTGATTGACAATTGTGCGGTCATGCAAGATTGTACCCATATGAACTTTTTATCATTTTTTTTTCTCACAAATTTGGTGGTATTTAATCACCGCTGGGTGCTTTACTTTTTGCGCTATAAACAAAAAAAGTGAAAATAATTTGAAAAAAGTTTTTGTTTCTATTATAAAATTTTGCAAACAGGTAATTTTTCTCTGGCACTGATGGGCGTTGATAGGCGGCACTGATGGGCGTTGATAGGCGGCACTGATGGGCGTTGATAGGCGGCACTGATGGGCGTTGATAGGCGGCACTGATGGGCGTTGATAGGCAGCACTGATGGGCGTTGATAGGCGGCACTGATGGGTGGCACTGACTGGCACAACCGCTGGGCACTGACTGGTGGGCACCGATCATCAGGGCACTGATCATCAGTGCCGATCCCTGCTCTGACAACTGCCGATCTCGGTAGTTGTCCTCTGACAGCGTGAGGAAAGTGCAGCCGAGAACCGGCAATTGCATTTCCCGATGATCAGCGTCATTGGACACTGCTGTTCACGTGGTAATAGGCCGCTGTGATTGGCTTTTTACCACATCACGTGATCAGCTGTGTCCGTAGAACACAGCGATCACGGAGATCGCGTTCTGGGAGGACGTCATATAACACCCTCCCAGAACTGGCTGGCCGCAGTGTAGCCGTCATTCGGCTATCTGCAGTTCGCAAGTAGTTAATAATGTGGTTCCAACAATATTTTCAGCAAGATTACTTGGCCATACCTAGAAAGATGCTCCTGTTTACCTCCAGGTGTATGGCAACTGAAGGTCATTTTGGAACATTTTGCTTTTTTCTGATGAGTCCTAATAAGACATGGATTATATCTTTCCGGGTATGCCTTCACTGGTTGGTGTCCAAATCTTCCTTTCTCTAAGAAATTTGCATCATGTCATCCCATCGTTTAGTGTGTTTTGTGTTTTTGTCCCTCTGGTGTTTAGCGTTCCTCATGCCAGCAAATCATTGGTGTTTTTAGCTTTCCTCGGTCCAGAGTTTACTGCGTTCTTTGCCAATTACTCCCAGGTGTCTAGTATTCCTATTGCCAGTGACTTCCCAGTCTCTGGTGTTGCTCATGCCATCAACTCCCCTGGTGTCTGGCATTGCTTTTGCCAACTCCCTAGTTTATATAAGTTCTTGTGCCAGTGACTCACTGGTACCTAGTGTTCCTCATGCCAATGACTATTTGGTATCTAGCCTTCCTTGTGCTCAGTGACTACCGGGTGTCTAGCATTCCTTGTGACAGCACCTTACTGTTGTCTAGTACTGATGTCTAGTGTTGCTAATGCCAGAGGCTCCACTTGTGTCAAGTGTTCCTTTTTCCAATGACTCACTGGTGTCTAGCCTTCCTCATCCTAGTGCCTCCTTTTGATGTCTAGCATTCTTCTTGCAAACAACTCCATAATGTCTAGCATTCTTGTGCCAATGGTCACCTGGTGTGTAGTTTCTCTCAGGCCAATGATGTTTGGTATATAGCGTTCTTACAAACAACTCCTTGGTGTCCAGTATTCCTTGTGTCAATGACCACTGTGTCTAGCATTCCTCATGCCAGAGACTCCCTGGTGTCTAGCATTCCTTGTGCCCGTGATTCCCTGGTGTCCATTGGTTCTATTGTCAACAGCTCCCTGGTGTCTAGCATTCCTCATGCCAACATATTTATTCCTACATAAATGATACACTTGTGAAAATGCTAGTAAACCTCTGGCATTTAAGCGCACACTAGGGATAGTGAAATGTAATTGTGAGGGTCCTTCCTCCAGCCTGTATTACATTTTACACAGCCCTTTACGTTGATCTTGCAGTAAGTACAAGACAAGTTTTTAATGATATACGGAAAGATAACAAAAATTAACTGCTGAACTTAGAAGAAAAATGGAACATTTTAAATAGGCCTCCATTGTTCTGTTGTAGGCTTGCTTCAAGGTTTACAGCCTGCAGCCACTTAAGAGTGTAATTTATACTGCACAAAGAACTGACTTTATAGGACATTTTTTTTTTAAATGATTGACTAAATGCAGTGGTTCCTGGGAAGATTTATACAATGTCAAATCTTGTTCCTGTCATGTAGCCAAGGGCTGAAACTATCATGTTGTTTTTGACACTATAAATAGCTAATTTCATGCACAGAGCAGTTAAAACTGTATTTTAAAATACTTCCTTAGACATGTGTTTTATTATAGCCCTGCTCTTTGAAACTGAGAATAGCAACTAAATATAGCATTCCAATTAATATACTGCTTGCTGCAACATGTTTAATTTGCCCTTAAGAAATAAAGGGCATTACAGTCCTGCCCTGCAGAATTATGTCCCAGCTAAAGAATTGCTAATGATGGTCTAGGCTCCTATAGCTAATTGCACCATCGGTGGTAACATTTTATACCTTTTTACTTGATTCCGGAGGAATGCACAGTAAAAGCTCTGGAATTAGTAGCCTTGGTGTCAAGGGCAGACAAGGTATCCTTTCGATTTAGAGTGAGGTCAGTGCCCCCTTACTGTAACATAGACCTAGGGCCCAGGGGGCTCCAAGGAGTAAATGGTGTCTGCACTTCAGCATTGCTGCATTAGGCATTTTTCAAGCCTGGTCAGGCTCACTTTAACATAGCTGTGTCTGAAAACAATGGTTAATGAATATTCCTAGATGGCAACTGTTGATTTGTATACACAGGCAATTGAAATATTTGCTCTTTAAAGTAGTAGTAAACACTTAGCTTTTTTTTTTTTTTGCCAAATACATTGAGCAAAATAAATATTCTCTAGTAATCGATTTGTTAAAATTCCTATCCAAGCGCTTACAGTTTATAACTGTCAGTGCGGCTGGCTCTTGTGCTCTCAGTGCTACTTCTCTGAACTTTGTCTTCTCTGAAAAGAGTAATTAGTGGGCAGTGCACTGTGGAGTCAGCCTGTTAGCAGGGTGGAGGGAGGAGAAGGGGGATGCCTTTTCATCCTTGGATATGGGGCTGTGTGTTTCTATTGATGCACACGGTGTTGGGAAACACAGCTGTAGTCCCTGCATGCAAGAGTGGCTCCATAGGATGCTGCACGAGACAGGTACCCTCTAAAACAGGAAACCTGAGTCAGCAATCATGGCACCAGCTTAAACTAGAACATAGGCAAGGATTAAAAGATAAAGAAGCCATATACTCAGTGATTAAATCTGCTTCTGAAAGTGCTTAAAAACTAAAGGTTTAATGTAACTTCAGATTCTAGTCCTGTTGCTTGCATTCTAGTGTCCTAGTGTTTTCTATATCTACGGCATTGGAATCCATGTTCCATATGTTATTATTTCCAGGGTTGCCAGAGTGGACTTTCTTCATTACAGTGTGAAGACTCCAAAAAAGAAAACCATGGGTCTGTGGACCAGGAAAGGAAGTTGAAGCAGTATTTGCAGGATGAGAGGATTGCACTCTTTTTACAAAATGAAGAATTTATGAGAGAGCTTCAGAGAAACCGAGAATTTCTCCTTGCACTTGAAAGAGGTAAATTCTATTAAAAAGAATCCACATACAAATCCTGTCAAATCAAGCAAATTGGTTTTGTTAACCTCAAGAACAAGTCCAGTTGAATGTGATGAACTACTACTAGATATACTTGTGAAAAGCATTTGTTTTTGGTATTAAAAACTTTTGTATATTTAGGGCCAGTTTACTCTAGAATGTGCACAGTCCCTTGCGTTCTGGCTTTGACAGCCCATTCATTTCAGTGGGCTGCCAAACTCAGAGGCATGTGAAACAAGTAGTGCAAGCACTACTTTTGCAAATTGCAGCATGTCAAACAGCATGATACCATGCGGCTTGGTGGACGCAAACCTTCTACGTTTTGAGAGTTGCGTTTTGGGGTGCAATTAAAAATTAATGGCAAGCTGCATTCCTGTGCAGTGCGGGAAACGCGCTTGGAACATGCCTTTCCCACACCACTTTCTAGTCTGAACTGACCCTTAAGGGCTCTGTTTCACTTATTATCGATGCAATGCCATACTGTAAGTTTTTTATTTATTTATTCATTCCCCTTTCTAACAATATTTTTGTGGGCAATTTTCAATTAATTACTGACTTGTTTCTGTTATACGATTGTGCAAACCGTTGGCACTATATAAATTCTGTATAATAATTTAAAATTTTTGTATTCTGTTAATATATTGTATGTAAGGGATTTATACTTGCTTTTTTATGTCTGTGTCATTCTTTCTTTATACCTTCTTTTGTTTTTTTGTTTTCTGCCCCCAGAAGATTATTCAGTACTGCACTATTTTTTCACAGGTCAGGATGATGTAGTTAATACTTGAATGCACGTAATATGAAAACCAGACTTTGCTATGGACACACGTCCGTTTCAGTTTTTTTTGGACATTGTAATTTGTATCAATTTTGTATAAATTACATTGTCCAACTGACTAAAACTGAAGTGTGTCCTAAGCATTGTAGTTGCAGCGCAGTGGGACAACATTTTGAGGGTTGACACAGGTGGGAAGGAGGAGACATGCACTATATTTCGACAACTATTGGGATGCCTGCCATTACACGCACATGAACTTTAATGGCATCCCAGTCTTGGTCCGTAGGGGTTCAATATTGAGTTGGTCCACCCTTTGCAGCTATAACAGCTTCAACTCTTCTGGGAAGGCTGTCCACAAGGTTTAGGTAGTGTGTCTACGGGAATGTTTGACCATTCTTCCACAAGCGCATTTGTGAGGTCAGGCAGTGATGTCGGAGAAGACCTGGCTCGCAGTCTCCACTCTCATTCATCCAAAAGGTGTTCTAGCAGGTTGAGGTCAGGACTCTGTGCAGGCCAGTAAGTTCCTCTACCCCAAACACGCTCATCCATGTCTTTTATGGACCTTATGGATCTCTTCCTCACCATCTGCAAACAGTCTTTGAAAAGCAATTGACAACAGAGTGCTTTTGAGAGGGGTAGCATTAAAAGGCCGCCACATGTGTGAATGAGTCCTAACTGTGTAACTAAATTGTGGGTTGCATTGCTACTTTCTGACTTGGCCCTGCACAGAAAAATGGTGAATAACACTCATCTCTACATGCAAGCATTTTTAATGACTGTAGTTTTGAAACTTGTCCAGTATTAAGTGATGTGTTTATAGTATTAGATGACCATGAAGGAGCAGTGAACTTTTTCTCTTTCATAGCATCTATGTTCCATTTTTAGTTTTTAAACTATAGTTGCTGTGTAAGCTGTGCATTAGAAGAAACTGCTTGTTGGTGGTTTTACACGTATTGCATTACATGAAGCTCAGCCGAGGATTGGCTTTTTCAATGCGGCTTTTCAATGGGCTGTGGTTTCTTTTATCAGGAAATGGCCAACAAATTGTTTCCTGGGAAGAATTACTTGAGGGCAGGCCTAATGCACACTTTCCAATCAATAATTAAATCATCCCGTGTGTAATCGACTAATAATACAACCTGATAAATAGTTGTGCGAAATTTCATATAGTACGTTCAACGCACATTCTTCTCTCTCAGGAAGTCTAAGTTGTTTTGATACTGTAACTTTTAAAAGCTCATGACATTTAAATGCATGAGTTGTTTTCTTTAAGAGATTTCATGCTTCTAAGTGCTAAGAAGCACTCACATGTCACATTTTTCTAGGCATCATGGGAAACATTGGTGGAATTGGTATGAAAGGTTGATCCAATGTGCTTACTTTTAAAGTTACCCTGTCACCACAGGATCACCAACCAGTAAAAAAAAGAGGCACTATATGTACCTCTCCAGCTGCTGGTTCACTGCCCTTCAGCCGCTGCCAGTATTCCACACTTTGGGTTTGTGAATAATTTGCTCCTCGTACCAGACCTAGCAGTTTTTCCCGCTGGCTTGTATGTCCCTATAGGATGTACAAGCGGGTGTGGAGCAGCAGGTATTCAACTCATCCCAACCCGTTAAATAGCTGCATCGTATTAAGAGCAGAGAAGCGGCAGAGTTTCAAAACACAGGTCGCCTTAAAGGAGAGTACATTCCTAATTTTTTTTGCAGAGTTGACTCTGTTTCATATGTAACACTATTGTGACAAGGTCACTTTACATGCAGATCAAATGCAATCAGAATTTACAATGTACTGGTCTAACCTCAGCATAGCTAGCTATGAATTTTCTAAATGTTATACAATTTTAGAAATGAATACTTAAGAATAAGAAATTTTTGTTGAATAAGGTGTGAGAACTGAACAGAGTTGGAGAAATGAAGAGGGTTGGGCACTATTGTTTGCACCATGTATAAGATACCCACTTTTGATGAACAAGGCCAGAAATGCCAAGGAGGAGGGTTAAGATTTATGGAGCCTTGCCTTCGCTTGAAACCTTTATATCTGAAAAGTTGTAGGTATTCAGTTGTACAATTAATAAGTATATATCCACATTAAAAGCAAACAGCAGGATCGGTACACTTCTACTGTATTGTTAACAAAAAGTTTGAAGCAGAAGCCCACTTTTCTAGAAAATGGAAAACCCTGTTTAATTTTTAGCACATTACAGCTCTAGCAAATTGTAAACATTTGATGAAGAATTAATTAATGCTATGTGTGCACAAAAGATAAAACAAGTTTTTTTTTGTTTTTTTCCCGTTTGCTAGATCGTTTGAAATATGAGTCTAAAAAAACAAAGTCTAGCAGTGTGTCGGCAAGTGGTGATTTCAGCTTTTGCCCTTCACTATCAGGTAAGGACACAAGATAATAAAAAATCAATATGTTTTCTGCAGCTTTGGTTCTCTGTGATATTTACACAGTAAAAACATTAGTCACCAAATGCTACTGTAATTAAGGTTCGGAAAGTAATATTTGCACAAAGCCAATATACAGTCTTGAATCTTGAACCATATGTTTATATTGTGCAGGGCCAATACACTTTTTTCATAATTTTTTCCATATCCTATGCAACATTATATACATTAATGCATATGCTTTTGTCTCATGTATTGTCTTTTTGTGAAAATCGTGGCTTTTTAATATGTACATCAGGTTTAATTTTGTCACCGAAAATATTTTCGTCAGCTGCATGTTTTCATTGCTGAAAACTAAACAAAAATAACATTAGAATTACATCAATTGCCGAAAACTATAACGAAAATCAATTCCAATCTTCAGTTAGTCGACTAAAATCTCCAGTACATTTTAGTCAACTAAAATCTAGTGGGTTAAATTGTAATGCATAATTTTAAGCATTTCTCTAGAATTTCCAAACTCATTATATACTTCTGGAGTAAAAATCTAATAACATGTTGTTATTTATGGTATGAAGGTTTGAACATGCACTACAGACACAGATTTAGCCATTGTGATATGTAATATCTTTATAAATAAAAGCAAGTTTCATAAACTAAAATATTTCTTTTTGACAACCAGAAGTGCAACTTTAAAGTGGACCTTTTAGGTAAAAAATGGTGGACAGGAATTTTAAGGCAGAAGAGACCAGCTTTGTCTAAAAAACTAAGCTTGTCTCTCTGCATTAAAGTTGCTTACCTGCCTGTCGGCTCCTGTACACTGAGCCGCACATGCTCATTGTACAAATTCGGGAATGCCGAATCTGACTGAAATCCCACACATGCACAGGAGTGACATCATCCCTGCCCAGCTAATGACAGCGGCTGCCGATAGAGACCTGGAAGCCGGCCGGCTGGCCACCTGAACATGCCAGCTGCAGGGCAGGGAACAGTGGGACGTCACATCCCTGGACCAGAGGTGAGTATAGTTCTGCTTTAAAATATAATAAAAAAAACAAAACTGTAAACTGTATTGGCTGTATAGCCAGGCTGCAAATAAAGATGGGGCACAAGTGCTAAGCACATTTTCCATGGTGCTAAGCACTGCTAACTGCTGGGGAGGAAAACACTCACCACGTCGCATCCAGACACACGAATCCGACGGAGAAGTTCCTCTTTTGGTGTTTGCAGGGTATTGTTTCAAAATTCAGCAGGCAGAGCGCTGGAGCCTGCATCTTTCAGCCAATAAAGCTTGCCGAAAAAGTACTGGAGATTTTAGTTGATTAAAATACAACTAAAACTAAAACCATTCAGATGTCTAAAATACAACTAAAACTAAAATGGCATTTTAATCAAGGCTTTGTTAATTTTTACATCAAAATTTCAATTTAGTTTAAGTCAGTGATGTACAGTGTTCAGCATAAATGTGTGCACCCCAACCGATTTGTCAGAAAAACTTTAATTTTACCTTTCAGAATTAACATTTTCTATGAGACACTATACTACAAAATACTCCCACAAATGCAGGCCATTGTTTACAAAAAAGGTTTGTTTGCACACACAAAGTATTTTTCTTAACAAATTAATTGAAGACCATGGTGCAAAAATGAATACACCCCAATGAAAGTCTTGGGAGCAAAGCAAAATTTTAACCAACAAAATTGCAATTCAATTGGAATTCAATTACAGGCCAGTCTAATTATTCATTAAACCAGTGTCCAGCAGACAGATGATTATAAAAGGGTGTTGCTTAATGCTGTCAGTAATGGCACCACATGGAAGAGAATGTCACAAGGCCTGAGAAAGAAATTCATTTTTTTACATAAGAAAGGTGAAGATAAGCAAAACTTTACTTATTAGTCAGAATACTGCAGCAAAAGTGATATAAAAAATTAACAAAGATGGAACTGCAACCATTTCACAGAGACGTCCAGGCCGTCCACAGAAGTTAACACCTCAACAGGAGCATATTCTGATGAGAAAGGTTGAAGAAATTTGCCATGCAAGTTCCCTGCAGTTAGCTTAAGAAGTAGAAAGCCAAACTGGGGTGATTGTTTCCTATGACACAATACGGTGTACACTGCAGAAGAATGCTATCCATGGGTGTCATCCTCGAAGGAAACCTCTTCTCAAGTCCATGCGCAAAAAAGCCTGCCTAGAATTTTCCAGGACCCATGCTGAAAAGAATACAACTGGGACTCTGGGGTGATGAGACCAAGATAAATGTTTTTGGAATTCATGGCTTCAAAACTGTATGGCATTGCAAAGGTGTGGAGTACAAAGAAAAATGCATGGTGCCTACAGTGAAACATGGTGGTGGCAGTGTCCTTCTGTGGGGCTGCATGAGTGCTGCTGGTGTCGGGGGAGCTGCATTTAATTGATGGTATCATTAAGTCACAGATGTACTGCTCTGTCTTGAAAGAGAAGATGTTGCCATCACTCTGTGTCCTTGGTCGTCGTGCAGTTTTCCAACATGACAATAATGCAAAACACACATCTAAGGCCACTGTTGCATTTCTGAAGAACAGGGTGAAAATGAATCAGTGGCCAAGTATTGTATGTCACCTGATTTGAACCCAATTGAACACCTATGGGGAATTCTGAAGAGACAAGTTGAACATCACTCTTCATCCAGCACCCAGGCTGTAAAACAGGTCATTCTTGAGGAATGGAAAAAGATAGATGTTGCAATATATCACCAAATTGTTAATTCCATGCCTAAAAGACTTGGTGCTGTCCTTACAAATCATTGAGGTCATACAAAATACTAGATGTAGTAGTTTTTGTTTTGGGGTGTATTCATGTTTGTATCAATTTAATTTGAGTAAAAGTGAGATTTTGTATTTATTAATTAGGAACCTTACTTTCATGTAATGAGCTAAACATATATTCTGTAAAACTCAGTTTTGTCAAAATTTTGGAAATTGTTCTTTGAGATATTGATTCAAATCTTACTTTTCAAAAGGGGTGTACTCATTTATGCTGAGCACTGTACATACAATAAGTCCTGTAACATCCAAAACGCTTGCTATATAACCGGGACCATTCATGTAATGCATTTTTTTTTTTTTTTACTACTTGCTATTACATCGCCCATGGGTAAGCCGATACTTGCTGACAGGAAGACTCGGTGAACTACCACAGTGCTCACAGTGCCACGGTAGTTAATTGAGGATTACAACCAGACAGCCCCTAAGTCTTGTCGGGTTGTAGTCCATTCATTCACAGAACACTGTGCCGTGCTATTTTTGAAAACTGACAGCTAGTACGGGAAATTTCTCCCCATACTTTTATCACAGGGAGGGGCGGCCGCAGGATCAGGAACATGTTACAAGTTCCACCCTAAAAATGGGTGGAACATGTAACATGTTCCCAAAGGTGAACTTATCCTTAAAGTTCCTGGTCTCCAGAGTGAGTATGTGTAATCTTTGCAATTGTTTCTCTTAGCTTGTTTCTCAGGCTTCCAGCCTGCTTATTACTTTTTACCCTTCTCTGAACTTTCTAGTTAAGGACATTTTGTGAATTGGTGACCAAAGCTTTATTTAAGATGAGGCTGAACCAGTGTTTTGTGAAGGGATATAATTCTATTGCTTAATCTCAAAAATGTATCTCCTTTTAAATGCAAACAAGTATTCTGCTAGCTTTGTTAGCTGCAGCTTATTACATGAAATTGCTATGAACTGCAAGGACCCCCAAATCTATAGTACCCTATATTCTCTGTAGGCGACACTTTTAAAGCCCCTTATAAGTCGTCAGTATAGTGTTATGGAGGATGTCTCATGCTAGAATTATTGCTCTCATTCTGGCATGCGCGGCGATATGTAACGTGTATCGTAGTCAACGTTTTCATGTGTCGACGCCCCAGCACATGCTTTTATGTTTGTACGTGCGTATATGTGGGGGTGGGGGGGGGGGGCCCTCAAATTTATTTTTTCATCACAAAGGGGATTAAAAGTCCCCTTTGTGGTGATTTTTGGTGATCTCCAAGGTCTAAAAGACCCTGCGTGTCCCCCCTTGTACTCCACTGAATGTAATGCAGTGCATTACATTCTGTCAACGGGGACCCGGAAGTGACGTCACTTCTGGGTCAGGACAAGAAGGGGAGTGGACGTGTCTGCTTTCCTCCTTCCCCTCTTGCTGATGGCGGTAAACTGGTCCGGGGCCTGCAGATGGGCAAGTGGAGCCTGGGAGACATAGTGGGTGGGGGGAGGTTCATATGGGGGGAGGGGAGCGGAGGCTGGAACTGTTGGCTGTGTGAAAGCAATCGGGTGGTAGCACGGCTGTTCAAATGTTTTCATCTGACAGGTGAGCCCTGCTGCTTGCCCACAGCAGGGTTAAGGGTTAATTTAAAAAAAAAAAAACTACCTGACCAGCGCCCGGAACTAAATGTCTCTGACGATATAAATTCAACATCTCTGTACATAAACTTCCTTCAACATCAATAGATATTTTGGAAATTAAATATTTAAGCGGTACAATATTGAATTCTTAAGCAAAATCCAGTTATTTTTTCTTCTGTGTGATAAAACATAACATTTTTAATAAATTTTTTTGTAGCCATTACTCGGTACAATAATCCAAAAACTGTTTGCTGTTATCATTGCGCTAGATTCAGTTTACCACTTAAAGCTATTTCATTGTCCTGTGATTAAAATTGAATGAACCCTTTTCTGTTCTTTTTCAGCAGAGGAATTCCAGGCTGTGTCTAGTTGCTGTGATTCTAATAATGTTATATCTGAAGATGCCTTATTTAGGGATAAATTAAAACACATGGGTAAATGTAAGTATTAATATTATAATTTTAATTATACTCTTTCTTGGGTGAATACTGATCAGCAGGTTGAGGAGGTCAGATGAATCTTTCCTCTTTCCTTTCACCAGCCACAGGTTCTACATATTTGTTGATGAAAATGTGAATGGGTGAAGATTATTAAGGGAAAATTTGAGGTAAACAAACATTAAAGTATATGGGGGTATGCAAAGACCGAAAGGAAAAGTAGTTTTGGAAAACAATTTACTCCCAGTGATGTTTGTTTTTGCCTTGAAAGGCATATTTGTCACAGCAGTTCACTGCTACATACGATGTTGCTAAAGCTGGCTATAATCTAGTAGAATTTTCATTTTAAGAACGCTTGTTCAATTATCTAATTGTTAGTGGGTCAAATCGACGTTTCATTCATGAAATTGCATTTTTTCCAAAACTGAATGTTAAATGCAAACAAAATTTTGAATTACTTTTGAACAGCATCTGTCCATTCATCGAATATACAAACAAGCATTCACTCTAAAATTAATTTACTAGTGCATAGCCAGCTTTAAGCTGGCCAAACAGCAACCAATTTTCTTTCCTGCAATCACAGGTAGCAAGAAAGGAAATTGCTTGATTCCCTCATCAACACAGTTGGTGTTGATTGAGGACTCCCCGCAGAGCTTTTGTATTCTGATTGTGGGAGGTTTCCCAGCCCTTAGAATACAAAGATCACTGCAAGCGGGTATAGATCAAATAAGAATAAAAGACCATTTTGTACCGATCAACTTCAGTACAGCCAGCCTGCCCATAGATGGATCAAAATTTCCATCAGTCTTTGGCAGGCTTTAGAGAAGAGTCACTCTGTTCTACTGCTGTACTGAATTTATATTTTAAAACATTAAATAGCCCTGACAACTGCTGAATTCTCAGGCTGGGTTCACACTGATGCGGTGTGGAAATCGCAGCATTTTCCGTGTGAATTCCGCATCAGAATTGCACCCTGTTCATGCAAACTTATGCGGGTGTGTATATTAAGTTAACACCCCGAATTCGGTCCGCAAAACGCGGTGCGATGTGCAGAATCGGATCGTATAGGTGTGAATACCCATGCAATCCAATTCTAGTGCACACCCAAAAAAGGGTACTGCACCTTTTTTGGCACGGTGCGTTTTGACCCATACAAAATGTATGGCTCCAATTGCACCGCACACAAATCACGTGATTTGCACAGGAATGCAGTGCGGTTCTACTGCTTCAAACAGACACAGCGTGTTTAAGCATTTAGAAGGATTCTGACCGCTCTTCATTCAGTGAATAGCGGATAAAGATTTTAGGCTGACATCCCAAAAGCAAAAATAAGCTGGCAACCTGGTATGCGCTTCTGCTTACTCTTTATTGGCTACAGGACATGAATATAGTAAGAAAATTCTAACATGTTTTGGCTATACAGCCTTCCTCATAGCATGCTATGAAGAAGTCTGTATAGCTGAGTCGCATTTGCATTTTCTTACTGTATTCATGTCCTGTAGCCAATAAAGAGTAACCAAAAGAATATTCCGGGTTGCCAGTGTCTTTTTGCTTTTGGGATGTCAGCCTAAAATCTTTAACTGCTATACACTGAATGAAGAGCTGTCAGAATCCTTTTAAATGCTTAAACACGGTGTGTCTACTATTTAAAGCAGTATTTTTGGACTTGTACCTAAAAGGATTTTAATTACACTCTATAGTCTGTTTGGTTACATGATGCACATCAAACAGCATGCTTCCATGGAAAATGGCTTGTATTTGAGATATCTTCGATGCTATTGAAATTAGTTTACCACACATTTTATGTGTTTGCATTGCATTAACTCTGACCTGTATAAAGAGATTACATCATTTGACATGTAGCAGAATATTATACACTGTTTTTAAACATGTGGTTTCATTCACACGGTGCAACGTTTTCAGTGCAGGACCTTGCTGGCAGCTCCTGCATACTGTATGCTGTACACTGGTAACTTTTGAGCAGCGTTTGCATGCTTACAGCCCAACAATGGAAATGGCCTCTATTGGCCACTACCACTGCTCAGCTAGATGTGAAGACATAAACAGCTACTGCTGCCTGCGTCCTGTTAACAAAGGATGCCAATCCTGCCACCAATACCTATAAAATTACACACGCAGTCAGTATCCCATCAGGTCTGCTATGATGGACATAATGGGGACCTGCAAAACACTGAAACCGTTCTGGTTCTGCCTCCCCATTTCCCATCAGGTCCGCTCTGAAGGCTGGTGGAAAGAGCCATTTCTATTGGTGAAGAATTTGCTTGTCCAGGGCCAATCAAATACTACATAGGCAGATATGGCTCCTCCCAGCAGCAGTTAAGTAAACCTGATGGAGAACTGCAACACACAAAAAACATTCTGGCTCTACCTCCAATGTCCCGTACGTTCTGTTCTGAAGGCTGGGTGTAACGGAAGGGGAAATAAGGACATTAAGTGTAATATATACAAGGAGCACTAGCTCCTCCCACATATTACAGAATTAATAACTCATTCGGCTGACCTGTAACTATTGATGGTGTGTAATCAAAGCAGCTGACCTACACATTGTTGACATTTACAGTACTTATAGGCCTTGAGCAGAAGCAGTGGCCAGAAGGACCACTGTACACTGTGCTGATATGAATGTAAACATTGCAAAACATTTACATGCATGCAGTGTTGTCCATGTGAATGAGCCCTATATCATGCATGTTGGAAGAAACTAAACACAGCTTAAAACTGTTAAAATGCTGTAGCAACAAATATTATAGCCATACACAACATCCCTTCTCAATAAACCAGAACTGCTGCACATATAAATACACACACCTAAAATTTGATCTTCATTCACAAATGGGTAAATTGCATAGTCACCTATTGCTAGGCCTCAGGACTGTCCATTGTAGATTTCTGGGGCCAGCACTGTCCCTGATGTTTCCTTCCTTGGCTAGCCATCACCTCTTCCCCTTCTATACATTCACAGATCTAAGGGTGCTGCTTTCTGCACAGAGAGGGTCAGTGAAGAGAGTCCCAATAGCCATGACACCATGAAAATGGGAAGAGGCAGGTTAGCAAGAGGGTTTTCAAGACACTAGGGGCATACACATCTAATGTATATACACTGCTCAAAAAAATTAAAGGAACACTTTTTAATCGGAGTATAGCATCAAGTCAATTTAAATCCTGGTATATTGATCTGGTCAGTTCAGTAGCAGAGGGGGTTGTTAATTTCATTAACACCAAACCAGCTGAAACTGATTAACAGATGCACTAGATGGGCAACAATGAGACAACCCCCAAAACAGTGATTATACAGGTGGAGGCAACTGACAGTTTTCCCCATCTTTTCTGACTGTTTTTCGCAAGTTTTGTATTTGGCTAGGGTCAGTGTCACTACTGGTAGCAAGAGGCGATATCTGGAACCTACAGAGGTTGCACAGGCACTCCAACGCCTCCAGGATGGCACATCAATATGTGCCATTGCCAGAAGGTCTCAAGAGCATAGAGGAGATTCCAGGAGCCAGGCAGTTACTCTGAGAGCTGGACAGGGCTGTAGAAGGTCCTTAACCTATCAGCAGGACCTGTATCTACTCCTTTGTGCAAGGAGGAACAGGATGAGCATTCACTGGTGTGTATGTCTCTGACCAAACAATCAGAAACAGACTTCAGGAGGGTGGCCTGAAGGCCTGACGTCCTCTAGTGGGCCCTGTGCTCACTGCCCGGCACCATAGAGCTCGATTTTCATTTGCCATTGAACACAAGAATTGGCAGGTCCGCCACTGGCGTCCTGTGCTTTTCACAGATGAGAGCAGGTTCACCCTAAGCACATGTGACCAATGTGAAATGGTCTGGAGAAGTTGAGGAGCACGTTATGCTGCCG
The DNA here is from genome assembly GCF_062004578.1 of Staurois parvus. NCBI lineage: Eukaryota > Metazoa > Chordata > Amphibia > Anura > Ranidae > Staurois > Staurois parvus. The sequence continues at coordinate 888,096 of NW_028318930.1, forward strand.
GTAACCTCGTTCGTCATGACCGTTTTGGTGGTGTGTCAGTGATGGTCTGGGGAGGCATATCCATGGAGGGACGCACAGACCTCAACAAGACAATGGCACCCTGACTTCCATTAGGTATGGGGATGAAATCCTTGGACCCATTGTCAGACCCTACACTGGTGCAGTGGATCCTGGGTTCTTCCTGGTGCACGACAATGCCTGGCCTCATGTGGCAAGAGTATGCAGGCAGTTCCTGGAGGATGAAGGCATTGATACCATTGAATGGCCTCATGCTCGCCTGACTTAAATCCAATAGAACACCTCTGGGATATCATGTTTCGGTCCATCCGACGCCACCAGGTTGCACCTCAGACTGTCCAGGAGCTCAATGATGCCCTAGTCCATATCTGGGAGGAAATACCCCAGGACACCATTCATCTTCACATTAGGAGCATGCCCCGATGTTGTCAGGCATGCATACAAGCATGTGGGGGCTATAAAAACTACGAAGTATCATTTTGAGTTGCTGCAATGAAATTTCAGCGAAATGGGTTAGCCTGCTGCATCATTTTTTCACTTTGATTTTTGGGGTGTCAGTCCTCTGTAGGTTGATCATTTTCATTTCCATCAAACTATGAGGCATCCTTGCATTCCTAACACATTACCCAGTCTATATCAGTATAGCTATCCAGCATGATATTTTTCCCTATTGAGAGCTAATGTGTTTTCAAAATGTTCCTTTAATTTTTTTGAGCAGTGTTAATAGATCTTTGTCCAACTTAGCTAGTGCAGCAAATCATATTCTTCAATGGCACTGGTAGTAGAATTCCGTGCCAACTGTTTACAGAGGAGAAAAATTTCCTCCTTGAGCTTACCAGGATTCAGCCAACAAAATCCATCCATCACAAGGGTTATGTTCGAATAATAATTGGCCTGTAATAAAGAAAACATTCCATGAGGGAATTATGCAGGGTGCTATTACTTATTTTATTATTTTATTATTATTTTTTTTTAGAAGTTTTGAGTCCCTTACCAGGGACAGGTAAAGTGGTTGTAAAGGCTCAAGGTTTTTACATTCATGTATTGTATGCATGAAGATAAAAACCCTATGTTCAGCAATCCCTCTAGCCCCCCTAATACTTACCTGAGCCTCATCGCGATCCAGCAATGTGCACGAGAACCTCGACTGTCACAGGTCTCTGCCTTCTTATTGCTTGAGAAAGTAGCGGGAGCTATTGACTCATGCTGCTGTCAGTCACAGCCAGTGAGCCGATGAGGAAACAGAGGGGGCGGGGCTGAGCTGTGGTTCCATGTATGCATGGACACTCGGAGCCGCAGCTCAGGAATTCGCCTGCTCAGATGCCCCCATTGCAAACTGCTTGCTATGGGGCACCCAACAGGAAGGAGGAGCCAGGAGCACTGGCAGGGTATCCGAGGAGAGGATCGGGGCTACTCTGTGCAAACCACTGCACAGAGCGGGTAAATATAGAGATTTGTCTTTTAACTTAAACCTTTGGTATCGCTTTTAAGTCATAAATACGTGATTTTGCACAGGAGTGCCACCCTGTAGCAGTAAAACTGATATAGGGCGGATTTAAAGTAGTTTCTAAATTAAAGGTGTTGGCACAGCCAGGCAAGTAGCATTTTTAGAGTAAAAGGTCAGTATTGGCAGCCTCCATGTTCCCCTCCATGACAGATTTCCTTTAAAAATATTTTGCCCATTTCTACATCTAAAGGAAGCTGTCCATGGGATAACTGCACAAACGGAGAGCATTTTTTTTTAAACTCCAGACAAAACTTAAATGCAAGCATTGGGTTAGGACATTTGTAATGTTTATTGATCTTTCTGTCCCTGTAGGGAAGATTTATCCCCAATTGCTATCCTGTTGATGAATCACCAGGACTGGATGTTGATGGACAGTTTCCCAATGGTGGCAGAGACTGCCATAAATATCTGAAACCATTCTAAAAGAATCCATTTTTGGTCAGAGTTCCACTTTCTAATATTTTTGTGTTGCCTTTGCTATTATAATCAACTTATTAATTTTCTGAACAGTAAGTAATGTAGTGGTAATCAAATTGATATACATGAAATTCTCTGTTAAGTACTAGATGGATGTGGTTTAGCACATAGAATAATAACCAGAGCTAAAAAAAATTGCTTTATTAAGTGAGTTTAAATGCTATTTCATGGATCTAATGAAAATGATCTTACTCTTCAGCAAGTCAGTATTTGGGGATCAATGTCATCAGCACACATCGGAGTGGATCTAGATTTGGCATATGCGTTTTTAGCATTTGTTTTTTAATCTCTTCTGCACACTTACATGTTGTATTTATTGTACAGTGTAGTAATGCACAGCATTCTATTTCTGCAGTGGAGTCCTGAAGCTGTTCACAAGGAAATAGTAATTCCACTCATGAGCCAGCAGATGGCCTTCATGTTTTACATTTCCCCAGCAAATTATTTTTAGTACATTTAATTAAAGTGATGTAGTTAGCTCTTGATCCTCAGTCAGAATTATGCATGCATTTCTAAGCGTTAATTGATGGCTGCAATTAGAGCATCTCACCATAATTAAATGTGTGTAATCTTGGTATATATGTAAATAAAATGGGATGGCTAATTGACCAAGTTGGTCTTTATTTACTTCAGCATTTTATATTTTATTTTGTGCAGGCAAGGAGTAGGAAAATGAAGGAAGCTAGGACAATGTAGTATCAGAATCACCAGGAAAACCACAGGCTGCTAAGGACATGTCTTGATCTTTGACTTTAAAGTCACTGTATTTGAACCCTTTCGCTGCTAGGCCCTGTGCTCCACTTTTAAACTCAGGTAGCCAGACCATTTTTGCTGTTTCTTTTTTTTTTTTTTCTTTTTATATTTTTCCCTTACAGCTTTTAGAGTTTTTAAAAGACCCCTCCCAACCATACATTTTCTGAAAGCACATGACCTGTAGAATAAAAAACAAATGTGCTACTGAGTTTTTGGGCTATACAATAGTTGTGTAATAATGTTTATTGCTATTTTCATTAAAAATAGACTAAAATCATTATTAGCAGGAATTTTGTAAGCGAAGTTGTATTTGTGCCTGCTAAGGCCTCATTCACATGGGGTGTACTAAAGTGTATGCCCATGTAGGCCTGTGTTTACCCGCATGGGGATGTCCATGTGTTCCATGCATCCCCACGTAGGAAGTCCCTTTCATGTCAATTGAGATGTACAGGCTGTATGTAAACAGCCACTGCTCCAAATCTGACATCTGTGTGGGTGCATGGCCCTGAACTCAGGGACACACACCCGGACCCACATGGATGTGAAATTAGGAGCAGCAGCTGTTTTTGTGCGGTTTCTACATCCCAGTTAACATCAATGGGACTGCCTGCACAGGGATGCATGGAACACCTGTTCATCTGAGTGCGGGTAAACACAGCCTCTCCTAGGCAGCTGCAGTTGGCAGGAGGGGGAGGAGGGAAAGCCGGCCAGCAGCACTGCATGGAGGGCTCATCTGTGATCAGGTGAGGGGAGTTCGACTGTAGGGGGGTCAGGATGGCTTTAGTGATTTGTCAGCTTGTCAAAAGCTCACCATAGATGGATCGGATCTCCGCCAGCAGTAATTTTGTTCTTCAAACAGGAAAAGCTCCCCACTGTAGGAACACTAAAGAGCTGTGGGAGGGCTTCCCCCATCAACACACTGTTGATGGGGTAATTGAGCGGTTTTCTTTTCTGCAACCATGGTTGCAAGTAGGGTTGCACCGATGCCGGTATCGGTGCTGATACTAAGCATTTCCATTTCCATACCTTCAGGCTTGGTTCTTTCAGCTGTCAGTGGGATTCCCCTGCTGACAGATGAAATGTAAATTTAAAAAAGCGGCAATTAGGGCCTCTGAGTCCTTAACAACGGATGACTCCTACAGCTATAAGTCAGGTTCCCTTGCTAAACAAATTGGAGCTGTCCAAAAAAAAAATTGTTTCATTTTGTAGCTTTGTTTATTCATCTACAGATCAAAGGGATAAACTTGAAGTTAATTACAGCAACTTGTCAAGTAAAAAAAATTTGTTTTCTTTTCAAGTCCTCATACACACTGGACGTTTTTACAGCTGTTGTTTTTGGCTTTTGACTTTTTTTTTTCTACAAATTAAACTCCTCAGCATGTTATCCTATGTGTCCATGCACACATAGACTGTAATCAGCGTTTGTTGGCTGGAACCCCCCCCCGCCCCCCCCAGAACTAGTGGGTTTCCTAGAGGAGTTTTTTTAGCTTTAAAAACACAGTAAATCGTGGCCAACTTGGCATTTTTGGACTTTTTTGGAGCAAAACAATTTTTTAATATTTTGGTTTAAAAAAAAAAAAAAAAAAAGCGGCAAAACACTGCTAAACGCTAATGCAAAAATGCTAAAAACACTGAAAATGTGACTTTACACAGCTAATGTTACCAGTGTTATTAAAACGCCCAGTGTGCATGGAGCCTAATTATATGTTCCTCTGTTTAACCACTTATTAACACTTAATTTTCTCTAATCAGCCCTAATTAACTCCTTATTCTCCATTTAATTTTCCTGTGTGCTTTTTTTGTTCATTTCTATTTTATAAACTAAGAATAATTACAATTTTGGTTTTGTTTGCTTTGTTCTTATTTTTACACCTTTAGCATATTTACATGTTTTCACATTGAAAAAAGTGCAGCATTAAAAACATTAATTTGTAATTTGTGAATAACTTTTCAATGCTTTGTACCAGAATCATAATTTTAGCGTAATTTTAAACAGGATAAGTTACAAGATAAAATGCACACTGTTTATGTGCAGTAACACTATTTTTTAAACTAACACTGCGCATTTTTTTTTTTAATTGTTTGGGGTTTTTTTGCAAGACAATAATCACGACAAGAAAGCCTTGTTTGTCCTTTAAAAAAACAATGCATGTACTACATTGTTATCTTGAGTCATTGCCGAATAAACAGGTCCATAGCAGAAATGTAAACATTGTTGTAGTCCATAAGGGGTGAACAGGTGTGAGAGCAGAAGTGGTTAGGGAGTGTGGCTGTCAGGTCCTTAACAACCGATCATGCTGTCAGCGGAGATCCCCAACTGACAGCGGAAGTGTGAACAAAACAATTGCCAGCAGGTATTGGTATCCATGAGTAAAACAAAATAAAAAGTATCAGTACTCGTACCCTCAGTAAAAAAAAAAAAAATTGGTATGGGTGCGTCCCTAGTCGCAGGAAAGAAAATCACATTATCTATGGCTTGCAGTCTGAGCGTGTCTGCAGTACAGTTGAAGGGGGATGCAGGGTTGCACAGTAGAAGTTAGAGTGGGTTTCACAACAGGGTTGCGCAGCACAGGGGGACACGGGATTGCACAGCTCCACAAAACCGCTATAGATGCATCTGTCGACCACCCCCTCCTACTCAAAAAAACTACATTCCCTCGGCCTCAGAGATTCTGCTCTCTCCTGGCTCTCATCCTACCTGTCACAATGCTCTTTTAGCATTACATATAATGCTACCACCTCCCCCTCACTCCCCCCTCTCTGTTGGGGTCCCTCAAAGCTCTGTCCTCGGGCCCCTTCTCGTCTCCATCTACACCTCCTCCCTTGGCCAACTCATACACTCTCACGGCTTCAACTACCATCTCTATGCCGACGACACACAAATCTATCTCTCAACCCCCAACCTCACCCCCTCGGTCTCCGCCCGAATCACACACCTACTAAGCGACATATCAGACTGGATGTCGCTCCACTTCCTTAAACTGAACCTCTCCAAAACCGAGTTTGTCTTCCCCCCCAGCCCGGACACCACCCCCCCATTGACTTCTCCATCACATCCAACAACGGCACCATCAAACCCGCCCCGCAGGCCAGAGTACTTGGTGTCCTTCTGGACTCCAACCTATCCTTCCAGCCCCAAGTCCAATCTTTAACAAACTTGTGCAGACTCCACCTCCACATCGCCAAAATACGCACGTTCCTAACCCCAGAAACCACTAAACAGCTCATCCACTCCAATCATATCACGACTCGACTACTGCAACTCCCTCCTCACTGGCCTGCCTCGCCGCTGGCTATCCCCGCTTCAGTTGATCCTGAATACGGCTGCCAGACTCATTCACCTTTCCAACTGCTCCGTCTCCGCCACCCCCCTCTGCCAATCCCTCCACTGGCTTCCGATTGCGCAACGGATCAAATTCAAAACCCTAACACTGACGTACAAAGCTGTCCAGTATACTGCCCCGTACTACATCACCAATTACCACCCAGCACGCACACTCCGCTCCTCACAAGACCTCCTTCTCTCTAGTTCCCTGGTCTCCTCCTCCCATGCCCGCCTCCAGGACTTCTCCAGGGTGTCACCCATCTTCTGGAACTCCCTACCCCAACTCATCAGATTATCACCTACTCTCCTCTCCTTTAGGCGCACCCTGAAAACCCATCTCTTCAGGGAAGCCTACCCCACCCCCTGCTAACTTGCCAACCTCCTCCACTCTTCCTACCACTCCATCCCCCACAGCTATCTCCTCCTGTGCCACCATCCCCTCCCTCCTAGATTGTAAGCTCGAAAGAGCAGGGCCCTCAATCCCCTCATGTGTTGCATTGTATTGTTCTCTCACATGTTCTGTCCCCCTTTGTAATGTACAACGCTGAGCGAACTATTGGCGCTTTATAAATACTGTATAATAATAACACTGTTCAACAGGTAAAAAGTTTTGGGCATAAAATTAGCTAATCTTACATAATTTTGGGGTGCTGAAAACGAAAATGGCCCTAAAAAATGTTGATTGGCTCTAGTTTCCATGATATATTCACCCATCTAATGACGTAAGCCATTCAAAATTATGATGCAACTTCAGCTGCATATTGCGCAATTGATACTGGTGACCAATAGAAAATTGCATGTATACTGAGATGATGCAATATTAGCCTTTAATTGCATCACTTCACTGCATAAAAGCTGCAGTATCTGTAGCTGATTGTAGTTCGACAGCATCTTTACATTTCGTTTTATGCTTATATAGGCTACTCAGTAATGCCTCGAACTTGTGTGAATAAAGCAGATAATTTCTGCTATATCTGCGGTGAAATAACTTTTATCTCACAAAAAAGGAGGATAACAGGAATGATTAAGAAAGCCTACAACTTGTATTTTGGCTGCAAGATAGGAGACCAGGACAAGAGCTGGGCACCACATATATGCTGCAATTCTTGTGGGACGGCACTGGAGCAATGGTTGAATGGAAAAAAGGCATCTATGCCTTTCGCTGTGCCAATGATTTGGAGAGAGCCAACAGATCATGTTAGTAATTGTTACTTTTGTATGGTGCCTCCAATTGTAAAAGGGCTAAATAAGAAGAAAAAGTTATCTGTGCACTATCCAAATATTCCATCGGCAATACGTCCAGTTCCTCATGGAGAGGGGCTACCAATTCCTAAAGCACCAGAATCCTTCGTGGTTGAGTCAAGTGAGGAAGAACCTGAAGCGTGTAGTCACGTGCAGTTGTAAGAGATAGCCCTTTCCTCGAATACAAGAGAAAAGCCAAGAGAAGCAAAACCGACACAAACTGAAGACAAAACTAGTAAGAATCCTAAGTATTAAAATGATTCAACTTCGCTTATGGCTATAATTTTTCTTGGTAATCCTATGCAATATATTATGCCATTTAGGCTTTGTTATGTAGTCAATATCACTTTATATTTGTGGAAAGACATCTATCTATATAATTATTGTGCATTATGTAGTCATTACGCCTATAGTAGAAAACTTTCCGTTTACAGAAAAACTAGAGCCAATTGACAAATTTCATTGTTATATTTGAACTCAGAATGTGAAATTCATTAAGAAATGGATCCTTTTGTTTCCAAAACTGGCAAAAAATAAAAATTTGTTGAACAGTGTAATCTGTGCAGTCACAATTACATCCACAGGTTGTAAGATCACTGCTCAGTGAGCTAAGTGCTAGTCAGAGCTGCTGATGAATGGGAGGGAGCAATATGCTGGATCACTTTCACAGAGCTGGGCACCTTTGCAGGCTGCAGGCACACTGATCACTGAAGTAATCAGTACTCTTTGAGTCTGCAAAACCTAAAGCAATGTGTACAGGGAGGGAGCAGGGAATGGAGTAGGAGCTGGATCAGAGAGAAGAGAGAGCTGGCAGGATGTCACAGCCAGTGAGATGACAGCTAAAGCAGCCGGCAGGATGACTGAGCCGGCCAGATGACCGCTAAAGAAGGCAGCAGCCAGTAGGATGACAGCCATCGAGATGCCAGCTGAAGAAGCTGGCAGGATGACAGAGCCAGTGAGATGACAGCTGAGGAAGCCTGCAGAATGACAGAGCTGGCGCTGGCAATGAGGATTTTTTGCAGTGATTAGGGAAGGGGCCGTGAAAGGGATACTGGAGGGGGACACTGGTTTGAGACACTGAAGTGGGGCACTGGCAAGTAAAAACAGCACAATGTCAGCATGTGCACTAGAACTGTGGACTTTACAGACTGTTTGCATGTAATCAGAAGCTTGTTAGCTACTGATTACATCTATTCAGTAAAGTACAAAGTGTCAGCTTCCATTTGAGTGTAAATTCATGGTTGTTAAAGCAAACATGACTTTACAGCCTTAGAAAATGCAAGATCCGTACAGCAAACAGACCTGGCCAGCTGGAAGCAGTGCTGTAGGTCTGTACGCCATACGGACCTGGCAGCGAAAATGTTAAAGAACTTTGGTGTAATAGAAAAGCTGGTTTGTGTTTAAAATCGGAATGTTTTAAAGTTTTCAGGACCTTGCATTAAAAGGTTTGTTTCTATCCTCTCTGTTACAGTATATTAAACTTCCCAATCTGCTACCACAGTTTATGTAGATTAGAATGGGAGAATTTCTTGTTTGAAGCCTGGAAATGATATTTTTCTCATTTACCTAAATAATTATATATAAATAAAAGACCATTTGCATAATAATTTGGAACAGGGTGTGTGTGTGTGTGTGTGTGTAGATATATATATATATATATATATATATATATATATATGTATGTATGTGTGTATGTGTGTATATATATATATATATATGTGTATGTGCGTGTGTGTAATAAATAAATATATATATATATATAATGTCTAGCTAGGTTAGGTACAAATGGCACATATAAATAATGTAGCGCACCCCACAAATGACACATAATACAATGAACACCAATACCAAACATACATGAGTGCATAACAATGATACTATGTATTCTTTACTCAGTGACAAAGAAATATATAAGAATAATCCAAAACCAAATGAAAACCATGATGAAACAAACCAGTCTCTGTGGATTATTTGTCCTTCAAAATTATGTAAACTTGTGCAATCCCATCTTGTGTGTTCTTGATACTGTTAATCTGCCACTTTCCTGTGTGCAGATCCCGCATGAAGCAAACCCCACTTACCCATGTAGATGGATCACTCACTGATGCAAACAACTGCTGTTAGACCTTTCATAAAAGGGTAATTTTGTTCCAAACACCAGAGCTGGTCTCTCCCACTTCTTCCACTCCAAAACATGTCAAGCCAAGTCAAAAGGATAAGAGACTCCAGTGTGACTCTAGTGTGAATGCATTTTAAAATAAAACCGAATGCACGCAATCACACACGCATGTGTGAGCATATTAAGCACCATGTGTGTGATTATGGCAATGGATGTTTGCAGACTTTGATGGATGGTGCAATTGTAGGTGATGTTGAGCTGTTCAATCAATGCAAGGGAGGAGAGGAGAGTACCAGATATCTTACTGGCTAAATTTAACAAAATCACTTCAAGAACCTAGTTTTGCTGATTGTTTTTTTATTTGTGGTTAAGTTTATAAGTTGATATACATTTATATCCAATTTTGCTAAGAGGTTTTACAGGGTCGATTCCTTATAACGAATACAGAGATTATTATGTCCACAAAATTGAGATGTCTTAATATTTGTTGGTACTTTCTGCTTTTCTCATGTTGGATTATCTCTAGCTTCTTGTAATGTGCATCATAAAGCTGTAAATTGCCTCTCTAGCAATAAAAACATCTTTATTGAAAAAAAAAAAAAAACTCTACCAGGTGATGCCCAAAGAGAGGGATCAGATGCTATGTGCAACCTTATATATTAAAAGTTCATTACAGCTATGTAGATAAATGTTATTTTGTCTAATGCCATTTCTGCCACAATATAGCACATATCACAATACTATCCAACTAGTAACTACTGGCTGTTGAATGCTTAAAGAATATGTAACCCCTACAATTCATATTCCTGATATGAAAAAGTATCCTATTCTTTGTATTGATTCTTTGTATTGTGTGAAATCCTTGGTGTTCCTGCCAGTCCCTCTGATCAAAAACTGACCACATGAGAGCGCATCATGGTAATTTCTCTCTGTGCTGGCAACTCTGTGTGCTCTCTACTAATGATCAGGCTTGTGCTGCTGACACAACTTCCCCTAACCCCCCATGCACAGCCTTTCACTGGGAAGATTAGTGTACTGCTGTTTCTCCTCCACCAGTTCTCTATGCTTTTGAGAACAGAGGCTATAGGAGTTATTTACTAAAACCAGAAAGTGCAAAATCAGGTGTATCTCTGCATAGAAATCAATCGGCTTCCAGGGTTTTTTGCCAAAGCTTAATTGAGTAAGCTAAAGTTAGAAGCTGATTGGCTATCATGCACAGCTGCACCAGATTCTGAGGGCACCAGTTTTAGTAAATCTACCCCTATGTGTCCACTTATACAAAATGGGGAAAAAAAGGTATTTATAATGTTTTTATCGCATATGGGTATACACACGTTTTTACCTTTTTTTAATTTGTTTTAAACTGTTTGGGTTGTTTTAAAAGGTGACGGTTTACATAGACTTTAAGATGGCAACAGCACAAACTAAGAAACTTTTGTTCTGAAGTTTCTGAATTATTGGTTCACAGCAGTCAACAGACAAATTGTTAGCTGGAAGCTAGAAGACATTAATATCTGAGGCAGTTTGAAATGAAAATAGCAAATCATTCTGTTTATTTATTGTGGTCCTTACAAAGAATTTGTCTGTGTCACTGTATTTCATCATAAAGAGACAAATGACGCCGTGCAATGCAAAGTCTCATGAATGTGCAAGAAAATAAGAATTTAACAGTACTGCCAGTGCTCTGCTGAGTTTCTCTTTGGTGTTAAATGTAATATAGTGTGAATATTGGATGAAAGTTCATTAAAATATTGAAGCATGTTCAAGATCTTAAAAGATAAGTTCACCTTTTTGGGGGAAAAAAAATAAATGCACATATTTGTGCAGAACAAATTGAGTTTATTTTCTTGTCCTACAGGAGCCTGCAAAGCTTTGCGCATATGTGCAGTGAATCATGAGTTCAATCTCAGGCCCCTGTAGACACATCCTCTTGCTTTCCTGCTTGTACCTCTGTAAAGGCTCTCTGTTGGAGAGCTGGAGGAATGGTTAGTGGACTACAAGGGCACTCATCAGCGCCCTTGCAGTCCATTGAGAACTACAAGTTCGTCTCCCATGGCAACAAGTCTTGTAGTTTCTTCACTCACAGATGACTGTGAATGAATGACTGGGCAGTGCAGGCAGAGCCCTGATTTTAAATGTTGCAGTGACTGGGGAATGGGGAGAAGAACCCCTGCCTGCTGTCACAGGCAAGGGTGGTGGTGGGGGTTTACTCGAACTTGTCACATGTTACACCGTAAATACGGGTGTAACAAGTTCCAAAGGTGAACTTCTACTTCAAGGTGAGTGATGAGTATCCCATCATTCTCTGCACACCAGCTGAAATATTCACCCTTTCAGATCTAGTGGAAGGGGAGAGTGAAAGGAGCTTGACTGTTGTTTAAAATGTCTTTTAATTTTTCTTTTTAGTGACCTTGTGTTTTATAGAGAAACAAATTACTCAAAATCTTTTTATCTTGTACATAGGGATTTAATTTTTTTAAGGATGAGAACCTGGTGGAACCTAGAAAAAAAATAAAACCAGGAGTTTCACCGATTGCTATGAGTAAGGACTACACGTTTGTTTTAAATTTTCTCATAAGGATAAATTTGAAGGCCAGCCCTATGATGATGGCAATTCCCTTAGAACCAATAGAACATTGGTTCTCCTTACCAGTTCTGTAATAAAGCTTTGATCAAATGTGACTACTGGATAACATAAATGTAAAATTGTATTCTTTAGGGCCGGTTCACAACAGAATTGCATTTCTGGGCATTGCCCTGCAGTGCGATTTTGCAGCCCATTCATTTGAATGAGCTACAAAACGCAGCAGAAAACAAAGTAGTGCATGCACTACTTTTGAAAAGTGCGTGCACCAGATTGCATGGTGCCGCAGTACCATGCGATTTGGTGAGGCAAACGCAGTGTGTATCCGATCTGTGTTTGGGATGCTGTTAACATTGTATTGGCAAACGCAGGAAATTGCAAAGGCAGTGCTTTTTGAACACGGTGTGGGGTGGTGCATAGAACATGCCTTTCCTGCACCACGTTCTGGTGTGAACTGGCCCTTGATGAGTTTAACAGATGCAGTGTTTTTCTTTTTTTTTTCTTTTTTTTTTTTTTTTATTAAATGGATTATTTCTTTCAGCTACTAGAAAAAAGTTGTTGGAGATAGCCCGGGCTTTTTCTGAGAGAACAAAGATGAGGAAGTCAAAGAGGAAACATCTGCTCAAGCATCAAGTGTATCCTTATCATTTTGTAACTGTATTATATTGTATTTTTGAAGTGTATCTGTAGCCAAAGCTTTTAAAACTTATTTTAACCCTCTGAGAAAAGAAAAAAGAAACCACCAAATAGTTTGGGCTCGGTGCTAGAAGGTAGTGCTGCACACTTCTTATTTTGTTTTTCCTGTATCAAAAAAAAAAAAAAGAAGAGTGCGCAAAACCTCTGACCATAAAAAATCACAATGAAAATAAAAAATAAAATGCTACAAATAATATCAGCATCAATAAATAAAACTACCAATATAGTGGAAAAATAAAAGCCTAGTCCGTATAAATCAAATAATGGCATCATAGAAAAAATAATCCAAACCCAAAGGGATATACTGGGCTCTACTAGGAGGCTAATATAAACAATTATGTGTGAAATTCCACTCCCAAAAGAATATTTCAGGGCTCCACTAGAAGGCTGTTGTAGTATCTTGTGTGAAAATGAAATACCACAGTTCCATGCATTTCAATCCCAGTCACCTCGGACATAGATATATGAATTCCCTTACCCAGATAACAATGATCTCTAGATTATAAGAGATCACTAGTGCAGGATACACCAAATAGGAATCACACCAGAGTATGATAACAACCTTCATGCCCAGCAAGTCCTCTGCTGGCTGTCCAGAAGGTACAATTCTCTGCAGTAAGATTCAGAAGAAAATATTAAGGACCATAGAGTAATATCACTAACAACACCAATTTATTTCATGCAAATATACTCACAAGCTTCTCTGGGTAACAAAAGCTCAAAAACACCATGCTGCAGACACAAGTTGGTGTGATGTCATAGACCGCTAGCCCCTCCTTCCCAGTGAAATGCAGTGAAATACTTTTTGGCTGCACTCCAACTGTGCACATACCATTAAAAAATCCATTCCATCCCATAGGCACAGATCACACCACTGCAGTGCAGCGGAAAAAAAAGAGCACTGTAAGTTAGACTCCTCTGCAACGCAAATGTGTGCAAATGCACAGTGCACACAAAGGCCCAAAGAAAAAAAAAACCTCAAAGGAAAGGAAATGCAAGCCCAGGAGAAACTGCACTACACATGCATGCTAATATGCACAAAAACGCACATAAGTGCATGTGCCACCACATTTTCTGGTGTGGGTGGGACCTAAGAGCTGGCCATTATTATGTAAACAAACTTGCAAAGCAAACTGCTTCAATGTAGCCAACATTGCATTGAGATTCCAGCCGATTTGCTACTTTCTCTCAAATCATGGCAAAGTTATCATTGAATAAACAGGCCCATCCTAGACATATGGCTGAAATCAGTGGCAGCAGTCAAATAGATGAACAAGTATGCACTTGATTGAGAGTAAAACTGTTATAGGTGGTTTGCTTTGTTCTTTGAGATGGAGATTTTTCTATTGTCTTCATTTGCTGAGCAATAGTAATTTGCTTAACCTGAATGATTACAGTTAATTAAGAATCACATGTTTGCAGTCACCTTGCATTTTGTTCCGCTTAGTGGTCATGAAATGACTACCTATTTTAAATTAAAGGGTATGGCACTACAGAATGCATAAAATATACAAATAAATTAAGCCAGGAATTTTTTTTCATCACTGAATAATACAATGTCTTCTTCTGAGATAAACATTTGCAAGTAAAACAATATTTTTGCAGTGTGCGAGTCCTCAATGATGTGATTGTTTAGACATTTTATTGGCAATGTGCTTTTTAATGCTGTGACCTTAACTTAAAGTGCAGGTTAGGAACTGCAGCCTCCACAGCCAATCTTCTGGATGACATTGAAGGACATTCTTGTGGTAAACTTGTTTAAATGTATCTTCACTTTTATATGCACTATATTGCCAAAAGTATTGGGACGCCTGCCTTTACATGTATATGAACCTTCATGGCAATCCAGTCATCGTCCGTAGGGTTCAATATTGAATTGGCCCACCCTCTGAAGCTACAACAGCTTCAACTCTTCTGGGAAGGCTGTCCGCAAGGTTTAGGAGTGTGTCTATGGGAATTTTTGACCATTCTTCCAGAAGCACATTTGTGAGGTCAGGCACTGATGTTTGAGGAGAAGGCCTGGTTCGCAGTCTCTGCTCTAATTCATCCCAAAGGTGTTCTATTGGCTTGACGTCAGGACTCGGAGTTTGGGGTGGAGGAACTTGACTGGCCTGCACACACATCCATGTCTTTATGGACCTTTGTTTGTGCACTGGTGTACAGTTATGTTGGAACAGGAAGGGTCCATGCCCAAACTGTTCTCACAAAGTTGGGAGCATGAAATTGTCCAAAATGTCTTGGTATGCTGATGCCTTAAGAGTTTCCTTCACCGGAACTAAGGAGCCAAGCCTAACCCCTGAAAAACAGCCCCACACCATAATCCTTGCTCCACCAAACTTTACACTTGGCACAGTGCAGTCAGGCAAGTACCGTTCTTCTGGCAACCGCCAAACCAAGAAACGTCCATCGGATTGCCAGACAGAGAAGCATGATTCGTCACTCCAGAGAACATGTCTCCACTGCTCTAGAGTCCAGTAACTGCATGCTTTGCCCCACTGCATCCGATGCCTTGCATTGCATTTGGTGATATATCGCTTGGATGCAGCTGCTTGGCCATGAAAACCCATTCCATGAAGCTCTCTATGCACTGTTGTGCTAATTTGAAGGCCACACGAAGTTTGGAGTTCTTTAGCTATTGACTCTGCAGACAGTTGGTGATTTCTGCAAACTGTGCACTTCAGCATGCGCTGACCCCGCTCTGTCATTTTACGCGGCCTACCACTTCGTGGCTGAGCTGCTGTTGTTCCCAGTTGCGTTCACTTTGCTATAATACGAACAGTGGACCGTGGAATATTTAGTAGTAAGGAAATTTTACAGATGGACTTATTGCACACGGGGCAACCTATCACAGTACCATGCTTGAATTCACTGAGCTCCTGAGAGCGGTCCGTTCTTTCACAAATGTTTGTAGAAGCAGTCACCATGCCTAGGTACTTTATTTTATTCACCTGGGGCCATGGAGGTGATTGGAACACCTGAATCCAATGATTTGGAGGGGTGTCCCAATACATTTGGCAATATAGTGTACATAGCAGAAAATTGATGCATGTGGTCACAGTGACCTTTTGTTCCAGCTGTCATGAGCCCAACATGGGTGCCATGGTAGCTAAGAGGTTAGCACTTTTGCTTTAACTTCAATACCAAGCACTTTTACCCCCTTCCTGCCCATGCCAATTTTCAGCTTTCACCACTGTCACACTTTGACAATTGCGTGGTCATGCAGCACTGTACCCAAATGAAATTTATAACCTTTTGTGTTTTTACATAAAGAGAGCTTTCTTTTAGTGGTATTACATCAATGATGGTGGTGCTAAATAAATGCAAAACGACCAAAAATTTTGAAAAAATTAGTTTTCCTTCGTTCATGATAACATTTTTCAAATAATCTCTCTTCATAAATTTAGGCCAAAATCTATTCTGTTACTTTTCTTTAGTGAAAATAACCTATATCAGTGTTTATTTAGTCTGTAGGAAAATTAGACCACAAACTATGGTATTTATATATCTGAAAATTGATCAGTCCTGATGTACTAACTGCCTATCTCATATTTCTTGAGGCCTGAAAACACCAGGACAGTACAAATACCCCCAAATGACCCATTTCTGGAAAGTAGACCGTCCCAAGATATTTAGTCAAGTATGGTGGGTTTTTTTGAAGCTGTAATTTTTTTTGTCATATTTTGGAAAATTAAATTTAAAATTTCGCAATTTTTTTAACATACTGTCACCAGTGCAGTACAGTGTCATTTAACTGGTGTGGCAGTGATTAGGGACACCAACTGGTGACAGTATGTAAAAAGGTTTTTTTTTTTCTTAACATACGGTGTCCAGAGTAATAGTGTTACCATAGTAACACTGTACCACTGTGGGGAGCTGATCAAAACTTTTTTATTTTGTTTGCAAACTATAATTTCTTATACCAGTGAATTTTACCGTTATTAGCAACCATTTTTACTGACTTAAATTGATTCATTCACTGTTTACTATTGTGGTTAGCTGTAATTGGCCACAGCCAATCACATGGTATGGCTGGGCTGTGATTGGCCCTGTCTGCATCATGTGATTACTGTGACCAATCACAGAGATCAACACAATAGTACACAATGAAATGCATGAATGAACGCCATCCATTGCGTACAATTGTCATTTGATTTGCTTTGATTGTTCACTGGTACACTTGTTGGTCATCCGCCATGTCCAGTGGACACAACAGGTTTACAGGTCGTGCTGCACTGTGGTCGGTTCTGGGGAGGACGTCATATGACATTGACCCAGAATGGCAAGTGTCTGAGCTTTGGGTATGAATCCCAAACGGAACACCATCTGCATTGAGTTTGATTATTCTCTGCATATTTGCATGGGTTTTCTCCTGTGCACCAGTTTCGACCAATAATCCAAAATATACTGGTAGGGCTTACTTGTCCATTGTGTGAATGTGACTGGGACATTAGAGTGACTTAGCATTGCATAACATGTTGCTGCTATATAATTACTGGAAGTAAATAGTGACTTTGGCTTTATTTAAGTGAATTAACTAATAGCAAGCCTCAGTAAAGTGAAATATAGAGTGGGTTCCCTAATAATGTGGTGAGCATATACAATACAGATAACTTACACATTCTTTTCCTTTTTTTTTTTTTTTCTTTATTTTGGTTTCAGATGAAGATGTCCAGGCAAGGATGAAACAACTCAATAACGAAGGAGGAGAAACACAGAAATAAGGACAATCAAAGTTAGTCTTTTTCTCTAGTAGCTTGCTTGATGGCATTAAAGCAATATGATGTTAAAGCGGAGTTCCACTCACTCTGTAAAAAAATAAAAGCAGCTACAAAAACTGTAGCTGCTGACTTTTTAAAAAAAAAAACAGACACTCACCTGTCCCAGGATCCCGCGTTGCCCCCGCCGCAGTCCGTTTCACGGGCCGTCCTGTATTCCAGGCGCCGGCATCTTCAGTGTGGGCACCTGGCTGTGACAGCTTGCTGCTTCACAGCCGGGTGCCCACTGCGCATGCACTAGTAGCTCAGCGCTTCCTCAATGACTCGTCCCCTGGGACCTGTCACGTGTCCCACAAGACTTTGGGGAGGGAGGGTAGGAGGACAACTTAGGCGATCAAAGCGGGAACAGGTACCTGTCAAATTCGGGTACCCGTTCCCCCCCTCCCCCTCTCCAAAGGTGCCAATCTTAATGGGGAGCGGGGGACCAATCTTTAAAGTGGAACTTCCCCTTTTGGGTGACTTCCCCTTTAATAGTGGCATTTATAGGTAGAATTCTCAAATGCTTATCAGTACCTAAGATCTTTTCAGATAAGTGAATGGTCTTTTGATTTTTCTTTTGACATGCTAGGTTTGCTGTTAGCATATGTATATACTGAAGGTCACTGAAGACAGAGCCTGTATTACAAATACAGGAGCTCAGACCTTTACATCATCTTATGGGAAATTGCATCTCCATAAACATTTCTCATGTAAGAATATTGTAATAACGGAAAATGGGTAGATACACCACGGTTTATAAACCATACTAATAAAACCTAGATACAAAAGGTCATAACATTGTCTCTCATTTCTTTTATAGACCAGTAAGGCACAAAACCTTGTGTTTTAAACATCTTGAAAGCTAGCTGCCTGAACATTATTTAGATAATATAATTAAATCTAAAGCTTACAGAATGCAGCTGTTAAGCGTATGTTATTGACAGTGCAGCTGTAGGGGCAGTGGTCAGGAGTGTATAATATGCAACACAGCTTACAGGGTAAGGAATATGTAATAAACAGCATAGTTTACAGACTGCAGCAGTCAGATGTATATCTGGGGTGCTGCTCACTGTGGTGGTGGTCATCAGTGAAGTGCCCCTTTTATTGGTCATGGTCAGTGGTTTCATGCGTCATTGTCTATTGTACGGGAATTAGATGAGGCTGGTATCAATTCACCTTCAAGTACTTAGAGTTCTTGCTTATATAAGGACCTTTTGTGATTTTTTTTTTTTCTTTCTTTCTTATTAAACTCTTGCCTGCATTATGCTTTTTTTTTTTTTTTTAAAATAAAAAACATGTCATACATGGATTTTCACAGAGCAGCCCCAGCCTTCTCTTCCTGTGTACCCTGCCAGTGCTCTTGGCCCCTCCTTCCTACTGAGTGCCCCTAGAGCAAGCTGCTTGCTCTGGAGGCAATTGTGCATTGCTCCTGAGCTGTCTGTGTCTATAGGACAGGCACAGCACCTCTCGGCCCCACCCCCACTCTCTCCTCAGTGGCTGTGATTGACCGCTGTGGGAGCCAATGGCTCCCACTGCTGTTTCAGCCAGTGAGGAAGGAAAATCCGGGGAGAGCCACTGCTCTTGTGCACATCGCTGGATCGAGATGGGGCTCAGGTTTCTGCATAGACATAGAATGCATGAAGGTAAATAACCTTTAGCCATTAGAACCACTTTAATGACTGCTGCTATTTTAACCATCTACAGTAGGTACCACAATGATTTTATTTAATATGTATAAACAAAATGATTACTTGAATATATAAACATTATTTCTATCTTTCTAGATCTTAAATTCCATCAAAACCTCTTTGTGGGCCTCATTGGCTGATGGAAACCTGACTACAGACTACAGACTAAAGACATTTGGGTACCTGTTGTGGTGCAGTCCACCCCTTGTAGAAGATAAATTATATACATGGCACAACATTTATAATCACTTATTTTAGTATCTGCTGAGGGCAGTCAAATCTCAGAGACCTTTTAGTAGCCATTCTGCTTTATTGTATGTTTTAAAATGGTACAAGTTGTATACAACTTTGTTTTTAACTTTTTGTTCCCTTTTCGTACAGGATAATGTCCTGTCTGTGAAATGTCTAACAGAAATACAGCACAGATTTTTTTAAGTTATTTTTAGTATAGATATTGCTAAAATTGGTATCTGTTTTATGGTCTAGATGAAAGGGCCCAAAGTAAAAGCATCTACAGACAATAGATAGTGGTTGGAGATCATAAAAGATCCAGCCATCTTTTCTTTACCTGGTGCTGAGATATACATGCATTCTAGTGTGCAAACTGTGTGTATTTGTATTAATACTGTGTCCTGCTCATCTTTTAACTGATACTTGGTCACTGGCCTAAAATGTTCTACTGGTCAGTAGACTAATTGTACAGCTGGGGAACCCTAAAGGTATATGTGGCTGGTATTTGTAAACTGTTCTAGCCCAGTTGTTGCCTGCGCCTGTTAAACCTACAGTTATAGGGCAAGGCTCATGGGTACCATAACTCATCACTGTTGATTTGCACATTTATTCAGTATTTAAACATTGTGGACATTAAACAAGTGGGTTTGACCTGTACAAGATTAGAGTTTACATCAGCTCTATGCCCATTTGTTGAATCATGTTTGTCTGTAGCATGTCTCTGATAACCCATAAGACCACAAGCAAGACTAATAGGTTAGGTACAAACTCTACATAGCTTTACATTACTATATGATTTTTGAAAGACGTAGCCAGCAAGTTTGTGTTTATGAAAAGTTAATTAAATTGCTTTTATTTTTAAAAGCAATATCCTTACAATAAGGAAACAATGTAGACTACACTAGACTTTTACATTGACTCTCAAAGTAATGATTTCAACTGTTATTTGGTATAGTAATTAGAATTTAGTCAAGGTTCCCTAGAGCATAGAAGCAAATCTGGATTATTCATATTTCAAGTAAAATATTTTTGCATATTTATGTTCTGGTATTTGAAAATATTTTTGGATTGCAAATGTAATGGTTACATTTCCAGGCTACATTTTCTAGTTTGTGATTAAATAGTTGTCTGGCTTTAAAATTTTATATAGGGGAATTCGTAAAATATGTAGGATATAGCTAATCCACCTGTGAAGACAGTTTGAATTACTTTAAACACCCATTTCTTCAACTAATTCATAGGTACAGTATGTTCCTCCTATCTACACTACACCACTTGGCCTGTGTAGACAGGAAAGGGCAAGTTCCTACATTTTGACATTTTGAAAAAATACGTAACTTGGATAAATATTTACCTAGTGAAAGAGTAAAGTACATAAGTGAATTGAAATATGTGCTTTAGAAAATAATTACACAAAGTACAGAGATTGCTATTTTTTAGCCTGTATGAATTTTCTTAATAAACCCCAATGCATGCTTTGCAAAGAAGTGTGTAACATAGTGAGACAGGAACACCTGCTGTAATGAAAAGGGACACCTGATCTAACAGAGTCACACGTGCCTACATTTCCATAATGGAGAATTTTGCTTTAGGCCGGGTTCACATCATCCTTTTTTCTGTGTCGAGTTTTTATGAACGTTTTACATACATTTTTAGTTGAGCTGCCATTAAACTCTATTAGAGCACGCATTTTATGGACTTTGATGCACTCTCATGAAAATGTGTCTTCTAATATGGCAGTCGCGTGGAAAAATACGATGTGGACAAGGACTGAAGATAGCAGGAGATAATCTGAGAGAACAACGTAGAGAAAGAATAGCAGGGAAAACATATTCCTTGTCCATGTCTCACTGTTGACAGCTTCACCTAAATACACAAACCACAACAGTGTCCTTACTTTTCACACTTTTTTTTTTTTAATTAACAAATTTAAAAGTAAAAATAAAAATCTGTATAAATTCCATTGTGTTTGAGATCCAGTTGTAGTAGCACTTGTGTTGCTTGTACAGCGGCATGCTTGTAGAGGCTGCATTTGGAACGTTTAAAAAAAAAAAAAAAAAAAAATTGAAAAATTAAAAATGCAACCTATATTCACAGCTGTGACCGTTGACTATGTTAAGGGGATATGTAAGTATGTATATCTGAATCACTATAAGAGTGTTTACATAATTACACCTAGATCTGAGGATTCTTGGATAAAAGAAGTAGTTAAATCTACTATATACATTTAGTCGTATAGTTGCATATTTGCAAAAAAAGAAATATTTACAAGACAATGTACAGGACAAGTATGGTGGCTTAAATGATGTTACAAATAACACAATGCTATATACAGTAAAATTATGGTGGCTTACATGATGTTACAAATAACACACAATACAATGTGTAGTAAAAGTATGGCGGCTTACATATTTACAAGACAATTAGTGCTTTTATGTCCCAGAAATAGAGCATATGGGTTGGTAACATTGGCTTATATCCTCAATTGTTCACTAAACCTACTGTAACATATGTACATGGGGCATGACCTGATTGCAGGATCTAACTTAGGTTGCTCTTTACAACCCATGTGATAAGAGTCCTGGTAACTCAGTTGGAAAGCTAAGAGTTGAATAATGTGTAGAGACACTCAATCACTGGCTTAAATATATCCCATATATCAGAATGCTTAATAAAGAGATTACTTTACTAAAGATTATTACTTTATATTGCAACAGACTTGGCTTTTCCTAAGGAAAACTGCAGCCGAAATGGAAAATAAAAGTAAAAACTATAAGAATAGCTATCATGTACATTATTGAATGCACATTTTGGCAGAAATGCTCCACGCCAGATTTCAAGGTGTTAAAGCTTGCTTTAATTGCTTGTGATACAGGAATTACTTTGCATGTTATGGACGTAGGCTACTAAAAATACACTGTGTTGTGTAAGCAAAAAGAAGATCTAACCATATTCAGTTTTGGCAATCTGTATAATAGCAGGAAAATTTCTCTGTTCTAACTAAAATAATGGTTGGGGAAGCTGTTGGCAGTAACATTTTATGAAGTACAGAAGCAGCCCTGTTTACAGTCCTCTGGGATTACTTAGGGCTTCAAGATGCACTATATTGCCAAAAGTACCAAATCATCAGATCCAGGTGTTCCAATCACATCCATGGTCACAGGTGTTTAAAATCAAGCACCTAGGCATGCAGACTTAGTGAATTCAAGTGTGGTACTGTGATAGATTGCCACCTATGCAATAAGTCCATACATGAAATTTCCTTCTTATAATACCACTAACAGTTGGCTGTGAAATATTTAGTAGCAAAGTGGAAGCAACTGGGAACAATAGCAACTCAGCCACAAATTGGTAGACCATGTAAAATGACAGAGCCGGGGTCAGCACATGCTGAGCACACAGTGTGCATAAGTCACCAACTGTCTGCAGAGTCAATACCTAAAGACCTCCAAATTTCGTGTGGCCTTCAGATTAGCACAACAGTGCACAGAGAGCTTCATAGAATGGGATTCCATGGCCAAGCAGCTGCATCCAAGCCTTACATCACTAAGTGCAATGCAAAACGGATGCAGTGGTGTAAAGCATGCCGCCACTGGACTCTAGAGTAGTAGAGTAGAGTGTTCTCTAGAGTGACGAATCGTGCTTCTCTGTCTGGCAATCTGATGAACATGTCTTGGTTTTGGCATTTGCCAGGAGAACAGTACTTGCCTAACTGCATTGTGCCAAGTGTAGAGTTTGGTGGAGGGGGGATTATGGAGCGGGGTTGTTTTTCAGGGGATGGGCTTGGCCCCTTTAGTTCCATTGAAGGGAACTCTTAAGGCATCAGCATACCAAGACATTTTGGACAATTTCATGCTCCCAACTTTGTGGAAACAGTTTGGGGATGGCCCCTTCCTGTTCCAACATGACTGTGCACAAAGCAAGGTCAATAAAGACATGGGTGAGTGAGTTTGGGGTGGAGGAACTTTACTGTCCTGACCTCGACCCGATAGAACCCCTTTGGGATGAATTAGAGTCAAGACTGTGAGCCAAGCCTTCTCACCTGACCTCATATATGTGCTTCTGGAAGAATGGTCAGACATTCCCATAGACACATTCTTAAAACTTGTGGACAGCCTTCCCAGAAGAGTTGAAGCTGTTATAGCTGCAAAGGGTGGGCAAACTCAATATTCAACCCTACAGATAAAGACTGAGATGCCATTAAAGTTGATGTCTGAGTAAAGGCAGGCTTCCCAATACTTTTGGCAATATAGTCTGTTAGGAAATATTGGCATAATAGATCACTGTAGTCTATTCTTCAAATGTCTTTAGAAGAGCAATGTCCATTTATACTATTTGGTCCTACAAACTGTCCCATATCTTCTAAGCTGCCAGGGTAGTTTTTATGAATCCGCAAAAGATACTTTTTGGAGTTTTTCTGATTTGGTCCATAATGAACTTCTTTCAACATACTTTGTGGTGATTGATATTAAAAAGCTTTGATAATGTATTTTACGGTTTTATTATGTTGGGTGTAATAAGCCCTTAGTGACAGTAATCATTTTAAAAATTCAAAAGATCATATACCATAATAGAACTTGAAAAATGTCATACTGTGTTTTGCTATTTAGTTATATACAAATTACACATTTCTGTTACCAACCATGCCTAAAATGTTTGTTCAAATTCCTATTAATAGGACATTTTAGTAGCCAGAGGGACTTTTTCTTTTCTCTTTCAAGCTTAATTCTAATCCGTTTCAAAGAAGTGTGTACAAGTGTAGTATTTGTGTATGTATATAGTTTGGTAAAACCTAATCACATGCACATTCTTATATGCCAGTGAATCGAGCGCACTCTGTGCTTTCTTGCATTTGCCTCAAAACAATTACTACTTCACAACCATGGACCTCTATTATGAGATCCATGCGGAGGAGCTGAGCAGTGCAGGAACAAATTTATCAAACATTTAGAATATACAAACAAAACACACATGCACACTATGGGCCATATTTATAAAGCAGGTAATCTGACATTCAGCAAACATTCACTGCAGGTGAATATTCCTGGTGCATGTGTTTTTAAATGCTTGTTGAAAGTCACATTCTCTACTTTATAAATATTCCTCTATACAGTATGTGTATCATACACATATTCTAGAAATGTAAACATATCATATAAAGAAGAGAAGTTTGCATTATATGCAAATACTGGTACAGATATTATAAAAAGTAAATGCTGTGGATATGAATTTAGTGTATTGTAAAGTGTTAATTCCTCCAGATATACACATTGTTTTTTTGTTTTGTTTTTTTAGCACAGCTCTTAGCAACAGATTGGTATCCAGTATAGTTAATTCTTTGAAACTTTTCAGTATTCTGCCAGTTCAAAAGAACAGGAAAAAAAATAGTCTTCATTTAGAAAAACTGTTGTCTGTTTATGACTGTATATTTTTCTTACTGGAAATCCCATAATATATTATCAAGCTCATTAGTACTACACTTTGAGGTAACTTTAGGAGAAGGTGCCATCATTGTCAGTGTATTGACTTCATGCTGTGGTTGTAATATTGTGACATCCATATCTTGAAGTTTTACCTAAACATTTTCAATTTAATTATTGCGATGAAATACTGGGTTACACAAAACGTGTTAATGTACAAAAGAAAATTCTTTAATAAAATTAATTATTTATATTACTGAACTCGTGTCATTGATTTACCTTTTTCACATATATATGTACGCACTGTATACCTCCAGTAGGGTAAGTATTCTGTTTTGAGGCAGCTCACTAATTTTTATTTATTTCAGGTATTTATATAGCGCTGTCAATTTACACAGCGCTTTACATATATATTGTACATTCACATCAGTCCCTAATCCTCAAGGGGCATACAATCTAAGGTCCCTAACTCACATTCATATACAAGGGCCAATTTAGACAGGATCCAATTAACCTACCAGCATGTCTTTGGAGTGTGGGAGGAAACCTGAGTACCCAGAGGAAACCCACGCAGGCACAGGGAGAACATGCAAACTCCAGGCAGGAGGTGCCGTGGCTGGGATTTGAACCAATGACCCCAGTACTGCCAGGCGGAAGTGCTAACCATTTAGCCACTGTGCTGCCCAAACTAATAAAGTTTTTACTGTAAGGGTTACTACTGTGATATGGTAGGGGTATTTGCTCAAATGTAATAGTTCCTGGCTGGTGTGAACTCACTGAAAAGTGCTAAGTTTCAGCACTTGATCACCCACTTTTATTTAAAACAAAAGCGTAGGTTCCACATATTAAAAAATTGCCCTTGCAAGGGTCTCCACTATTCCTTCAAAACATGCACATAAATAATCAGTCTCCTGGCTCTCTTGCAGCAGCACCTTCTCGGGCATCAGATTCAGACCTCTGATAGGGCCCCCAGGCCAACTTGCAGCACCCCTGCACTCTCATAAAATAGCTGTACCCTTCGCAGCTCTGTCTGCACATTCATTGGTCGTCTACCGTACCCTCACAGACTTCACTTGTATGGCGCAGACATTCACACTTATGCCTGCTCTCTTGCATCCTCAGACTATTCGGGAGCACGAAGCCCTGAACTGCTGTCAGGCATTCGATTTATAAGGGCTGTGCACACCTGCACCCACACCCTGCTGGTCTCCAGCAAGACCCAGACACAGGAGGCTTTATCCCTCAAAAGGTTATTTGAAAACTCCAGAGCCCAATCTGGGAATTACAAAACCTGAAGAAAGCTATGAACCCAACTTTTCTCACTCAGCACAGACACTCTGGAGCCCCTTACTCCACATTCATGAGAATCCTGTGCGATTTTACCTGTTTTTAGAAGGTGGCAGGACCTCACAATGTCACACGACCTATAAATTTCACTCTTATCCATATGTTACACATGTTATACAATTGGGAACGGTGGGTAGGCTGTTTTAACATTTGACACTTTTATTAAAGAAAGGCCATCAATTACAAAATATAATAAGAATTGACAAACCCCTATCCCCTGCATGGTCATAGCTACCAAGAGAAAAACTTCAATTACAGTCAACGTATATTGGAGGTCAGTACCATTGGGTATAGGAAACCAGTATTAATCGGTCAAAACTGAAGGCCTGTTAAGTCTTCCAGTGCCACAAGTGCGCTTAGTGAAACTTAAACCAATAAATAGAAGAACTGGGAGAGCGAGGGATAGGTAGAGGGGGGAGGAGAAAAATGAAAATCCCCTGCATCCCTGTTCCTCAACTGTACCTAACTAGGAAGGTGTCAACTTAACTCAGTCTCCTACTCTCTAATATAATATTCGGTCGTGCGGGAGGAAAGATCTAGCAAAAATTTGTAGAACCCAGATAATGGCCTGGGGGGAGGGGCAAGTTGGTTGTGGGTATGTGCCTTGCTTTATGCACACTATAAAGCCTATAGTCCCTAGTCCATCTTGGGAGAAAGAAAGAGGGCAGCAACATTTCTACATGCAGTGGGACATGGAGAACAAATGTAGCAACCTGCAAACCGTTTTATCACCACACACCCTAAAAGAGATTTGGAGGAGGCTGAGAACAATATAAGGTGCTTTTCTGAGTTAAGAATGCATACTTAAATGAAGTCAAATCTATGGAAGATCTTATTGCAGCCTCTAATCACAGAGACCAGCATCTCCATTGAACATAGTTCTACTAGAATTATTTTACAATTTATCCCAGAGTATCAAGACATTATGTCTACTTAGAGGTAAGAAAAGGTTAGCAGCTGACTAGGGCAGACCTGCCAGAAAAAGATGGTATACTATGAATCTTATGCGGCATAAATTATCACCATCAATAGTGGATGCAAATAATTTTATTTAGATCACGGAAAGGTTTGGCATTTTAAACATGGTGCACACACAGTCAATTACAAAAATAAAAACGAAAAAAGGGTTCTGCGTATACACTTAGCTGCATCAATTTAAATGGTTGGAAAAACTGTAGTAAGTACTGGACAGAAAAAAAAAAAATCTTCTTTTATGTTGTTTGCGGAGTCCATTACAGTAGTATTCAGAATGGTTATATCTTCAGTTTTATATTGTTCTCCAATCTTGGAAATGTCTTTGTACTTCCTTCATATATTCTTCAATGTTGCATGATGGAATAGTGAGTAGTAAAACTCCTGGAGGATAAATGTGCCATGAATAAAGATTCTGGGAAGAGTTACCATATACTTATATCTGTATCTATAGCAACAAGCTTAAATCCAGTGGTTTCTAATGGCTCTGAAGAGGAAAAATGTCATAAATGTTATTACCTTCCTTGTGTTCCATCATCATATTATAAGCTGGTAAAGGAAATTGCATTGTGTATGGCCAGTCTCAATCGGCCGATTATTCCTTAAATGGGATGAACTCAGTGGATAACAAGAATGGTAAATCTATGATGAATAATAAAGATATTAATATACAGAAAATCATGAATCACTGTGGGCAGTATCAAATAAAAATAAGTTACCCTAATAGGGGTCACCATTGTTTCCACTTTTATACAGAATATGGATCTTATGACCCGTTTTCAAAAGATAAGAGGTGATAACCCTCCTAAGTTCCAAAAATTAGTATAGTAAGTAAAGCTTGCATCGCAATACTGCACTGGACATATTTGAAAATAGCCTACTATAGGCCCCAAAAATTCCTCTTCTAAATAAGAGCAAGGCAGTTTCTTTAAAAAGGTTTATGGACAAAGTCCCGTTTTCCTTTATCAATGCTTAACGCATAGCACATAAAAAGTTGTCACCTATACAAGGCCCAAAAATTTCTCTTCTGAATAGAGTTCCTCTGTGAGACTAAGAACATTAAAGTCCCGTTAATATAAAGTACAAGACATTACTTAGCACTATTCAAAAATTACTTGCCACCGGTGGAAGTGGTGTATCGCCATGTAAAGCTGAATGAACTCCTGGGAGTCAGCCTAAGTACTGGCAGTTTCCGGTTTCCCCTCATGGACATTGCAGCATGGTGTTACGTAGAGCGTGATGTCATTAATACGTATTCTTAAAGATCTTTTTGTTTTTCCTATATAGAATTTTTTATATGGGCATTCTAGCATATAAATTACTGTTAGTGCAATTTATAAAGTTCTTTTATTTCATAAGTTTTTGAATTATCAACATTGTCAGATTTGCCCCAATGTACAAAACAACAAAAAAATCCACAATGACCACATGGATACATACCTGTAGTTTTTACCCATTTTTGTCAACCAATTTTCTTTAGGGATTTTTTGAAATTCTGATTGTACCAGAATGTAATTTAGGTTAGAGGTTTTTTTAGCTACCATTTGTGGTTTATCTCCTACTATTTCCGCTATTCCTGGATTCATACTAAATGCCAGTGAGAGTACAATACTTTTTTTTAACTTCCTTCCATTGTTGTCCATACTTTATGACCTAATGGGTTCATTTTGTTTTATATTTATTTTATTATTACTGTTTCCAAGTAATTCCCCTCTAGCTTTGCATGAAGCCTTATATTTGGCTCTCCTCAGGGTTCTATGCAAGTAGCCTCTTTCTCTAAATCTCTGATTAAGCTGTGCCGCCTCTATTTTAAATTGAGTTTCATTTGTACAATTTCTTCTTATTCTAAGGAATTGGCCAACCAGTATACCTTGTTTTAATGTTTCAGGGTGATGACTAGTTGCGTGTAAAAGAGTATTAGCTGCAGTCTCTTTCCTATATGTTCTGGTAATCAATGTGTTCTCTTGGATTGAGATGGACAGATCTAAAAAAGAAATTTCCTTGTAGTCATAGTTATGTTAGTTTGATATTCCTATTATTTTGATTTAAATGGTAAAAAATTCCTGTAATTGATTAACATCTCCTTTCCCAAATCATAAATATATTGTCAATGTATCTGAGCCATTGTGTAACATGGCTTCCATACAATGGCAAAGTATAAACTGAATCCACCTCCCAAAGTCCCAAATGGAGATACGCATAGGCTGGGGCCCAAGGGGCTCCCATAAATGTTCCACAAATTTGTTGAAAAAATTTACCCAAAAATTGAAAACCGCATGAATTCCAGAACATCAAGAATCAATTCATTTTGGGCCCCCATTTCTGGGTAATGTAACTCCAGGAAATAAGCTACCCTCTAAGTCCCCATTTATGTGGAATGGAGGTATACAGGGATTCTACATCAATACCTACTGGGAGTACACCTTCTGGGACTTTAAAATTTTCTATTTCAAATAGAACGTCTCTTGTGTCTTTAACATAAGATTGTAATGCAACTACTAAATTCTTAAGTAAATCATCTATAAATTTACCTACTGTTTCCAGAGGACCATTTACAGCAGATACATTAGGACGACCAAGTGATTTAAGTGGATTCTTGTGAATCTTCGGAATCACATAAAAAGTAGGGATTTTGTAGATGTCAATTTTGAGCATATCGTATTCCTGTTTAGTCAACAGATTTGCTTCATATGTCCAAATAATTTTTCGATTAAGGATATTTACTATTTTAGGAAATGGATTTTGATAATTTTATGATAGGTATTTGTCATTCAATTGCCTAGTATTGTCTAGTATTTCTGTTCGAATTGGTGGAAGTTGTCCCCTCTCCTATTTCCTCCTCTGTCATCCCTTTTTCGAAGCGACTTAATAGGTCATTAATTGCTTGTTTATCTGCCTCAGTATTTAGTTCAAATTGATTAATGTATTTTCTGTGATGAATGGAATCCTCAATAGTATTTTCAAATCTTTAAATACCTCAAAAAGTTCCATTCTATTTGTAGGGGAAAAGGATAGTCCTTTACGCAATAAATCAAAATGTTTATATTCAAGATTAAATTTAGACAGATTAATTTCTTTAAAGTCTTCAATATTTCCATGAAGATTAAATTTATTAACGAGCCTATTTTTTGTGACTCATTGTTCAATTTATATTTGTTGTTTTGGGGGCATTTTGGGTAGTTCTTTTGTCTTTTTGTAGTTTCGTATGGTTGTTCCCAGATTTTGGGGTCTCTGTACTTTCCATATTGGTTTTTTCCTTTTCTAAAAAACTCACTGATTTCTTAATATTATTATCCTCATCATCCTCACTTACCGATGATCTTGGTCTATTTTTATGTGATAGATAACATTTTTGTTTAGATCTGCATCTTCCATGTGTATTAGATAAATCAAATATTTCATCCTTACCCCAATCTTCTATATCTCTTTTGAATTTTTGCTGTTTAGTAAATTTTCAAATTTTTTTGTATTTTTTTCAATCTTTTTTTCAAAAGCTCATTGTCTTTATCAAATTCTGGATTATCCTTAAGAGGATCAAGGGATTCAGTACTTATTCCAATTTGTTCAGATAGTTCATTTAGTTGAATTTTTCCTTCAACTATTAAACGCATAATTTCTATACCATGTGTTATGCATTTATCCTTCCATTTTGCCAAGAATCTTGGAGTATATAGGTGTTTTTATCTGAAATTACTCTTTCCCTTAGTCCTCATGGGATTATTCCATTTTTGATATATGAGTCTAATGATGTTATATCCCATTTTCTATTCAAATATTAGTTTTTTATGGTTTCTAAATTTATTTTTAATCTCACCTGTATTGTCATCTGTTGTCAGATTCATATCTTTTCAGAATGCAGATCTAATTTCTACTTAGAAGTTAGCCTGTTCACTTACCTTGTCATTTTTCCTTTTTTTTTTTTTTCTTTTTTTTTTACTTTTTTCATTTTCTCTTCTCCCTCTCTCCTAGAACGAATCCTATGATTTGAATTTATGGGTGGGAGATCTTATGGGACCAATTCATAGTTCCTTGCCTTTAACCAATTGCCGCCCAGCTTATAGCCAGATGGCGGCCAGGCGAACAGCTCGTCCCTCCAGGCATGCGCAGTGTGCCTGCCCGCAGGGCCGCTCTACAGTGCGATCTGTCACCGGCCGTGTACCTCGGACACAGCAGATGACAAATCTTTGTACCGGCCCCGTTGCCAGTACCATGTCAGCAGGTCAAATGACAGTTGTATATAATGCTTGGCTTCCTTTCATGCCATCCATTGTATACAAGTGTGTCTAGCTGTGAATGGTCACAGCGATCGCATGCACAAGCTGGGACAATCACAGCCCAGCTGTGTCATGTGATTAGCCATGACCAAATCACAGCTATAAGCTATAAGCAAATTGTGTAAAAAAAAAAAAAAATGATCACTTTCCCAAAGTAGTACAATGTTACTATGGTAACATTATACTACTTTGGTCATAGTGAAATATGAAAAAAAAGTAATAAAAAATTAAAACTAATAAACCAATTTAAATTTTTTTTTCGTACTGTCACCAGTGTCCCTGATCACTGCCATGCCAGTTATATGATGACGCTGTACTGCACTGGTGACAGTATGTGAAAAAAAAAATAGTGAATTTTTTTTTTCATTTTCCAAAAAATTGACCAAAAAAAATTACAACTTCAAAAACCTCACCATGCCTCCTATGAAATACGTCAGACTGTCTACTTTGCAAAAAGTGGTCATTTGGGGGATATCTGTACTGTTTTGACATTCCTGGACCTTAAGAAATTAGATTGGCTGTCAGTACTTCAGGATTGATCAGTTTTCAGATATATCCCATAGTTTGTGAACTCTATAACTTTCCTACAAACTAAATAATACATCCTAATTTTGGTTATTTTCACCAAAGACATGTAGCAGAATACATCATGGCCTAAATAAACGTGTTTTTTTTTCAAAATTTTGCAGTCTTTTTTTTGTTAATTTAGCAAAAAATAAAAACCCCAGCAGTGATTAAATACCACCAAAAGAAAGCTCTAGTTGTGTGAAGAAAATGATAAAATTTTAGTTTGGGTACAATGTTGTATGACCGCACAATTGTCATTCAAATTGTGAGAGTGCTGAAACCTGAAAACTGGCCTGGGCGTGAAGGTGTAAAATTGCCTGGTATTGAATTGGTTAATGAATGGTTAAATAGTGACTAAGCTTCTGAAAATGCTTTACCTCTTTAGAGGTTTAGCGGTTCCCATTCCATCCTACTACTTTTGTATACTGCAACGGCAGGTGACTCACTATATCTGGGGAACCACTAAACTGAGGCTTCCTACTGCTGCTATGATGTGATCTAAATTAGATGGAGGGCTAGGGCTACCCCACTTTCAAAAGTGTTTTCACTCAGGTCAATTAGCACAAATGGTTAAATTTTACTTGAAGCAAGAAGTACCCTTATGGGTGAGCCTGGGGACTGCATATTGTGGATCCCTTATTCTTGACAACATCCTACAGCTTAAGCTGTCTGATTGTAGAAGTGTGATCAGTCCAGTTGCATTTCATTCACTTAATTTATCGGATAGGCTTTGTCACTTCTTTGTTGTTCTCTCTTTCCTTAACAATCCATTGTTCAACCCAGCTTTTGTAGCTCCAACTAGGCTGCATCATTTAACTACACTCGCCACCCTGAAATCCTTTGCCACATTATGTAAGCAGCACAAATTGCCTAGCTCAGAAATCTTCAGATGTTTACAAATGAAGCTCTTCTTTTCTTCTCAACATGGCTCATCTACTTCGCTTGACCAGATGGTGGTGCATGAGCATATGTGTGCATCTGACCCCCCATGCTCCAAGTGTAATCTCCAAATTGTATCAATACCTAATTACCTACCAAATTTAAATGCGCCGCCTTATGCAAACCACTGGGAGGCTGATCTGCTTCTCAAAATGGACTAGTGCAGGAGGCCAACTACAAGGTGATTTCCCAATGGTACCCAGTTCCAACATGAATAGCTACATTTTGACCTACTGTATATTCAAAAAGATGTATAAAAGCCCGTGCGCTTAGATTGCACTAATCAATGAAAAGCTGCTAACACCCACTATGTACCAATGAATAACATCCACAAGGCAAAAAAAAAAAAATAATATATATATATATATATATATATATATATGGTGCAGCGCTAATACTATAATCTATACAGCTAGCAGTAAGCTGAATCGGAAAATAAATAGAATAAAGTAATATCACAGCATTATTAACATTTAGATCATAAGTGAGTATAAATCTCCGTCAGTGAATGACATTTTTCTAACGTATAACAATCACTGGTGCAAGAGTGACACACTTAATCCGTGACTAGAAGTGATAAATCAGTCCACTTTATGCACACAGGTGAAAAGATCTTCATATATGTGAATGTGCCATATGTGCCATGAATCCCAAAATGGTCTGAGTGCCCCCTCACCTCCTTGCAATGACCACAAGGGCCAGCCAGCGTTATAATAATGTTCAGACGATCTCCTACAGATGCCTTTCTCAGTAAGGCTGTAATGGTAAGTAACCGGAGCTTTGACCAGACTTCTTCCTGCACTCCACCGCTCTGGCAACACCTCTAGGTTCCACTCAGAGACGCAAGCAAACCGGCTCCATAGTGTAATACTATCGTGTTTATTGAATTAAAATAAAAATACCCACTCACATGTTAGCAGGTATCAGCAAACATCTTCAGCTATCCTCATCACATGTGGCTTCATGGAGTCCCAATATGGCGCGGGCGCTGGAAATGGCGATAGGCGTACCAACGCGTTATGTCACGAGTATCACGTGACTTCATCAGGGTAACCGCCCATGTTATCGCCTCCCATTTATATTGGCTGCCTAGGTGTCAATCACCTCACAGGGCAACCCTCGGCGGCCATATTATTGAAGTCCCAACACGTATGGACAATAATGATCCATCCCAATTAGACTTAATATATAAGAAGATCGCCTTCAAATATCAAGGAACCTAATTCTACCCTAGATGTGCTCCCAATAATCTCCAGACCAGTAGGTCAAATCAATTACTTGGGTATTATATAAAAAACAATAATGGCAATTCATGACAATATAAATATATATACAAATTATATAATTCGACTCCATGTAGACACCCCATGTTATAAGTTTACAATAATGGAATGAAATAAAAATAATAATATATCTCAGATATACACAACAAAACCTCACCTATATAAATAGTAATGTGCTTATAGCCAGGTAGAGAATGATTAAAATTGAAATTAAAAAATAAATAAATATTTTTAAAAGTTAAAAATCACTTATAAAACAATTCAGGTCGAATTCTATATTCAGACCTTTCAGCACTTGTGTTTGCATCGTATAAATCTATCGTGACTCTGCTTGGCTAAGAGACCGCACTTTATGACTTCCCCTCCAGTGTCTCTTGTATTTTTTAATGCCCCAAAAAATTAATGTCGAGGGGTCCTTATTATGACACATGGAAAAATGTTTAGAAACACTGTGTTTTGGATAACCATTTTTGATATTCTGAATATGCTCTCTAATCCTTTTCCAAATGGGTCTTTTGGTTCTGCCTATGTATTGCAACCCACATTGGCATTGCAACCCATAGACCACCCCTTCTGTCCTGCATGAAATAAATTCACGGATCTCATATTTTGTCCCATTAGCATTAGACTCAAAAAATTTTCTTTTTATGTTATTCTCTTTGGTTTCCTTACATGCAAAGCATGACCTACAGGGAAAAAAACCCTTTTGGTCCAGAAAGGTGACCCGTTTATTTTTTGTTGGAGGATCTAAAACATTTTTTACCAATCTTGTTCTTAGAGTGGGTGCCTTTCTATAGATAAAATGCGTTTTTTCTGAAATTATATTACTTAGGCAAGGATCCACTTTTAAAATAGGCCAATGTTTTTTAAAAAAATTTTCGATCATTTTATAATGTACATTAAAATCCATAATTATTGGGATCTGATCTACACTGACCCCATTAATGGCCACTTCTAGTTTCTTCTCTTTATCTTTTAATAACATTTCTCTTTCCATATTCCCAACCATATTCATTTTATTAACAATTTGCTCTCTTGGGTAACCTTTTGAAATAAATCTTTCCCCTATCATCTCTACTTGTTCATTGTAATCATCTTTTTTAGTACAATTTCTCCTAAGTCGTATAAATTGGCCCTTCGGAATATTAAATAGCCAGGAAGGGTAATGACAGCTGTCACTCGGAATGTATCCATTCCTATCTACATTTTTAAAGAGTTTTTGTAACTATAGATCCTTGTTGTATACTTCTCCAAATCCAGAAAATGTATGTGGGAATTGCTATGCTCCCATGCAAACTTAATATTTTTGTTATTACTATTAAGTTTATTAAAAAACGCCAATAGGGAGTTGACATCACCCTTCCATATGATAAATACATCATCAATGTAGCGTTTAAATACAAGGAGCTCTTTGGGGGGTTGTTGGTAAATAACCTCTTCTTCCCAGTGGGCCATAAATAAATTGGCCACACTGGGGGCAAACCTCGCCCCCATAGCCACACCCTTAGTTTGTTTATAGAATTTATGGTCATGCCAAAAGTAGTTGTGCGATAAACAAAAATCTAAACATTCCACTATATACTTTCTTTGCGTCCACTTCATGTCACTAAACTCTCGTAATCCCCATTCTGCTGACTTAATGGCTTCTTCATGTCCAATAATAGTGTACAGGGATGCGACATCTGCACTGGCCAGATATGTCACTATGTTCCTTTTCCTTGATTTCATGAAGGACCTGAATATGGAAAGAGAAATGTTATTAAAAGATAAAGAGAAGAAACTAGAAGTGGCCATTAATGGGGTCAGTGTAGATCAGATCCCAATAATTATGGATTTTAATGTACATTATAAAATAATCAAAACATTTTTTAAAAATGGCCTATTTTAAAAGTGGACCCTTGCCTAAGTAATATAATTTCAGAAAAAACGCGTTTTATCTATAGAAAGGCACCCACTCTAAGAACAAGATTGGTAAAAAATGTTTTAGATCCTCCAACAAAAAATAAACTGGTCACCTTTCTGGACCAAAAGGGTTTTTTTCCCTATAGGTCATGCTTTGAATGTGTAGCAGGCTCCTTGTACAAGAGGATTCAGAAGGAATCGCATGTTCAGCAGTCAGTCTTTTCTCTCTCTCTCCTATTTGTAAAACCTGGGCATTCTGCCAAGTTCATGACTCATCCACTACACAGCAAAGAACGCTGGGAGGGAGAGGAAGCAGGAAGTGAAGGGGGAGAACAGAGAGACACGAGGCTGGAGAAAAGACAGGGACATGTGGAGCCCGCCCAAGCAGAGGAGGAGGCACTACAGCACCCAGCGCGGATAGAGGGACCCTGCTGTGTGTTCAGAGTCTGGTGAGCTGTCCCACTGGAGAGAGTAAGACACACCATTTACACTTTGCATATAGACTGGGACATCCACACCCCACTGCTGGGATCTCACCCATCTGGGGCCCTGTGCAAGCCACAGATCCCCCTGCCTGCTTTGCCCCTCACCACCAATGTAATTGAGACTGTCTGCCCCAGGGACTGACACACACTGGGAGATTGCATCCTGCGACTGCCCCTGGTCTTGGGGTGCTTTGTGTTGCTCTAGACACTGAGATTGGATTCTCTCAGCCCAGAAACCTAGTGAAATCTGATGTAACCCACACCAGCTGAAACTCCAAAGAAGCCTTCAGCTGCTATTTACTTCATTGTAAGGACTAAACGTGCACCAACTAGCGCTCCACCGTTACAAGGACTGAAGTGGGGGAATCTGGCTTAGTAGCTTTATTAGAGGTACCTCTTTATTGCATTCTGTTCTGACTCTGAGGTGATTTTTGGCTAACGCCCCTCAGAAGCAGAATCATACACCGGTGTGGGTAATACGTTTCATTGATAGAGTATAAGTAAGTTTATTTGATTGGATTGATATCAGTTGAATTCTGCTTAAAGTGCGACTCTGCCATCCGGAGACTCTTGGCTGTGAAGCCCTCTAGTGGCAGACCAAATTTACTGCATTGCATAAAAGAAGAAAAGTAAGTTTTGAAGTTGAAAGGGGAACCCCACCCCTCTACACTGCATTTCATTCTCCATAAAATTGTTCTTGTTTCATTTAACCCTGTGTCAGCAAATTTCTTGGCGGGGTATTTGCTATTCATTACCAGTTGTGCCAGAGGGATTGAGTTTGCTTAGGGTTGGATCTATTGAGCGCAGGACCCATAATATATTCCAGCTTGTCCCAAGGGGCAGTGCTACACATGTAAGGAAAACAAAGGGCATAACATAAAAAGAAAATTTTTTGAGTCCAGTGCTAATGGGACAAAATATGAGATCTGTGAATTTATTTCATGCAGGACAGAAGGGGTGGTCTATGGGTTGCAATGCCAATGTGGGTTGCAATACATAGGCAGAACCAAAAGACCCATGTGGAAAAGGATTCGAGAGCATATTCAGAATATCAAAAATGGTTATCCAAAACACAGTGTTTCTAAACATTTTTCCATGTGTCATAATAAGGACCCCTCGACATTAATTTTTTGGGGCATTGAAAATTACAAGAGACACTGGAGGGGAAGTCATAAAGTGCGTTCTCTTAGCCAAGCAGAGTCAAGATGGATTTATACGATCCGCAAACAAGTGCCGAAAGGTCTGAATATAGAATTCGACCTGAATTGTTTTAGAAGTGATTTTTAACTTTTAAAAATATTCTTTTAATTTCAATTTTAATCATTATCTACCTGGCTATAAGCACACTACTATTTATATAGGTGAGGTTTCATTGTGTATATCTGAGATATATTATTATTTTTATTTCATTCCATTATTGCAAACTTATAACGTGGGGTGTCTACATGGAGTTGGATTATATAATTTTTATTTTTTTTATATTTATTTATATTGTCATGAATTGCCATTATTGTTTTTTATATAATACCCAAGTAATTGATTTGACCTACTGGTCTGGGGATTATTGGGAGCACATCTAGGGTAGAATTGGGTTCCTTGATATTTGAAGGCTATCTTCTTATATATTAAGTCTAATTGGGATGGATCATTATTGTCCATACGTGTTGGGACTTCAATAATATGGCCGCCGAGGGTTGCCCTGTGAGGTGATTGACACCTAGGCAGCCAATATAAATGGGAGGCGATAACATGGGCGGTTACCCTGATGAAGTCACGTGATACTCGTGACGTAACGCGTTGGTACGCCTATTGTCATTTCCGGGACGCGGTGACGTCATTTCCGGTGCCCGCGCCATATTGGAACTCTATGAAGCCACATGTGATGAGAATAGCTGAAGATGTTTGCTGATACCTGCTAAGGGGGCACTCAGACCATTTTGGGATTCATGGCACATATGACACATTCACGTATATGAAGATCTTTTCACCTGTGTGCATAAAGTGGACTGATTTATCACTTCTAGTCACGGATTAAGTGTGTCCCTCTTGCACCAGTGATTGTTATACGTTATAATGTCATTCACTGACGGAGATTTATACTCACTTATGATCTAAATGTTAATAATGCTGTGATATTACTTTATTCTATTTATTTTCCAATTCAGCTTACTGCTAGCTGTATAGATTATAGTATTAGTGCTGCTATATATATATATATATATATATATATATATATATATATATATATATATATATATATATATACATACATACATACATACATACATACATACATACATACATACATACATACATATACACAGTGGGGATCAGAAGTTTGGGCACCCCAGCTAAAAATTTGTATTAATGTGCATAAAGAAGCCAAGGAAAGATGGAAAAATCTCCAAAAGGCATCAAGTTACAGATTAGATATTCTTATAACATGTCAACAAAAGTTAGATTTTATTTCCATCATTTACACTTTCAAAATAACAGAAAACAAAAAAATGTCGTCTGCAAAAGTTTGGGCACCCTGCAGAATTTATAGCATGCACTGCCCCCTTTGCCAAGCTGAGACCTGCCAGTGTCATGGATTGTTCTCAATCATCGTCTGGGAAGACCAGGTGATGTCAATCTCAAAGGTTTTAAATGCCCAGACTCATCTGACCTTGCCCC
Organism: Staurois parvus; assembly: GCF_062004578.1. Lineage (NCBI taxonomy): Eukaryota > Metazoa > Chordata > Amphibia > Anura > Ranidae > Staurois > Staurois parvus. The sequence continues at coordinate 927,355 of NW_028318930.1, forward strand.
AACAATCGGCACCATGGGTTCTTCTAAGCAGTAGTCTAGAAAACTGAAACTGAAAATAGTTGATGCTCACAAAGCTGGAGAAGGCTATAAGAAGATAGCAAAGCATTTTCAGATGTCAATATCCTCTGTTCGGAATGTAATTAAGAAATGGCAGTCATCAGGAACAGTGGAAGTTAAAGCAAGATCTGGAAGACCAAGAAAAATTTCAGACAGAACGGCTCGCAGGATTGTGAGAAGAACAATTCAAAACCCACGTTTGACTGCACGATCCCTCCAGAAAGATCTGGCAGACACTGGAGTTGTGGTACACTATTCCACTATAAAGAGATACTTGTACAAATATGGTCTTCATGGAAGAGTCATCAGAAGAAAACCTCTTCTACATCCTAACCACAAAAATCATCGTTTGAACTTTGCAAATGAACATATAGACAAGCCTGATGCATTTTGGAAACAAGTTCTGTGGACCGATGAGGTTAAAATTGAACTTTTTGGCCGGAATGAGCAAAGGTACGTTTGGAGAAGAAGGGGCACAGAATTGAATGAAAAGAACCTCTGTCCAACTGTTAAGCACGGGGTTGGATCAATCATGCTTTGGGGTTGTGTTGCAGCCAGTAGAAGGAAAAATGGATTCAATAAAATGTCAGCAAATTTTGGATGGTAACTTAATGCCATCTGTGAAAAAGCTGAAGTTAAAGAGAGGATGGCTTCTACAAATGGATAATGATCCTCAATACACCTCGAAATCCACGGGGGATTACATCAAGAGGCGTAAACTGAAGGTTTTGCCATGGCCTTCACAATCACCTGACCTCAACATAATTGAAAATCTATGGATAGACCTTAAAAGAGCAGTGCGTGACAGACAGCCCAGAAATCTCAAAGAACTGGAAGACTTTTGTAAGGAAAAATGGGCAAAGATACCTCAAACAAGAATTGAAAGACTCTTGGCTGGCTACAAAAAGCGTTTACAAGCTGTGATACTTGCCAAAGGGGGCAGTACAAGATATTAACTCTGCAGGGTTCCCAAACTTTTGCAGACGCCATTTTTTGGTTTTCTGTTATCTTGAAAGTGTAAATGATGGAAATAAAATCTAACTTTTGTTGACATATTATAAGAATGTCTAATCTGTAATTTGATATATATATGTATATATATATGTATATATATGTATATATATACATACACATATATATATATATATATATATATATATATATATATATACATACATACATATATATATATTTGGACCTAATTACTTTACAACGTGCTTCTTGGGCTGTGTGGACCTGGAGACTCATCTGCACATTTGGTGGACCTGTTCCACTTTCAAATCCCTGCTCTCTCCCCCCACACCTCCACCCTGCACCTCACTCATCGCCCACGAGATTGCCACTCACTTCCAAAACAAGATTGATGCAATCCGTAAGGACATTGTCAACTCACAATCCACCTCTCCACCCAGCCTTCCGCCCTCCATCAACCCCTCAACCCTCCTCATAGCCGCACTACCTCATAGCCGCACTACCCCCCACTATACCTAATGCCCCGCACACCATCACCTCTCCAACACTCCGCTCCTTCAGCCCAACTACCCCTGTAGAGGTCTCTTAAGGTCTTCACTGAAGCCCGCCTCACCACCTGCCCCCTGGACCCTATCCTCTCACAGCTCTTCCAGTCACCCCCCCTCCATCATTCGCTCCCTCACCCACATCTTCAATCTCTCCCTCTCCACCGGCACCTTCCCCTCCCCTCTAAAGCACGCACACATCACCCCCATACTCAAAAAACCCTCCCTTGACCCCACTAACCTTAACAACCTTAGACCCATCTCCCTGCTGCCTTTCACTTCCAAGCTCCTTGAGCGCCTGGCCTACAAGCGCCTAAGTGCCCACTTCACTGATAACAACCTCCTTGACCCCTACAGTCTGGCTTCCGTCCCCTGCACTCCATCGAAACCGCCCTACTTAAAATCACTAACGACCTGCTAACCGCCAAAGCCAATGGCCACTATTCTATCCTCCTGCTCCTTGACCTCTCAGCGGCCTTCGACACTGTTGACCACCCTCTCCTCCTTGCCAAACTGCACTCCCTTGGCATCAGGGACGCTGCTCTCGCCTGGTTCTCCTCCTACCTTTCCCAACGCTCCTTCAGCGTCACCTACAACACTGCCACCTCCCCCTCCCTCCCCCTTTCTGTCGGGGTCCCTCAAGGCTCTGTCCTCGGACCCCTCCTCTTCTCCATCTATACCTCCTCCCTTTGCAAACTTATTCACTCCACGGCTTCAATTACCACCTCTATGCCGACACCCAAATTTACCTCACCCCCTCACTCTCCGCCCTCATCGCCCACCTCCTAAACGACATATCAGACTGGATGTCACTCCATTTTCTCAAACTTAACCTATCCAAAACCGAGCTCCTGGTTTCCCCCCCCCCCATCTTCTCCATCACTACTAACAACACCACCATCTCTCCCACCCCACATGCCAAAGTCCTGGGTGTCACCCTGGATTCCCGCCTCTCCTTCCTACCCCACATCCAACTGCTATCTAGATCTTGCAGGCTCCACCTCTGCAACATCTCCAAGATACGCACATTCCTCACCCCAGACACCACCAAACAACTCGTACACTCCGTCATCATCTCACTCCTAGACTATTGCAATTCCCTTCTCACTGGCCTACCCAAACGAACGCTATCCCCACTCCAGTCGATCCTGAACTCAGCGGCTAGACTCATCCACCTCACCAACCGCTCCACATCCGCCTCCCCCCTCTGCCAATCCCTTCACTGGCTCCCGGTTGCCCAACGCATCAAATTCAAACTGCTAACTCTCACCTATAAAGCCATTCACAACGCTGCCCCAAACTACATAACTGACCTGATACCCAAATACTACCCTACCCGTGCCCTCCGCTCCTCACAGGACCTCCTACTTTCTAGCTCCCTGGTCTCCTCCTCCCATGCCCGATTGCAGGACTTCTCTAGGACTTCCTCCATCCTCTGGAACTCAATACCCCAATCCATCAGACTGTCACCTACCCTCCTCACGTTCAGGCGCACCCTGAAAACCCTCCTCTTCAGGGAAGCCTACCCCAACCTCACCTAACACCTGACAACTAACAACCTCCACTCCTCCCACCACTCCATCCCCCACAGCCATTTCCTCCTGTACCACTTTCCCCTCCCTCCTAGATTGTAAGCTCGAAAGAGCAGGGCCCTCGAACCCCTCGTGTATTGTATTGTTACTGTCTTGTCTCATGTTCTGTCCCCCTTGCTAATGTCTCTGTGGGAGAGAGGAAAGTTTTAGCAGAAATAGAACATTATTCCATCAAGACTTGGTTCAAACTGCACCCAGTCACTGTGGAAGAGGGTGTCAGTGTTCCCCCAATTTCATGCTGCCAGCATTGTACCCAGGTATGAAGATAGAAGCTGAGTTAGCGTGTAATGTTATGGGTGCTCTACAGGTCTTTAACAGTGGTCCACCTGCTGGGGAACCCAGTCCTAGAAGTTTCTCCCATCCCCCCAGTTATGGTCTCAGGGTGTTGTATGTAAGGTGCTGAACCCAATAAAAACTGATTTGGCAGACAGTGGTAAGGCACTGAATCATGGATCCTTTTAAAAGATCCTACGTCACCCCCTGGGAGGCTGGACCCATTCCACTCGGTGGGCATACGGCTGTGATCTTGGGCACTCGGCTGCATATGCAAGTCCTCAATCTTACCTAATCTAACAGTGACAGGGCACAGCTGTATGCACCATCTTGGTGCTTGCAATTGCTTACAGCATATGTGGGAATGCCATTTTACCCTCTTCTGAACAGGTGCAGCTGCCATATTCAAAGAGAGGGTGCTTGTGTGTGGATGCCATTTTCAGAGTGTGCTGGATGGAAAAATGGGCGTTCGTCAAGATTGAGATATCCTGAAGATATGAGAGACTTCTGTGAGAGACTGAGAGACTTGATTTGCAGAAAATATAGATACCTGGGTGGGAAGGAGGAGAGATATGGGCTATAGAAAAAGAAGGGTGGTAGGGAGCTATAAGGAGGAATAGAGAGCAGAGAAGATAGAAGGGAGGGGGGGGGGGGGAGGAGGAATTTTTTTTTCTTTTCTCTCACTCTCCATTTTTTCCCTCCATCCCTGCCACTCTGTCAGGCCTCTGGAGCTTTTTTTTTATTGGTTTTTAGAGAATAGCAGGACAAGGAGGACTAGAGGCAGCTGGGGAAACGTAAATGGTACCACCCTAAAGTTGAATCAAAAGTGGGGTTAGGACCACAAATGATTCATAGGCAAAAAGGTTGCCTAAGGTAGGGGGAGGGTAAAGGGAGGGGGGAGAAGGGTATGGGGAGGTAAGAGGGGGTGGGGGGAAGGGGGAGAGGTGGAATGGGTGGGGGGGAGGCCTGAGATTATGTAGAATAATAAGGGGTAAATCAGTCAGGAAAAGCTTTAGAGAACGAAGGAGAATAAATGGAGAAGAGAGGGAGAGAAAGGAAAAGGGAAAAAAATGAGCGGAGGTGAGAAAAGAAAGGAAGAGATTCACTTTGTGACTTATAATGTTAAAGGTTTAAATAATCCGGATATTTAAAGAACTTCAGCACAGATTTTCTTCAGTTGTGTTCCTGCAAGAAACACATTTAATACAGGAAGGTAATATGAGGTTACAATCTATATATTATCCTGAGTGGTTTTATGCAGACTCCCCAATTAAACGTGCAAAGGGAGTGGCGATAGGATTTGCAAAAAACATAAGGTTTACGTTGGAAGATAGATTGGTAGATCCGGAAGGGAGATTCCTGTTCTTGAAAGGAAGACTGCAGGAAATGGAATGCACATTCGCAAACATAAGAAACCGGAGGTATATAAAAAATGAAAATATAGATGCCGCGCTCTATCAAGACCTATTACCTGTATATAGTATAAAAACTGTATTTGCATTAAATCTCTAATAGCTGCATAATCTCTTATGTGTAACCATACATGATTGTGATGCCAATCAATACTTAAACGTGTTGGTAATAATGAATAAATTAATTTGAAAAATATATAACAAAGTTGGTGATAAAAAAAAAAATTAAAGTCTGTGCAAAATTATTCAAATTTGTGTCCTTCGATGATTAAATAAATAATCCAATTAATAAATAAAATAAAAATTGAGAAATATGGAAAATAAATAAAAAGTAAAAATTCAATGAATTTTGTGCAAAAACAAACTTGGTGCAGAGTTCAGCAGGGATGAGATATCTGTGTGCTCTCCTTCCAATCAGCCTGAGGTGATGCAGGTGAAGGTTGCAGATAGAGGGCTACTGTGTAAGCCTGGATGGTCATATGGATCTCTCCCTCCTCAGATCTTTCCTTGATCCAGCCCTTTATGTATTCCTCATACGAATCATGTAAATAGAGAAAAGTGCATAGTGCTTTATCGTTGATAAAAATAAACACTTTAATATATGCTCAATATGCACTCACATTGATTAAAAACAATCTGCACTTTGTATAATAGCCGCTTAAAGCTGTGAAGACCAGCCTCTCGGGTGTGCTCGCATACACTACTAGTGTTCGCCGTGTAAAGATGCATGGTGATGTCACTGCCCCTCCCCAACACGTATCTCCACAGGTATTCGTGGCTTCGTCTGGGGGATGTAGTATGACAATCACAATACCCAACTCCTTATATAGTGTTACGGTGCCATTTTCTTGTAGTTCTAACTGGTTCCTCCATCTTTTTGGGGTCATAACTGTGTTTATCTCTCCTGAGAGCTATTCATGACAATATAACTCTGCATCACCTCAGGCTGATTGGAAGGAGAGCACACAGATATCTCATCCCTGCTGAACTCTGCACCAAGTTTGTTTTGTGTTTTTGCACAAAATTTATTGAATTTTTACCTTTTATTTATTTTCCATATTTCTCAATTTTTATTTATTTATTAATTGGATTATTTATTTCATCATCGAAGGACACAAATTTGAATAATTTTGCACAGACTTTAATTTTTTTTTTTTTTATCACTAACTTTGTTATATATTTTTCAAATTCATTTATTCGTTATTACCAACACATGTATATTGGGTATTGATTAGCATCACAATCGTGTATGGTTACACATAAGAGATTATGCAGCTATTAGAGATTTAATGCAAATACAGTTTTTATACTATATATAGGTCTTGATAGAGCGCAGCATCTATATTTTCTTCATTTGTATGCACTGATAACTCACATTTATGAGGGTGAGCAAGATCGCCTGCGATCTTATTGATAGAAGCCATTTACTATACACCTTATTGGCTCACAAGTAAAAAATTTTTTATATTCAGTTATATTTAAAAAATGTCCTGAGGAAATTAATGGATTTTTAAAAAGGGTAATTTGATTGTGGCAGATGATTTCAACTTTTGTATGGATCCACAGATGGATTTAGCCTCTCCGGTGCAGAGAGAGAGTAGTAGGTCTTTGAAAAAGTAAAAAAAAATGCTACTCCAATGCTAAATTGGGGATGTTTGGAGAATTAAGCATATGAAGGACAGAGACTATACGTTTTACTCTCCTGCACATGAGATGTATTCAAGATTGGATTGGATTACATAATGTTGGACCACAGACTTATTGAGTCTCTGGTTAAAGTAAATATTGAAGCCATGTCGATTTCTGATCATGCTCCCGTCACAATGCAATTACTATGGGGAAATGAGCAGAGGGGAGAAAAAATATGGAGGCTAAATGAGACACTTCTACAGGATCAGGAAACGGATCAGACGGTGACAAAGGAAATCAAGCAATTTATTGAGGAAAATGAATCTGAGGAAGTGAGGGTGGCCACGGTGTGGGAAGCTTATAAGGCCTATATTAGAGGAATCCTAATGGCGATAGGAGCAAAGAAGAAGAGGGAGAGAAAAGATAAACTAAACACGTTTTTGGGTGAACTCTGTGATCTAGCGCAGATACATAGAGTAACAAAAGAGATCATGCAGAAGATATTATATAAAAGAGAAGAATTAAATAATTTCCTGGAAGAAGACGAGGAGAGTGTAAAACAGAATGACAATTGAGAGATATAGATGGGGGGATAGACCAGGAAAGTATTTGAGGGCTCAGAGGAAGAAAAAATCCAGGAATTATATAGAGAAAATAAGAGATCATAAAGGAGAACTAGTGTATTCAACTTAAGATATAGTAAAAGTGTTTAAAGAATACTATAATAAGCTATATAATATTGAGCCCCATGGTACCATAGGAGAGGAATGAGTAAGAAAAACAGAAAGAAGACAGGCATATATAAAAAAAGGCGGGATTGCTGAAATTAAGTGAAGAACAATTAAAATCCCTTGAAATACCAATAATTCAGAAAGAAATACAGCTAGCATTAAAAAGTACTGCTGCCCGGAAAAGTCCAGGACCCGATGGATACACAGTGAGATACTATAAAAAATATGAATAAATATTACTACCTAAATTGAGGACATATATGAATGCATTGGTAGGAGAGATGGAAATGAGAAGGGAATCCCTACAAGCTCATGTGGTACTCATACATAAGGACGGCAAAGATGACACTGTTCAAGTTATAGACCGATTTCCTTATTAAATACAGATACTAAACTATATGCAAACGTTTTGGCAAATAGACTGAAAGATCTAATGCTGGAATGGATACATATAGATCAAGTAGGATTTGTCCAAGGGAGGGAGGGTAGAGACAATGGATTAAGATCATTGTTTCTTATACAAAAAAGCAGGAAAGAGAAAACCTCTGTGGTGGTTCTTTCGATCGAGGCCGAAAAGGCATTTGATAGAGTAAATTGGGGATTTATGTTAGATACTCTGGAGGTGCTGGAAATGGGACCTAGAATGAGAGAATGAATAAGGAAACTATATAGTCAACCTTCGGCAGCAATTATGGTCAATGGGGAGTTATCAGAATACATCGGGATGCAGAATGGAACTAGACAGGGATGCCCTCTGTCTCCAATGTTATATGTATTATCTCTGGAATCCTCTTGGCTACTATCAGGAATAATATAGATATAAAAGGAATTTGGGTAGGAAATGGAGCATAAGGTGGCAGCTCATTCAGACGACATGTTGTTTTATGTAGGAAACCCAAGGATAACATTGCCAAATTTAATTAAATCTTTAAAAGAATATGGCGAGGTGTCAAATTTTAAAATGAATCCAACTAAAACAAAGAATTTAAATATAAACCTTCTACAGACAGAAAAAAAAAAGTTACAGGAGGAATTCCCCTTTGGAGAGAAAGAGAATTAAAATATCTTGGTATAAAATTAACTGTATCTTTAAAGAATTTATATAGAATAAATTATATTCCATTATTAAACGAGATTAAGGATGAAATAAAGAAACTAGGATGGGGATTTCAGTCATGGGTGGGACGGATAAACCTGATAAAAATGATAATTGTTCCAAAAATCTTATACAAATTTCAAATGATACCAATTAAGTTACCAGAGGGGTATTTTAGAATAATTAAAATTTTTTTAACAAGATTTATATGGAGGAACAAGAATCCTAGAATAAGTTATGAAATTTTGAGTAGAGATAAAGAGAACGGTGGCTTGGGAGTACCAGACCTGAAAAGATAAAGATATTATAACTCAGTAATTTTGGCGAGAATTTATGATTGGACATTTAATGCACAGGAGAAAAGTTGGGTAAAAATAGAAAACACATTAAGTTACAGGAATTTGGGTAGAATTATTTGGTTACCTCCTCAATATCGTGGATTAACAGAAAACACAAGTTGGTTTACACGTAATGTTTTAAGAGTGTGGGATGCCTTACATAAACAAGTAGGATTCAATGTTAATGCCCCTAGGATCCACAGAGTTTTTCCCACCAGGTAAAGAAAGTATCACAGGGAAGTGGATAAAGAAGAAAGATGTTCAATTAAGAGATATAATGAAGGGAGAGAAAATATGCACACTTACTGAATTAGAAAGTAAGAGGGAAATAGGAGGTCCTGTGAGGAGCGAAGGGTACGGGTAGGGTGGTACTTGGGGATCAGGTTGGTGAGGTAGTCAGGCGCAGTGTTATGAACGGCTTTGTAGGTCAGGATTAGAAGTTTAAATTTGATGCGTTGGGCAATCGGGAGCCAGTGGAGGGAGAGGCAGAGGGGGGTGGCAGAGGTGGAGCGGGTGGTGAGGTGGATGAGTCTGGCCGCTGAGTTCAGGATGGTCTGGAGCGGGGAGAGCCTGCACTTGGGTAGGCCAATGAGAAGAGAGTTGCAGTAGTCAAGGCGTGAGAAGATGAGGGAGTGTACAAGAAGTTTGGTGGTGTCTGGGGTGAGGAAGGTACGTATCTTGGCAATATTGCGGAAATGAAGCCTGCATGTGTTTGCAAGTGATTTGACATGAGGGAGGAAGGAGAGGTTCGAGTCAAGAATAACGCCAAGGGCTTTGGCTTGCGGGGCGGGAGTGATAGTGGTGTTGGTGGTGGTGATGGATAGGCTGGGGGGGGGGTTGTGGGCAGAGGGAAAGATGAGGAGTTCGGTTTTGGAGAGGTTAAGCTTGAGGAAATGGAGTGACATCCAGTCTGAGCTGTTGTTTAGGAGGTGAGTGATGTGGGCGGAGATAATGGGGGTGAGGAGAGGGGTGGAGAGGTAGATTTGGGTGTCGTCAGCATAGAGGTGATAATTGAAGCCATGGGAGTGTATGAGTGTGCCCAGGGAGGAGGTGTAGATGGAGAAGAGAAGGGGTCCAAGGACAGAGCCTTGGGGGACCCCAACAGAGAGGGGGAGGGGGAGGTGGTACCATTGTAGGTGACGCTGAAGGAGCGTCGGGATAGGTAGGATGAGAACCAGGAGAGAGCGGTATCTCTGATGCCAAGGGAGAGTAGTTTATTAAGGAGGAGGGGGTGGTCGACTGTGTCGAAGGCCGCAGAGAGGTCCAGGAGAAGGAGGACGGAGTAGTCGCCCTTGGCTTTGGCGTTTAGTAGGTCGTGATTTTGAGGAGGGCAGTTTCAGTGGAGTGTAGGGGATGGAAGCCGGACTGTAATGGGTCAAGGAGGTTATTGTCAATAAGGTGGGCGCTTAGGCGATCGTAGACTATGCGCTCAAGGAGCTTGGAGGTGAGTGGCAGCAGGGAGATGGGTCTGAGGTTGTTGGGGTCCGCGGGGTCCAGGGAGGGCTTTTTGAGGATGGGGGTGATATGTGCGTGCTTTAGGGGGGAGGGGAATGCGCCAGTAGAGAGGGAGAGATTGAAGATGTGGGTGAGGGAGCGGATGAGGGAAGAGGGGGGTGACCGGAGGAGTTGAGAGGGGATAGGGTCCAGGGGGCAGGTAGTGAGGCGGGCTTCTGAGAGGACCTTGACGATTTCCTCAGTAGTGACAGGGCTGAGGGAGTGCAGTGCAGGGGGGGTTACAGTGGGAGGGGCCTTGGGAGCGGTGGAGGGCAGTGCGGTTGTGAGGGCAGAGGAGGGGGGGAGAAGAAGGGGTGACTGGGTGGGGAGGCTAGGTGGTGAGGTAGATTGCGAGTTGACAATGTCCTTACGGATAGTGTCAATCTTGTTACGGAAATGGGTGGCAATCTCGTGGGCGGTGAGTGAGGTACTGAGTGGAGGAGGGGGGGGAGAGAGCAGGGAGTTGAAGGTGGAGAAGAGTCGGCGAGGGCAGGAGGAGAGGGTCTTGATTAGGTTAACAAAGTAGGCCTGCTTGGCGGCGTGGAGGGAGGAGGTGTAAGTGAGGAAGGCAGATTTGTAGAGGGAGAATGCGTGAGGGGACCTGGTTTTGCGCCAGTCTCTCCAGTGCGCGACTGCGACGTTTGAGGCGTTTAGTGCTGTCATTCTGCCATGGTTGAAGCGGCCTGGGTTTGATGATGTGTGTGGTTAGGGGTGCCAGAGAGTCTAGGGCAGCTGACAGTGAGTCGTTGTACAAGGTGGTGGCTATGTCAGGACATGACAGTGGGAGGATGCTGTCGTGTAGGCGGTCGGCGGCTGAGTGGAGGGGGGCCGGGTTCAGGTTGCGGAGATTGCGGCTGGTGATGGTTTGGCGTTTTTGGGGGGGGGAGTTGGGGGAAGGGGAGATGGAGAACGTGATGAGGTGGTGGTCAGAGAGAGGGAAGGGGGTGTTAGAGAACTGGTTGAGGGTACAGAGGTGGGAGAAGACTAGGTCCAGGGTGTTCCCTCCGATGTGGGTGGAGGATTGCGTGTGCTGTGTGAGCGCGAAGGAGGAGGTTAGGTGGAGGAATTGGGAAGTGGCCGGGTTGTTGTCGTTGATTGGGATGTTGAAGTCCCCGAGGATGATGGTCGGTAGCTCAGAGGAGAGGAAGAAGGGGAGCCAGGCGGCGAAGTTGTCCAGGAAGTGGGGTATGGACCCAGGAGGTCTGTAGATCACTGCGATCCTTAGGGGGGTGGGTGAGAAGAGTCGGATGCAGTGCGCCTCAAAGGAGGGGAAGGATAGAGAGGGTGGGTTAGGGAGGACCTGGAAGGTGCTCAGCGGTGAAAGGAGCAGGCCGACATCACCGCCTCTGCGATCGCTCAGTCTTGGCGAATGGGTCCAGATGAGACCTCCATGGGTGAGTGCCGCAGGGGAAGTGGAGTCGGTGGCCTGTACCCAGGTTTCGGTGACTGTTAGGAGGTTTAGGGAGCGGGAGATGAAGAGGTCGTGGATGGCGGTAAGTTTGTTGCAAACCGAACGAGCATTCAGGAGTGCAACCGAGAGAGGGGGGATAGGTATGGGGAGGAGGGGTACATGTATGAGGTTGAGGGGGTTGCGTCGGCTGGCTCTGGGGGGGGTGAGGTGGTGAGGGGCCAGGGTTCGGGGAGATGTCCCCAGCTGATATGAGAAGGAGGAGGGTGAGGAAGGTGGCATGGGAACGGGAGGTGTAGGAGTGTGTGGGTCTGGAAGTGGTGGCAAGTGGGTCAGCGGGGAAGTGGAGTAGCAGGAGGAGGTGGTGGGTGCCGTAATGGGGAGAGGGGAGAAGCGAGGGGGCGATATAGAGCTGCTTAGTGGGGGTGGGCGGGTAGAGGGAGGCGGTTTTAAGGATGGAGGAGAGGAGGACGAGGAGGAGGAGCGCGGGCGGCATGTTGGGGTGAGCGGGGTGCTGGAAAGGTCAGGGGGGTGAAGGGGTGCTGGTCAGGGATGGCAAAGCGAAGTGTCCGAAACGCCGTGGGAGGTGAGGGGGTGCAAGTCCGGGATGGTGAAGCAGAGCGTCTGAAGCGCTGTGGAGGAGACTATTGAGTTCTTCTGGGAGGGGAGAGTGGAGGGCAGCAAGGATAGCAGCTGCTTGGTAGTAGTCTGCGGGTGAAGTAGGTTGGTGTCCATGGGTGCGGCGGCACGTCATCAGTGGGTGCAGTGGTTCGTTGAGCGGAGGGGTCGTAGGGCGCGTTGTCTGGGGTTACTAGATGAATTGGAATGTTTTGATATATGGATATACAAAATTGAGAATATGTATATGTCTGTTTTATTAGCTTTTGTATACATGAAATGGTAATCAAAAAATTTATAAAATATTAAATGAAATAAAAAAATAAAGCGAAAACCAAAAGTGACTGAACATGGTGTTGGAAACGGAAACCGTGAAACCAAAAAAAGTCCAAATGGGACTAAAAATAATGTGAAAAGACAAATAAATAGTAGATGACAAATCCCTTAATTTGGGACCAAATAACTCACAAAATAATAATCCCAGTGGCTTAAATTGCCAAAACTGAAAACAAAGTGACAATAAGTGAATCCCTATTGAGGGATCAAAACTCCACAATAGTGACAAGTGCTGTGTTATAACATAAAAAACTCCCAAATATATATGAACCTATCAAAATAATGTTATGAAAAACATCAACACCACTCAATTATGAATAATATTATGCAGTAAGTCCAAAAAATAAAAAATGCTAAAAATAAAAAATATATATACATATATATAAAAAGTTCAAAGGTGCATAAACACCAAGTGATCCAACGATTTTTGAAACGTGCAGGTGATAAAGTGGATGTGCATAACAACCAACGGGAAATAATCCGTAAGCGGCTGAATTACCCCTCACCTCCTTGTAGCGACCCAAACGGGCCAAAACGCTTGTAGGATCACAAAAAAGGATCCTCCACGGTTAGGTTCCCCTCTGCGGATGATATCTGTCCAAAGCAGCGATATCCCCTTCACTGGTATTCATTTAAAGCAGCCAGGTCACCTCCAGAGATGTTTAAATGTGATATAGCCAACTCACATTAAGATCAAGGTAGAGACATAAAAGAGATCTTCCATGGTGTAAATCCATTTATTATACTTTAAAAGACATGTATAGCCAGTTTCCCACTCACTTTTCATTAAGATAAACCAAGCTGAAAAACCACATGCTATGGGTGTATTTGCATGGGTTTTTAGGTGTAGCAAGATGGAGTCCATGCCGGAAATACGTTACCACGTTCCTACGCGTTACGTCCCGTTATCACGTGACTTCCTCGGGGTAATGTCATTGGTGACTTCCTGTCCTCAGCAAAGGCGCTATTTTGTCTTTTTTTTTTTTTTTTTTTAAATATTTGTTCGTTTTTCATATTATTACAAAAAAAATTCCATAAGAAGAGATAACAATACATATAAATATTCCATACATTTCTACCTTACCCCTTCTAATAATTCTTTTCTTTCCCTCCCCTCCTCCAGATGTATCTTATTAACATTTTTTTCATTATCTTAAAAAAAGCCTCTGGGAGTTTGATTGGAACCATTTGGAATCTATACAGTACTTTAGGTATGATTACCATTTTAACTAGGTTTATACGTCCTATCCATGCTGGGTTTCCTCCTTCTAATATTTTTAATTCTTCCTTGATCTCATTTATCAAAGAAATATAGTTTAATCTATACAGTTGTTTATATGAGATAGGAATAAAACTTGCTAGGTATTTTAAATCTTTTTCTCTCCATGTGAAGGGGAATTCTTTTTGTAACTTTTCCTTTTCGCTCTTTGGTATGTTGATGTTCAGGATCTCTGTTTTTGTTGGATTAATTTTTAAATTAATCCAACAAATATTCCTTCAAGATCTTCATTATATTTGGTAATGTTATTCGGGGGTTATCTACATAGAACAATAGGTCGTCCGCAAAGGCCGCTACTTTATGTTCTGTATTTTCTATCTGGATTCCCTTTACCGCTCCACTATTCCTTATCATAGACAACAGGGGTTCCAATGACAGAACAAACAGCAAGGGGGACAGTGGGCAGCCCTGTCTTGTTCCATTGGACATTCCAATGGATTCCGACCTCTCCCCATTTACCGTGATAATTGCGGTGGGCTCCCTATATAATTTACCTATCCACTCACGCATTCTCTCGCCAATCCCCAACACTTCTAAGTTGACCATCATAAAGCCCCAGTCCACTCTATCGAACGCCTTCTCGGCATCAATCGACAATAGTACTGCCGGGGCTTTCCCTTTTCTACTTTTCTGAATAAGCATCAGAGTTCTCAACCCGTTGTCCCTACCCTCTCTCCCTGGGACAAAGCCCACCTGATCTCCATGAATCCATTGGGGCATTAGATCTTTCAGCCTATTTGCTAGAACCTTTGCGTACAGCTTAGTATCGGTGTTCAATAATGAAATTGGTCTATAGCTAGAACACTGGGAAGGGTCTTTTCCCTCCTTTTGAATGAGTACAACATGGGCCTGAAGAGATTCTCTTCTCCCCTCCATCCCTCCTCCCAGGTCATTCATATACTTCTTCAGCTTAGGTAACAATATTTCACTATATTTTTTATAGTACTTAACTGTATACCCATCCGGTCCTGGACTTTTTCCACCCCCTGTACTTCTTAATGCTACTTTTATTTCATCCTGGGAAATTTCCGCATCCAAGGCTTTCAATTGTATTTCACTTAACTTTGGTAATCCTGCATTTTTTAAATACATCATCCTTTTTTCGTTAATATCCTTTACATTTTCTTTTGAAGAGCCATGGGGGCTAATATTATACAGTTTTCTATAGTATTCCGTGAACACTTTAATAATCTCTTTAGTTGAATAAACCAACTCTCCCTTAGGGTTTTTTATCTTTTCTATATAATTTCTATTTTTCTTTTTGTTCAGAGCTCTCATTAAGTATTTTCCTGGTCTATCTCCCCATCTATATCTTTCATTTAGTACTTTGTTATATACTCTTCTCCTCTCTTCATCCATCAATCTCTCTAGCTCATCTTTTTTATCCATTAACTTCTGTCTTATTTCTCTTGTTATTTTCTTCTTTTGTATCTGCTCTAAATCCAGAATTTCTTTTAGGAGCCTACTGACCCTCTCTCTTCTTTCTCTTTTTTTCCTTGGTCCCATCGCTATCAGGATACCTCTTATATATACCTTGTGGCTTTCCCATACTGTAGCTGTCGATACTTCCTCTGTCTCATTCTCCTTAAAATATAACTCGATCTCTTCCCCAATCTTCTGAGCTATGTCCTCATCCAAAAGAAGGGCCTCATTTAACCTCCATCCTAAGCCTCCCGTCTACAGTCTTCCCCATCCTATTTTCATTGTGACAGGGGCATGATCCAAGAATGTACTCATCTCTATTTCTATTTTCACCAATAAGTCTATGAGTTGATGATCTATTAAAATATAATCCAACCTCGAGTATATCTCATGTGCATTAGAGAAGAAGGTATAGTCTCTGTCTCTCATGTACATTATTCTCCAAGTGCCCACCAGTTGATACTCGTGGATCGCTTTCTTCAAAGCTCTCAGAGACCCACCCCCTCTCTCCGCACAGGGGAGGTTGAATCCTTTTGGGGGTCCATACAGAGAATTAAGTCTCCTGCTACTATCAAACGCCCTTTTTTAAAGTCCATCAATTTTTTCAACAGACCCTTCAAGCAGATCTCCGGCTTTTTGTTGGGGCAATATATATTGGCTAACGTACACTCGATTCCCTGTAATTTACCTTTCAAAAACAGGAATCTCCCCTCCGGATCAGTTCTTCTATCCTCCAGCTCAAATCTCATGTTCTTTGCCAACCCTATTGCCACCCCTTTTGCTCTTTTAATTGGGGAGTCCGCGTAATACCATGTTGGATAATATCTGGATTTTAATTTCACATTTGACTATCTCAAAATGAGTTTCCTGCAAAAACACCACCGACGTTGCCCTGTGATGTAACTCTTTAAACAACTTAAATCTTTTCCCAGGACAGTTCAACCCATTCACATTATATGTTATAACCTGTATTTCTTCCATCCTTCTTAAGTCTGTCTATCTCTCTTCTAATATGCCTCTTCCTATTAGGCCCTACTATTGTGCAGTATTTTAACCCACCTCCCCTCCCCCCTCAGCCTCCTACCCAACTCCCATCTCCCACCCCCCATCCCACCCCCCCTCTCTTCTTTTTTCCCCTACCCGTTTTTAGGCTGCTTCTCTGCCTACAAATCATTTGTGGATCTGTTTCCACCTTTGATTTAGAACTTAGGGCATAAGCTCCGCCCATGCACGGCTCGCCTCTCCTCCGACCCCCCTAGATCCCCTCTCTCTATCATCTAGGCTCAAGAAGAATCTTTACTTCCCTCCCTTCACCCAAGCGTTTTGAAGGACCTCAACATCTGGAGGGGAGAGACCAGGGGCGAGAAATGGAAGTGGGAGAGAGGAAAAAAAAAAAAAAACATAATTTCTACTTAATTCTCCCTCCTTTCCCTCCCCAACCCCAACATCTCCCTCCCCCTCCCCCCGACCTGCTGCCAGTCCTCTTTTCTTGTATCATCTGTATCTCCTTTATCTTCTTCTTCTTCCCACCCCGCTATCTCCATTCTTTGCAAATCCAGTCTCTCGCAAAAATCCCTTAATTCCTCCGGAAATCTCAAATAAGCTGTGACCCCACCTTTCCAGCCAATTAGAGACGCTGAGGTACCCCATCTATACTGCACATTCTGTTTCCTCATTTGCTCCAACAGGGGTCTCAGGGATCTCCTTCTCCATAGGGTCTCTGCTGTTAAGTCCGCATAAATTTGGATAGTCAAATCTCCATACTTAATTAATGATCTTCCCTTGGTCTTCTTCCAAATTTCATCTTTGACCCCAAATTTTTGGAACTGGACAATTATGTCTCTCGGTCTTTCCTTCTCAGTAGCCTGTTTGAGCTTTCATATTCTGAACACTCCATCTAACTTGATCCCCTCTGTTTCAGGTCTGTCTCTTATGGAGTTCAAGATTTTTTTCACTTGTTCATATAGTGTTTCGCCTTTTGCAGTCTCTGGAATTCCTCGTACTCTAAGGTTACACCTTCTTTCTTTACCTTCTTGGGCTTCCATCCTATAGGTCAATTTTTTCTGGGTGTTTTCCAATTGGTTTATTTTTTTCCTTAGGTTATCTATGTTTTGGGCCTGGATTTTAACTTTCTCCTCTGTTTCCTCCATTCTTGATAGCAGGTGCCCTAGATCATTTCGAATGGCTGTCATTTCATGTTTTATAATTCTTTCCAAATTTTGAAACATTTCTATCATCTCCTTCTTGTTTGGTACTTGTAATTCCCCATCTGATTCTCTTTTTCCCGAACCATCCTCTATTTGTTGGCTGCAGCTGCTATTCATGCCCAATGATAATCTAGGACTATTACCTGAATTAATGTCCATTTCCCCTTTTGTGCTTGTGCCTTGGGCCCTTTCTGGCGTAATATTTCCATATTATGTAAATTTCTTTATTGTTCCTGTTTGAGACCCTTTGGGCCCTGCTGCCTTGGGACCTTTATTCTTCATATTCTCTGTAAATTCTTTTTATTAATATTTTCTTTCTATATTCTCAAGATGGGAATATACCTCTCCTTTATAATTTCTGGACCAGACCGACTTGCGATTTTTTATATGTTTTATTTTCCTAGGACACCTGGGCCTCCTCTCTTCTTCTCTTCTAACCCCTGGGAATCCTCCCCTCCCTTCTTTCACCCCCTGGTCTCCTGTATCACTCAGGGGTCCACAACACAGTAAGCCCCCAGTAGCTCTCACTCACCCTTCCCTTCTCAGGATGGTGGCTCCATGCTTGTACAGAGGGCCTTCACTGCTGCTCAGTCCTGAGGGGGGGATTCCTCTGGGTTTCCGCTGCTGTATTATTTTTCTTTCCTTTTTCTTTCTCTGTTCTTTTCTTCCTCCTTTCCTCCTTAGATTCATCCCAGGGGGGCAGGATGGGTTTCCTGATATTCCTGGGTCCACCAGGCCCAGGCTCGGACAGCCAGCCAGGGGGGGTATAAACTGAAGTGAGTGTCTCTCTGTCACATTGAGGAGGCAGCCGGCTTCCACTTTCCGCCGACTCTCCTACCCCCTGTCAGCCTTCGGCCGGCCGGCGTCCCTGCTTCCCAGTGATACACCGCGGCTGGTCACGTGCCCCGGCCGCGCCTCCTCGTCTCCCGGCACCCAGGCTCAGCATCCCAGCCTCTCTCTACTGCTCTCCGGCTCCCCGACTCCTCCAACCGTGGACCACTGCTCATCAGGGAAAGCCCGCCAGGCCGAGGTATGTCACCGCCATCTAGAGCTCTACACCGCTGGGGGGAATTAAGGCCGAATCTAGGGGGGGGTCGGTCAGAGAAGACTCATGCGAGAGCTCCTAGCACGAGCTCTCCGCCGCCGCCATAGTCAGGCTCCGCCTTCAGGCGCTATTTTGTCTTAGTCCGCTCATATCGTATGACAAATAACTGAAATAAAATCGATGAAGGAGGATGGAAATAATATTAATAAGAAGCCGTACAAAAAAATATGGGAGATGGGCGATCAATCACCCCACCTTGTTGGATGTCAGCAACACTGTTGGACTTTCCCTTAGTATTGTTGGTCCTCCAGAAGCTGTACTTTGAACCAATCCCTTTGGTGGACCTCATCCATAAGGTGGCTTTTCTAGTGGCTTTTACCTCTGCCAGACCTGTCTGTCTTGTCCTTTAGGGAATTCTTTTTGGTGTTGTATAAGGACAAAATGGTTTTGCATCCAAATATTTCCTTTCTACCTAAGGCGGTGTCTGGCTTCCACTTAATGAAGATATTGTTTTGCTTGCTCCTAAAGGCCCAAAGAAGGCAGCCCTCCATTGTCTGGATGTGGGGTGGGCTGTAAGGGATTACATTACATCCATGGCCATCTGAAAATAAGACTTGCTTTTTGTTTTGTCCCAACAGTTGCTAAGTGGGTGAGCCAGATCATTTATTATGCCAATTTTATGAAGGGTAGCAAGCCTCCATTCCCAATTAAGGCCCATTCTGCTACATCTGTTGGCAGATCGTGGACGTTTCAGCATCAGACTTCTGTTACCTGGCCTTCTGTGCATACATTTACTGAGTTTTTGCCATGTTGATATTCAAGCTTTGGCTAATGCCAGTTGCAGCTGCAAAGTTTTGCCGGATGTTGTTTGAACTCAGTTTAACTTTTGTTTAGGCTTTCTTTTCCCTTCTTTGAGACACGCTCTCCATTATCATTGACAGCCTGTGTCCTGTACTGTATGTGAAGGAAATTAATCAAATTCATGATTCGGCACTTATATTGATGGCAAGCTTGCAAAATATTTGGTTTTTATGATTAATCATAATTAATATTACAATGTTTGAATGTTCGCCTTCAGCCGATAATATTATTTAATTCTTCAGTAAAATAGCTGAGACCGAAAGATATGAGTTAGTTAAGCTGAGACCAGCTAAACCAGCTGAAGGCTATATTAAGGCATAGCTGGTTAGAGGTCTCTAGTAAATGTCAAGGGTATTAGGAGTGACTCATTATAGACTTACTATTACTTAATGTATTTATAACAGTATCTGTGTGTATTTAGTATAATTTATAATATTGATACATATATAGATTTGTGATTATACATTGATATGTTGTAAAGATACGTACGTAAGTTATATTATCATTTAAACATGAATAGCTGAGGTTACATCATCAGCTTACAGTATTATGTACATTAGCATATGTACCTGTCCATCAAAAACATCATATATATAGCGTCCCCTGCCTTCTATGAAATTGCTTTGCTAGCAGTACTGATTTCCATACAAGGTATTAAGATCACAAGGTATGACGCTTATTCGCTTCATAAAAGGTCCATAAGGGACAGTGGACTCACACACATGCGTACACTGACACTTGGACACACACACACATGGCTGTTCAAACAGACATATATAAGGACTTTCTAAAAAGCTGGAACAGGTGTTACAAGACAAGATACAGTCAATAAGGTCACTTCCGTCTTCTTACTCGGACTCAGAAGACAAGATCACATGAAGAACAGAAAAGCACATGGCCAGGACAGCCATGACAATAATGGTGACTTTTCTTTAAACTTCTGCTCGATATTTCTACAGAAGTTTTATCTACATGGAACTGTTCATGATACGCTTTACATTGTTATTTTAGGCCATTGTGTGATAGAATAAAATCACACTTTATTTTTTATTTCAACGGCTTTTTCATTCATAATCGCCTCAAGACACTAAGGAAGTATTATATGTGTCTAAAATCCAACAGTATGATAAAAATTTAAATTTGGATTCTTTATATTCTTGGAGAACAGTACAGGACACAGAACCCTCCCCTCTATGTTTTTGGTTCCTCATTGCTTGCTGCAAAACTTAAGCTCACATGGTGTTAGGGGTTATATGAAGGAGTATTAAAACATTGAGTGTCAATGTCCAGTCACCTGAAGATGCAACATATAACCAGTCAGTTATGATTGACAGCCTGTGCCCCATATTTTATTCCAAGAAAAGGATTTTACAGGCATGTAAACATCCAATATTAGCCTTGCAATTGTCCCATGACCAGGCTTCTCTGTATATAAGCAGATTTACTTTACTGGGGTTACTAAATTAAACTGAAATCTAATGTGATATCAGTTATTGCACTTTGTACTTAATTGATCCTTGCACTGCTTTACTGAGTAAGCTTGGAAATATAAATAACAACTAGTCTTCTGTGTGCTTGATGCTCTCTTCTAATTACTTTGTAGTTATACCCCTGACAGACATAGGTTTTCTTCTTTGCATTTAAATTCAATAAATGTTTCTTTGTTATTTAGAAAATCAATATACCCATGCTAAACCAAAGATAGCCTCAAAGCAGAGTATTTTCCTCTGTTGAAAGTTTAACACCTTCCCGCCCGGCCTATAGCAGATTGATGGCCGGGCGGGCCCGCTCCTCCTGAGTGGACGTCATACGATGTCCTGTCAGAAGGTGCCACTCACAGGGCCGTGCAGCGGCACAATCTGTCACAGCCGATGATAGATTACTACACTGGCCCGCTGCCAGTGTCATGTGACCACTGTGACCATTCACAGCGGAACACATGACAATCATATAAAATGGATGGCTTTCTTTCATGCAATCCATTGTATACAATTGTGTTGTTAGTTGTGATTAGTCAAATCAGTCATGTGGTACAGACCATCTGTACCATGTGATGAGCTGTGGCTAAATCACAACAAAAGAGTCAGCTTCATTCAGTAAAAATGGTTTCTAATATCAATAAAATACATTGGCATAAGCAATCATAATGTGTAAAAAAAAGAAAAAAAAAATTGTGCATTTTTACATTATAAAAAAGAAAGAAAAAAAAGTCCAAATAAGTCACATATAAAAGTCTTGTGTTTAAAAAAAAAACTTAGTACAAAAACTATGATTACCAACGTGTTCAAAGCATCTGGAGTGGTTCAAATATTCACCCACAATCACCCAATCAGGTGATTTCCCAAGTGGGTAATAGCTTTTGGAATCAGACACACACTTTGGAGGTGAGATAAGATCACCACAGTTGTATAACACTGAACGAATCTCCAAAATCTTCAATATTTTTCTGAACAATCCCTCACGAGTATATATAAATAGAAAGGCTACAGTGAGCGCTCCAAAATGTCAGCAGCTGAACATTCAAGGAAAACACATAAGAAGTCCCAAGATAAATGTACAAATATAAAATGCAGCGCTGTGTGGTGTTGCCCTAATATAGGCAACAATAATAATATAGAAATAAAACCAAACATGAAATTATGGAATTTAAATCATAAATGAATGAGATGCAGTCCTGTAATAGTGCTCGCTGTTCTCCAGTGCAAATGATAGAAATGCGCACTAACCAGAAGCGTATTGGTAATACGCATGTGTATAAAGTATCCTGAAGAATCCCCTCTCTTTCTGGTCAGAAAATGGATAGGAGCTGGAAAATGTGGAGATGAAGCGCCCTCGTGTGGTGAAGATGAAGTCCCACAGGCCAGAGATTTCCTTGCAGAGATATGTGGAGTAGCTAATTCCCCTTCTCTGGAGCTGGTACAAGGGTCACTCTGAGGCTGCAAAAGCTGAAAGGCTCCTCACAGGAGACACAGGGAAGAACTCGTAGTGTAGTATGTAAATGTGCTTTATTATTAAAAAAAAAAGCGTTTAGTGAGAATCACAGTGGTGCCAGATACAAATGAGTGACTGACCCTTCCAAAATCAAATATCCAAGGTGCAGCCCAGGACGTCGTTGACATCCCGCCGCCGGCGCCACGTGGAGGCCTGGCGGCCATATTTGATTTTGGAAGGGTCAGTCACTCATTTGTATCTGGCACCACTGTGATTCTCACTAAACGCTTTTTTTTTTTTTTTAATAATAAAGCACATTTACATACTACACTATGAGTTCTTCCCTGTGTCTCCTGTGAGGAGCCTTTCAGCTTTTGCAGCCTCAGAGTGACCCTTGTACCAGCTCCAGAGAAGGGGAATTACCTACTCCACACATCTCTGCAAGGATATCTCTGGCATGTCGGACTTCATCTTCACCACACGAGGGCACTTCATCTCCACATTTTCCAGCTCCTATCCATTTTCTGACCAGAAAGAGAGGGGATTCTTCAGGATACTTTATACACATGCGTATTACCAATACGCTTCTGGTTAGTGCGCATTTCTATCATTTGCACTGGAGAACAGCGAGCACTATTACAGGACTGCATCTCATTCATTTATGATTTAAATTCCATAATTTCATGTTTGGTTTTATTTCTATATTATTATTGTTGCCTATATTAGGGCAACACCACACAGCGCTGCATTTTATATTTGTACAATCCCTCACAAGTGGATGAAAAAGAGAGAAAAGAAAAAATCGTGTAATACTGCATAAACTAAAAAATAAAACTAATGTTCATCATTACACTCGTGTGTAAAAATTAATTGCAAGCTCAGATGGACATGAAATCCTCTCAAACGACCCCCAGCAATCCTTCCCTGGTGATCCGCAAACTCTCGCTCATGGATGGATGGTGGATGCAAAGAAAAAAAAGGGGGGGAGCCAAATAGCATAGTACTGTATAAAGCCTTTAATATAAAACATTTTTTTCCATATTGCACTAACACTTTAAAAGAGTAAAATAAGCCTTTTTTTTACTCTTTTAAAGTGTGAGTGCAATATGGGAAAAATGTTTTTATATTAAAAGCTTTATACAGTATTTTTATATTAAAGATCATATTACAACCAAAACTTAAATGTATTTTATGTGATAGACCAACACAAAGTGACACATAATTGTGAAGTGGAAGGAAAATTGATAAATGGTTTACAAAATATTTTACAAATAAATATCTGAAAAATGTGTCGTGCATTTGTATTCAGCCCCCTTTACTCTGATACCCCTAACTAAAATCTAGTGGAACTGATTGTCTTCAGAAGTCACCTAATTAGTAAATAGAGGCTACCTGTGTGTAATTTAATCTTTGTATAAATACATCTGTTCTGTGAAGCTCTCAGAGGCTTGTTAGAGAACATTAGTGAACAAACAGCATCATGAAGGCCAAGAAACACACCAGACAGGTCTGGGATAAAGTTGTGGAGAAATTTAAAGCAGGGTTAGGTTATAAAAAAAAATATCCCAAGCTTTGAACATCTCACGGTGCACTGTTCAATCTATCATCCCAAAATGGAAAGAGTATGGCATAACTGCAAACCTACCAAGACATGGCCGTCCACCTAAACGGACAGGCCGGCAAGGAGAGCATTAATCAGAGAAGCAGCCAAGAGGCCAATGGTAACTCTGGAGGAGCTGCAGAGTTCTACAGCTCAGGAGGGAGAATCTGTCCACAGGACAACTATTAGTTGTGTACTCTATAAATCTGGCCTTTATGGAAGACTGGCAAGAAAAAAGCCATTGAAAGAAAGCCATAAGAAGTCCTGTTTGCAGTTTGTGAGAAGCCATGTGGTGAACACAGCAAACGTGGAAGAAGGTACTCAACTTCTTTGGTCAACCATGGCGAGGCCTGTTCTGAGTGGAACCTGACCTGTTAAACCTCTGCATGGTCTTGAGCACCGTGCTATGCAGAGCCATACAAAGCAGTGTGCAGAAGCTGACAGGGGAGAGATCTGTGTTGTTTATACACAGGTCTCTCCTCCATTGGAGATACTCTGCGATCACCGGGTGCCGGCGAGTAATCACCGTCCGGGACCCGGTGATTGACAGCCGATGCAGCGAATGGCGGTGCGTGCAGGGGGCGCACATGCCCCCTACCAGGAGCTGCAAAATCACGTATACAGTTGTCTTCAAAATAATAGCAGTGTGTTGAAAAAAGTGAATAAAGCTCAAAATCCTTCTAATAGCTTTTGTTTCCATACACACAAATGCATTGGGGACACTACAAATTCTATTCCAAATCAAAACATGAAGAAAAATATATCAAATTTGTGTTGTTCCTCTAAAAAAAATTGAAGAAAAGTGAATATTAGACTGTTCAAAATAATTCTTCTTTACAAACTCAAACATTCACTATATAAACTTAAAAATGTTTGAAGATTTTGCTTTCCTTTGAATCACTTAATTAATATTTAGTTGTATAAGCACTGTTTCTGAGAACTGCTGTACATCTGTGTTGCATGGAGTCAACCAACTTCTGGCACCTGTGAACAGGTATTCCAGCCCAGGATGATTGGACTACATTCCACAGTTCTTCTCTATTTCTTGGTTTTGCCTCAGAAACTGCATTTTTGATGGCACCCCACAAGTTTTCTATTGGATTAAGATCCGGGATTGGGCTGGCCACTCCATAACGTCAATCTTGATGTTCTGGAACCAAGATGTTGCACGTTTACTGGTGTGTTTGGGGTCGTTGTCTTGTTGGAACACCCATTTCAAGGGGTCGTCTGACAAACTGCCTCCGGCCACTAGACCCAAAAAGAACAATCTTACTTTCATCAGTCCACAAAATGTTGCGCCATTTCTCTTTAGGCCAGTCAATGTGCTCTTTGGCAAATTGTAACCTTTTCAGCACGTCTTTTTTTCAACAGTGGGACTTTGCGGGGGCTTCTTGCAGATAGCTTGGCTTCACATAGGCATCTTCTAATTGTAACAGTACTCACAGGTAACTTTAGACCTTCTTTGATCTTCCTGGAGCTGATTGTTGGCTGAGTCCTTGCCATTTTGGCCATTCTTCTATCCATTGAATGGTAGTTTTTAGCTTTCTTCCACGTCTTTCAGGTTTTGGTTGGCATTATAAAGCATTTGCGATCATTTTAGCTGAGCAGCCTATCATTTTCTGCACTTCTTTATATGTTTTCCCCTCTCCAATCAACGTTTTAATGAAGGTACGCTGTTCTTCTGAACAATGTCCGGTACGACCCATTTTCCTCAGAATTTCAGAGAGAAATGCACTGCAACCAGCATGTACAACATTTGCTGCCTTCCTTCCTTAAATAAGGGCAATAATTGCCACCTGTTTTTCAAAGAATGAATGACTTCACTAACAGAACTCCACACTGCTATTATTTTGAACATGCCCCATTCAATTAGTGATTCAATTACACAGAATCAGCAGCATGCATGTCATGACTGTTGGGTCTGTTGGATTTCTATTACTCTACTACACTTGCCAGTAAATTATTTGCCATGTAGTAATATCATTTCTACCAAAAACGAGGTTTGATCAGGTTAGTGATGCTATTATTTTGAACACAACTGTATACACGTGATTTTGCGCACCCGTGCCGCCCTGTAGCAGTATTCCTGCTATAGGGCAGCACGGACACGGTTAAATTTACAGTTACGTTATCAGAGACTGAAAACTAAAATGAAAATCAGAATTTAGAGAACATTTGTAATGAAAAAAATACATCAATTAAAAATAAAATAAATGTAAATCTGCTGGATAAACATTTCTTAGTACTAAAATCTAGTAAAGGATAAGTACACCTTTGGAACCTGTTACATGTTCCACCTGTATTCCACCCAAACATGTTACATGTTCGAGCTCCTACCCCCGCACTATCTGATCTCCCCCTCCCTCCACCATGACAGCGGGCAGGGGTTTACTTTTTAAAAATAGTGTGGCTGTGCGAGTCTCTACCCACACAGCCACATCATTCACAGATTACTGTGAATTAATAAATTACAAGTACCGTATGTCATCGTGAACTGCTGATCAGCAAGCATGTACAGTAGTTCATTCACATTGCTTAAAGCTCTAAAAATGACAGCCCATACAGAGGTACAGACAACAGCATTGTAGGCAGTGTGTGCAGGAGCCTGACATTGCACCCACAATCTGCTGATCGCAGGTGCAATACTTTTCAGGCTCGCGTTTTAAAAATAATAAATGCACATTTTTTTAATCTGCAAAAATATGTGCATTTATTATTTTTTATGTCAAAGGTGAATTTAGGCTTTAAGGACACAAACACTGTAAATGCACTGTGAATCTTACATATTCTGCCATTCTACTGCTCTATGCTCAGCAAAGTATTCCATGTAATCCAAGTAATTTGGCATACGTGTTGATTAGGGAGGTGTGTTGGGCATGGTTTCTATTTAGCAAGCCATTTGTGTTATTTCACCGTTCAAGCGTATTATTTCCTGTATGTATTAGCTAGTTGTACAGTGCAAAAATTATAATAATATAATTATAATATACAGCACCTACATATGTACAATGGTGTCAGTTTTGTGAGTGTGGTGAAGCTTACTCTATATCTCCTCCATAATTCCAAAAGCATTTTCTACCACATTCCTTGCCCTCGATAGTCTGTAATTTAATAATGTTTTGTCATTTGTCAAGTTTTTCAGAGGAAAGGTTTCAAAATATGTTCTTCAAAAACAAATACGTACATCATCTGTGAGGAATACGAATTTCATTCCTTCAACTGTCCTCTTTTGCAACAAGTTTTAATGTTCTACTTTTTAGAGAGGTGCAGAACTCATGATGAATTCATACTTAGCATTTACTATAGCTATTTTTACAATACTGAAATGTAGTTGTAATAATATTACCCTGAATTTACAGGGGGCATGATCTGTACACGTTTTCCATCAATAGTTCCTCCATAATTAGAAAAATTAGGAAAGTTTTGCCATTCATTGTAAGATGTTGGGGACGGTAATAGAGTTAAAGTAGAACTTTAACCAAGAGAAAAACATTTGGCAAACAGGATTTTTAACCAGTTACCATCCACCCTATAGCAGTTTTACTGCTACAGTAGGGGGCGTGTACCTGCTGACCCACTGGAGCTGGGATTCGGTGCTGCGCTGATCAGTCAGCAGATTCAGACTAGTGATGTTAGGCCTGAATCTGCTGAGTGTTCATTGCCCTCTCACAGATCTCTAATATAAACACAGGCACAGGAAATTATGCAATCTTCTCTCCCTGGAGCATTCCGTACCAGAGAGATGAGAAAGCAGATCGATGTGAGTCAAAAGCACCTTACAGTAAAAGCACAGCTAGGTCACTTTAACCCCCTGATCACCCCCCAGTTAACCCCTTCACTGCCCTGTCACCAGTGTCATTAGTACAGTGTGCATATTTATTTTACTGATCACTGTATCAGTGTCACAGGTGACTTCAGATAGCTTCCCTCTCAGATAGTGTCAGATTGCCCACCACTACATCAGTTATCACATTTAACCCTCTGATTGCCAGGAACACGCTCACATACACAATAAACCTCCATTGCTAGTATAATGTCTAAATGGATCAATATCTTTGATCAGATCAGCACTATACCAGGTGAGCAGGTGAGGAGAAGGAGCCCAGAGGTCGGAGAATGGAGCTACCAGAGCGAGACCGCCCATACCACACAGTGAGCCGGACCACATGTACCTGATGGCCGGCACTGAGGGAGAGCCCGCAGAGTCACGTCCTGCTGCATTCTCTGCAAATTGGTGAGTGGGTGCCATCCCACTGACAGGTGGGGGAGTGTGCACAAGGTGCAGGTCTGCAGGAGGAGCAGACCACTCCAGAGTGGGAGAGATCCCTGCAGTGAGCCAGACGAAGATGCAGGGCTGAAAGAGGGCTGACTACTGAGGCTGCTGGATGGGGAGAGGAAGACAGGAGGAAAGAGAGATCACAGGGGAGGATTGAGCTTAAATTCAGGAGGAGACGGAGAGATCCTGGGACCCTGTGATCTTCTGACCATGAGATAACCTGAGATAAGAAGAAGCAGACACCCTGAGAAACCTGTAAATCAATCTCACAGGACAGAGCAAGCTGCTGTGGAAGTCCCACCACAAGGTAAAACTTTTCTTAAACGACCAGTGTATGGATGCGGTGTTACCAAAGGAGTCGGTGAGTGACCGTGAAACATTTATGAAGTGATACTGTTTCATGCTGGTAACAGAAATCTATGTATAAATGGGGGGACTAAGTGAGCAATACATCAAGCTGTGAAAGGTGCTCAGGGGTCAGAAGAAAGGTAAAAAATCAGACTCCCAATTAATATCTACTGGAAACATAGAGGAACTGTTTGCCTGGCAGAATTACTGAAAGAGATTAGAATAAGTAATACTAAGGAAAAAAAAGGTATATAAATTAAAGCAAAATGAAAAGTAAACCGGCCAAGGGAAGTGGGGAGAGAACCCCACAGTCAAGCGCAAACAGGAGTACTATTAAAAAGTATATGGCCACACAGGACAAAAGTCCAGAGAAATATAGCCCCGAGAAACAACATGGAGAAAGGAAGTCTGACAAGGAGCAAACTAGACTGTCATATGAGCAACGGGAAGGAAATTCAAATAATGAATCTATAATCATCGACAATGTAATAGAACAAAGCTCTGCAGAACAGCAGAGCACTTTATCTCAAATCCCTACAAAAACCGAGATGGCGCAAATGTTCGCAAAATTGGAACTCTGTATGAAAACCGAATTAGTAGGGATCCATAATGACCTAGGGCATATACTAACGAGAGTGGAGGAAGTAGAGGAGAAGATGGACGCCCAGGCTCAGCAATTAGTGAACATGCAGATGCAGGTAGACAAAATGAAAAAAGAACAGCAGGAACTAACATACAAATTAGAAGATCAAGAGAATAAAAATCGAAGGAATAATCTGAGGATCTGAGGTCTACCTGAGGTCTCTACAGAAGAAGATTTAAGAGAGAAAATTGAGAGTGTATTGAGTTTGTTAATTGAAAGTCCAAGCTCTCTGAAATTGGAAAGCGTACATAGAATAAGGAGATCAAAGGGAATTGTATCTGAATTACCAAGAGACGTGCTTGTTCGTTTCCATCATTATATGGATAGGGAGAAGATCTGGAAAAAACTGAGAGACATACTTGCAATTAAATATGGAGAGACCAGTTTCCTAATATATGCAGATATAGCCCCAGAGACTTTATCAAGAAGAAGAATGCTGAAACCTCTCTTAGATCAAATGAGAGAAAACAAAATTTGTTATAATTGGGGGCAGGGGCGGACTGGCAACTCATGGGGCCCCAGGGCAATAGGGGATCATGGGACCCCTGTGTCCTCACCCACACCGAAAAAAGCCTATGAAAAAGCAAATGAAAGGTACAAGGGGCATCTCATGGGGCCCCCTACTGAACCCGGGCCCTCGGGCGTGGCCCGAGTGCTCAAATGGTCAGTCCGCCCCTGATTGGGGGTTTCCAGCATGTCTGATCGGATGGAGGGATGGAAAATCGGCTAGGCTAAGATACCTGGAAGATATGAGAGACCTTTGTGAAGAAAGGTCAAGGGAGAGTTTGGAATCAAGGAATGATAATTGGCAGCAAGTGAATAAAGGGAGGAAATGGGGGGGGGGAGCTCAGGAAAGGACCGAGGAAAGGAAAGGGATTGGGTGATTTTCTTTTCTATTGAGCAAGCCTTGCTCCTAGCCCGCCCTATCACCTACCCTTCTTCTTACCCTGACCTCTGGGGACCCAATAAGAAAAGCAAGATATCGCCCCAATGGGGAGAAAGGGAGAAAGGGGAATATTTCCAAGTTCAGAGTCATACCCCAAAATAGGAATCGGTAGTGAGAAGAACTCTCGTCAGATTCCAGGCCATTATGTAGGCCAGGGAGATTTTATGTGAGGGAGGGGAGGGGGGGAGAGTCAAGGGGGAGGAGATAGATTATATAATAGGGGAGGATTATGTGGAGACTTGAGAAAGAGAAGAAAGAGGATTAATAAAGAGATATGAGTTCAATGACATATAAAGTGAAAGGGTTAAATTCTCCAGTTAAAAGACACAAGATATTGCGGGAAATACAAGGCCACTCCATAGATGTCCCCTTCTTACAGGAAACACATCTAACACATGACTCCAGGGTTAAGTTATACTCAAGGAATTATCTACACTGGTATTATGCAGACTCGCCAATAAAGAGGGCCAAGGGAGTTGCATTTGGATTTGCAAGAGATTCAAGTTTCAAAGTGGAAGAAAGAATGATATTTAGGTATTAGGGTCCTAAAGGGGCAAGAGTACACGTTAATTAATGTCTACTATCCAAACAAGAAGCCTGAAAAATTTCTTAACCTCCCTGGCGGTATGATTATTTCAGATTTTTGGTGCTGAAAGCGGTACCATTATTTTGCATGGAAATATGTAGTTTTTTTATTGTAGGCTGTAATATTTAGGAATAACTCACTGAAATCTGTCCGAACAAGAGTCTATTAAACATTCCGGGTATGATAAAATTTGAAACACAAAATCATAAATTATAATTTAATAAATAATCATAAAAAATAATAATATAATAATAATACATTTAATTCAATATATAATCAAACCAAAAACACTGAAATTTGAAATATAGCGCCACGTTCGCACATCACTGAGCAAAGTCGCAAAATTGTTTTCAGTGTCTGATGACAAATTTCTCCACGAATCATCACTCAATTCTACAAGTGGTTCTGATTTACTATCACTGTTCTCTAGCCGGTCTAAAACCGCTTTTGACCTAAAGGGAAGCTTTTTGGACGCCATGGACTTTTCTAAGTTTCCAGGCAGAAAGAACAGTCAAAATGCAGGCAGGGCACAGGACAAAGCACTAGGGACAAAATATATGTGAAATGGTTTGAAACAGCAATGTTTTACTATGTAAAATTCGTTTTGAAACAAATTACATCTTTTTTAAATTTTCAAATTTCCCGCCGCCGGCGGCGCCCATACGTCACGACGTCACAGGGACCAGAACACAGAAGCCGGATACCGGCATCAGCCGGAGGAGATGGCCGGGGACGCTGCAGGGGACACATCGCGGGAGCGAAGGACAAGGTAAGTGCTGGAGGGACTCCCTATGCAGCGCCGCATGGTAAGCCCGAGTGTAGCTCGGGGTTACCGCTTTTGGTACAGAAACTTTACCCCGAGCTACACTCGGGAATACTGCCAGGGAGGTTAAGGAGGTGCTTGGAAAGATAATGAATTTTAAAAGAGGCTTTTTGATGATGGCAGGGGACTTTAACTTGTGTTTAGACCCCTGGCTGGACGTATCTTCAGGTGTGCAGAAAGAAGAAAGTAGAGTTTTAAGAATTCTAAAGAAAAAGTTATATGAAAATCAACTGATAGATATATGGAGAGTGAATCATCCTAAAGCAAGAGACTACACTTTCTTTTTAGCAGCACATAGAACATACTCACGATTGGATTATATTCTAATCGAGCATAGACATTTAGATGGGATTTAGACAGTGATGGGAACAGACATTAAGGTCATATCCATCTCAGACCATGGCCCAGTAACAGCTAGTTTAAGAATGAAGGACACTCAGAAGGAAAGGGCTACATGGAGACTGAATGAGACACTTATACAAGATATAGAAATAGAGAGAAAGATAAAGGAGGAAATTGAACAATATTTTATTTTGAACGAAACAGAAGAAATATCAATAGCCACTATCTGGGAAGCACATAAAGCCTACATTAGGGGGGTACTTATAGCCCAATGAATAAAAAGAAAGAAAGAACAAGAAGAGAAAATGAAGGAAGTGTTAAAAGGATTATACAACTTAGAACAGATTCATAAAAAGAAGCAGGAACCAGACATTTATCAGAAGATTATGTGTAGGCGAGAGGAACTAAAAGAGTTGATGGAACTAGAGACTATGAAAGTTTTTAATAGAGTTTCAAAAGAAAGATATAGATGGGGAAACAGACCAGGGAAACATCTGATGAGGAGGTTAAAAGATAAGAAATCAAAAAATTATATAGAAAAAATTTAAAATGAGAAAGTTCTGGTCTACTCCACCACGGAGATCGCAAGTGTGTTCCAAAAGTTTTACAGCAAGCTTTATGAAGTAAATCCAAAGATGCAGAAAGAGATGGAAGAAGAAAGAATAAGGAGGGGGGAGGAATTCCTTAAGGAGGCACAGTTACCAAAGTTGACGGGGGAGAAACTAGCAGCTTTAGACCGAGTAATATCACAGGAGGATATTAATAATGCACTGAAGAGTACGGTAGGGGGAAAGAGTCCAGGCCCTGATGGATTCACCGTGGGATACTATAAAAATTTAAAGAAATATTAGTACCTAAAATATGCGAACATATGAATGCACTAGGGGAGGGAATGGAAATGAGAGAGGAATCATTACATGCATATATAACGGTCATTCTTAAAGAAGGAAAGGATAGTGCACAATGTGCCAGTTATAGCCCGATATCACTATTAAATACTGACACAAAATTATTTGCAAAGATTTTGGCTATCAGGATGAGAGAACTAATGCCAGAGTTGATACATTTTGATCAAGTAGGTTTTGTTCCAAGAAGAGAGGGCAGAGATAATGGACTGAGAACTTTATTACTTTTACAGAAGGCGAGAAGAAGGGAACAGTCGACGATCTTACTGTCAATAGATGCCTAGAAAGCATTTGATAGAGAGGACTGGAAATTTATGTTCAGCACACTGGAGGAATTAGGAATAGGAAATAAGATGATGAGATGGATAAGAGAGCTGTATAATAGACCCTCTGCTTCGATTAAAGTAAATGGATCCCTCTCAAATCCCTTTAAAATGTATAACGGTACGAGACAGGGGAGTCCTCTATCTCCATTGCTGTTTGTAATATCCTTAGAACCATTATTGGCTATGGTTAGAAAGAATATAAATATTAGAGGAATATGTATAGGTGAAGTAGAACATAAAGTAGAGGCGTATGCGGACGATATGCTGTTTTACATCACTAATCAGAGAGTGACGTTACCAAACTTAATGGGATTCTTGAAAAAATATGTGAATTTAACAAACTTGAAAATAAACCTATCTAAATCAGAGATCTTAAATATTAATGTAACAAAAGCTGAGATGCAGACTCTGCAAGAGAAATTTCCTTTTGTGTGGAGGGACAGAGAATTTAAATATTTGGGAATAAAATTAACTCCTTCACTAAAAAATTTATACCATGCTAATTATATACCATTAATAAATGAAATTAAAGATGCGTTGAGAAAGCTCTCAATAGGGGGGGGTCTCGTGGCTCAGACGTATTAATCTGATAAAGATGGTAATAGTACCAAAAATACTGTATAAATTCCAAATAATGCCAATATATCTACCAGGTGCATTTTTTAGGATAATAATAAAAATGATACCGACCTTTATCTGGGCTAATAAGAAAGTGAGAATTAGTTATAAGATACTTTGTAAAAAAAAAAGGAAAGGGGAGGATTGAACTTGCCAGATATGAGGAAATATTATATTCGTGGGATGAGGAGAAATGGGAGTGTGCTAACAATGGAGGTATTAAGAGTGTGGGATAAGTTACACAAAGCCATGGGCTGGGAGTATAATTCACTTAAGATTCCACTAGTAGGGAATTATTTTTTTATGCCGAGGAATGATGAAATAGCAGGGAGATGGTTTAGAGAGAGAGAGATGCACATTTGGGGGATATTTTAGTTAAGGGGAAGTTGTGTAATTACTAGAAACTGAGGAAAAGGAAGGATTTATTTTTGTATTAGATGAGTTTAGATATTATCAGTTGGGACATTTTGTTTTAGCACTTCCCCGCCCTCTGAGGGAAGCGGAGGATATGATTCCATTTGAAAAACTGTTGAGCCAGGACACAGTTGGTAAACAGGTGCTGCTTAAAATATATAAGATCTCAGTGAACTAATGGAATCAGAGTCTCTGGGATTCTTGGAGAGTTGGGAAAAAGAAATGGCCACAAAAATGAATTAGCAACAGAAGGATAAAGTGTTTAAATTGGTGCACGGGGTCGTAAATCTGAACATAGTAGAAATTAATTATAAATGTATGACAAGATGGTATTGTACACCGGAAAAGGCACATAAACTATGGGGGGGGGGGGGCGGGAGGGGATAGTTTGAGATGGATTGTAATGAGATGGTATCGATGTGAATAATTTATTGTAAGAAATTAAAACTTAAGGAAAAAAAAAAAAGAGCAGCACTATACCAGCCTTCACAATAGTATAGTGTCCCCAAAAATGCAGAGTTAGCAGGATTGCCCCAACACCTGTGAGCACCTGTGTTTAGCCCCTTTGCTTAACCCCCTCCCTTCTCCCCCAACAAGTGCTGTGTCAGTAGATCACTGTCACTTGATACATTGCACACAAAACTGCAGGGTTAGCAAGATCAGGCCTGATCTCTGCTTTCACTAGCAGGAAAATTTTCTTGTAGAGATTCAAGCAGTCCTGATAGCAGGGTGCTCTTTATCCCGTGAGTAGCACTAGGTACCTATAAATTTAGTGGCCAAACTGTCCAACGAAAGGTACTCTAGTGAATAGACCTACAGTATTCTGAGCATGTCAGCAAAGGGGAAGCCTCATTGACAGATTCAGGCTCAGAATATGAACCTGTAGACAAGAGCAGCACCCTGACAGATAGCTCAGATGATGGAGTAGAGGTCCCTGTGAAGGTCAGGTGTTCCCGACCCTGTTCCCAGGTTGCTGAGATGTTAGAATTGCATGATGATGCTCATATGCAGCAGTGTGCCAGTACTAGTGCCGCTCTACCCTTTGGTGAACTGGCAAACACCAGCGGTACATCCTGGTCCTTTACATACCAGCACTGCAGTATAACTTGGTGACATGGCGAGCCCATAAATGCTGTACAAGCTGGTGCGGTGGCTAGAACAAGTAGTGTCCCGCAGCCACCAAGAATTTGAACACAAACCCATGGTGTCCTTCCAGATGTGCTTTCAAATCCTGATTTGCAGCCCACAAATTCTGCAGCACATGTACTTCCCCAATTCACTGCCCAACCTGGAATTCAGGTGGAAACAGCAAATTTAATTACTCCCCTTGATTTTTTTGGAGGTGATTTTCACGGAAGATCTGTATGGATTGATTGTGGATCAAAGCAATTTATATGCACAGTAATTTATTGCCACCAACCCAAATTCAAACATTGCTAGACCATGTGCATGGAAACCTATTGCGGTTTCCGAATTTAAAGTTTTTTGGGCCTAACCCTCAAAATAGGCATTACTAAAAAAGATTGATTGCGGTTGTATTGGTCCACAGACAAGATTCATGATATGCCCGTGTTATCTGCTGCCATGGCCAGGCACAGATATGAGAATATAATGTGATTAATGCATTTCAGTGACAATACACTCTGTCGTCCGCAGGGTGACCCTGAATATGATAGGCTCCACAAAATTCAACCCCCCGTAAATCACCTTAACCAAAAATTTGTAGATGTCTATACTCCCCAGCAAAATATCTGTGTTGGTGAGTCCCTCATTAATTTTTTTGGTCACCTTGCATTCAAACAATTTCTTCCCAGGAAGCGTGCCAGATATGGGGTCAAAATATATAAGACCTGTGAGAGGGCAACAAGGCTATATATGTAATTTATGGATTTATGAGGGAGCTCCCCGGATGCCCAGACTACATGGGGAGCAGTGGCAAGATAGTTTAGGACTTGGTGTCACCCTTTTTCCATATGGAGTACCACTTTTATGTGGACAAGTTTTATACAAGCGTGCCACTATTTTTAGACATTATACAATCTTGGAATTGGCACATGTGGCACAGTGGGCTTCCCCCAACGGCTTGTAAATACCCATCTTAGAAAGGGGGGAAAAGGCCTGCTTGAAAAAATGATGAATTGCTCGCAGTGAAGGGGAAGGACAAAGGGGATGTTTTTGTCCTGTCTTCCATTTACGTAGTGATGACCATCCAAATTTCCACAGCAGCTGGTGTTGTTGAGATGCCCTTCTGTGTCCACGACTATAACCTTAGCTTGGGAGGGCTGAACTTCAATGACCAGATGATGAAGCCATACTTAGTTTCCCGAAAAGCCAGACGCTGGTACAAAAAAACATCTTTCAGTTGGCTCTGTACAATGCTTTTGTGCTTTACAAAGCAACTGGATGAAGTGGATCCTTCCAGGAAGAGATCACCACGGCCCTTTTGTATCCAGAAGCTGCTGTGGCCCAAACCCCTAACCCAGATGAAGTAAGCTGGCTGCATGAGAGGCATTTTCCTGATGCCATTCCTGATACCCCAACACAAAAGACACCCCAAAAAAAGATGTGTCTGTAGCAGACTTGGAATTAGGCGTGACAGCATTTTTTTTTTTAGTCCCTCCTGTCCTGGCCAACCTGGTCTCTGCCTCAAGGAATGCTTCCATTGCTACCATACACTAGTGGACTATTAGTATAGGATACAGCACAGCACAGTCTCAGGCATATACAGTTAAGTCCATATATATTTGGACACAGGCACAATTTTAGTTTTTTTTTAGGTATTTACCAAAACATATTCAATGGATATGGGCCGAAAGTGCACACTCTCAGGTTTAATTTGAGGGTATGTACATCCAAATTGGTGGAAGGGCTTAGAAATTACAACTCTTAAGAGTAGCCTTTCCCCCTTTTTCAAGGGAACAAAAGTAATTGGACAATTGATTTAAAAGCTGTTTCATGGCCAGGTGTGGACTGTTCCTTCATTGTTTCTTCATCAATTAAGCAGGTAAAAGGTCTGGAGTTTCTTCTATGTGTGGTATTTGCATTTGGAATCTATTGCTGTAAACCTACATCATGCATTCAAAGAAGCTGTCCATGCAAGTTAAACAGGCCGTTATAAGGCTTAAAAAACAAAACAAATCCATCAGAGAGATAGCAGCAACATTAGGAGTGGCCAAATCAACAGTTTGGTACATTCTGAGGAAAGAAGAACACACTGATGAGCTCAGCAACATAAAAAGGCATGGACGTCCACGGAAGACAACAGTGGTGGATGATCACAGGATCTTATCTATGGTAAAGAAAAACCCATTCACAACATCCAGACACTCTACAGGAGGTGGGCATATCACTGTCAAAGTCTACAATCAAGAGAAGACTTCACAAGAGCAAATACAGAGGGTTCACCACAAGGTGCAAACCATTCATAAGCCTGAAGAAAAGAAAAGCCACATTAGACATTGCCAAAAAACATCTAAAAAAAGCCAGACCAGTTCTGAAAATCCAAAGCACACAATGTCATCTGTAAAACATAGTGAAGGCAGTGTGATGGCATGGACATGCATGGCTTCCATTGGCATTGGGTCATTGGTGTTTATTGATGATGTGACAGAAGACAGAAGCAGCTGGATGAATTCTGCAGGGTTTAGTGATATACTGTCAGCCCAGATTCAGCCAAATGTAGCAAAATTGATTGGATGGTGTTTCACAATACAGATGGACAATGATCCAATACGCACTGCAAAATCTACCCACGAGCTGTTGAAGGAAACGAAGTGGAATATTCTGCAATGGCCGAGTCAGTCACCTGATCTCAACCCAATTGAGCATGCATTTCACTTGCTGAAGGCAAAACTAAAGGCAGAAAGAACCACAAACAAAGAAGAACTGAAGACAGCTGCAGTTAGAGCCTGGCAAAACATCAGGAGGAAACCCAGTCTTTGGTAATGTCCATGGGTTCCAGACTTCAGGCAGTCATTGCCAGTAAAGGATTCTTAACAAAATATAAAAAATTAACATATTATTTATGTTTATATTCATTTGTCTAATTACGTTTTGAGCCCCTGAAAATGGAGGGACTGTGTGTAAAAATGGTTGCAGTTCCTAAAATCTGTACTTGATATTTATGTTCAACCCTTGGAATTAAAGCTGAAAGTCTGCACTTCAGATTCATTTGGATGGTTTCTTTTTAATTAATTCTGGTGGCATTCAAAGCCAAAAGTATGAAAATTGTCCTGTGTCCAAATATATATGGACCTAACTGTATATACACAGGGTTTTGTAAGATGTTAGGAAGTCAGGAAACTGGCTATCGCATTTTAGAGACCCTACCATCTGGATGTTAGCTTTTTTTAAAAACAATAATAAACAAATAAATAAAAAAGTAAACAAAAACTTAGAAAAACAAACAAAACAAAAGTAGTTGTTGTTTTATTGAGTTACTCTTTTATTATTAACCAATGCTGTTTTCTTTGCAGGAATGTCATTCAGCTGCAGCACTGATCTGTTTATTCTGACTGCAACAAGGTCTTGCTCTCAGAATATACGTAGGTGTGTGCAGCGCTACTGGATGAGATTTTTCATCCGCAGATAAAAAAAAAAGAGCATATTTGCCCAAGCATTGGGGCCCGGGGTGGCCAGTGGGTAGATCACCCCTATGCTTTGGCATATATTTTTAATTTAATTTTTTTGGGCAGAGATTTCTTCATCCACATTAATCGATGTGAATATATGAATCTGTTAGGTTCTTTCTTTTTCGTCCAGCCCACGGCTTAATAAAAAAAAAAATTTCATGTGTGCCCACCATTAGAGTGGGTGGATGCAAGGCAGTATATTCTAATGGTGGGCATACCACACACTTTTTCTGACAGATTTTTTTTCATTCAACCCACAGGCTGCATAAAAAAAGAACATAGCATATATACCCAACAAGGACCAGCAACATACTGGTACATCACTGGACTTTGAGTGGTTATACCAGGATGAGTATAACCAGGCATCATCCTGGGATCATTTTTTTTTCAGCTGGTGATCGGCTTTTATGTAAAAGCAATCCTAGTGGCTAGATAAGTGTTTATTTATCACTCCAGAGAACAAGTCTCCACTGCTCTAGAGTTCAGTGGTGGCGTGCTTTACACCACTGCATCCAATGCTTTGCATTACACTTGGTGATGTAAGCTGCTCGGCCATGGAAACCCATTCCATGAAGCTCTCTATGCACTGTTGTTTTGCTAATCTGAAGACCACACAAAGTTTGGAGGTCTTTAGCTATTGATTCTGCAGACCATTGGCAACTTCTGAGCACTGTGCGCTTCAGCACCACTTCATGGCTGAGTTGCTGTTGTTCCCAGTTGCTTCCACTTTGTTATAATACCACTAACAGTTGACTGTGGAATATTTAGAAGCAAGGAAATTTCATGGATGGACTTGCACAGGTGGCAACCTATCACGGTACCATGCTTGAATTCACTGAGCTCCTGAGAGCGACCTATTGTTTCACAAATGTTTGTAGAAGCAGTCTGCATGCCTAGGTGCTTGATTTTATACACCTGTGGCCATGGAGGTGATTGGAACACCTGAATCCAATGATTTAGAGGGGTGTCCCAATACTTTTGGCAATATAGTGTATAACACTCTGGCAAATCACACATGTGGGCTATTATCCCTGTAGCTGGGAGCTGCATTCAGAGGCATCAAGAAGACAGCCTGGTGCTGTCAAGTCTCGTGCTGTCAGGCACCAGCTTATTAATATCACTAAGAGGCAGGCATGCCTTGGAAAGATGGACTGAATATGCATTGTGTATTTATACATATACGCACTTTTTTTTGTGACATACCCCTGTACAAATCATTAGCAAGACCTCATCTGGAAAATGCAGTTCAGTTTTGGGCACCAATTCACAAAAAGAACATTGGGGAACTGGAGAAAGTACAGAGAAGGGTAACCAAACTGATAAAAGGCATGGAGGAGCTCAGCTATGAGGAAAGATTAGAGGAACTGAATGTATTCTCTCTTGAGGGGAGATATGATCTACATGTATAAATACATCAGTGGTTCATACAGTGAATTCGGTATAGAGTTATTCTCCTTGAGGTTATAGCAGAGGACAAGGGGGCACTCTTTACATCTGGAGGAAAAGAAATTTAATCTCCAAATAAGGAAAGGTTTCTTCACAGTAAGAGCTATGAAAATGTGGAATAGACTCCCTCAAGAGTTGGTTCTGGCCAGCTCAGTGGATTGCTTTAAAATAAGGCCTGGATTCCTTCTTGGATACACAGAATATGACTGGATACTAACATTTATAGGTAAAGTTGATCCAAGGAATATCCGATTGCCTTGTGGGGGATCAGGAAGGAATTTTTTCCTGTGCAGGACCAAATTGGGTCATGATTTGCTGGGTTTTTTTTTGCCTTCCTCTGGATCAACTATGGGTATAGAATTATAACTTTTTTTTTTTGTTGAACTGGATGGACTTTTCTCTTTTTTCAGCCAGACTAACCATGTAACTATGTACACTTTCAATGTTACTACATGTACTTACTGTACATATACAGTAGTTACATAGTTAATCTTGTTGAAAAAAAGACTAGTCCATATTATTCAACCAACAGAGAAAAAAAAAGATACACACACACACACACACACACACACACACACACACACACACACACACACACACACACACACATAGAAAACCTCCATATACATTATCCTATACCCATAGTTGATCCAGAGGAAGGCACAAAACCCCAATAAAAGCATGATCTAATTTGCACCAGAAGGGGAAAAAATTCCTTTCTGATCCCCCAAGAGACAATTGGATATTCCCTGGATCAACTTTACCTATAAATATTAGTATCCAGTTATGCTATGTGCATTAGGAAATAATCCAGGTCATTTTTAAAACAATCTACTGAGCTGGCCAGAACCAGCTCATGAGGAAGTCTATTCCACATTTCACACTCTTACTGTGAAGAAGCCTTTCCATATTTGGAGATTAAAGTGGTTTTTAAAGCTTAACATTTTTTACCTTCATACATTGTATGCTTGAAGGTAAAAAAAAAAAACCTGTGTTCAGCGGGCCCCCCAGCCCCCCTCCAATACTTTATACTTTTTCTGGGGTCTCCCCCTCCTCATTGGTTGAGAGACAACAGCGGGAGGCAATTACAGCCTGTGATGAGGGAGTGGGGCCGAGTTCCACTCTGCTGTGTCTTATGGATGCAGAAAGTGGT
Source organism: Staurois parvus (assembly GCF_062004578.1). Lineage (NCBI taxonomy): Eukaryota > Metazoa > Chordata > Amphibia > Anura > Ranidae > Staurois > Staurois parvus. The sequence goes on from NW_028318930.1 coordinate 968,658, forward strand.
GCTCGGGGACGACCCAATATCGTTTATAAATATATAAGTAAGGGTCCCAACACTGAACCTTGGGGTACGGTACACCACTAACAACCCTAGACCATTCAGAGTATGAATCATTAACCACTACTCTCTGAATACAATCTTTTAGCCAGTTTTCTATCCATTTACAAACTGATTTTCCAAGCCTGTAGACTTTACCTTACACATTAGCCGTGTGTGGGGTACTGTGACAAACGCTTTTGCAAAATCCAAGTGCACTCTCACAGCCACTCCTTTGTCTAAGGTTTTGCTGACCTCCTAAAGAAATTAGATTTGTTTGAAAACTTCTGTCTTTCATGAATCCATGCTGTCTTTTGCTTAAAATGTTTTTTTTTGTTTTTGTTTTTTTTTTTAGCAAAATCTCATCTATGTGGTCTTTTATTAAACTCTCCAGTATCTTCCCAACTATAGAAGGTTAACTAACAGGTCCATAGTTACTTGGTAAAGACTTTAAGCCCTAAATATAGGCACCACATTGACCTTATGCCAGTCCAGTGGTACTATGCCAGTCATTAGAGTGCCTACAAATTAGAAACAATGTCTTTTAAATGACAGAGCTTAATTTTTTTAGGAACCGTGGATGTATGCCATCTGGCCCAGGTGTTTTATTCACCTTTATTCTGTGTAAATCTTTCTTGACCATATCAATTTTGAGCCTTTCTAGATCATCTGGGGCTATGTCAATATTATCCCCATTATGGACATGATCTCCCCTATGCTTCTTTGGATACACAGCTGAAGAAGGTATTTAATAAATGTGCCTTCTCTTTCTTCCAGTCGCCCACTCCATATTATTTTGTAAAGGGCCTACATGCTTAGACCTGTCCTTTTTACTATTAATATATTATTACTATTAAAAGTATTTCTTTGGGTTTTTTACTCTTTTGCGATTTGTTATTCATTTAGAATTTTTCCATGATTTCCTTTTTACATATTCTGTTAGATTCCTTGTAACATTTTAAATGATAATAGTGTTTCTTCATTTTTATTTTATTTAAAAACTCTTTTCTTATAATTTATAGTGATTTTAACCAGCCATGAGCTGCTTAGGTTTTATTTTAAGCCTTTTAAACTTATTGCCCATGGGAATATATTTTGCAGTGTGTTCGCATACAGTGGTTTTGAAGAATTCCCATTTCTGTGTTCTTCTATGCCAATATTCCCTCCCAGTCTAAGTCTTGGAGAGCAACCCTTAGCCTTGGAAGATTTGCTCTTCTAAAGTTAGTGTCTCGAAAGAGTGAGTGTTTTTTACCTTCATGTATTCTATGCATGTAGGTAAAAAAACCTTCTGTGTGCAGTGCTCCCCTTCCCATAATCCTTACCTGAGCCCCCTCTGATCCAGCAACATTATTGACAGCCACTGCTGTCTGGGGACTCTTCCTCCTAATTGGCTGAGACAGTAGTGAGAGCCCATTAACAGCAACAGATCACAGCCAGTGAGCAAATGAGGAGAGAGCACGGAGGGGGGGGGGGCGGAGGCCGAGACGCTGCTCTATGTGCCTTATGGACGCATAGAGCAGTGGCTCGGTGACAAGCACGCAGCGGTGCCCCCAGAGCGAGCGGCTTTCCCTGGGAGCACTGTTTGAGGGGGAGGAGTCAGGTGTATTATATGCATGTAGGTAAAAAAACCTGTGTGCAGTGCTCCCCTTCCCATAATCCTTACCTGAGCCCCCTCTGATCCAGCGACATTATTGACAGCCACTGCAGTCTGGGGACTCTTCCTCCTAATTGGCTGAGACAGTAGTGAGAGCCCATTCACAGCAACAGATCACAGCCAGTGAGCAAATGAGGAGAGAGCACGGAGGGGGGGGCGGAGGCCGAGACGCTGCTCTATGTGCCTTATGGACGCATGGAGCAGTGGCTCGGTGACAAGCATGCAGCGGTGCCCCCAGTGCGAGCGGCTTTCCCTGGGAGCACTGTTTGAGGGGGAGGAGTCAGGTGCTCTGACGGGACTCAAAAAAGAAGAGGATTGGGGCTGCTCTGTGCAAAATCACTGCACAGAGCAGGTAAATATAGACATGTTTGTTATTTAAAAAATAAATACTCAAAACAAAGTTTTGTCACTTTAAGTGTTTTTTGTTATTTTTCCAGTATGTGCTCGCTGTTTACAGCTAACAATAAATGAAATCACTGCTACCCAGATGTTCTTTTATATGGACTACTCACCTGGAAACTATTTTCTGGCTGTCACTTTACAGCTTTATGCAAAAACTCATCCAGTAACTGTTACTTACTTTTTACTTTCCCTGTGTACATTTCCATCTTGAATCAATGCACTCACCCCCCAGGAATGTCAAGAAAGAAGTATTCTTCCCCATGATAGCTCTGCAGTATAGTGTAGCAGACACATCATATATATTGGTTAATTCAACGTGCTTCTGCAAGCATCTGTTATTGGAGTCTGTGAACTATAATTCTCCATTTGCATGTTCAGAGCATAAAATCAAGAGCTTTGCCACATACCATCCATTGTGAAGATGTGTATCACAAGTGGTACCCATCGTTCACTTGTGTTCATTTCCACGTACCGCAATATGAATTTAATTTGTTACATGAAAGTCCTCTTTTTAAAGAAAGCTCTGCTGCTTAGGTGATCAATTTTAATGAGTCAAATGCTCAGCTGTATCAGAGGACCAAGGCCCACTACATTTCTTCCTATATTTCTCTCTATGATTTGTAAAATACTACTTAAGGCTAGGTTCACACCTAAGCATTTTGCGGTATGCAGAAACGCACTACAGTCCATTTAACATAATTTCCCATGGATGAAGTTTACATCTCTGTGATTTCAACCAGTGCGATTTTTGGAAAGGGTCAGGGACTTTTTTAAACGCAAAATGATGTGTTTTGGTTCAACAGACTTCAAAGGAGATGCTACAGAAATGCATGTAGTGCATTTTTAATGCGTTTTTGATACATGTTGGCCAAAAAACTCCCTATAAAAACGTAAAATGCATCAAAAACGTGTTTGCAAAAAACGCACCACTACAAGCTGCAGAAACAGATCAAATGGAAACTGCATAGGTTTGAACCTAACCCTGATTTTGAATAAACAGTCACTTAGTCATTTAGAAAATTAAAGCATGTTAAAAACACAATATACAAACAGTTTAATTATGGTACTGTTGGTCCAAGCTGAAACCTGGTATTTATTGGTACAGCAACTGTACTACATATCATGACTATGCACTGCAATTCAGACTAACAATTCCAGGTATAGCCAATGGAAGCTTTTATAGGTTATCAAGGTATATATAGTTGTAGGACCAAAAGTTATAAAAAATTAATATTCTCTACAGTTTATAAAATACCCAAAATATCAAACTTCTCTTTATTTCTTATAGAAATTCATAACAACTGGTTATAGCTGGCATATACAATAAACTTCTTTATTACTGCCTCTTTTGGGCAGTTTTACCGGTTTGTAGCATCAGTGATAACAAACTTCATCAAGCATATCAGAACCCAATGAATTGAATTAAATTAAATTATCATAGTAAAGTCATATATCAAATATATAAACCATCTTCATATTCACAACCTGTTACCACAATGCTCTGTCGTATTTGAAAAATATACATTTAGGACTAAGTTTTTACAAAGATGCATATGTTATTTTAACCACATTCTTCTTTACCTCAACTCACAACAAAAATCTAGCATATGCATGCACTTGGGTTTTTTTCACATGCATTGGTTAACATACAGTAAAGTACACCATGCATGCAGTAAAGTCTATGTGAACTGACTTCTCAATTCTTTATTATGAAATGAAGCCCTATATCCCACTCTCCCTTTTTTTTCATAAGAGCTGTTTATTTACTGACCCGTTCATTTTACTATGTCCTAGCCTTATACATTTATGTATGAAGGTGTGTATGTATATACATATGTGCACATGTGTGATATATATATATATATATATATACACATACACACACACTGCTCAAAAAAATTGGAGGTACACTTTTTTAATCAGAGTATAGCCTCAAGTCAGTTACACTCCTGGGATATTGATCTGGTCAGTTAAGTAGCAGAGGGAGTTGTTAATCAGCAGCTGAAGCTGCTTTGGTGTTAATTAAATTAACAACAGGTGCACTAGATGGGCAACAATGAGATGACCCCCAATACAGGAATGGTTTTACAGGTGGAGGCCATTTTCCCCCTAATCATCTTTCTGTTATTCACTAGTTTTTGCATTTGGTCAGTGTCACTACTGGTAGCATGAGGCGATACCTGGACCCTACAGAGGTTGCACAGGCAGTCCAACTCCTCCAGGATGGCACATCAATATATGCCATTGCCAGAAGTTTTGCTGTGTCTCCCAGCATAGTCTCAAGAGCATGGAGGAGATTCCAGGAGACAGGGCCATAAAAGGTCCTTAACCCTTCAGCAGGACCAGTATCTGCTCCTTTGTGCAAGGAGGAACAGGATAAGCACTGCCAAAGCCCTACAAAATGACCTTCAGCAGTCTACTGGTGTGAATGTCTCTGAACAAACAATCAGAAACATACTTCATGAGGGTGGCCTGAGGGCCTGACATTCTCTAGTGGGCCCTGTGCTCACTGCCCGGCACCATAGAGCTCGATTGGCATTTGGCATTGAACACCTGAATTGGCAGGTCCACCACTGGCACCTTGTGCTTTTCACAAATGAGAGCAGGTTCACCCTGAGCACATGTGACAGACATGAAAGGGTCTGGAGAAGCCGTGGAGAATGTTATGTTGCCAGGATGAAATCCTTGGACCCATTGTTGGACCCTACGCTGGTGCAGTGGGTCCTGGGTTCCTCCTGGTGCACGACAATGCCCGGCCTCATGTGGCGAGAATATGCAGGCAGTTCCTGGAGGATGAAGTCATTGATACCATTGAATGGCCCCCACACTTGCCTGACTTAAATCCAATAGAACATCTCTGGGATATCTTGTTTTGGTCCATCTGACGCCGCCAGGTTGCACCTCAGACTGTTCAGGAGCTCCGTGATATCCTGGTCCAGATCTGGGAGGAAATACCCCAGGACACCATCTGTCATCTCATTAGGAGCATGCCCCGACGTTGTCAGGCATGCATACAAGCACACGGGGGCCATACAAACCACTGAGTACCATTTTGAGTTGCTGCAATGAAATTTCAGCAAAATGATCTAGCCTGCTGCATCATTATTTCACTTTGCTTTTTGGGGTGTCTCTGAAATCAGTCCTCTGTAGGTTGATAATTTTCATTTCCATCAATTGATGGGGCATTCTTACGTTCCTAACACATTACCCAGTCCATATCAGTATAGATATACAAATTGATATTTTTCCCCTTTGAGATCTGATGTGTTTTCAAAGTGTTCCGTTTTGAGCAGTGTGTGTGTGTGTCTATTTCATATGTATTGTGTTTACTTTGCATTAATTGCTTTGTCTCAAATAAAGCTCTTATTTTGCAGCTGTTGCAAAAATCATGCACTTGAAACCACATGTAGTTTCACCTTCTCTTCATATATTTTTGGCTGCCAAAATATGTTGCCACCAGACAAAATCAAGTAAGTAGAATAAAAAAAGAAATATACTAGCAAAGTAATGTATACATTTGTGTTATATTTACAATTTTAATAACAGTAGTTATAAGTTATATAAGGCATGCTGATAACACTGTTCAACAGGTAAAAAGTTTTGGGCATAAAATTAGCTAATCTTACATAATTTTGGGGTGCTGAAAACGAAAATGACCCTAAAAAATGTTGATTGGCTCTAGTTTCCATGATATATTCACCCATCTAATGACGTAAGCCATTCAAAATTATGATGCAACTTCAGCTGCATATTGCGCAATTGATACTGGTGACCAATAGAAAATTGCATGTATACTGAGATGATGCAATATTAGCCTTTAATTGCATCACTTCACTGCATAAAAGCTGCAGTATCTGTAGCTGATTGTAGTTGGACAGCGTCTTTACATTTCGTTTTATGCTTATATAGGCTACTCAGTAATGCCTCGAACTTGTGTGAATAAAGCAGATAATTTCTGCTATATCTGCGGTGAAATAACTTTTATCTCACAAAAAAGGAGGATAACAGGAATGATTAAGAAAGCCTACAACTTGTATTTTGGCTGCAAGATAGGAGACCAGGACAAGAGCTGCAATTCTTGTGGGACGGCACTGGAGCAATGGTTGAATGGAAAAAAGGCATCTATGCCTTTCGCTGTGCCAATGATTTGGAGAGAGCCAACAGATCATGTTAGTAATTGTTACTTTTGTATGGTGCCTCCAATTGTAAAAGGGCTAAATAAGAAGAAAAAGTTATCTGTGCACTATCCAAATATTCCATCGGCAATACGTCCAGTTCCTCATAGAGAGGGGCTACCAATTCCTAAAGCACCAGAATCCTTCGTGGTTGAGTCAAGTGAGGAAGAACCTGAAGCGTGTAGTCACGTGCAGTTGTAAGAGATAGCCCTTTCCTCGAATACAAGAGAAAAGCCAAGAGAAGCAAAACCGACACAAACTGAAGACAAAACTAGTGAGAATCCTAAGTATTAAAATGATTCAACTTAGCTTATGGCTATAATTTTTCTTGGTAATCCTATGCAATATATTATGCCATTTAGGCTTTGTTATGTAGTCAATATCACTTGCTTTATATTTGTGGAAAGACATCTATCTATATAATTATTGTGCATTATGTAGTCATTACGCCTATAGTAGAAAACTTTCCGTTTACAGAAAAACTAGAGCCAATTGACAAATTTCATTGTTATATTTGAACTCGGAATGTGAAATTCATTAAGAAATGGATCCTTTTGTTTCCAAAACTGGCAAAAAATAAAAATTTGTTGAACAGTGTAATAACATATATTGTATTTACTGTTAAGGAACTACTGCATATTGGCATGTGATTAACTAGGTATAGGCAAGTAAATGATAACATTTTCACCATAGAATAGAATTTAAGGAATTCATCCCTGGGTAATGTGGGATCTTCTATGTAGCAATGAAGCTCCCAAAATTTTCATAAAACAATAAAGCAGCTACAGTCTTTCGCTAAATTTTGGGAAAGCATGTTCTAATTGATTAAAAACTTGCAGTTTATTTGCTAAAATAGTGGAGACTATTTACTAAGCATAGTGAATGCTTGCACCTAATTGACTAACTGAAGTAGGCACCACTTCTTTAAATTTACTAAACTTAGTGAACATTCACTTCGCAAAATAAACATAATTTAGTAAATTAATCAAATTTCATACAAACAGAGGGTGCTCAAAGTTTTGCATAAGACTGCTGAGCAAAGTGACAAGTTTCCTTTGTGGATTGTGTACAGATAGCCATTTCATGAATTTCCTTGTAATAACATACCTTTCTGTATTTTCAAATGCTTTTCACTGTGATTCTGTGCTCATGTGTTGATAGCTCAGTTTTAATGGTTAATTTAAAAAATTTTTAAAGGTTAGAATGGGATAAAAAAAAAGCAGTTTCCTATTTTACATAATTTTAAGGTCACAATTCTGGGCAGCTTAAATTGAGGCCCTTCCACCTGTGCATCTCCCTTTTGGTCTTATTTAATATTATGGGCATTCTCATTTACCAATAGGGGCAGAGGAAGGGCCAATTTAAATTACACAAGCTCGTGATAAGTTTGTTTTATTGTCTTTCTTATTTTTTTTAATCCATCATCTGAGTTCTTCTTTAAACCAAAGGTAAACAGGACATTGAGCGCACAGGTATAGGTGAAAAATTGCACATACCTTTAGCAATGTTAGCATGTTAGAGCTCTGCAGGTATATGCATCAGAAACTGGCAGAATTACCAAGGGAAATGTGTGCTTTGTAGACCACAACAACTACACAAAAAAAACCTATGGAAATTATGGAACTATGGAAATATTGAGCAATAATCATTAATGGGTTGTCTCCAGTAACATGTACTTTAACCTTCTTATATCTAGTAATTGTAACCTTACTAAGATAGGTGGACATACAGTAGCAAGAAAAAGTACATGAACCCCTTGGAATTAGCTGGTTTTCTGCTGTAATTTGCTATAAAATTGATCCGATCCTCATCAAAAGCTGGCCATACATAGATCAAAATTGGGAAGTCTCCCCACTGTCACAATCCAATAGCTCAGTAGGAGTGGTTCCCCCATCCACATCGAATGTGTGGATGGGGGAATCAAGTAATTTTTTTTCATCCAATCCACTGGGTGAATGAAAAAAAGTGAACCACCTAAGTGAACCACCTATTGGAGTCAATAGTTTGCACACCTGGAGTCCAATGAATGATGGTTTAGAGCTGCTTTGATTGCTAAACACTCAAATATTTAAGCTAACTGTTAATAAGAAGCATCAGCTGATGTGAACCATGCCTCTTAAAAAGGAGCTTTCTGAAAACATACAATCAAGAGTAGTTGGTCTGCAGAAGGCTGGAAAGGGTTGAAAAGTAATCTCAAACTGTTTTGGTATTCATTAGTTGACAGTTAGGCAAAATATCCATAAATGGAGACAGTTTAGTACTATGGCTACTCTACCTAGAAGAGGGCACCCAGCCAAGATGACTTCCAAGGCACAACACAGAATCCTCAATGAGGTAAAGAAGAACCCACGAGTAACAGCTAAAGACTTGGACATCACTGGAACTGGCAAATATCCCTGTTCATAAGTTTACCATACTCAAGTCTTTGAATAGGGAGGGTGTCCATGGCAAAACACCACAGAGAAAGCCGCTGCTCTATAAAAAAAAACATTGCTGCACAGCTGAAGCTTGTCAAAGAACAGCTTGGCAAACCACAATGCTACTGGAAAAGTGTTTTGTGGACCAGTGAAACAAAAGTTGAATGGTTTGGGAAGAATACTCAGTACCACATATAGCAAGAAAGGGCACAACTTACCAACATCACAACATCATCCCAGCGGTGAAGTATGGTGGAGGGAACATCAAGATTTGGGCTTGCTTTCCTGCATCAGGGCCTGAACTACTTGCCAACATTGAGGGGAAATTAAATTGCCAATTTTACCAAAAAATCCTACAGGATAATGTCAGGATGTGTGTCCACCAGCAAAACTTAGTAGAAGTTGGGTGATACAGCAGGACAATGACCCTAATCATCAAAGTAAATCTACCACAGACTGGCTTAAAAAAAAGAAAATGCGCCATTTGGAGTCATCCAGTCGTCCAGACCTTAACCCCATAGAGATGCTGTAGAATGACCTCAAGAGAGCTGTACATACCAAAAATCTTACAAATACATTCCTCCTGAATGTTGTGCAGGTCTGATCCAGAGCTATTGAAAACACTTGCTTCCTTGAAAGTCATTGCTGCCAAAGGAGACTTGACCAGCTACTTAACTACAAGGTTTCATTTACTTTTTCCTCTAGCACTGTGATTGTTTAACCGCCTCCCGCCAGCCATATAAGGAAATGACGGGCGCGCAGCGGTTCTCTCATTCTGAGAGAACATCATATGGCGGATCACTGTTCAGAGTAAAGAGCCGATGACACAGGCTCTGTCATGTGATCAGCTGTGTCCAATCACAGCTGATCGCATGTAAACAAGGAAATGCTGGTTATCGGCACTGATTATCAGGGCACTGATGATCAGTGTAGCCCCATCACTGCCACCTATCAGTGCCCATCAATGCCACCTGTCAGTGCTTACCAGTGCACATCAATGCTAGATATCAGTGCCCATCAGAGCTGCCATTCAGTGGCAACTATGGATGCCAGTCAGTGCTTCCTATCAGTGCCACCTATCAGTGCAAGTCAGTTCCACCTGTCAGTGCCACCTAACAGTTCCAATCAGTGCCACCTTTTAGTGCCAGTGTTGCCTATCAGTGCCATATGAGTGTTGCCTTTCAGTGCCCATCAGTGATGCCTGTCAATACCCACAAGTGATGCCTGTCATTCCCCATCAGTGCTTCCTCACTAGTGTCGCCTATCAGTGCCCATAAGTGCAGCCTATCAGTTGCCATCACTGCAGCCTCATTAGCGCACATCAGTGAAGGAGAAAAATTACTTATTTACAAATTTTTATAACAGAGAGTAGAAAAAACTGAAAAAAACTAAATTAAATTTTATTTTAGTTTCTTTAGCAAAAAAAAAAAACAAAAACAGTGCTGATTAAATACCACCAAAAGAAAGCTCTATCTGTCTAAAGAAAATGATAAAAATGTTGTTTGGCTACAGTGTTGCATGACCACGCAAATGTCATTTAAAGTGCGACACCGCTGAAAGTTGAAAATTGGCCTGGGCAGGAGGGGGGTAAAAGTGGGGCAGCACAGTGCCTAAATGGTTAGCACTTCCGCCTGGCACTATTAAGGTTGTTGGTTCAAATCCTAACCATGACACCACCTGCCTTGAGTTTGCATGTTCTCCCTGTGCTTGTGTGGATTTCCTCTGGGTACTCTGGTTTCCTCCCACACTCCAAAGACATGCTCGTAGGCTAATTGGCTCCTGTCTAAATTAGCCCTAGTATCTGTATGTATGTGAGTTGGAGACCTTAGATTGTTTGTCCTTTGAGGGTTAGGGACTGATGTATATGTACAATATATGTATGTAAAGTGCTGCGTAAATTGACAGTGCTATACAAGTACCTGTAATAATTAAAATAAATAATAAAATAAGCGGTTAATGGGTGTGTTCAATAAAAACATGAAAAATTAGATTTGTTTTTGTTATCAGCTTAAGCACATTGTGTATGTCTATTGTTACTTAGATGAGGATCAGATCACATTTTATGGCAAATTACCACAGAAAAGCAGTTAATTCCAAGGAGTTAACATACTTTTTCTTGCCACTGACCATCAAAGACTGGTATTGTTTAAAATGGTTTGGATTTAGTAATTATATCAAGGCATTGCACACAACACAAATTCAGGGCAATGCAATTACATCTTACAGTACACTTACAGTAATAATTGAAAGATTAATTTCACCATAGATGGAAAAGTCAGTTCAACAGGGCCAGCTGAATTTTGAAATATATATTGACAGACTCGTACAGAAATTAATCTCTCGATTGATTTCTGTACGAGTACACCAGCCTGTCTTTTTTTTTCTTTCTCTCTATCAGTCCTGTCGATTTTAGACATCTGCACTGATCATTGTGTTCTGATGGAATGGACGCTGTCAGAATGCAGTAGCTCTGCAGGAGAGATTCAAATATTTTTTTCAACCTCAAATCAAAATGTGTTATCTATGGTCTGCCTTACACTTGACTTCAGTGAATGACTTTTGAAGACTAAGCACACTTAATTGATTTTTTTTTTTTAAACCTTGGGGTGGCCATTTTCCACAAAGGGTTTATTTTGGAGATGTTTGTACTGTCCAGGAATTTTTATTTGATATGTCTTATACTAAAGAGTAAGAGAAACTATTATTGTCTTTTATTTCTTTAACAATTTTCAGTGTTTTGTTATCTGTACATAGTAAACAAAAAATAATCCAAGCAGTTATTAACCCCTTCACACCCACCCCGGCCTCCCTTTAAATAGTTCTGAATGCCTGGGGCAGGAAGGATCGGCAATCACAGTGGTCAAACATGATTGGGAGCCTCTCCTACTAGCTACAGATAGTTAATTTAGACCAAGAGCTTTTTTTGACAGCTCATCTCTGTGTTGGAAGAGTGCTCTCAGCACAGAAACATTCGCTGCCCAGTGATGTGTATATGTGGCATGTGGGCATTTTGCCACTGCACATATGTGTACAATGGGCAGCAACAGGTCAAATATCACCAAAAAAAGCTCCATCTGTCATATAAAAAAAATGTCAAATTCATTTTGGTACAGTGTTGCATGGTGGAGTAATTGTCAGTCAAACTATCACTGCAAAAAACTGGCCTGACAGGAAGGCTAGCCATGAAGAGGTTAAAGAGTTCTTGTACCTACAAATCCCAGTTCTTGGATAGGTTTAATGTGGTCAGGCATGTGTGCAGGCTGACACAGACAAGGGATTCAGCTTTTATTAGCTGTATAGCTTTGTCTGGATTGAGTGTTGCTAATCTGGAGCTTAGGAACTTACATAAGTACATCTGTGGTGTTTGCTGGTGTGTGATCACAGGATTGATCTTTATTACCAAGATAGGGTGCTTTCCACATTTGGCATGCATGAATTCCTACAGGGCATTCTACAGGTTAAATTATAAACAAAAATGTAGTTTGATGCCTCCTTCTCCCATTCACTATTTATTTCAGGTACTTATATATGTAAAGAGCTGCGTAAATTGATGGCGCTATATATTGTACACTCACATCAGTCCCTAACCCTCAAGGGATGTACAATCTAAGGTCCCTAACCTATATTCATACATACACATACGAGGGCCAATTTAGACAGGATCCAATTAACCTACCAGGAAACCCACGCAGGCACAGGGAGAACATGCAAACTCCGGGCAGGTGGTGCCATGGTTGGGATTCAAACCAACGGCCCCAGTACTGCCAGGCAGAAGTGCTAACCATTTGGCCACTGTGCTGTCCTACCACCATGATGTGATTATCATCCTCTTTTATAAAAAAATAAATAAATAAAAATCTCTGACATCAAAAAAGTAAGAGGGCACTAGTAGATGTGCTAAAATATGGTAAACCTGCATACATTACACAGTTTTAATTCTGTCAGAGTGTCTGGAGAAAGGACAGCAGTGCTTACAACTGCCCATTGCACAGTATGGTACCTAAAAAAAAAAAAGGCCTTCTAGGCTTTGTGTGATCTCACAGGCAGCACTTACCCAAGGCTGGTTCTCAAAACCAAAATAATGTCTGATTCCCTTAGACCGTTATTTGTAAATTTGTAGCATGTGACACATGAGCACCATTCACAAACTGGAAATCCAGGTTACAGCACAAGCATTTTACAAAACTCTGAAATTGTAATGATCCCCCCCTTCCTATCTATTTCTTGGGTGTCATATAGAACAAAAAGCGATGCAAAACTAACTTGAGCGCACTTATTAAGAAAAATTTAAATTTTCTTAAAGAGTGGGAAGGCCTATAAACAGAGTCTGGTTTTGATTGCTGTCTGGATCCCCACTGGAGACATCAGTCTTACATCCTGTCGAAGAAAGAGATAGGGAATCTCCCCAGTGAGGACACAAACTATCTTTAAAACAGAGGTCCTAACCCTTTTCCTATCTATTAAAAAAATGCAAACATTATTACATTAATAATAAGACTCTAATAAAGCTTTGACCCATGTTGTTCAAGTATATTTAAAAATATTAAAATCATGATACACACATATATATATATATTTAAAAAGGAAGCAACAAAAATGTGTATTATAATAAGGATATAAATAGTCAACATTTGCACATAGACCACAGACAGGGGTTTGCACATTGTTCATTTGTTCATTTACCACAGTTTTCTTGCCAGGCAAGTCCAAATGAGAATATAAAGCTGCAATGCATCCATTTGTCTTTTATTCATCATCTTCAGCTTTTGTCAGAATAATATGACCTTTTCAGAAACTTTTTTTTTTGTTAAGTCAGCAGGGTTAGTTAGTTTTATCGCTAATGAAAGTAGCGGTTAGTTACATTAAAAGGTCAGACAGCCCCGCCTTTTATCCTAACTAATCCAGATGAAAGTCAATTCCTTTTAAATCCATTTAAACTGGATTTGAATCAATTAATATCCAAAAGATTACTTTTCCCTGGCCTACTGAAGCTTGATACAGTCTTGTTATATTACGTAAGAAATGTATTTTTCTTGAAGAGAAGGCTTTGAAAGATTGCACCACTTATATCTTACTACGGCTGTGCTTATTATAATCTCTGAGAGATTAATGAGAAAATCCTCATGCAACATGACATCTTCTCACTGCAGAAAGGCATCTTCTTGTAGTAAGACGGATAGAGATATCCTAGATAGGAAACATTCTTCAAGGAATACTCTTCCGTCTTCCATTTTGTATTGTTTTTAACACATTGGAGAGATCGAAGCTTTTTGAAATGAGCTCAAGAAGGTCAGGATTCTTTTGTATCCCACCGATAAATTCTTCTAATGTCAGCTCCCCTAAAAAAGAAAGGCAGGCTTGTTTAACACATTACATATATAAGGTGATGCTCAAAAGCAATGGATAAAGGGTTATTCTGTGTTTTAATAGCAAAGCACAAAATATGGTGGAGCAGTAAGCAGGTGTTATGGTGTTATCCCAGGATAATGTTTGCCCTATTTTTTTTTTTACATTTTAGATGCATCCTAATTTATTTGCCAGGTAATTTGACAACCATGACATCTTACTTGAAATACTGTTTGAGGAGCACTAGACATCTATGTAACGTAGGTAGTATGTGACAGTTGACAGGCAGCTCTACTAGTAATAGGATTCTTAGAAGTGGGCCTTATGGAAACATGGATGCAAGAAAAAACAAGGTACAATTTCACATGTCAAAATCTAGAATTAAATTTTGTTTGTAGGCATCAAGATCAGCCAATTGGGGAGATTTACTAAAACTGCACTCAGAATCTGGTGCAACTGTGCATGGTAGCCAATGAGCTTCTAACTTCAGTTCATACCTTTATGGTTTGACAATAAAAACTGAAAGCTGATTGGTTTCTATGCAGAGCTGCACCTCTTTAGTAACCCCCCCCCCTCTAATGTGTTTTGAGGCTTACAGGTATCCCCTTTTTCAGGCTGAATAAAAACAAGACTATAGTTTGGATTGGAGAGAAAACGGGTAAAAAGTGAAGTCTTGATCCGTTTAGCTCTGATTTTGAAAAAAAAAAAATGCGACTGAACTGATGATAAAAAACCGAAACGCCCATGTAAAAGGACCCTATCTGTTTTGGCTATGGGACAGGAAGTGAATAAAAATCTCCCTTATGGAACACAGATGACATAAAATAAACTGACATGAGTTATAACCCTCCCTCTCTCCCTTTCTGTATCCAAAAAGAAAAAAAAAAGTTTTGCCTATAGCTCTACTTTAACCACTTCCCTCTCGACCTATGGTAATATGACGGCCGGGTGAGCCTCTCCTCCCTCCGGGAGGGCATCATATGATGTCCTTCCCGGAAAGAGCATTGCGCATGCCGCAGGGCCGCGCTGTGGTGAGATCTGTCACTGGCCATGTACCTCGGACACAGCCGATGACAGATCTGTGTACCGTCCCCGTTGCCAGTACCATGTGACCTGCTGTGACCAATCACAGCAGGCCACATGACAGTTGTATACAATGGATGGCTTCCTTTCATGCTGTGAATGGTCACAGTGATCACATGCACAGGCTGGGCCAGTCACAGCCCATCTGTGTCATGTGATTAGCCGTGGCCAATCACAGCTAATCACAACAAAAAAAGCTGAATGAATTGATTTCATGCAGTTAAATGCTTGCTTATAGCAAAGAAATTATTTGCTATAAGCAATCAAATTGTGTAAAAAAAAAAATAAAATACTTATCACTTCCCCAAAGTAGTACAATATTACTATGGTAACATTATACTACTTTGGTTATAGTGTAATATGAAAAAATAATCTTTAAAAAAAAAGACATTTTTTTAATAAAAAATTATAAAATCATCAATTTTTTTTTCATAAAGTCACCAGTCAGTGTCCCTGATCACCGCCACACCAGTTATATGATGACGCTGTACTGCACTGGTGACAGTATTTCTTCATTTCTGCAAAAATTATGACAAAAAAATTACAACTTCAAAAAACTCACCATGCTTTTTTATGAAATACGTCGGACTTTGCAAAAGTATTTTGCAAAAGGGGTCATTTGGGGGATATCTATACTGTTCTGATATTTTTGGGCCTTAAGAAATTAGATTGGCCGTCAGTACTTCATGATTGATCAATTTTCAGATATATCCCATAGTTTGTGAACTCTATAACTTTCCTACAGACTAAATAATAAACACTGATTTGGGTTATTTACACCAAACAAATGTAGCAGAATACATCTTGGCCTAAAGAACAATTATTTATTTGCAAACTTTTATAACAGAAACAAAGAAACATGTTTTTTTTTCAAAATTTTTGGTCTTTTTTTGTTAATTTTGCAAAAAATAAAAACCCCAGCGGTGATTAAATACCACCAAAAGAAAGCTCTAGTTGTGTGAACAAAATGATAACATTTTAGTTTGAGTACAATGTTGTATGATCACGCAATTGTCATTCAAAGTGTGAGAGTGCTGAAATCTGAAAATTGGCCTGGACAGGAAGGGGGTAATGTGCCCTGTATTGAAATGGTTAAGGCAGCCCATACTTTATGAAAATACTACCAATGCACAAAAATAGACCAAAAATGGACATACAAGACTTTTAATGAACTTCTGAAGCACAAGCACGCCATAAAAAAATTGGACGTTTAGCAATTTCTTTCAATGCAGAACACTACAATGGTGCATTTTTGTGCCTTGTGGGGGCTGTAATGCATGTATGTGCATTTGAGTGCTATTTAAAATTAATTCACAATGCTAATGCACATGTTCTTGAACTATGACAGGACCACAGCCATTTTATTATTGCTTTAATACTTACAACCAAATGAATAGGTACTTACTGTTTCACAGTATGGGAAAAAGGGCAATCTCAAAATATGCTTTCCATTTTGTAGCAGATTCACAAAGCCCCTGGGATTTTTGGTTACATTTTTTATGCAAATAAATCATAGAAAAGAGCAGTTTATTAAACGCTCGCTTGCCGCCCTATAGTAGATGTACTGCTACAGGGTGGCACAGCTGCGCAAAATCACACACACATGGCGCGCACGTCGCTCTTGGCTGCTGGGGAAGTCAATCACTGGGTCCCGGCCAGCGATTGCCGGCCGGCGACTCTGTGATCGGCGTGCAAAGCTGACAGGGGAGAGACCTGTGTGTAAACAACACAGGTCTCTCTCCTATCAGCATGGGCATGCTGCTTTGTATCTCTCTGCACAGCAGAGGGATACAAAGCAGCATGTCTCTCAAGTAAAACACACACAGCACACGGTTAACCCTTTGATCGACCCAGATGTTAACCCCTTCCTGCCCAGTGTCATTAGTACAGTGTCAGTGCTTTTTATTAGCACTGATCACTGTATTAGTGTAACTGGGGATGTCAGTGGCAGTTAGTCTGTTCTTCTCCAGTATCAGAATGCCTGTTGCAGTCGTGCTGTAAGTCGCTGCTCGCCACCATTACTAGTATAAAAAAAATTCCAGTATATACCGCCATTTGTAGATGCTATAACTTTCACGTAAACCAATCAGTATACACTTATTGGGATATTTTTCAGCAGACATGTAGAAGACTACATTTTGGCCTAAATTTATGAAGAAATTTGATTTTTTTATTTGATATGTTTTATAGCAAAAAAGTCAAAAATATTGTTTTATTTTCAAAATTGTCGATCTTTTTTTGTTTATAGTGCAAAAAATAAGAAACAGAAAGGTGATCAAATACCACCAAAAGGAAGCTCTATTTGTGGGGAAAAAAATTCATAAATGTAATTTATGTACAGCTTTACATGACTGCGCAGTTGTCAGTTAAAATAACACAGCGCTGTATCGCAGGAAGGGGGTAATTCCTCTGGAGGGCAAGTGGTTAAGCTCCTGCAAAGCACTTTCTGACCTGAACATACATAGACATCTAGAAAAGTCTCAAGGTGAAAATACCGTAGTGTCAAAATGTGTATTACTGAAGGAATTACTATTATTATTTTGCATAATAAAAGCCAGTACTCCTACTGGGACTGCAGAAATGATCTCCTTCAAACAGGGTAAGAGATCCATACGGTATTTCTCCACATAGATCTTTTACTCTGTAATAAAGATAATTTCTACAGTCGCTGTCTGAGTGCCGGCTTTTATCATACAGTTGGACTTTGTTAGCTTGCAGGAGCTTAAGTCGAAGCACCGACCTTCCTCACAGTCTCATGGATCCTGGGTTGAGCACAGTGAGTTTTTCTCTTCTTGTATTATTATTCTGGGAAAATTTTCTATTTTATTATGTTGTACTGAGCACATTGTTCATGCAACCAACTGGCCATAAAACCTATTAATGGATATATTCCATGAATATGAGAAAAAGCTTGTGAGCCCATAGGGATTCATTGCATTTCTGCATATTTACCCCTAAAATGGTATGGTGGTGGAAAACATAGCATACCATAGTTGTTTCTCAGCTTTTTTTTCAGTCAAGGCACCCTTTTAAATTATGCACAGTCTCAAGGCAACCCATTCCAAAATGTAAAAAATCTAAACTAATAGTTTTACAAAATGCTGCAACATCCAAATGTGTAGGACACACAACATTAGAAGTGATTTAGTCTTCCAAAGCAAATATACCTTTGCACACTAGTACTGCTTAGCATTCCAACACTTTTCTCTTCTCCCTCAGTTTCTCTCCCTCACTGATGGAAAGGAGCAGGGGAGGGTACACAGAGATGCTGTGCAGGTGCCCAATGTCCTCCTTATCAACTGATGACATCATAGGATGTTAGGGCATTGGCGGCTGAAAGGCTGTAATGGTGCACAACAAAAACCTATGGCTTTGTGCAAGTAAAAGGCAGGTTTCATCCATCCGTTGGCTTGTATACAATTTTTGGGCAATTTTTAGGCATTTTGCCAAGGCACCCCTGAAAAATCGTGAAGGTACCCTGGTTGAAAGAGGCTGACATAGAGGACTACCAGCACCATTTCTGCTTTCCACCATGTATTTATTAAACAACTAGTTTACCCTAGGACATGCCTCTTATATTTTAGTTGTTCCGTGATGAGCATAGGCTGAGGTGTAGGTGCTTTAGGCCGCTTTTGCTGTAAACGTGACAGCCAAGATCCCGATCAGTGTGGTAAGGATGCTATTAGCTGAAACATGTGTTTTAAGGCTTCGTTCACAGCAGGTGAAGTGTGAGAACATGTGCAAAATTGTGCATTTCACCTCAGTACACAAAAACATGCCAAATATTTTGAAGACATGCATGGGTGTTATTAATTCTTAATTGCACCCCCCACATCTTGCAAACACATGTACATTTGTGCTTACCAAAACACATGGTGCAGCGTGATTTTAAAAATTGTGGCTGTTTAAATAAATGGGCTGCACTAAAATGCGATGAGAGGGAACATGTGAAAAAGCTCACACACTTGGATGAGTACTTGATAAAATAAAACAGAATTTGAAACACTGTTGCCTACATCTTTCAGGAGCAGGTAATTGCAATTTATATAATTTTTTCACACAAGTAGGGATGAGTGCAAGGTTTGGTCCAAACACAAGTTCTGAACATCTTATATACAGTAGTGGTCGTATTTCTACCACTACTATGCAATACATGACAGATACTTATCTCAGTGTCAATGATTGTAAAGGAAGTCTTGGATGCCAGCACCTGCTGTGTCCTTAGCAACCAGTGATGTCACCTGGTCCCATCCATTTACCTGCCAGCAATCCCCAGCAATGTAAACAAGGGCATGAGGATAGTGTAACATCACTGACCAGATATGGCCAATGATGTCACCTGGGAGTCTTCGTCCCTTTAGTTACTTTTAGCAGCAGGGCCCAAGGAGATCTCATTTGGCGCAAGTCAGCGGCAGTAGTGGATGTATCTTGCTGGCATGCTTTTCTTTCAAGGGTAGTTCATTGTGAGTGAAATGGATGTGCATTGCTAGGCAACGTTGTTTTTTTTTTGTTTTGTTTTTTAAAAAAAGACTTTGTCTTTCTTTACTGTTTACTATTTGTGTGAATGAGTGGGGGTACTTACTCATTCACATGAAAGGGGCCAGTATCCAGGTGTCAAAGGGGATTGCAAAGTCTGATAAGCCCCCTGTCCACAGTCTTCCATAAGACAGGGGGCTTATCAGACAGGGCTGTGTAAAAGAGGCCCTTATCCTCATCAATATTATGTTTTTCCAGGGGTCCTCCCTGCAAGAAATAATCCCATATTGAGGGCATGTGGCCTGGTGTGGTTCAGGACCTTTATTGACGTGACAGGGTAATATGGATTTTTCTTGCTTTTTTTTGTGTGGGGCTTCCCCTTAAACTTCATACTAGATCAAAATGGTTAAATTTACAGGGGACCCCACATCATTTTTATGTTTTTTTTGGTTTTTGTAAAATATCAGGTATGTACAGGATGTATGTAAAGGATAAATGTCTGGCATGTGTTTTCAGGGGGAACCCCTTACTAGGGTTCTTATTAACCTCTATATCAGACTCTCATCTAGGATATGGATCTGATATAGATGAAGGGAATACCTGGCAGTTTGTTTCCAAACAGAAGTACAGCAGCCTAAGCTAATATTTACTGGCAATTTAGAGAGCATTTCTTTTGTTTTCTTTGTAAATGTTAGTTTTTCTGCAGTAGGTTGTAAACATTGTACAGAGGTGCCATTTTACAGGCATGTTAAGTGCTATCCCAGGCATGTTATAAAAAAAATCAATTTTGCAATTTTAAAGTTGACCTTAAATCATTATTACAATCACTGCTCCTAGAACATTTTTTTGTGTTGGTATATGTCCCCTAGGGCAGTGCCCAGCTCCCTCTTCTGTTTGTTTGACAATCCTTCCACTTGTACCAATAATATGACCCTATTCCTCCTCCCACTGACCCAGGAATGGATCTAGCCAGTATGATATGGGGGTGCAATAAAAAATGTCAGGGGGGCACAGGGTATGAGGTTTGCAGGGCAGTGTACAAAAACAGGAATCAATAGCAGAGTGTACTGGGGGTCAACAGGTCAGAGGATAGGGTTTAGAAGAACAGAAGGCAGGAATCAGCAATTTGTAGGGACGAGTACCGATCAGCTTCTGTACAGCCAGCCTCTAGGAACATTTCCACATGACCAGCACCGCCAGTTATAGCTGGAAGCACTTATCAGTTCTAAGTGATAAGTCTCTCCGCTGTCAGAACACAATACCTCAGCGGGAGTGATTTCCTCATCCACATGAAAACCCCAATGTTGAACAAAAAACGACTAATGTATAGACCAGGGGCAGACTGACAACTCATGGGGCCCCTGTGTCCTAGCCCAAACTCAAAAACGCCTATGAAAAAGATACCAGGGGCATCTCATGGGACCCCCTACTGACCCCGGGCCCTTGGGCAGTGCCCGAGTTTCCAAATGGGCAGTCCACCCCTGGTATAGACTGCCTTACTGAGCTTACCATAAGGAAGAATTTCATTAAAACCAGCAACTGTTGAGACAATGAACACCTTGGTCAGGTTTATTTACTGTATATCAATGCATAATGTACAGAGTACAGGGGTAAGGTGTAAGTAATATACAAAACAACATATGGAGTGCAACAGTTAGGATGAGTGCCACATTCACATTAGTGTCCCCAAAGTGCCACCACCTTACACCAGAGATGGTCAGAGACTGGCAGAGTGTCCCCTTACATCAGATTCTGGTAGAGTTCCCTTCTTACATCAGAGTCTGGCAGAGTGTCCCCTTACATCAGATTCTGGTAGAGTCCCCTTCTTACATCAGAGTTTGGCGGAGTGTCCCCTTACATCAGAGTCTGGCAAAGTGTCCCCTTACATCAGATTCTAGTAGAGTCCCCTTCATACATCAGAGTCTGGCAGAGTGTCCCCTTACATCAGTTTCTAGTAGAGTCCCCTTCTTACATCAGAGTTTGTCAGAGTGTCCCCTTACATCAGAGTCTGGCAGAGTTTCCCCTTACATCAGAGTCTAGTAGAGTCCCCTTCTTACATCAGAGTCTGTCAGAGTGTCCCCTTACATCAGAGTCTGGCAGAGTGTCCCCTTACCTCAAATTCCAGTAGAGTCCCCTTCTTACATCAGAGTTTGGCAGAGTGACCCCTTTAAACATACTTTAACCACTGGTGGGCAGCTGACAGGAAAAGGCTTAAAAAAAAAAATGCCCTTGTCGGCTCTGAACTGTGCATGCAGAGTTCAAAAGTGAATTGCTAGGCTCAGCCTCAACTTGTGTGGTGGGGTGTGTGAATATAAGCCATGCCTAAAAAGTTCCATGATGTCACTGCACAGGTGCACACCCAGTTCTCTATTTGGCTGGTTGCAGTACTGTGCATGCACAGTTCAGAGCCCATGGCAAGGGGGTTTTTATGGGCACTTTTCTCCTGTCTGTTAACATTTATGGACAAGAGAAAAGTGCCTGTTTTATACAAATTGTCTATAAATTTATGGATGGTTGGCAACACAGGACTGGGGGTGTACACATGCTGCCACTATGATGTTTTGCTTGGTGGCTGTGGCAGGAATGATATACTCTGTTGCATTCTGTGGGCGCAGTGCCTGCTGAACATGACCTATTCGAGTGAATGGAGCACCTCTGCAAGCACCCCACAACTGCATGTAATGTATGTGGTTCCAGTGCACTAGAGTGGGGTTCTAGGGGTTAACCACTTACCCTCCAGAGGATTTACCCCCCTTCCTGACCAGGCCATTTTTGTGTTCCAGTGTTGTGTTACTTTAACTGACAATTGCGCGGTCATGACTTGCGCACCCAAATTAAATGTATGTCCTTTTTTCCCATGAATTGAGCTTTTTTTCAGTGGTATTTGATCGCCTGTGAGTTTTTAGTTTTTTGCGCTATATGAAAAAAAATCTGACAATTTTGAGAAAAAAACTATATTTTTGACTTTTTGCTATAAAACATGTCCAATAAAAAAATTAAAATTGCGTCATAAATTTACACCAAAATTGTATTCTGCTACAAGTCTTTGCTAAAATAAAACCCCCAATAAGTGTATATTAATTGGTTTATGTGAAAGTTATAGTGTCTACAATTGGTGGTATATATACTAGGATTTATTTTTACAATTTTTACTAGTAATAGCGTCGATCATCGACTTATAGCAGGACTGACACTGACACTGACATTCTGACACTGGGGGGATCTGGCTTGGTGTCACTGACATCCCTAGTGACACCAATACATTGATCAGTGCTAAAAAAAAGCACTGACACTGTACTAATGGCACTGGGCAGGAAGGGGTTAATGTGAGGGCGATCAAAGGGTTAACTGTGTGCTGGGTGTGTTTTACATGCTTCACTGTAGCCACTCTGCTCTGGATGGCTGTGCACAGCCATCCAAAGCAGTGTGCCCGAGCTGACAGGGTGGAGGATTGTTAGTAAACAAAACAGTCCTCCTCCCCACCAGAGATCCTCGGAAATCACTGGGCGCTGGCGAGTAATTACCGTCCAGGGCCCTGTGATTGACAGCTGCGAATGGCGGCGCAGGTAGGACGCACGTGGTTTGCGTGCACCTCTTACCCAGAAATGCAAAATCACGTATGTTTATGTGATTTTGCACAGCCGTGCTTCCCTGTAGCAGTATTTCTGCTGTAGGGCAGATGGGAAGCGGTTAAAGCAGATGGTGAGGAGGTGAAACAACACCTCCTCACTGCCTGCCAAATGCTCTCTGAAGAGTGATCTGAATGCAGATCACTCTTCAGAGACCAATGCCCATGTAAACAGGCCCCTAAAGCCATGCTGGGAATGGGCAGAAAGGTGTTAAAACAGAAGCATCACAGAGGTGTGAAAACCCACACAGTTTAGCCAACTAGCAGATTGCCAGCTATATCCAATAGTACTAAAGTTGTCCATGAGTGTTAACTGGACATGAAGGGGGAAGGGGGAGAGAAGGGAAGGAGATGGGGGGGAGAACGGAAGGAGATGAGGGGGGGGAGAGAAGGGAAGGAGATGAGGGCTAAAAAAAGGCTGAGGGACCACCTAAACGAATATATTTATAACATTAAAAAAGGATATGAAACCCATAGCCTCTCGGTGTACTTTAGACACGATCACTATAGGAATCCGAAGGTCATTCCATTTTTTGAAACAGATAAATTATGTCCACACTGGAGAAGCTGTAACTGGACCCAAGAGATCTCCAAGTTGGAGACGGAGTGAGTTTATGAATTAAAAACATTTTTAGCTTATTGTCTAAATATTAAATGGGACATCAATGACTTTACTGATACTAGCTAATAGAAAAAGTTACCTTATTTATGGTTATTTTTTTATATTTATATGTTTATTTCATCCTTCAGTAAAGCATACCGCATGTTTTAACAAAAAGATAATGTCCATAAAGCAATGATGTTTAGGGGGAGATACATGAACCTAAACAATATTTTACCCAAAACATCACAATAAAGCATAATGATTCCTTTCAAATATATATGAGGCTGAGGAGGAGGCTGAGGAGGAGGCTGAGGAGGTTCAGCAAAGGAGAGGTTTCCTGATTCCAGTCATATTCCATACGTAAAGAAAGAATCAAAGAATCAGTGCTTAAACTGTGCCAAATTGGAGGATTTAGGGCACTTAAGGCTTATTTTCAAAAACATGTATAGACGGTCCAGAATGGCCTTAAATTGGTTTAGAAGCAAATAGAAAATAGGTCAACAAAAGTGAAGGAAAGCCAGAGAAGAGAGAAAAAAAACTATGTAGGGGTGGGAGTAGAGAAGAGAAACTGGAGTGGGCAAAAAAAGGCAACCTATACTGAAGTGGGTCGTGTGTGATCAGGATGGTTAGATGTGCGGCATAGTATTAGCTGTTTGTATTTAGTTTTTTTCTTTGTGTTATATTCACTTATCTATTGAGTAAACGTTACTTGTGCTTGTCATTGATTTTTAATGTGGCTGTGTACCTTATAGATATAATGTTAATATAATATAATTTTATTAATATTTTTATGGTAATGCATTTGTATATTTTTCCATGTTTTTCTACATAACAAAAAACATAACATAAAACATTTTTGTATATATTATATTTTTTACATCTCAATGGAGATGGTTACATTTTTAATTATATCCATATTTGTATATACAGATCTACAGTACTACAGACACATTGGGGGTTGTTTACTAAAACTGGAGAATGCAAAATCTGGTACACCTCTGCACAGAAACCAATTAGCTTCTAGGTTTTATTGTCAAAGCCTCATTGAACAAGCTGAAGTGAAAAGCTGATTGGCTACCATACACCACTGCACCAGATTCTGAGTGCTCCAGTTTTAGTAAATCTCCCCCCATTGGGCTTTAAAAGGGGTCGCATAGAACATGTTTTGATATAATCATCTTATTGTGTATTCCAGCCTATCCGACATCTCTGGTCTGTTTGGTATGAGGGACAATTGGAAAATTGGCAGTTTTAACGCTAGAGGCCCCTGAACACATCCTATTGGACGAAACATGTAGGGTGGTTTTGGTTTTTGAGCAGTGCCTCTATATGTGAGGTACTGATGCTGTTTTTTTGGATGTTTTCATGTTGCTACTGGCAATCCAAAATATTTCAAGAAAACATACTGCACTATGGCTTTATGCTGTCTGCTCCATGTGTAAGATTTGCAGTGCAACAGTTGCTGGTGATTAATACTATCAGGAGTAGGAAGAGTGAAGGAGCTCTTAAGCTGTCACAGGCTGTGTCTTGACTGGCCGGAGTGGAGAGAGCTGTCCTGAGAGATCAGTGTGTTATTTTGTGCACCTTTTACCTTATGTTTCTGGTGAGTGTTCAATCCATATGATTGTGGTGTGGGGTCACACAATAGAAAATCAGGTGCCTTATTATAACTAGTGGTGGAAGATACTACTTTGGAAGGATTTGCACAAGTAGTTGCATAGACATTTCTGATCTATTTATGCTTTGTTCTGTGGGCATTCTTTGTTTCCCCTGTATACTTTGTTCTGTGACCCTTTTTTGTCATCAGTATGATTTAGTAATATGTATGTCACTATGGTAGATATAAAATGGTTACAGTATTTTTTTTTTCACTTTATGATTTATGATAATTTCTTATTGCACGATACAAAACATTTAAGTAAAAGGTTGATAACTTTAGGCACCGCATTTGCAATTTTGTAATGTTTTCCCAGTTGCTGGCAAAATGTTAGAGGTGAGGTCAGCCAGACTCAAAGAGGATTTCTCTCTGAATAAGATTTGTGCCCATGAGAGATGGGTATGTGCCACAAACAGAATAGTAGGAGAAATTGACATGGAATCCTGGCTTCTGTAGGGTTCTGTTTAATCTGCACTGCATTGCTTCCTGGCTACATAGGGGTTTTGAGCATCTTGTGCTGTGCTGCTCCTAAAGGGCTCTGCTTATTCTGTGCTGAGCAGCCCCTGAATCCTGTGGTGCTGTGCACATATGGTGCTAGGTCTGGCACTGCATAGATGCATGATTGTTAGCAATGGAACCCAGACTGCTAAGGAGCAAAAGTGATACCAGCACAGCCTAGTACCTTGCACAAAAGCACTATTGGTACCTTTGGGGAACATGCTGCCTAGAGGAGTTTACAATAAATGGTGTAAGGATATCACTATATCCAGATTTTTCTGTAAAGGTGAAAAGGTTATACCATGCACAGCGAAGGATTGTTGCTATGGGAGAAGCCTGCTTTTTGATACATCAGGTGATGCAGCTTCATGGATAAATAAGAATGAGAAGTATTTATGAAATAATTGGCCAGAATAATATTACACCTGATATTACTAGAAGATGTTGATTTTTCTTTTTGTGTTTCTTCTAACACAAGCTTTGAGCAGTTGTTACTGTAAATGGGGAACAATGCTATTTCACATCATAATTAATATATATTATGCTGTTTGTATTGTAAAATATATGTTAATACATTATAATCATAATTTTTTTCAGAATAGTTATTTTAAACATGAATAGTTTTATGTATGTGGGGCTCTGAAAGATATGAGATGGGGAATGCCAATAAGCAGAATGCAATTTTTCATATTATTATAATACAGGATTTATATAGTGCCAACAGTTTGCGCAGCGCTTTACAATATAAGGGAGAGAGTACAATTACAATACATTTCAGTACAGAAGGAATAATATAATATCAGTTCTTCCTATTCACAAGGTGTTAGTATACTTATACACAGGCTGCTATAGTTCACTTTTATTCAGAAGATGTAGATTCTAAAGGTAGGTATATATTTATACAGGGCCGGTGCTATACTATTTTGCGCCCTTGGCAAGACCAGCTACTTGCGCCCCCCCCGAAAATAAATAAAACATTTTAACCATTTCAATCCCGGGCAATTTTACACCTTCCTGCCAAGGCCAGTTTTCACGTTTCAGCGCTCTCACACTTTGAATGACAATTGCGCGGTCATACAACATTGTACCCAAACTAAAATTTTATCATTTTCTTCACACAACTAGAGCTTTCTTTTGGTGGTATTTAATCACCGCTGGGGTTTTTATTTTTTGCTAAATTAACAAAAAAAGACCAAATGCATGGCGGTGAACAGGGACACTGACTGGTGACAGTATGAAAGAAAAAAATATTTTTTTTTATTTCTTTTTATTTTTTTATTATTTTTAATTTTTTATTACTTTTTTTTATTTTATTTAAGATTTTTTTTTCATATTTTACTATGACCAAAGTAGTACAATGTTACCATAGTTACATTGTACTACTTTGGGGAAGTGATCAGTATTTTTATTTTTTTTTACACAGTTTGCTTATAGCAAAGAATTACTTTGCTATAAGCAAGCATTTACCTGAATGACATCGATTCATTCAGGTTTTTTTTTTTTTTTCTTTTGTGCTCAGCTGTGATTTGGCCCCAGCTAATCACATGACATGTGCATGTGACCTGCTGTGACCATTCACAGCTAGGCACTAGTATACAATGGATGGCATGAATGAAGCCATCCATTGTATACAACTGTCATATGACACACACACAGAGAAAACCTGAAGTGATCCCACAAGGTGACAGATCTGACACAACACACCACCCCCAACACTGACACAGATCAGCAGGCCCAGCAGACACTGGAAGAGCAGCCTTTGGGATTGTGATGATTTTATTACTCACTGACACATTGCACATGTGATAAATGACTGGCTGGCCAGCCGGGTCACACTCACACTGACACAAGACATCAGAGTCAGACACTACCTTCCTCTGCAGGCTCAGCTCCGCTACCACTGATGAATGGGAAGAGAAGGGCTAGAACTCCACAGTGATCAGCAGCCCCCAGACGGCTTACAGTAAAGGGACTGAGTCTGAGAGGAACACTGGAAGGAGTAGTAGCTCAGCTGCTTCACTGGCCCCAGACACCCGGCATCTTCCTAAGTAATTTCTATCTCCCTTCTATCGCCCTCCCCTCAGCTGAGGATGAGGATCATTCATGACGTGGCGGCAGAGAGAGTGCCAGCCTGTGCTGCGCCCAGGTGCCCCTAGGTGGCAGTGCACCCTAGGCGGACACCTAGTGGAAGCACCAACTCTGTATTTATATATATGGTTCAGTGTTTTGCACTATGTGTATAATTAATACTATTTATGTTTCCCCACCATATGCTAGTAAAGTGCTGAAACTTCTTTCTAAATGTATTTCAGATTAGCAAGTT
Source organism: Staurois parvus (assembly GCF_062004578.1). Classification (NCBI taxonomy): domain Eukaryota; kingdom Metazoa; phylum Chordata; class Amphibia; order Anura; family Ranidae; genus Staurois; species Staurois parvus. Next base: position 996,954 of record NW_028318930.1, read on the forward strand.
TCTTCCTGTGCTGCTTCGTGTTTCTTCTGAATTTCTTCTTGTAGTAGAAGACTTCAACTTTATCTTGCCTGAAATAGAGTGACATCCTCCTCCTGAGTTGCAGTCTTGTGCCTATCTTTCTTTTTTTGGCAAGTTACTAGAAGAGCTTGGGTTAACAGATACTGTACATAGTGTTTGACACACACCAGAGAGAAAAGATATTCTTGTCTCTCTAAAATGCATGCAATTTTGTCCAGGATAGATGTAGCAGTTCTCTCCCCTAATATTATACCATAAGAGTAAATATATGGCTGGGGAAATTCTGATCATGGTCCATTGGCAATACAGTTTAAAAGTAAAAATAGTGATACCTTTTTCTTTTGTAGATTAAACCCTTATCTGTTAAAGTGTTACTAACCCCTGGACCCTTCATTTACTATATATGGTCTCCCACAGTACACATAACATGGAAATGCAATTATTTTAGTAAATATAAACTGCTAAATACCTTTTCTCACCAGCAGTTAGAGCAGTCTTGTGACTGATATCAGTGTCCAGCAGAGCACTGGTTAAAGCTCTTAGAAGGAATTTTCATTCTTCTGTAGGAGGATGCGGGACCACTGACCTCTGCCTGGACAGTGCTGATTGGCCCTGTGCTGATCACATGCACTCTCCCCTCAAAAAAAACCTCTCTAGCAATACACACCAAAGTGAGCATGTGCAGAGTGACTCTATAATATATGTCTTATCAGGAGATAAGAGGGGAGGCACTAGAAGAAGGGAAGGATCAGAGAAGTCAGGATCAAACAGCGTTTTTACACAATGCAGAGTATTAACCCCTTAGGTTCCACAGTGAGTGTAACAAGCATGCTTTCCTGCATATACTGTACAGACTGATTTTACTGTTGTGGGTTTAGTAACACTTTAAGATTGTTACTGGTGTCCTCTTTAAATAATTCTGGTCTAAATTACTTTTTAAGGGTTGGAATAATTCTATGGCTTCCTCACTTGTAGTTTGGGCTCTTTAAAAGTGTATCTCTGAGGGCTACTTTTGAAACAAATCTTGGCTGTTAAAGCAAATACAAAGGAATGAGAGAGCAATCCGATGGTACAAGTGAATAAAATGGAAGACAAATATATTAATAACTTTTATTATTTCTTTGAAGAATTGGGAAGTGGCACAGGTTCTTGTGACAAAATATATTGAAAAGGCAGAGCATAGATTTTTGTTCAAAGCATCATTACTTTGAAGAAGGGAGATACAGTAGAGCACTTATTAGCAAATATACTGTGGGCTCAGCAGTTATCTGCATATGGAGCAATAGAAAATGAAATGTCCATAGCAGTCTATTCTACCTTTCATATAGTAGATATATTCCATTGATTCTATAGTAAGTTAAATACCTCTAAAATAGCTTACACAGATGAACAGCCAGTTTTGGTGTTGGGAAATATAGATAACTTGGATTCTCCTTCTAAGTAGAAAGAGTGTTGATAATACTTCGTAATAATTAGGCCCAAGGAGGGGATGGTCTCCCTGCAGATGTATACAAGACTTGTAAATTACTTCTTTCATCATCATTATTACACTAATAATACATCTTTTGAGATCAATGAGCTAGCTTCCTCTGTTTCTATGAAATAAATGTGGTGGTATAGATAGTCTCAATGATTGTACCAAGTATGTGAGGACCACCTCCTCCCCAAGCTTGCTGTTGGGAGGACAGCCAACCAAATCCCACAAGTATGTATTACATTACCAACAGCCTTTTGGATGCTTTTAACTAATGTATTTCATGGCTTATGAGATCAGTCTTTTTAAATATCTAAAATAAACACTAATAAGCATTTTTTTTTACTGTAGGTCAATGGGGTATGTACAAGGGTCACAAGGGTCACCATTGCAACCTGGGCCAATGCTCCAGGGGGTTTGTGTGCCTCCCCGTACACTTGGATAGGAGGGCAGTGGGGGTGGTGCCATGTAGAGGAATCGATTCCTCCATGCAGTCTCTGAATGACTGCTTCTCCTCTTCTCCTTCCTGAAGATATTCAGCAACTGCAGGAGGGAAATGTAGGGCATCGGTTCCTCCAGATGCCACCCCACCACCTCCCTATCCCTACCCTGCTGCCTGGGCCTTTGTGTGTTTCCCTGGCCCCCCTTGCCCTCCCACAACACTGCCAGGTTAATCCCTCCCACCTCCCGCCAGCTGCTGCATGGGATCTGTCAAGATGGAGAGCGGGAAGGGGGCGGTAAATGTGTCATTCACTGGTCCCTTCCTTATCTTCTTAAAGCATAAGTTCACCTTTGGGAACACGTTAATGTTCTACCCATTTTTAAGGTGGAACATGTAACATGTTCCCATAGCTGCAGCTGCGCCCCCCCCTGACAGATAATAAGGGGAAAAGTTTCCCCATATTATCTGTCAGATTTGAAAACAGCTCCACCCACACAACGTGAATGAATGAACTGCAAGTCCAGACAGCCTGAGTGCGTGTCGGCTTGTAGTTTTCAATGAACTACCACGGTGCTGTGGAGCCGCGTGGTAGTTCATTGAAGCTTCCTGTCAGAATATCTGCTTACATCCCTGTATGACAAGCAGATATTCTGACAGGTCTGAAAGAGACCTGCATGGCATCAGCGATCTACTGATCACTGGTGCTATTCTTTCCAGGCTCCTTTGGACAAAAATAATAAATGCACATTTTTTTACCTGCAAAAAAAATGTGCATTTATTATTTTTGTCTAACAGGTGAACTTATTGTTTAATGAATACAAGGAAGGGGCTATTCATTCATAGCTGAGCCATAGTAAACTGTGTGCTTCAGTTTATGAATGAACAGGAAGCTCTGGCTGCAACGAAAGGGACTGATGAATCTGTCCTCAGTTCCTTTCTGTGTCTCAAAAGTGAGATATCAGGGGTCTGTTTAGACCCCTGATATTTCATAAAAGCCCCCCAATGGGGTCCTAAAAATATGTAAAATTTAAATTGTAAAAAATCAATAAATAAAATAAAATGGTAAAAAAATAATAAAAAATAAAACAACAAAAAAAAACAACTAATGACACCAGTGGTGGAAGTACCAAGGCCACAAAGGTCACACTTGTGACTGGGCTCTGGTGATTCACCACTGTGGGGGTACCCCAAGGTGGCCCACAGCACAATCGTAATAAAGGGTCCTGTGATGGGAGTAAAGGACCCCAGGATCAGGGAGACCCTTCATGGTTTCTTGCACCGGGGCCTTGAAGGTTCTAGTTACGCCTCTGCTGTAGGTGTTTGTGTTATAAACTGATATTGGCACCTTTAAATCCCATCTAAGAATTTGGTATGACCTATAGTGTGGAGTAATATAAGTGGCATTCATGCATGATTGTGAAGTCCCAGCTTGATTGGCAAATTGGCATTTGTATATGAGGATAAAGAGATGTATTAAAAGTAAAGACAAGGAGATAGAGGTATATTTTTAATTATGTGTGTAAATAAAAAAATATTTAAAAAGATGGTCATCTCTTTTTTAAATATTTAAGTGATAATTACTGTAAATCATAAAATGTGCATTGTATTAAAAGCAGATCCATGTATTGTTAAATATCCAGCACAGTGTAACTCCCATTATTTGGCAGAGCTAATTTTTATAAAGATGATCTTAATGTCTTAATTTTTTTATATACTTTATACCTAACTAGTGTGGTGATGTGGTGCTGAGCTGGGGTGTCACGTCCACCTGCCTGATATACTCCTGATAATTGGCTCCTTTTTTTGGTGGTATTTAATCACCTCTGGGTTTTTATTTTTTGCTAAACAAACCAAAAACAACTGAAAATTTAAAAAAACAGAACGTTTTTTCTTAGTTTTTGTTATAACATTTTGTAAGTAAGTGATTTTTCACCTTCACTGATGTGCGGTAATGAGGCTGCAGTGATGGGCACTGATAAGCTGCACTGATGGGTACTGATAGGTGGCACTGATGAGGAGGCACTAGTAGGTGGCATTGATGGGCATTGACAGGCATCACTGATGGGCACTGAAAGGCAGCCCTCATATATGGCACTGATAGGCGGCACTGCTAGCTGGCACTGATAGGCGGCACTTACTGGCACTGATAGGCGGCACTGACTGGCACTGTTAGGTGGCACTGACTGGCACTGTTAGGCAGCACTAACTAGCACTATTAGGCAGCACTGATGGGCATTGATAGGCAGCACTGATGGGCACTGATAGGTGGCACTGACTGGCACAGATTGGCAGCACTGACAGGCACTGATTGGCATCACTGATAGGTGGCACTGACTGGCATTGATAGGTGGCACTGACTGGCACTGATAGGAAGACACTGAAAGGCATCTCAGATGGGCACCGATATGTGGCATTGATGTGCACTGGTAGGCACTGATATCTGGCATTGATGAGGCACTGATGGGCATTGGCAGGTGGCATTGATGGGCAATGACAGCTGGCATTGATGGGCACTGACAGGTGGCACTGCTGGAGCTACACTGATCATCATGGCAAACTGATCATCAGTGCCCTGATGATCAGTGTACATGTCCCCTCCGAGGAATGCCGATTACTGGCTCTTCTCTCCTCTTGAGCTGTCAGCGTTACAGCTAGTGAGGAGAGAAATGCCTATTTACATGTGATCAGCTGTGATTGGACCACATGACATCTTCGGCTCTTTCCGTTGATCGGTGATCAGCTGTGTCCCAGGGACACAGCGCACCACCGATCGCCGCGCTGTATGCTCCCGGAGCTACGCATGCGCGGTTAGAGTGGGAGGGCGTCATATGACGTCCTCCAAAAATGAGAGAACCGCCTTGTGCCTGTCATTGCTTTATATGGCTGTTGAGAGGCGGTAAAAGAATCATATACTGTGAGGGTCAATTCCCATTGTTTTGGCTGTTTGAATTGTGTCCACCTACCACCATCCATCCCGATCGTGGACCTTTATGGTGAAGGTCAAAATTTAAATCTGAGTGCCAAAAAGGGATGGTGATGGTTGCACTTTCACTGAATTATTGAAGTGAACTGGACTGTGACTTATTTCTCACAGATTTTTGTTTGCATTGATTTATATATTCTCATTATTAACATTGACACATTGTGGTCTATATATCTTGACTACTCGATTTCTAATGATTTATATAAAATACTGAGGGTTTTTTTAGTGCAACATTCATTTATACAGTTTATGTGGTGACTTTTTGCTTGCAGCTTATTCTTGGTCCTGTGCACAAAATGTAATCATGCACACAATTGAGAGATTGGCTAAGAAATTACTAGGAAAAAGAGGGTTTACTTCTTTTACACCTATTTTGGGTAACTATATGTATAAAGGAGAAAATTTTACATGCGCTTGAACTTTAATGGCATACCAATCTTAGTCCATAAGGTTCAATATTGGTGTCAATCGGAGCCTGAACATGGCGGCAGGGGAGAGCTCAATGTAGGAGCTCGTGGACGGAGCTCCGTTGTCTGACCTCCCCAGGCCTCCAAGCTTATCCCCTGGGGCATGTTAGAACCCTGCGGTGGGGGACGAGGGAAGAGAGAGGAGCGGCTGGTGACTGGTGAAGAGAGAGTCCCTGGACGCTGGGAGACGAGAGGGGCCGGCGCGATCACGTGACCGGCCGCAAGGCACCTCTGGGAGATCAGGAAGCCGGCCGGCCGGCGTTTTGCGGGGAGAGAGCAGCGCCGACCTGTTTACCGGGGGCCGACACACTCTCCCCCTATCCCCCTAGTAACCCAGGAGCCTAAAAGAATGTGGAAGGAGAACCATTGAGACCTGGACAAGGAGTCTGAAGAGACCCTGGGGAGTTCCCCCCCATGAACAGACCCTCAGAGGAATCGACCGAAAAGGCACTCACTGGAAGAAGACATAGGAGGAGGGTGAGTGACAGACGTGAATTGCATTTGAAGATTTATTAGGCTGACATCCAAGAAATAGAGTGTATATGAAAGGGGGGACCCCTAGAGACTGTATAAAAGGTGGAAGAGGCTCGCAGAGAGAAGAGGAGAGGCTCGGGGGGAAGGAGGGGGAGAGGGGTGAAGGAAGAGGAGGAAGAGAAGAGAAGGAGAAAAACCAGCAGGGGGACAGGGCAGAGACTTGAAAGTTTAAAGAAATAATATCCCGCCCTACCCACAAATTTATAAAGGACTATAAGAAGGATAAGCGCCACAGAGAAAGATGAAAAACAAGAATGTAAAAGGAAGTGGGCTTAAAGGGTCCCAGACTGGCACAATTAAAAAATATACATCCCAAGGAAACGTAACCCCAGAAAGACCTCAGAGCAGATCTGAAAAAGGAGAAGCAGACCTTAGTATGGAAAGAAGCCCTAGAGTATCAATAGGCCCTGATACTAGTAACCAGCAAATATCAGGCAATACAGAGGCGGAAAAAGACCTACAAATACCTAATAAAAAGGAAATGGCAGAAATGTTTAAAGAACTGGAGAAAACAATAAAACAAGAAATGGTAAACATTCGCAGTGATCTGGGACACCTCTTGGAGAGAGTTGAGGAAACGGAGGAGAAAGTTAAAGGTCAGACCCAGGCTATCTCTGAACTTGAAAAAGAACTAACTAATATAGGGAAAATCCAAGAAAAACTGTTATATAAGGCTGAGATACAAGAAAATAAAGACAGGAAAAGAAACATCTTAATACGTGGGGTCTCAGAAAACTTAAAGGGAGAAAGTCTGCAAGAGGTGGTTTGTAAAATATTTAACATTATAACAGACAGCTCTGAAATGGAAAGGTCTAAAATAGAAGGAACCTTTAGAAAAGGAAAAATCCTGAGAAACCTGGGGAAAGAAAGGCCGAGAGATATAATTGTTAAATTCTATGAACTTCGGGACAAAGAAAAAATCTGGAAGAAGACTAAGGGAAAATCAGTAATTAAGTATGAAGGAGGAGACATACAGATATATGCGGATCTGGCTCCAGAGACTTTGTGGAGAAGGAGAACTTTGAGACCCCTACTGGAAAGGTTGAAAGAACAAAATGTGCAATATAGATGGGGGACTCCCGAATGTTTAATAGGATGGAAAAATGGGACTACAGCATACCTTAGGTTTCCAGAAGATATGAAAAATTTTTGTGACAGTTTAAAAATTCAAAGAACGGAAATCCCTGGCTGGGAAGAAGAACGATGAGAAAGTAGAGCGAAGAGAAAAGAGGACTGGCAATGTGTGGGGGGGAGAGGTGGAGGGGGGGAGAGGGATGGAGGAAGAGAGAGGTTTTTTTTTTTTTTTTTTTTTTTTTTCTTCTTCTCCTCTCACCTTCTACCCCCACTCTATTGCCTTAGTTATGGATTTTTTCTTCTTTTTTTTTTTTTTTTTTTTTTTTTTTTTTTTTCTTCTCTTTTCTGCCGGTGACAAATCCAGGGAGGCTTGGGAGGTTATGGGGAGGTTAGACAAGGGGAAAGTCGTCCATGGACGGAGTTTTAGCCCAAGGACCAAATCAAAGGTGGATTTTTAATCCATAAATGATTAGTAGGCAAATGTTAGGCCTAAAAAGAGGGGGGAGGGGAGGGGGGAGGGAGGGGGTTGGAGGGTGGGAAATGGGAGAGGGAGGTTGTTTTTCCTGCAAAATAAAAGATGATATAAAAGCAAGTGAGAAGGGAGAAGGAGAGAGAAATAAAAAATATAGATGGAGGAGAAAAGAGGAAATTTAAGGAAGATGGAAGAGATTCAGTTTATAACATATAACATAAATGGGTTGAACTGCCCCGGGAAAAGATATAGATTATTTAAAGAATTACACCATAGAGATGCCTCAGTGATATTTTTACAGGAGACACATCTTGAGATAAGTTCAAATGTTAGGCTGAGGTCTAAAAATCACCCAACATGGTATTATGCAGATTCCCCGGTTAAAAGAGCAAAAGGGGTAGCAATAGGCCTGGCAAAGAACGTTAGGTTCGAGTTGGAAGATAGAAAAACAGACCCAGATGGGAGATTTTTGTTCTTAAGGGGCAAGTTACAGGAGATCGAGTGTACACTGGCTAACATTTACTGTCCTAATAAAAAACCGGAGGAGTATCTGAAAAAGGTGTTGAGGAAGTTGATGGACTTTAAAAAAGGACGTTTGATCCTGGCAGGGGACTTTAATTTTTGTATGGACCCACAAAGGGACGCCACCTCCCATATAAAGACAGAAGGAAGTAAGGCCCTGAAATTATTGAAAAAAGAACTACACATAAGTCAATTGGTAGATGCCTGGAGAATTACACACACGCAAGATAGAGATTATACTTTTTTCTCAAATATGCATAAGAGATATTCAAGATTAGATTATATATTAATAGAACATCAATTAATTGACCACCTGACCCAGGTAGACATAGAGACAATATCTTTGTCAGACCACGCTCCAGTTACTATGAAAATGGAATGGGGGAGAAGGAAAAGCGGAGGGCTGGGATGGAAATTGAATGAGACACTTTTAGTGGAAAGGGAAATAGCTCAGAAAATAGGGGAGGAGATCGAACGCTTTTTTAAGGAGAATCAGACAGGGGAGGTGTCAACAGCCACAGTGTGGGAGGCACATAAAGCTTATATAAGAGGAATATTAATGGCGATTGGGGCAAGAAAGAAAAAAGAAAGAAAGGAGAAAATGAATGAACTCTTAGAAGAAATAGGTAAATTAGAACAAATACATAAGAATAGAATAACAAAAGAAATAGAGCTGAAGTTAAAAAAACAGAAGGAAGAACTGAAAGAAATGATAGAAGAGGAGAGGAGAAAAGTACATAATAGAGTTTTAAGTGAGAGATATAGATGGGGAGAAAGACCTGGAAAGTATCTGATGAGAGCCTTGAGGAAAAAGAAAAATAGAAATTATATAGAAAAAATAAAAGATGCTAAAGGAAACATGAAACACTCAAATAAAGATATCACCAAAGCCTTCATAGAATATTACAGGAAACTGTATAATATAAGCCCCTTGGAAGGTTCAGAAACTATAGACAGTGAGAAAAATCAGAAAAGAAAGAAATATCTGGAAATGGCTAGGTTATTAAAATTAAATGAAGATCAACTAAACTCCCTAGATGCAGATATCTCACAGGAAGAAATAAAACTAGCATTAAAGGGGACAGTGTCGGGGAAAAGCCCAGGTCCAGATGGTTATACAGTGAGATACTATAAAAAATTTAGTGAAATCTTAGTACCAAAACTCAAAAATTACATGAATGCACTAGGTGGAGAGATGGAAGTAAGAAGAGAATCATTACAAGCCCAACTCGTGCTCATTCAGAAAGAGGGAAAAGATCCCTCTCAGTGTTCTAGCTATAGACCTATTTCACTATTGAACACAGACACTAAGCTGTACGCAAAAGTCCTAGCAAACAGATTGAAAGAGCTAATGCCTGGATGGATACATGAGGATCAGGTGGGTTTTGTTCCAGGGAGGGAAGGAAAAGATAATGGAGTACGATCATTGATGCTAATCCAAAAGAGTAAAAAGGGAAAAGAACCGGTGGTACTACTGTCTATAGATGCTGAAAAAGCGTTTGATAGGGTAAACTGGAGATTCATGATGGATACTCTGGAAGCTTTGGGAATCGGGCCTAGGATGAGAGAGTGGATAGGAAAGCTGTACAGATACCCCTCGGTGGTCATTGGGGTAAATGGGGAGAGGTCAGAACCCATTGAGATGTCAAACGGAACAAGACAGGGATGCCCATTGTCCCCATTGCTGTATGTTATATCTCTAGAACCTCTATTGTCAACAATAAGATTGAATAGAGACGTAAAGGGAATCCTGATAGGAGATACGGAACATAAAGTTGCTGCCTTCGCAGACGACTTGTTGTTCTATGTAGGAAACCCCAGGATAACACTTCCAAACTTAATGAAGTCACTAAAGGAGTACAGAGAACTATCAAATTTAAAGATAAATCCAACAAAAACGGAGATTCTAAATATAAACATCTTAAAAAACGAAAAAGAAAAGATACAAAAAGAATTTCCCTTTAAATGGAAAGACAGAGATATAAAATATCTAGGAGTAAAACTCACAGCCTCACATAAACATCTATATAAACTAAACTATATTACACTGATTAATGAGATTAGAGATGAATTAAAAAGATTGGAGGGAGGAACCCTGACATGGATGGGTCGTATTAATCTGGTAAAAATGGTAATAGTACCAAAAATCATATATAGATATCAAATGATCCCAATTAAACTCCCAGAGATTTTCTTTAAAATAATTAAGAAATTGATAACAAGATACATATGGAGGAATAAAAAACCAAGATTGTCATACGAACTGCTAAGTAGGAGGAAAGAAAGAGGGGGTTTAGGGCTCCCAGACTTTAAAAGATATTACAAAGCGGTAATACTGGCAAGAACCATAGATTGGATATTTAATAATAAAAAAAGCTGGGTGAGAATAGAGAATGAACTCAGCGGAATAGACTTGGGAAGAATGATATGGGTGCCAACACAGTATAGGGGTTTAAATGACAATGTAAATACATACACTTTGAATGTTTTAAAGATTTGGGATAACTTACACAGAAGTATGAAATGGACTTTTAATTCTACACTGATTCCACTAAAAAATACAGAGTTTTTCCCCCCAGGTAGAGAAGAAATAGGAGGGAAGTGGTTTAAAAAAGATAAGGTGCAATTAGGAGATATCTTGGTGGGAGACGAAATAGGAGCATTTGGCGAATTGAAAAAAAAAGAGGGAGAGATTTTCACTAAATTAGACGAATGGCGGTATTTCCAATTGAGGTGTTTTGTCGGAAGTTTGCCAAGACCTTTAAGGACAAGAGACAATTGGAACTTGTTCGAAAAGACATTGGGAACACAAGGTGATGGGAAACACGGGATTGCTAGAGTTTATAAAATACTCACTGAACTAGACACAAACACGAAACCAACATATTTAACAAAATGGGAAACGGATATGGGAGTTGTGATAGATGAGGAAAAGCAGAGGAGAATGTATAGATTAACTCACGAAAATGTCTCTATGAGAGAAGTAGAGATGAACTATAAGTGTTTGACAAGATGGCACATTTCACCAATAGTAGAAAATAAGATGTGTGGAGAGAGTACACCGCTGTGTTGGAGGGGATGCGGAGAAATAGGCACAATATACCATATATGGTGGGGATGCCCAAAAATCCAGATATTCTGGAAAACAATAATCCACTTAATAAGAAAATTGACAGGAATAGATATAAATCTAGATCCAGAAGTATGTATCTTGCACATCACGGACATAACGGTAAATAAATATAAAAAATCAGGGATATGGTACTATATAAATGCTGCAAAAGCCCTGATACCCAAGTTCTGGAGGCAAATAGAGGCACCAAAGGAAGAGGACTGGATTGAAAGAGTCGAGCAGATTAAAAAGATGGAAAGGTTGTGCCATACCCAAGAAGATAAGATGGAGGTTTATTATGGGAAATGGGAGAACTGGGAAAAAGCTAGATTATATATGAGATGTAGGAAAGAATAAAGATAACAGAAAAATTTCCACTTGCTGATACAAGAAGACGCAGAGAAAAGATAGAATAGGCAGAGGGGATACGGGGTGGGGGGTGGAGAAGGGGGGGAAAGGTTGCATAGAGTATATAAAGTAGAAATGTTGGTTAATATAATATTATAGAATATATTTTTATATATATATATTTATATTGTGATGATGAAATGTAATTAAAATGGAAAATTAATAAATATTTAAATTATAAAAAAAAAATATTGGTGTCAATCTGGGAAGGCTGTCCACAAGGTTTGGGAGTGTGTCTCTGGGAACGTTTGATCATTCTTCCAAAAGTGCATTTATGAGGTCAGGCACTGATGTCGGACGAGAAGGCCCGGTCTCTGCTCTAATTCATCTCAAATGTGTTCTATCTGGTTGGTGTCAGAATTAGTGATGGATCGAACACCCCCATGTTTAGTTCGTGGTCGAACATTCAAACATAATGAATGTTTGACCACGAACATCGAACTCAATGCAACTCTATGGGACTCGAACTTGTAAATTCAAAAGTGCCCATTTTGAAGGCTTATATGAAAGCTATTGACCATAAAAGAGTATGGGAACTCAGGTACTGCCCTGAGGGATATGAATCAGTGAAAAATAAATTTAAAAAGCTGTTTTTAAAGGGGCAGTCATTTTTCATTGCTTAAAGTAAAAAAAAGAAAAATTCCTTAAAGTACCATGCTTGGGGGGTACCCTTAAACTACCTGCAAAGTTGTACATCTGTACAATGTATGGAACCTGCTGCAGCAGTACTGACATTTTTTTTTTAAATAAAATTTATATTTAAAAAAAAAAAAACAGCACGGGGTCCCCCCCAATCCTTACCAGACTCTTTAGGTCTGGGAAGAAGGTTAGGAGGGACCCCACAGTAAAAAATGTTTTTTAAAAAGTGCATGAGGTTCCCCCTAAAAGCCATACTAGGCCCTTTAGGCCTGGTAGGACTTTTAACAGGAATCTCACCCCCCAAAAATGAAGGTAAAAGGTGTGGGGTCCTCCATAAATTTCTACCAGATACTTAATCTGAGCACAGTCCTGGCAGGGCAGGACAGGGGGGGACGAGTGAGTGCCTCCCCCCACTGCTTACCAGGCCATGTGCCCTTGGCATGCCGATGGGGACAAGGGCCTCTTTCCCCAACCCTGGTCCGGTGATTGTGAGGGTCTGCGGGCAGAGGAGCTCATTAGCATCAGGGTACCCCTTTAAATATGGGGGAAACTCGCTCATCCATTTCTTTACGGACCTTGCTTTGTGCACTGGTGCGCAGTCATGTTGGAACAGGAAGGGGCCATCCCCAAACTGTTCCCACAAAGTTGGGAGCATGAAATTGTCCAAAATGTCTTGGTATACTGATGTCTTAAGAGTTTCCTTCACTGGAACTAAGGGGCCAACCCCAACCCCTGAAAAACTACCCCACACCATAATCCCCCTTCCACCAAACTTTACACTTGGCACAATGCAGTCAAGCAAGTATCGTTCTCCTGGCAACCGCCAAACCCAGACATGTCCATCAGATTGCCAGACAGAGAAGCATAATTCATCACTCCAGAGAACACATCTCCACTGATCTAGAGTCTAGTGGCAGCGTGCTTTACACCACTGCCTCTGACGCTTTGCATTGCACTTGGTGATGTAAGGCTTGGATGCAGCTGCTCGGCCATGGAAACCCATTCCCCTGCACTGTTGTTGTGCTTTGGAGGTTTTCAGCTATTGACTCTGCAGACAGTTGGCGACTTCTGTGTACTGTGCGCTTTGGCATACGCTGTAATTTTATGTGGCCTACCGCTTCGTGGCTGAGTTGCTGTTCTCAGTTGCTTCCACTTTGTTATAATACCACTAACAGTTGACCGTGGAATATTTAGTAGTAAGGAAATTTCATGGATGAACCTATTGAACAAGTGGCAACCTGTCTCAGTACCACGCTTGAATTCACTGAGCTCCTGAGAGCAACCCATTCTTTCACAAATGTTTGTAGAAGCAGTCTGCATGCCTAGGTGCTTGATTTTATACACCTGTGGCCATGGAGATGACTGGAACATCGAAATCCAATTATTTGCAGGGGTGTCCCAATACTTTTGGCAATATAGTGTATTATAAGAAACCGCTGGTAAAGGATGTTGTGTTGTCTAATTGTACATAAGGTATTATTTCTTCTGTATGCAACATACTACTAGCATTAAATTAGATATCCCCTGAAATGCAGAGCAATTGTCTTGAGACATTGACAATGTGGAAGAGGATGAATGTTCAGAAATATTTAATGCCCAGTCACACCGGTGCTATTTCAGGTGGGATTTGCAAATTGAAATCGCACCTGAAATCACATCTAATGAACAAGTGCAATTTGTTGCAGTGCAATTTCTAAAGAGGTTCCTGCATTACTTTTTTGCAGTTTTGTTGTGATTTCACATACATAGAATATAATGAACATAGAATGTAAAGGAAAAAGTACTGCAAATTGCAAGAAATCGTTGAAAATCTTCACAAGTAGCTTCAGAAATCGCAACTGAAATCGTGCTGAAATTGCACACAAATAGCGCAATTTTATATAGCAGCGGTGTGACCGGTGATTCCTTCCATCTTGATATCAGTTTCTCAGAGAGTAACTAAAATATTTACAGTATTTCTACAGGGAAGGTCAAACTCCCCATTTACTTTACAGTGCAAGTGTTATTATTGGTTTTAATGGGGATTTTTTGTTTTCTTTTGTGTGGAGTTTGTATGTAATAAAGTATTTGTATAGCGCATTGTGAAGTGTGGGCATCTAGCCAGGGTATGTTTTTCCAAACTAGGTTTTTATACTTGATATTTGGTAATTGTTTATACTATTGACTCCCTCTCTTTGAATTTGTAAACGAAACAAGAATAGGTGTATTATTAACCTTGAGGACTTATTTTGTATATGTGATTTGTAAAAAACACTATCCCTCACTGTACTAGTGCCAGAATGCACAACAGCAAATCTGGAAGATAAAAGGCATGAACACTAATGAAAGTAATTTTTTTCTCTTGAGTTCTACTTTAAATTAAATATTAGAACAGTTGACTTTTTGTATAGGGGAGCTCAAAAAAGTAAAAAAAAAATCTGGGCAAAATGGCTTCAGGTACCTAGTCAGGTATAGAATTATGAGAGATACTACAAGTTCTGGTCATGTTAAAGTAACAAAAACAAAGAAAGTATATATATATTTACCAGGAAAATGGGATAAATCGAAATGTGCATCATGCAAGATAGAAATTCATTTGGATTTTATTTTTAATAGGTGGATGATTATTTTCTGTATTGTGATGGTTTTCTAAAGTATATGTGTTTGTCAGAAATTTTTTTTTCAATAATTAAACTATGTATATAAAAAGATATGTGCCCTTGCTATTTATTCTATATTAGACTAAATATATTAGATAAGTAAAATACAGCAATGTTAATGTTTAGTGTGACTAAGGAATGGATTTAAAAAGTTATATTTTAGGTTTACACATACTTAACCGCTTTCCTGCCGCCCTATAGCAGAAATACTACTATAGGGCAGCAGGGGTGCACAAAATCACCTATATATTCGTGATTTAGCATTTTAGCTGTCAATCACTGGGTCCCAGCTGGCGATTCCCCGCTGGCACGCAGCATAACCGAGTAATACAGATCTCTCCCCTGTCAGCTCCTGCACACTGCTTTGTGTGGCTCTGCATAGCAGAGCCATACAAAGCAGTGTGCTTACAGTGTAAAGCACAGCACTCAGTGAAACAGCACACAATTAACCCTTTGATCTCCCCAGATGTTATCCCCTTCCTGCCCAGTGTCAGTGTATTAGTACTGATCACTGTATTAGCGTTACCGGGGATGTCAGTGGCAGTCAGTTCCCCCCCAGTGTCAGTCCTGCAGTCCTGCTATAAGTTGCTGATTGCTGCCATTACTAGTATAAAAAAAAAATTCAGCATATATACCACTATTTGTAGATGCTATAACTTTCACGTAAACCAATTACTTTACATCTATTGGGATTTTGTTTTAGCAAAGACGTAGCAGAATACATTTTGGCCTAAATTTATAACAAAATTTGATTTTTTAAATTTTTTTACTGGACATGTTTAATAGCAAAAAGTCAAAAATATTGGGTTTTTTTTTCAAAAAAATGTTTTTACATTTTACAAAACACAGAGACATTTTACATTTTACAAAACACAGAGACGATCAAATACCACTGAAAGAGAGCTCTATTTGTGGGAAAAAAAGCACATAAATTTCATTTGGGTGCAGTGTTGCATGAGCCCACAATTGTCAGTTAAAATAACGCAGCGTCGTATCACAAAAAATAGTCTGGTCAGGAATGGGAGGAAAATCCTCTGGGGGGCAAGTAGGAGATTATTAATAGAACCTTATCTATTACTGAAATACATCAGTGAGAAAACTATACTGCATTTTGGCCACCAGAAGGGGCTGATGAAAGAGGAATTACTCTTTTACAAAAATGATGGTGCCATTTCTTTCAGCTTGCATGAATGTATTTTAAATAGATCCCATAATATTCTGTAATTAACACCTTGTAATCTCTAACTCATCCTATTACTGTAATTAGCTAGCTATTAGAATTGTGAGTGTTAACTCAAATACAAAAAAAAAGTATATTGGTTTGGCACCAGAAATATTCAATCCTACTAATAACATTAACAGCTTATATCCAAATTAACATTACCTGTTTTAAAATGACCACTTAGTTTGCTTGGTGTAGAGAAAATTGTATAAACCAGTAGAAGACATGACTACCATACTATGCCTTGTTTGTTCCAAAATACAACATAAGTCTCACTTTTGTACTATAATACTAACAGCAAACTTTTTACTTATCAAGTTGCTTTTGCATTTACCTTGGCTTGTATAGGGAAAAAAAGCAGATCAGTTGAAAAACAGAAGTTCCTGTACATGAGCCTTTATGCTAACTGGAGCCCTGAAACTACATAAGGTAATTGGGTAGGGGAAAGGCTTCTGTGTCCCCAGGAATTTGGGCATGGGTGCTGATTTGACTGTTTTCAAACCTTTTAAAGCCCAATTCACAGGTTTTTTTTCTCAAATTTTATTTTACTATTTTATCTCTAAATCTTCATTTATGCATTATTCCATGAGCTATAACAGCTCTCAGGAGATGCAGCTGTCCTTCACACCATTCCATATATTTTTTGTTTGCTGCTCTCCTGCTATGATTCTCATCACTCATTTCCCACATAGGCAAGTTCAGGTACTATAACTGTTACCAATAAACTTAAACAAAACTAGTCTCTTTATATTTCAAAACATATTACGTTATTTTAATTTATTTTGTGCCTTGAAATTGCATTAATAAAAAACATAAAAAACAAAATCAGTCTAAAATTAATTGGTTTACCATCTCCGTTGACATCAATTTTTTCGAATAACAAGGCTGTAAATTCTTCAGGGTTCATACCCTGGTGACCATTTATAGCTTGAACAGCCTATAAAAACAAAAATAATATGTTTCATTATAAGTTATTGAAACTATTTTTTCAGTAATTGATAACAAAACAGTGCTTATAATCATGGCATTCATGTATTTTTGGCTGGTGGGGCCACTTCAAAGCAAAATTAGACCAGGGCAATGATAATACTAGCAGTCCTATAAAGCCAACTGTGTTGAATTCTTGTCTTACTGAAATTCTTGATGGAACAATCAATTATTATAGGTCAGAGTTTGACACAAATGTACTAACAGTAAGAACAAAGCATTTATCAGCTTGTGGATCAAGGGCATACTTGTAACACTACCCCCCTCAGAGGTCACTGAGTAATTTTTGGGTTCCCTGTTTTGCCTGACACCGCTCTGAAAGCCCAATCCCTGCTGACACCACCCTAAAGCTCTAGTCAGAGGAACCCTCTGACTGCAACCACAAATTAGACTCAGACAGTTTAGAGTGAACTGATTTCTTAGTTGTATTAAGATCGAATGTAAGCACAGTAAAACAACAGAAACGTTTGTGCATTTACTAATAGCTATCATTCGTAGTAATACGTAAAGGTAAAATACAGCAAAATCTCAATCAGTTCTGGTTGTCTCACAATTCAGAATTTAACCAGTAGCCCCAGTTCTGAGATGTCTTTCCCCAGTGAGCAAAAAAAAAAAAACTACCAAACAGAGCCGCTAGCTCTGAAAGAGCTCTTGAATTGAAAAAGTCAATGTCCCTTTAAACTGCAGTAAAGGTTCTTTGGTGCGCTTGATGGGGACCGAGTTGGTGTACTTTAAGAATTCCAAATCCCTCTGAAAGCAAAGATAGAAGTTCCTTAATCAGGGGTGAATACAAAGGAAAGGAGCTGCCCCTTTAAATGGTAGGTGGCCTGGATGGTACCCCTGCAACACACAGCATAAAATGTAGCTTTAGGAAGGGATAAAAAAAAATGAGCAGCAACCCTTTCTGTAAGGATTAACTCCTCTTGGGACCCCAGTGACAAACTGCAGCAATGCAGGAGCTCATTGGTTAATGTGGGGCTGACTGCAGTGGAAGCAATGACGCGGCTTAGCTTGCAAATGGCAAGACATGGCAGTGGGCTCCTATAACTGGATTATGCTGAAGGTGTAGTAGCCGGTGAAGTAGGCCTCAACTTGTATAACTTGTGAACAGTGTCAGTTATACTAGGCAGTAAACAGCCATGTCATTGGCAACTTGGATGGCTTGAGAATGGAACTCTCTCACCCAATCAGTGGCATCAGTCAGGTAGCTGATGGTTTCTCTGAAGATGGGGGGGCCCCCAGTGTTCTTGCTGTTCCCCTTTCAGATATCAGTCCGGACAGCTCACCAGACTCATCAGCGGTGTCAGCAGTCAGCAACTCCTCCTTCTCCCTTCACTCTCTCTGTGGCCCCTCCTGGCCCGATCCTCCGGCATCCCGCATGGCCTTCTCTTCATCCATGTTCTCCGGCTCTTACAACTCACTGCCTTTCCTGGGTTACTGGGCTTCTGTATTTGCCTCCGAACACATGCCAGCTCCTGTAGTTTGTTAGCCTGCTGTCAAACAGCAAAGTCCTGCAGTCAGCCTAGGAATCCCACAAAGCTTTGCAGCAGGGTCTATACAATTGGGCTGCAGGACAATGCCATCTTTTGTCCATTTAACATCCTGCATGCAGTATCATAGCAGGGTGTTAAATACTTAATGAAGCTATGTAGGATTTCAGTTAATCTCTTGGGCATACCCTTTATATCCTATAGCAATGTTCTCTATCTACCAGCAGAAGCTTCTGCAAGAGCCCGCTACTTTGATTATCATAGTAATGGTTGTAAATGTCACTTATAGAAGCATTGTAAAACTATGATGAAGTTATTTGAAATATAAATAAGTGTTTTTTTCCTTTTTTTAGCTTGAAGTGCTAAAAAAACCAAAATGAGTAAAGTAATACAAAATGTAAGCCTTTTTGCTTTTAAATGAAATACTAAAAATAGTTGACAGGGGAGAAAGAAGCGCAAATAGCAAATACATAGGATTAACCGTTTACTGTGCATGGGCGGCACAGCTAGGCTAGGCGACATACCCATATGTTGCCTAGTACATGTGCACTGTCACGCCTCTAGGGTATGCAGCAGCACAATCCTGTAACTGCTGTGTCCAGTGGGCACAGCAGATCATGGAGCTTGGCACCCAGCCGCTGTGAGCAGCTGGAGTATCTTACGATTGGTCATAGCAATCACATGGTTACAGTGTAAACAAAACAGTCATGGATAGCTTCCATTCATGATGTTTTGCTTATTGTTATGATGCTGTGATTAGTTCACAGCTATCACATAGTACCTGGCACCCTGTATCATGTGATTAGCTGTAGCCACTCACAAATTACAATAGTAAGTAAGCTATCATGAATGAAAGCCATTCATGACAGCTAAAACAATTGCTTATAACATTAACCATCACTGTTATAAGCAATAACAGTGTAAAAAAAAATGTGTGATCACCCCCTACAGTATTACAGTATCTCTATGGTGACACTGAACTACTCTGATGAAAGATCACTGCCACACCATATGACTATGCTGTACTGCACTGGTGACAGTATGTAAAAAAACCCACATTTTGTTTAATTTCTAATTTTTCTAAAAAATTGTGACAAAAACTGCAATCACAAAAAACTCGCCATGCCTCTTACTAGATACGTTGACCTGTCTACCTTCCAAAAAGGGGTTATTGGGGGGGGGGTGGGGATTTGTACTGTCTTGGCATTTTAGGGGCTCAAGAAATGAGTCAGTACATCAGGATTGATAAATTTTAAAATATACTGTATATACCATAGTTTGTAGACTCTATAAACTTTCACACATACAAAATAATACAGTGCCTTGAAAAAGTATTCATGCCCCTTGGAATTTTCCATATTTTGTTATGTTACAACCAAAAATGTAAATGTATTTTATTGGGATTTTATGTGACAGACCAACACAAAGTAGCACATCATTGTGAAGTGGAAGGAGAATGATAAATGGTTTTCAACATTGTTTACAAATAAATATCTGAAAAGTGTGGAGTTCATTTGTATTCAGCCCCCCTGAGTCAATACTTTTACTTTGTAAAACCACCTTTCGCTGCAATTACAGCTGCAAGTCTTTTTGGTGATGTCTCTTCCAGCTTTGAAATTTTTGCAAAATAGCTCAAGCTCTGTCAGATTGGATGGAGAGTGTCTGTGAACAGCAATTTTCAAGTCTTGCCACAGATTTTCAATTGGATTTAGGTCTGCACTTTGACAGGGCCATTCTAACACATGAAGATGCTTTGATCTAAACCATTCTATTGTAGCTCTGGCTATATGTTTAGGGTCGTTGTCCGGCATGATGACTCCCATATGCAGCAGAATACCAGTACTAGTGCCGCTCTACCTTCTGGTGAACTGGCGAACACCAGCGGTCTAGTACATCCTGGTCTTTATCATACCAGCGCTGCAGTATCACTTGGTGATGTGGTGAGTCCCATAAGTAGAACCCATAGGCCTTGATTCACTATTGGGCGTGGGCGCATATTTATGGGCTTAAGCCCAATTTTCATGGGCGTCCGTCCATTTTTTACCCTGCAACCTAATTCACTATTGAGCAGAGCCCATAAGCAGACGCCCAATCTAATTCACAAAAAGACACACGCCCGGAATCAGACTCACAAAAGCAGACTTGCTAAGAAGCACGTCTAACACCATGAAAAATCACTGTAGAGACATGTTCACTTAGAAATTTGCTTTGCCAAATATCAGGACTTCACTTTAAACAATATCTATTTCCAAAAAAATTAAGAATGTGTTAAAAATCATTTTTTTCAAGGAAATCGACACAGTAAAAATCTAGACGCCCGTGCAGTGTCTTTGGCAGATAGAACTGAGCATGTGCAGAACACATTTTAGACCTCTGCCATGGGCGTTTGCTTTTTAGCCACTGACTAATAGTGAATCTGATTGTGGATTCCTCTGACAGCCGGCACTCGGTCGCGACTACTGTGTTTAATAAACAGCACTCGGCATATCTTCATGTAATCTAATTAGATTTCCTTAGTTCTAGTGATTCTATTTTCGTTTCTTATCCTTTATAATTATTTCTGTTATGATTTTACTTATTTTGAAGGTCTAGATAATATTTATTTTGAAAGCTGAATGTAAAAATAAAGGTCCGCAATAAACAAAAAAAAAAAAAAAAAACAGCGTGGGTCCCCCCTCTCATCCATACCAAGCCCTTCAGGTCTGGTATGGATATTAAGGGGGAACTCCATGCTGAAATTTAAAAAAAAAACAGCGTGAGTCCCCCTCAGTATCCATACCAGACCTTTATCCGAGCATGCAGCCCGGCAGGTCAGGAAAGGGGGGGGGGACGAGCGAGCGCCCCCCCCCTCCTGAACCATACCAGGCCACATGCCCTCAACATGGGGGGGGTGCTTTGGGGCAGGGGGGCTCCCCCCCCAAAGCACCTTGTCCCCATGTTGATGAGGACAAGGGCCTCTTCCCCACAACCCTGGCCGGTGGTTGTGGGGGTCTGCGGGCGGGGGGCTTATCAGAATCTGGAAGCCCCCTTTATCAAGGGGGCCCCCAGATCCCGGCCCCCCCCCCCTACGTGAATGATTCTGCGGTACACGGTCCGCAGACTCATTCACAAAAAAACTAAGTGTGGTGTAAAAAAAACACAGTACAGGGTCTTTGACAAGTCCTTTATTAAAACAATGTCCACCGAAGTAGATCCAACGTCAATCGCGGCGGCGGCGACCCGAAAAAAGGAAAAAAAAAAAAAAGGTTCCGCTCCCGTCCAAGGCTTCCAGCCTAGTGAAGAAAAGCCTAGCTGACATTTCTTATATAGGTATGGGCGGGGCCAGCCGGGGACATCATCCCAGTGACCCGCCCCATGTCACATGCTTGCTGTTCCCGGCTGGCCCCGCCCCATACCTATATAAGAAATGCGGGATTTTAGAAGCGACAGCCATGTGTTAATGTTTCAGCTGTCAGCGGGGTTCCCCACTGACAGCTGAATGTAAAATAATTCCCTTTATAGCATAAATAATAATAAAAAAAAGCGTGGGGTCCCCCCTCCCATCCATACCAAGCCCTTCGTATCTGGTATGGATATTAAGGGGGAACTCCACGTCAAAATTTAAAAAAAAAAAACAGCGTGGGTCCCCTCAATATCCATACCAGACCCTTATCCGAGCATGCAGCCCGGCAGGTCAGGGAAGGGGGGGGGGACGAGCGAGCACCCCCCCCTCCTGAACCATACCAGGCCACATGCCCTCAACATGGGCGGGGTGCTTTGGGGCAGGGGGGGCTCCCCCCCCCAAAGCACCTTGTCCCCATGTTGATGAGGACAAGGGCCTCTTCCCCACAACCCTGGCCGGTGGTTGTGGGGGTCTGCGGGCGGGGGGCTTATCAGAATCTGGAAGCCCCCTTTAACAAGGGGGCCCCCAGATCCCGCCCCCCCCCCCCCTACGTGAATGATTCTGCGGTACACGGTCCGCAGACTCATTCACAAAAAAACTAAGTGTGGTGTAAAAAAAACACAGTACAGGGTCTTTGACAAGTCCTTTATTAGAGCAATGTCCCCCGAAGTAGATCCAACGTCAATCACGGCGGCGGCGGCAGGGACCCGAAAAAAGAAAAAAAAGGTTCCGCTCCCGTCCGAGGCTTCCAGCCTAGTGAAGAAGAGGCTAGCTGACATTTCTTATATAGGTATGGGGCGGGGCCAGCCGGGGACATCATCCCCGCCCCTTACTTATTTGAGAAATGTCACCCTGTCTCTCCACTGAGGCTAACTAGCTGAATGCAGGAGACAGTCTGACATTTCTTATATAGGTATGGGGCGGGGCCAGCCGGGAAGAGCAAGCATGTGACATGGGGCGGGTCACTCAGATGATGTCCCCGGCTGGCCCCGCCCCATACCTATATAAGAAATGCCAGCTAGCCCCTTCTTCACAAGGCTGGAAGCCTCGGACGGGAGAGGAACTTTTTTTTTTTTCGGGTCCCTGCCGCCGCGATTGACGTTGGATCTACTTTGGGGGACATTGTTTTAATAAAGGACTTGTCAAAGACCCTGTACTGTGTTTTTTTTACACCACACTTAGTTTTTTTGTGAATAAGTCTGCGGACCGTGTACCGCAGAATCATTCACGTGGGGGGGGGGGGCCGGGATCTGGGGGCCCCCTTGTTAAAGGGGGCTTCCAGATTCTGATAAGCCCCCCACCCGCAGACCCCCACAACCACCGGCCAGGGTTGTGGGGAAGAGGCCCTTGTCCTCATCAACATGGGGACAAGGTGCTTTGGGGGGGGAGCCCCCCTGCCCCAAAGCACCCCCCCCCATGTTAAGGGCATGTTGCCTGGTATGGTTCAGGAGGGGGGGGGCGCTCGCTCATTCCCCCCCTTTCCTGACCTGCCGGGCTGCATGCTCGGATAAGGGTCTGGTATGGATATTGAGGGGGACCCACGCTGGTTTTTTTTTTAATTCCAGCGTGGAGTTCCCCCTTAATATCCATACCAGATCCGAAGGGCTTGGTACAGATGGGAGGGGGGACCCCACACTTTTTTTTTTATTATTTATGCTATAAAGGGAATTATTTTACATTCAGCTGTCAGTGGGGAAACCCGCTGACAGCTGAAACATTAACACATGGCTGTCGCTCCTACAATCCCGCATGAGTTATGTTATCAACTCATGCAGCATTTTAGTAATGAAAACCAATGCAGCGCTCATGTTTCAGCTGTCGGGGGATTTCCCCACTGACAGTTGAATGTCAAAGTATTGCAGTGATTTATAAACAGTTCTTTAAATAACTGGCGTGGGGTCCCCCCTCCCATCCATACTAAGCCCTTCGGGTCTCGTATGGATGTTAAGGGGTAACTCCACGCTGAAATTAAATAAAAAACAGCATGGGGTACCCCCCTAAATCCATAACACATACTTATCCGAGCATGCAGCCCGGCAGGTCAGGAAAGGGGGGGGGGACGACGAGCGAGCGCCTCCCCCTCTCCTGAACCATACCAGGCCACATGCCCATACCAAATTATTCAAACATTTGTAAACAGACCAATTAACTGAAATGGTTTGACATTTGTACCCCAAATATGACGTTCCCTGAGGCGTTGGTAAACCGAGGTACGCCTGTATTAGTATTGCAATCCTTTGTATTGGGATACATAGAACCAACATACATCTGAATTGGCAACATAGCACAACATTTGTGTCACATTGGAGATATCTGGCTAGTTATACTGACCATGCCCAGGGACCTAGGATTGATTCACAGCACAGAAATACAGGCTGGGTTAGCAATGTAGCTCCGTGGATTAGTGGTTAGCACTACTGCCTCATAACTCTAGGGTTGTAGGTTTGAATCCCAACCCCGGCGAGGTAGTAGCATGATCTCCGTGTGTGGCTGTCTTCACATACATATTCTGGCAACATCTTTGCTTTCTGTCTAAATGATCCGTAAAATGTGAATTAGAATGAGGCCTTGTCTGTTGAAACACCTTCAAAGCTGCACCTTATGTGAATGTCATACAATGGGATAAGATAAGGGCCTGAATCACTAATAGATTTGATAATGATGGTTTACACTCCACCCACTTTTGTGAAGGATTTGGCAAGCAAAGAGCTGACAGAGAGAGAGAAGAGTGAGACGAAGAAGAGTGAGCGAGAGATACATATGAAGAGTGATAAAGAGAGACATTCAGAAGAGTGAGCGAGAGAGAAGAGCGAGCCAGTGAGACAAAGAAGAGTGAGCAAGAGATACATACTGAAGAGTGATAAAGAGAGACATTCAGAAGAGTGAACGAGAGAGAAAAGACTTGGTTGGTGAATCCACACATCAAACTTGTCACAAACCCTGGCGTGCATTTTTCCCCCAAATGCATAGCAGACCCTTATCCCAGCAGGCAGGTACCGCACGCCTTCAAAGATTTATTTCCTTTGTTGATTTTCCTGCTTCGCTCACACTATATGCAATTGAAAATTACTCTTTAAGTTGCCAATTTTACTGTGTTTTCTAGAGAATTACTAACTAGTTGTGTTTTCAATTGTGTGTAGCATTGCGATTTCTATTTGAGTCTAGATGTTAAATTGCTAATAAATGGCCACAATTCTCAAATACCTTTGAACTCTCGCTGCAACAAATGGTGTATGTTAATACACTCACATTCATTATATCCAATATCAGGTACGATGTCAATGCACAAATCGCACCTGAAATTGCACACCCTGGATGTGACTTGTCATGTGATTGGCATGGCCAGCAGCTTGCTCTTTGCATGGCAAATTGCACCCAATGTTACTGGGGGCCAACACCACTGTCACATCTAATCCGATGTGGCAATTGTCCAACTTACAGTGAAGTTGCACGAGTTCACAATCCAATTGGATGTGAACAGAGCCTACAGTGGCCAATAGGGTGCGACTTGGTCTACGATTTGCAAGTCGCCTGTCATGCCAATTGCATGGCAATCGCAAACAATGTTACTGGGGGCTACCCGGTCACATTAAAGCAGATTTCTAAGTGGTGTTATTGACACCACAGTCACATCATGTGACTTGCATAGAAGTTGCATGATTTCAAAGTCGGGGTACATGGTGATTTCAAGTGCAATTTGCAAGACATTCGACATCGATCTCTCAGCAAATTGCATGAAAAGTAGTGTATTCATTACTCTATTATTACTTGCGGCTCCTACCAAGTTTGAACCACAACAATATGAACGCTCCAATAGCGTGCACATTGAGTGGGACTTGGCATGTGATTTGCACAACATGCAAGCTGTAAATCGTCTGCAAAGTCGCACCCTATTGTCTGCTATTAGAGTGACCATATGGGTGCGTTTCAAACACTGATTTCTATAGTAGTACATGTACTACTTTAGTGGCAATTTGCATAGAGATCTGTGTCAGATGTCTTGAAAATTGCATTGAAATGGTCAACTTTACTGTAAGTCGCATGATTTGTAAATCAGCTTTGCCCAGAGTGTAATGTTTGGTGATGTTTGATTTCTGGAGTGTTTTACCAATTGATGGGAAATTCACCATACTAGTCAAATTGATTTGTCATTTTCAGTATTGCATACAAGATGTGG
Organism: Staurois parvus; assembly: GCF_062004578.1. NCBI lineage: Eukaryota > Metazoa > Chordata > Amphibia > Anura > Ranidae > Staurois > Staurois parvus. Next base: position 1,022,996 of record NW_028318930.1, read on the forward strand.
TCATGTGACTGTCTTAACTCATGCGAGAATCTGGAGGGAATTGTGACCATAGTAGCAATAAAGGTTCCAATTGGGGTTCCCTTTCACATCCCTGCTCAATGTTCTGTTGTATGCTGCACACGTACATTTCACTGTATATATCTTTCTGATTTGTGGGGCCTGTATACCAAGGGTTAATGCAGGTAGGAAGCGGATTCATCAGGTGAAAACACTTTCACTGATCAAATTAAGGTCAGTGGTGGGTGTGGCTTCATTGGGTGTGGGGCCTTGTTTGGCGTGCTCCAAATACAACCTAGCTTATATAAAGATGTGCAGTAGGGAGTGATTTGGCCTGTTACTTGGCCGGGTGGTTTTGTGACTAAGTCCTTGCTTGTAGTGGTTTGGGGGAGGAAGAGATTTTGTGCTGAATTGCCCCAGACACCACTCAGGCTGTGTTTGGAAGTGGGCTGGAAATGTTTGCATATTTTTGGCCTTGTAAAGTGTGTTTGTGTGTTATTGCACAATGATTGTGTTTTTTCTCTTTGTATTGAAAGCCTCACACATGTCAATCGTTTTGTTTAAAATCTGCTCTTGTTTTAATTTTGCTTGCTTATTTAGACTCAAATGCATTTTTCTTACAAACCTGCTGACAAATGTATGTGTAGGGGATTTGTAGAGGTGGGAGGGGTTTTTCACATATGTCTTGTTTTCTTTATATTTTGATGTGTAGACTTTTTTTGTGAATGGATCTTTATACTAAATGATTGTGTAAGTAAACCTTATGTGCACGAAAATGTTACTTGATTCATCTTCCCCTTTGTTTCCTGCTATAACCTGAGCACACACAGTTCATTAGAAGTATCTTTAGATTGTAAGCTCTTATGAGCAGGAGTGTTTTCTTTTTGCCACATCAATCCTATTTTTGTGACTCACCAAGATATTGACTGTACCTACTTGTTCCTGCTGACCAAATAAATGAAGATATACAGTTGCAAGAAAAAGTATGTGAACCCCTTGGGATTACGTGGAGTTTTGCATGAATTGGGCATAAAATGTGCTCTGAATGTCATCTAAGTCACAACAATAAAAGAACACAGTCTGCTGAACATAATACTACACAAAAATTAGATGTTGCCATGGTTTAATTGCACATAACATGTAAACATTCACAGTGCAGGGAGGAAAAAGTATTTGACGCCCTAGCTTAATGACTTCTCCCAGAGCTAATTGGAGCCAGAAGTGAGCCAACGTTGACTCCAATCAGTGTGATGATATTGGATGTGTTGCTGACAGCTGTCCTGCCCTTAAAAAACACACACCTGTTTTGGGTTTACTGGTTTCAAGAAGCACTGTCTGATGTGAACCATGCCTTGCAGAAAAGAGCTCTCAGAAGACCTACGATCAAGAATTGTTGACTTGCATGAAGCTGGAAAGGGTTACAAAAGTATCTTCAAAAGCCTTGATGTTCATGTGTCCACGGTAAGACAGACTGTCTACAAATGGAGAAAGTTTAGCACTGTTGCTACTCTCCCTAGGCTTGGTCGTCCTGTAAAAATGACTGCAAGAGCACAGCGCAGAATGCTGCATGAGGTAAAGAAGAATCCCAGAGTGTCAGCTAAAGACCTACAGAAATCTCTGGCACATGCTAACATTTTTGTTGACACATCTACAATAAGGAAAACATTAAACAAGATTGGAGTACATGGGAGGACACCACGGAGGAAGCCATTGCTGTCCAAAAAGAATATTGCAGCACGTTTGAAGTTTGCAAAAGAGCACCTGGATGTTCCACAGCACTACTGGCAAAATATACTGTGGACAGATGAAACCAAGATTGAGTTGTTTGGGAAGAACACACAACACTATGTGTGGAGAAAAAAAGGCACAGCACACCAACATCAAAACCTCATCCCCACTGTAAAACATGGCGGAGGGAGCATCATGGTTTGGGGCTGCTTTGCTGCCTCAGGGCCTGGACGGATTGTTGTCATTGATGGGAAAATGAATTCCAGAGTTGATCAAGACATTTTGCAGGAAAACGTACGACCATCTGTCCTTCAACTGAAGCTCCGCAGAGGATAGGTGATGCAACAGGACAATGACCCAAAGCATACAAGTAATTCAACAAAACAATGGCTGCAACAGCACAGAATACGCCTTCTGGAGTAGCCCAGTCAGAGTCCTGACCTCAACCCGATTGAAATGCTGTGGCATGACCTTAAGAGAGCGATTCACACCAGACATCCAAAGAATATTGCTACACTGAAACAGTTTTGTGAAGAGGAGTGGTCCAAAATTACTCCAGATCGTTGTGCAGGTCTGATCTGCAACTACAGGAAACATTTGGTTGAGGTTATTGCTGCCAAAGGAGGGTCAACCAGTTATTAAGTCCAAAGGTTCACATACTTTTTCCTCCCTGCACTGTGAATGTTTACATGTTATGTGCAATTAAACCATGGCAACATCTAATGTTTGTGTAGTATTATGTTCAGCAGACTGTGTTCTTCTATTGTTGTGACTTAGATGACGTTCAGAGCACATTTTGTGCCCAAATCATGCAAAACTCCACGTAATCCCAAGGGGTTCACATACTTTTTCTTGCAACTGTATTTGATCAATAAATGTTTCACCGATGTTTTTGTGTTTATTTTATGTTCAATATATGAACAACCTTAATAGTTACTTTGTATACTTATATAATCTGCTCAAATGTAGCTTGTAAGAGCGTGAATATGCAAGTGGGTGCAAACTGGCTTTTTCAAAACCAAACAAAAAAATAAAAAACCTGCTTGCACCACAATATTGTTATGTACTAATGAATATGTCACATTCACTGAGCAGCCAGCTACAGGTTTTCTACAATTTGATTTACAGTAATAAAATAGTCCCCACTGTATGTTGATTTTTGGCCTTTGGCAACAAATATATATATTAGCCAAGGTTTAAAAAGAAAAAAATCACTAAGAAACACACATTCGCGAAAGCTATCATAGCCGTGCATAGAAATGAGCGATCGTGCATAGATATGCGCGATCGTGCACAAATAAACGCCAAACAGGTGTCCCCCATGGCGCACGAGCAGCTATCCTCCTGGAAGTCCGTCATCTGGTGCGCGCGCACCCGGAAGTGGTTGTGGGGAGTGTAAGTGGATGAGAAGTGGTTGGAGGTTTTGTGTTGGTTGAAAATTTTGATAACTTTATTGGCATTTGGACATGGCGAGAGCACAGTTCTCAACTGAGGAGATGATCCTTATATGTAAAGTAAGTGTGGCCATTGCAAATATGTTTATAACATGTGAGGGACAAGTAATTGTAATTTTGTGGGTGGGGCCTAGCAGAATCTCACTTGGTGCACATGCTACTTATCTGTACATTAGCTCCTGGGTATTGATGGGTCAATTATATTAACCACTTGCCTACTGGGTACTCATACCCCCTTCCTGTCCTGGCCAATTTTCATCTTTCTGCACTGTTACCCTTTGAATGACAATTGTGCGGTCATGCCACATTGTACCCATCTTAAATTTGTATCAGTTTTTTCAGACAAATAGAGCTTTCTTTGGGTGGTATTGACTTGCTGCTGTGAGTTTTACTTTTTGCTCGATAAACCACAAAATAGCTCATAATGAATAAAAGTCTGTTTATATTATAACATTTGGTAAACTGGTAATTTAGCAACACTGATGTGCGTTGATGAGGCGGCACTGCTGGCCACAGGTGGGCGGAACTGTTGGGTGGCACTGGTGGGCACTGATCATCGGGGCCGACCCTGCTTTGATAACTGCTGGTTCTCGGCAGTACTTTCCACACATTCTGACAGCGTGATGAAAGTGCAGCCAAGACCTGGCAAATGCATTTCCCGGTGATCAGCGTGTCATTGGACATGGCTGATCACATGGTAAAAAGCCGCTGTGATTGGTCTTTACCACATCACGTGATCAGCTGTGTCCTTAGGACACAGCAATCACGGAGAGCGCGTTCTGCCAGGATGTCATATGACACCCTCCCAGAGCTGCCTGGATGCAGTGTAGCGTTATTCGGCTATCTGCGGTCGCCCAATAGGTAACCAGCTAGGCCTTCATGGCTAATCTTTGAATATCTGGACATGTATACTGCGTATAATGCATTACATTCTACAATGTGTTGGTGTACATGGTATTACAGTGTGCAATGCGTTGCTGGATTCTGCATGACAGTGGACAGCGTATCACAGTGTGCAATGCGTAGCTCCAGCCTGCATGACAGTGTACAGTGCATTACAGTCTACAATGTGTGGGTGTACACGGTATCACAGTGTGCAATGCGTTGCTCCATCCTGCATGACAGTGTACAGTGCATTACAGTCTACAATGTGTGGGTGTCCACGGTATTGTGGGCTGCATGTGATCTCCGGAGATAATTGTGATTAATGATCACCTGAGTTAAACCAGTGAATGAAAAGTGTAAAAAAACATGGATTGAAAATAATCTGCACTGACCACTGTGCTTTGTCAAGCCACATATTGGCACATTCTGGTGTCACACAGATGCGATGTGAAATTTGCAGTGTTTTCTGTGCAAGCGCTGCACCGCATCACAACCGCAACCCCTTCATGCCACCTGCTGCGGCTTTCTAGGTGAAGTTACCAACACACCAATATTGGTACACAAAGCGTATTGCGATTTGCCAAATTGGATGGCATGCCTATTCACACCCATGTGCATACCCTGAAAAAGGGTCCTGCACATTTTTGGCCCGGATGCGGTGCAATTTGAGGTGTGCAAAATGTTTGTCTCTAATTGCAACGCACACAAATTGCATGTGATTTGCCCAGGAGTGCGGTGTTAGACCACAATGCATGTATGTGAAGCCAGAATAAAAGGATGTGGATTTTGTCTATTTTTACTTGCGCATGTTAACATTATGTAAGTGCATTTTTCTTCTGTTTAACATGCTATAGAAATGCAACATGCATTTGGATGTAGTGTTTTTGTATGTGCATTTTGGAAGTATTCTAAACACACATTGACCCTAGGGCCACACCATATCTTATGCAGGCCATAGATGGGTCGAAAATCGGCCGATTTTTCGGCCGAAAATAAAATCGGCCGATTTTCGGATCGTTAGTGGGCTATTTGTTCGGCCGTTTTTCGGTATTTTGGCAGATTTTTTTTTCGGTAAAGTTGGAAAAAAACGGCCGAATTTGCCGATCGGCCGATTTTCGCGGCAATGATGGGCAAATCGGCCGATTTTTTTACTGATAAAAAATCTGCACATGAGCAGTGACCTGCAAGAGGAAGACAAAAAGAAGAAAAAGAAGAGGATGATGATGATGAAGATGATGAAGAAGAGGATGATGATGATGATGAAGAAGAAGAAGATGATGAAGAGGAAGAAGAGGATGATGATGAAGAAGAAGAAGAAGAAGATGATGAAGAGGAAGAAGAGGATGATGATGAAGAAGAAAAGGAAGAAGAAGAGGAAGAAGAAGGATGAAAAATGAGAGGAATTCCAGTATGGCAAAAAGTGTCCCTGCAGAGAGCTCCGCTATTTCTTTGACAGTTCCTTGACATTTACAGCGGTTGCAACATTGTATCTATTTGTTTCCGAATAAAAACATCTGTATCCGAAATGGATACAAATACATTGTTGCAACCGCTATAAATGTCAACTGTCAAAGAAATAGCGGAGCTCTCTGCAGGGACACTTTTTGCCGGCTGTAGACGGGATGAAAATCGGCCGATTTTTTTTTTACCATTGCTGGTAACGTCGGCCGCTTGAACAACCGATTTTTCATTTTTTAAAAGAAAAATCGGCTGTTTTTCTCCCCGTCTATGGCCTGCATAAGCATTAGTGTGCCTGGGGGAGGGGGGGACCTTTGGCCTTTCCAAACACATAGATGCTCCAAGAATGTTTCCTTGAACTCTTGAAATGGTTAAAAAGGAAAGACACTCTAGATAGCCTGCACTGAGAATTGACTGTCATGATGACGTGTCAATGATTATTTGCTCTCATTTTTCAGGAGTGGTACTGCTTGCGGTTGAAGCTGGTAGAAATCCACCTTCACGTCCTCCACTCACCTTCACTTGTGGCCAGTGGATATTTTGTGGCCGCAGGCAAGAACTGGCATCGAGGACCTGCATAATGACCCTGGCATGCCAGAGGTGGTTTGGAAGCAGCACAGCAATTTGACCATCCCTTTCCTCTATGTTGGTTTTAGGGTGCAGAATTGCTTCTCGTTCGTGAACGGACTGTCGCCGGATATCAGAGTCCCCATATTTTCAAGATATGTTTTAGCCATGTTGGCTTATTTTTATGTTATTTTCCAAGTGTGTCGCACCTAACCGCACAGTAGTGTGGTGCCATGCGTATTTGTGGCTGTGAATGGGGCTGTTTTTAATAGACGTGTGTAGGTGCAACAACGTTTTCATCATGGTACCTGCGCACATCTACATAGGGCATTGCATTTCTTTGCTGTGCTGGAAAATGTGTGTTCTTGCATGCGTTTCTGCACCACCAATGGTGTGAACAAGTCCTAAGGGCTGGTTCACACTATAGAAACAGTCTAGATGTGTTCCTGATGGGTTTTTTTCATGCCCTTTTGGCATGCATGTTTAGTGTGTTCCAGTACATTTTGGATGCGTTTTGGACATGTTTACATTGCATTTTTGTATCCCTTCCACTTATTTTTTTCTATTTTCTTTGTATTCAATGTAGTTAGGGACATGTGCGTTTTAGTACATTCAAGGACGTTTCAATGTGTTCCAGTACAGTTCTGTGCAGAAACAATGCAGCGTGGTCAACTTTGTTTACAGCACCTGCAATGCATTGAAAATGCAAGCGCTGATGTGAACTATGACATTGACAACCATATAACCTTCTTTCTGTGCGTTTGTGATGCTGAAAAAGCAACTGAAACACATGTAGTGTGAACTGGCCCTAAAGGTTATTAGAGGTCAGGGAACAGGACTGACCAGGAATTGTGAATTCAATCAGACTAGTGGTGAGATACAATCAGCAATTGTATAATAATGTGAGATCTGAGCTGTAGCTGATAGAAAATGAGACACATTCACTTGATCAGTAAATAGATAGTTAAAGAGTGGGGCGGTGATCCATAGATTTGCATATGGGACAGGTGATGATGGGGTGGGGGAGGGGGTCAAGTTGTATAAGGAGACAGATTTAAAAGAGAAAAAAGTTACAATGAAATATACACGGCATGAAACTTGCACATGACCTAATTGGCAGAAGAACAGTACGCAAGTAACATTCATCCACTTTCTAGTCATTAGGCAAAATCATAATTGTTTGATCAATATTCCTGCCACAACCCAGAAAATTGATCTCCATTTTTTTGGGATGTTGCCAAGACTGGGATTAGAACCCATGACCCAAGTGCCGTAAGTTCTGAGCTCTAACCACTAAACCACTGTGGGAAACACAGTTTGAGTTATAATGTAGAATAGTTACATTGTTTAAAAATGATAAAGCGAGCGCTGGTCAAATGATATAGACTAGTAAAATGGTATTACACAAGATAAATATAACCACGAACAGTAGTGCATGAACTCGTGAAAGGTCATCCACCCCTGTGACAGTGTACTACACTATTGAGCACCTTTCTGGCTCCTGTGGCTGAGCTAATTCCTCCCCAGGACCATTTGGGCACCCACCCTGATGGATGGATGGATGGAGCTGGTTGACTAACCCATAGCTGCCAGCATACCGCTGCACCCCCAGATGTGCGATGTGTATAACCCATGCACCTTAATACTTTTGTTCTGGTGAGTGCAGACCAGTCCCAAGGGTGGTTTACCTATCACGAGTTCATGCACTACTGTCCGTCACGGAGAGACCACACGTGCCATTCATAGGCACTCTCTGAGTTGGTACTCTCACACGAAGGACATTCCATTATTCAGGAATGATTATATGAACTTATTTTAGCACGATTTACCAGTTTACATTATTATTGCAATTCTTTGCACTTTTTGGTTTTTACATGCGTTCATTATTGATCACATGCATTTATAGCGCTGCACTTGTCTTTTAACATAGAATAGTTATGTGATTAAAGAGAATGAAGATATATAACTATATTGGGAAATTAGAAGTATATAAATTATTTGAGATATAAGTGTGAAAATGTTTAACATTTGAAAATAGAATGTATGACATTCATTAGTAAATGCATTACTTTCCTGATCATTTTAGAGAAACAGCAAAAAAAAAAAAATAGACAATTCTAATACAGCTGTACTCTTTATTACATTCTAAAAATTCTCTTTTGCTATCAGAAAAACGCCAATGTTAATAAAGCCTGTGCTTGTGCGCCATCTAGCGAATATATCCGGTATTGCACCTAAAAATGTGCCAGACAGGATACCACATTCACTAATGGCAAAGTAGACGCTCGTTAATGAGCTTGCTAGACGCTGGTCAGACGACTGATTGATTGACCGGAGTCTGCCTGAATGGTCAGTCTCTGCTAATACACTCACATCTTAGTGAATCAAGGCCAATATGTCTCTCAGTAGATAGCTTAAGGTGTCTACTTTCCGAAAAGGGGTAATTTGGGGGTGTTTGTCAGAAAGTAAAAGCTGTATAAATTTAAATTTCTATACCATAGTTTGTAGATGCTATAGCTTTCACACAAACCAATTAATATACACTTATCTGGATTTTTTTTACCAAAGACATGTAGCAAAAAAAATTTTGGCCTAAATTTATGATGAAGTTTGAGCTTATTGGATATTTTTTGCAACAGAAATGAAAAAATACTGTTTTTTTTTCAAAATTGTCAGTCTTTTTTTGTTGATGGCACAAAAAATAAAAACCCAGAGGTTATCAAATACCACCAAAAGAATGCTCTATTTGTGGGAAAAAAAGGACATATATTTCATTTACGTATAGCATTGCATGACCGCGCAATTTTCAGTCAAACCAGCGCAGCGCTGTATAGCAAAAAATGGCATAAATTCTAGTATCTATACCATACTTTGTATACGCTATGATGTTCACATAAACCAATTAATATACATGTATTGGTATTTTGTTTTACAAAAGACATGTAGAAGAATACATTTTGGCCTAAATTGATGACTAGCTTTGAATCTGCTATATATTTTTTATAACCGAAAGTAAAAAATGTTTTTTTTTCAAAATGTTCGGTCTTTTTTTGTTTATAGCACAAAAAATTAAAAAAAAACAGCAGCGATCAAATACCACCAAAAGTAAGCTCTATTTGTGTGAAAAAAGGACATACATTTTGTTTGGGTACAGCACTGCATGACTGCACAATTATTATCTAAAGCGCTTTCTAAATTAGGAAAATACAGTCTACATTATTTTACACAATGTGTCATGAGTTTTCTTTTTACCAGTTCTCCATGCAAAGTTTATTCAGCTGTGAGATGTTTGTGGATTTCCTTGCATGAACTTCCCATTTCATAATCCCCATACAAAATTCCAATGCGAATCAAATCAGGGTTTTCAATAGGCCAGTGCATAATCCATAATAATGTCTACTTTTCAGGCCATTCTTTACTGGGGGTTGCTGGTGTGCTTTGAATCATTATTTTGTTGAAAGACTAATTTCTGGTTCAACTTCAGCTTTTGGACAGATGGCCTCCCATTCTCGTCAAGCACATTTTGATATGATACAGAATGTATAGCTGACTCCATGGGCGCAAATTACATAGGCCCTGAAGCAGCAAAACAGCCCCAAACCATAACATTTGCATCATCATGCTTGAAAGTTACTATGAGGTTCTTCTCCTGAAATAGTCTTTTTGTGGCGAATATGTCCACTATTACTGTGACCAAACAACTCTCTCTATTTTTTTTAAATCAGATACTTTTTTACCATAAAGTACAATAAATCACAAAAATAACTCAACTTAACCCTTCCAGCATTCAGTAATCTCAAAAATGTTACAATATTTGTGCTTAAATACTGAGGGTGAGGAAGAGACAAATACAACTGTTTAGACAACATTTACATCTTTACTGTAGTATGCAATATGCAAGTCATAGTTTACGAAGTTGGTAACCTCCTGATCATAGAACCTTTGTATCAGCACCTATCCATTTAGGATATCAATTGCTCACCCATAAACTCCTCTAATATACCCGATAATTATAATTATAAGGGGTGGGAGAGCATCTCATCATAGTTAAATTAGTACACAAGCATAAACATCCGAACCTTATCATTAAACCCTCAGATAATGTAATACAGTTGTTGTTTAGGGTCAGCAATATCAAGAAATAAGCCAAAAATGTTTAAAAGAGAAGTATGAGTTAATAAAAAAAATTATACTCACCTAAGTGGATGCAGCATCAATCCAATGCTGCATCTGTCCCCAGACGCCTATTAGACAGTCACCAGCTCTCTGCTCTGCCCCTCCAGCACTCACTGGAGGACTGGGCTGTTGAGGGGGCAGGAACAGCTGGCTCAGGCTCACACTGGGGTTCTGATCCAGGCTTCTGGGTGGATCCCTACCATATGGTTGGGATCTTTTTAGAGCCTGGACCTACTCTGTGATGTCAAAAATGCTCACAGGAGTGCAGAAGGAACTGAACTCCTGTGATCCCCAGGAGAAGTATAGCCAAAAGAGTTTTGGCTATACTTTTTTAATGAGAAATGGTATAGAAAGATATGTTGACTGCAAATTAATGTATTTCATAATACATTTCTAGTGTTAGTGAATGAAACAGTGAAGGAAGGCATAATGCCAAAAAAGTACTGGTGACCCTCAAGGTCGACCTATGATCTTAGACATTGGTTCCTTTACTGAGAATTCAAGCAAGTTAATTGATAGTCAATTAAAGTGTACGTTACCCTAACATTTCATATTCCTGATGTGTCTGTGCTACCATACAGTATACACTGCTTTTATCAAAAGTATCCTGCTCTCTTCGCATTGCCTAATTTTTGTGAAATTCCAGATGATCCTGCCAGTCCTACTGCATTCGTATTTCAAACAGACCATGCTAAGTATGGAAGCATATCCATCCCAACGTGGTCAGTTTTCTACTTTGCATTCTACCTGTAATCCAATGGTCAGCTTTTCATTAAGAAGATCAGTGTAATGTTGTTTCTCTGCCCCCTGTTGACATTCTGCCTTGCAATTTCCACCACAACCTTTACAAGCCCCTTATGCAGCTGAGAACAGAGGTCATGTGATCACTTATATAAATATATATATTAAAATAAAAAGGAATAGTATTTTGTATACATGCATGCAAACATTTTGCTTTGGATTTCTCCTTGTTTTACAAGGTAAGGGTTCACATATACTTCAAGGCTGAATGTTAAAACATTATTTCATATAAAAAGATGCCTTTATATTTTTTAAGCCTGCGGGAAGAACTAGATATTCCAAGCAAAGCCGTATTAGCATGTATAGACATTGAACTTTATTCAAGTATTCCACATGATATGGAAATGTCTGTATTTAAACGATTCTTGGATGAACTGATGGCACCATAACAGAACTCATATTTAATTTTCTTGCCATTTGTATTTGGGGGCACCAACTACCTTCAGATGCAGCAAGTGGCAATAGGAATGATGTGTGCCTCATTGTATTCTAACTTGACCCTAACCTGGGGGGGTGGAAGCAAACAATTTTCAGTGATAGGGACTTGTCTATGTACCTGTGCCATCTGTGTGTTAATGTAGCACAGATACATAAATTATATTTTCATCATCTAGATTGCCACAGAAAAGCTGCCATTCGATTTTCTTGATAAATTGAATATGAGTGCTTATAATTAGAGATGAGCGAATCGAACTAGGCGAACCGGAATTCGAGTCGAATTTCAGGAAATATTCGATTCGTGTCGAAACCGAAATTTTGCCTACTTCGGGTGCGCGAATCGAACATTTCCCGATCAGCCGGCAAAAGTGTCCCTGCAGTGAGCTCCGCTATTTCTGACAGTTCTCTGACAGAAGGAACACATGTTTAGCGGTTGAAACATTGTATCTATTAGTTTACATTTAGGATACAGATGTTTCAACCACTGTACATGTGAAGAAGTTGTGAGAGAACTGTCAGAAATAGAGGAACTCTGCACATACACTTTTTGCCGGCTTGGAATTATTCTTCTTTTCATCCTACTTCTTCTTCTTCTTCATCCTCAGAAGAAGAGGATGAGGATGAGGATGAAGAAGAAGAAGAAGAAGAAGAAGAAGAAGAAGAAGTAGGATGAAAAGAAGAATAATTCCAAGCCGGCAAAAAGTGTATGTGCAGAGTTCCTCTATTTCTGACAGTTCTCTCACAGCTTCTTCACATGTACAGCGGTTGAAACATCTGTATCCTAAATGGAAACTAATAGATACAATTTGTATCTATTAGTTTCCATTTAGGATACAGATATTTCAACCGCTGTACATGTGAAGAAGCTGTGAGAGAACTGTCAGAAATAGAGGAACTCTGCACATACACTTTTTGCCGGCTTGGAATTATTCTTCTTTTCATTCTTCTTCTTCTTCCTCATCCTCATCCTCATCCTCATCCTCTTCTTCTGAGGATGAGGATGAAGAAGAAGAAGAAGAAGAAGTAGGATGAAAAGAAGAATAATTCCAAGCCGGCAAAAAGTGTATGTGCAGAGTTCCTCTATTCTGCAGATACACTTAGAGGAGCTCTGCAGATACACTTAGAGGAGCTCTGCACATACACTTTTTGCCGGCTTGGAATTAATCTTATTTTCATCCTACTTCTTCTTCTTCTTCTTCTTCTTCTTCATCCTCATCCTCAGAAGAAGAAGAGGATGAGGATGAGGATGAAGAAGAAGAAGAAGAAGTAGGATGAAAATAAGAATAATTCCAAACCGGAAAAAAGTGTATGTGCAGAGCTCCTCTAAGTGTATCTGCAGAGCTCCTCTAAGTGTATCTGCAGAATAGAGGAACTCTGCACATACACTTTTTGCCGGAAACCGCTGTATGGAGTGAATGTCCCAGAACTGTCAGAAATAGACTATTTATGACAGTTCTGGGACATTCACTGCATACAGCTGTTTTAACCGCTGTATGGAGGGAATGTCATGGAACTGTCAGAAATAGACTATTAATGACAGTTCTGGGACTGTCCTTCAATGCAGCGGTTGAAACATTGTATGTATTTGTTTCCATAAATGGATCCATTTATGGAAACAAATACATACAATGTTTCAACCGCTGTATGGAAGGACAGTCCCACAACTGTCATTAATAGTCTATTTCTGACAGTTCCATGACATTCCCTCCATACAGCGGTTAAAACAGCTGTATGGAGTGAATGTCCCAGATCTATCAGAAATAGACTATTTATGACAGTTCTGGGACATTCACTGCATACAGCTGTTTTAACCGCTGTATGGAGGGAATGTCATGGAACTGTCAGAAATAGACTATTAATGACAGTTCTGGGACTGTCCTTCCATGCAGCGGTTGAAACATTGTATGTATTTGTTTCCATAAATGGATCCATTTATGGAAACAAATACATACAATGTTTCAACCGCTGTATGGAAGGACAGTCCCACAACTGTCATTAATAGTCTATTTCTGACAGTTCCATGACATTCCCTCCATACAGCGGTTAAAACAGCTGTATGGAGTGAATGTCCCAGATCTATCAGAAATAGACTATTTATGACAGTTCTGGGACATTCACTCCATACAGCTGTTTTAACCGCTGTATGGAGGGAATGTCATGGAACTGTCAGAAATAGACTATTAATGACAGTTCTGGGACTGTCCTTCCATGCAGCGGTTGAAACATTGTATGTATTTGTTTCCATAAATGGATCCATTTATGGAAACAAATACATACAATGTTTCAACCGCTGCATGGAAGGACAGTCCCAGAACTGTCATTAATAGTCTATTTCTGACAGTTCCATGACATTCCCTCCATACAGCGGTTAAAACAGCTGTATGGAGTGAATGTCCCAGATCTATCAGAAATAGACTATTTATGACAGTTCTGGGACATTCACTGCATACAGCTGTTTTAACCGCTGTATGGAGGGAATGTCATGGAACTGTCAGAAATAGACTATTAATGACAGTTCTGGGACTGTCCTTCAATGCAGCGGTTGAAACATTGTATGTATTTGTTTCCATAAATGGATCCATTTATGGAAACAAATACATACAATGTTTCAACCGCTGCATGGAAGGACAGTCCCAGAACTGTCATTAATAGTCTATTTCTGACAGTTCCATGACATTCCCTCCATACAGCGGTTAAAACAGCTGTATGGAGTGAATGTCCCAGATCTATCAGAAATAGACTATTTATGACAGTTCTGGGACATTCACTGCATACAGCTGTTTTAACCGCTGTATGGAGGGAATGTCATGGAACTGTCAGAAATAGACTATTAATGACAGTTCTGGGACTGTCCTTCAATGCAGCGGTTGAAACATTGTATGTATTTGTTTCCATAAATGGATCCATTTATGGAAACAAATACATACAATGTTTCAACCGCTGCATGGAAGGACAGTCCCAGAACTGTCATTAATAGTCTATTTCTGACAGTTCCATGACATTCCCTCCATACAGCGGTTAAAACAGCTGTATGGAGTGAATGTCCCAGATCTATCAGAAATAGACTATTTATGACAGTTCTGGGACATTCACTGCATACAGCTGTTTTAACCGCTGTATGGAGGGAATGTCATGGAACTGTCAGAAATAGACTATTAATGACAGTTCTGGGACTGTCCTTCAATGCAGCGGTTGAAACATTGTATGTATTTGTTTCCATAAATGGATCCATTTATGGAAACAAATACATACAATGTTTCAACCGCTGTATGGAAGGACAGTCCCACAACTGTCATTAATAGTCTATTTCTGACAGTTCCATGACATTCCCTCCATACAGCGGTTAAAACAGCTGTATGGAGTGAATGTCCCAGATCTATCAGAAATAGACTATTTATGACAGTTCTGGGACATTCACTGCATACAGCTGTTTTAACCGCTGTATGGAGGGAATGTCATGGAACTGTCAGAAATAGACTATTAATGACAGTTCTGGGACTGTCCTTCAATGCAGCGGTTGAAACATTGTATGTATTTGTTTCCATAAATGGATCCATTTATGGAAACAAATACATACAATGTTTCAACCGCTGCATGGAAGGACAGTCCCAGAACTGTCATTAATAGTCTATTTCTGACAGTTCCATGACATTCCCTCCATACAGCGGTTAAAACAGCTGTATGGAGTGAATGTCCCAGATCTATCAGAAATAGACTATTTATGACAGTTCTGGGACATTCACTGCATACAGCTGTTTTAACCGCTGTATGGAGGGAATGTCATGGAACTGTCAGAAATAGACTATTAATGACAGTTCTGGGACTGTCCTTCAATGCAGCGGTTGAAACATTGTATGTATTTGTTTCCATAAATGGATCCATTTATGGAAACAAATACATACAATGTTTCAACCGCTGTATGGAAGGACAGTCCCACAACTGTCATTAATAGTCTATTTCTGACAGTTCCATGACATTCCCTCCATACAGCGGTTAAAACAGCTGTATGGAGTGAATGTCCCAGATCTATCAGAAATAGACTATTTATGACAGTTCTGGGACATTCACTGCATACAGCTGTTTTAACCGCTGTATGGAGGGAATGTCATGGAACTGTCAGAAATAGACTATTAATGACAGTTCTGGGACTGTCCTTCAATGCAGCGGTTGAAACATTGTATGTATTTGTTTCCATAAATGGATCCATTTATGGAAACAAATACATACAATGTTTCAACCGCTGCATGGAAGGACAGTCCCAGAACTGTCATTAATAGTCTATTTCTGACAGTTCCATGACATTCCCTCCATACAGCGGTTAAAACAGCTGTATGGAGTGAATGTCCCAGATCTATCAGAAATAGACTATTTATGACAGTTCTGGGACATTCACTGCATACAGCTGTTTTAACCGCTGTATGGAGGGAATGTCATGGAACTGTCAGAAATAGACTATTAATGACAGTTCTGGGACTGTCCTTCAATGCAGCGGTTGAAACATTGTATGTATTTGTTTCCATAAATGGATCCATTTATGGAAACAAATACATACAATGTTTCAACCGCTGCATGGAAGGACAGTCCCAGAACTGTCATTAATAGTCTATTTCTGACAGTTCCATGACATTCCCTCCATACAGCGGTTAAAACAGCTGTATGGAGTGAATGTCCCAGATCTATCAGAAATAGACTATTTATGACAGTTCTGGGACATTCACTGCATACAGCTGTTTTAACCGCTGTATGGAGGGAATGTCATGGAACTGTCAGAAATAGACTATTAATGACAGTTCTGGGACTGTCCTTCCATGCAGCGGTTGAAACATTGTATGTATTTGTTTCCATAAATGGATCCATTTATGGAAACAAATACATACAATGTTTCAACCGCTGCATGGAAGGACAGTCCCAGAACTGTCATTAATAGTCTATTTCTGACAGTTCTATGACATTCCCTCCATACAGCGGTTGAAACCGCTGTATGGAGTGAATGTCCCAGAACTGTCAGAAATAGACAGAAACTGTCACAGAACTGTCCTTCTTCTCATCCTTCTCCTTCTTCTCATCCTTCTTCTCATCCTTCTTCTCATCCTTCTCCTTCTTCTCATCCTTCTCCTTCTTCTCATCCTTCTCCTTCTGCTCATCCTTCTTCTCATCCTTCTCCTTCTTCTCATCCTTCTCCTTCTCCTTCTTCTCATCCTTCTCCTTCTCCTTCTCATCCTTCTCCTTCTCATCCTTCTCCTTCTCCTTCTCATCCTTCTCCTTCTTCTCATCCTTCTCCTTCTTCTCATCCTTCTCCTTCTCCTTCTTCTCATCCTTCTCCTTCTCCTTCTCATCCTTCTCCTTCTTCTCATCCTTCTCCTTCTCCTCATCCTTTTTCTTCTCATCCTTCTCCTTCTCTTTCTTCTCATCCTTCTCCTTCTTCTCATCCTTCTCCTTCTTCTCATCCTTCTCCTTCTTCTCATCCTTCTCCTTCTTCTCCTTCTTCTCATCATTCTCCTTCTTCTCATCCTTCTCCTTCTTCTCATCCTTCTCATCCTTCTTCTCATCCTTCTTCTTCTCATCCTTCTCCTTCTTCTCATCCTTCTCCTTCTCCTTCTTCTCATCCTTCTCCTTCTTCTCATCCTTCTCCTTCTTCTCATCCTTCTCCTTCTCATCCTTCTCCTTCTCCTTCTTCTCTTCCTTCTCCTTCTTCTCATCCTTCTCCTTCTTCTCATCCTTCTTCTTCTCATCCTTCTCCTCCTTCTTCTCATCCTTCTTCTCATCCTTCTTCTTCTCATCCTTCTCCTTCTTCTCATCCTTCTCCTTCTCCTTCTTCTCATCCTTCTCCTTCTTCTCATCCTTCTCCTTCTTCTCATCCTTCTCCTTCTTCTCATCCTTCTCCTCTTCTTCTTCCTACTCCTTTCTCTTCCTTCTCCTTCTTATCATCCTTCTCCTTCTTCTCATCATTCTCCTTCTTCTCATCATTCTCCTTCTTCTCATCCTTCTTCTTCTCATCCTTTTCCTTCTTCTCATCCTTCTTCTTCTCATCCTTCTTCTTCTCATCCTCCTTCTCATCCTTCTCTTTCTTCTCATCCTTCTCCTTCCCTCTTCTCTCATCCTTCTCCTTCTTCATCCTTCTCCTTCTCCTTCTTCTCATCCTTCTCCTTATTCTCAGCCTTCTTCTTCTCATCCTTCTCCTTCTCATCTCCTTCTCCATCTCATCCTTCTCCTTCTTCTCATCCTTCTCCTTCTTCTCATCCTTCTCCTTCTCCTTCTTCTCATCCTTCTCCTTCTCCTTCTTCTCATCCTTCTTCTCATCCTTCTCATCCTTCCTTCTTCTCATCCTTCTCCTTCTTCTCATCCTTCTCCTTCTCCTTCTTCTCATCCTTCTCCTTCTCCTCATCCTTTTTTCTCTCATCCTTCTCCTTCTCCTTCTTCTCATCCTTCTCCTTCTTCTCATCCTTCTCCTTCTTCTCATCCTTCTCCTTCTTCTCATCCTTCTCCTTCTTCTCATCCTTCTCCTTCTCCTTCTTCTCTTCCTTCTCCTTCTTATCATCCTTCTCCTTCTTCTCATCATTCTCCTTCTTCTCATCCTTCTCCTTCTTCTCATCCTTCTTCTTCTCATCCTTTTCCTTCTTCTCATCCTTCTTCTTCTCATCCTTCTTCTTCTCATCCTTCTCCTTCTCATCCTTCTCTTTCTTCTCATCCTTCTCCTTCTCCTTCTTCTCATCCTTCTCCTTCTTCTCATCCTTCTCCTTCTTCTCATCCTTCTCCTTATTCTCAGCCTTCTTCTTCTCATCCTTCTCCTTCTCATCCTTCTCCTTCTCATCCTTCTCCTTCTTCTCATCCTTCTCCTTCTTCTCATCCTTCTCCTTCTCCTTCTTCTCATCCTTCTCCTTCTCCTTCTTCTCATCCTTCTCCTTCTCCTTCTTCTCATCCTTCTCCTTCTTCTCATCCTTCTCCTTCTTCTCATCCTTCTCCTTCTCCTTCTTCTCATCCTTCTCCTTCTCCTCATCCTTTTTCTTCTCATCCTTCTCCTTCTCCTTCTTCTCATCCTTCTCCTTCTTCTCATCCTTCTCCTTCTTCTCATCCTTCTCCTTCTTCTCATCCTTCTCCTTCTTCTCCTTCTTCTCATCATTCTCCTTCTTCTCATCCTTCTCCTTCTTCTCATCCTTCTCATCCTTCTTCTCATCCTTCTTCTTCTCATCCTTCTCCTTCTCCTTCTTCTCATCCTTCTCCTTCTTCTCATCCTTCTCCTTCTTCTCATCCTTCTCCTTCTCATCCTTCTCCTTCTCCTTCTTCTCTTCCTTCTCCTTCTTCTCATCCTTCTCCTTCTTCTCATCCTTCTTCTTCTCATCCTTCTCCTCCTTCTTCTCATCCTTCTTCTCATCCTTCTTCTTCTCATCCTTCTCCTTCTTCTCATCCTTCTCCTTCTCCTTCTTCTCATCCTTCTCCTTCTTCTCATCCTTCTCCTTCTTCTCATCCTTCTCCTTCTTCTCATCCTTCTCCTTCTTCTCATCCTTCTCCTTCTCCTTCTTCTCTTCCTTCTCCTTCTTATCATCCTTCTCCTTCTTCTCATCATTCTCCTTCTTCTCATCCTTCTCCTTCTTCTCATCCTTCTTCTTCTCATCCTTTTCCTTCTTCTCATCCTTCTCCTTCTCCTTCTTCTCATCCTTCTCCTTCTCCTTCTTCTCATCCTTCTCCTTCTCCTTCTTCTCATCCTTCTCCTTCTTCTCATCCTTCTCCTTCTTCTCACCCTTCTCCTTCTCCTTCTTCTCATCCTTCTCCTTCTCCTTCTTCTCATCCTTCTCCTTCTCCTTCTCCTTCCTCATCTCCAAGGGCATTTAAATTAAAGGTACAGTGTTCTGCACTAATTTAAAGGCTCTCTGAAGCCTAGAAACCCTTTAAATAAGTCATCTTCGTAGCGGAGAAATTCGCATCGAATCGAATTTCACACTGGAATTCGCCGAATCAGCCGAATCGAATTTTTCATTTCTTCGCTCATCTCTACTTATAATCTGTCATTTACTATGCAATTTGACAAAAGCACCATAGAAACCAAAAAGAAACCATGACAAATAACATATTACATGACTCAAGTGCTCATCCTAATTTATTGATTAAATCCATCCATATAGCAATTACTCAAGGTTTAAGCAAATTGCTCTGACAATGCAGATAATGAATTTAAAGCAGCCAGAATTTATAAAAGAGGAAGACGGAGAGGCTTTAGCAAGAAAAATTTTAAAAGACCCTACAAGAGGGCAAAAGATACGTTTAGAGATTGATTTATAAACACCAAAACTTGCAGACAGCCACAAAAAAAAACAAAACAAAAAAAATAAACTATTAGACTCCATGCACTGAGTGTTTGGCCCCTGTGTGTCAAATCCTGGTGTTTTCATGTGGCTGGGAGGCAAAGGTGAAGCATCCAGCTCCACTGCCTGCAGCCTGTCAAAGTCTGTGACAGGCTGAAATATGCAGAGGCTGGAGAATGTTTCCAGTGTTACTTTATGGCCCTATGCCTTTACAGATGTATCAGTGTAATGAGCATATGTCCCTAAACACCGACATCACAGACCTGGAACAATTGTTTAAATCAGGAAAAGCAAAGTTAGGCTGGCAATGCACTGTAAGACATTTTTCATGTTCAGTCCAGTGGGCTAAACAAGTGAAATCACTAAATTCCCCCATCCACACTACACAGCGTGAATGGGCAAATTTGCAACGCAAG
Organism: Staurois parvus; assembly: GCF_062004578.1. Classification (NCBI taxonomy): domain Eukaryota; kingdom Metazoa; phylum Chordata; class Amphibia; order Anura; family Ranidae; genus Staurois; species Staurois parvus. The sequence goes on from NW_028318930.1 coordinate 1,043,216, forward strand.
GTATCAAATTCTGACAGCCAACACCATACAGATAACTTTCTTAGAAGGAGATGTTATATCATAAACTTTAACAATGCGATCAGACACTCAGAATATAAAATCACTTATCACACATGTAACCCCATCCACTGATTCATCATCAACCAAATATTACAGCTTTCTGAGGACTCAACAAGAGTCAATCCCTCATAAATGCACAACCACATAATAAAAACTATATTGCAACAAAATTATACACAAGTTTTATATACTGTATAATGTGGTGTCAAGATCCATTGCAGTGGAAAATCATTATTCACCATATTTGGATCCCTGTTCCTTTGTTTGCTTTCAGCTGACAGGCCAGGAAATGTCATTCATATTGGGAGTGCATAATGCTTGCTTGCTTGTTTTGTATTGGCAGACATTGTTTATTGTGATGGATGTGAATCTATATTGTTGGATGATGTGCATGACAAAAGATTTCACTCATAGGACTTTTTTTCCACAAAGGATGGGTAGAGGTAAGGTGGGGCACTCTCCCCATGTTGAGGACATGTGTTATAGGTCAGAAGGGAAGAGGGCACAAGCTCACTCACTTCTCTCCTGGTTAGCCATACTAAATACTCAGATAAAGGTCTGGTATAGATTGGGGGGGGGGGGGGTTCGCTTTCTTTGCTAGTTTTTTCTGCACTTTTTCTGCCCACTTAAAAACCATGCCAGACAGAAGGGGTTGGGCTTCATCACCTATAAAATCTATACCAGACCCTCAGCAACCACTTATGCTTGGGAAGATTTTACCCCCTTCATGACCATGCCATTTTTTGCTATTTGCTATACAGTAATGTATATCCCAGCTCCCCTGTACTCCATTATAGTGATATGACATGTATACAGTAATGTATATCCCAGCTCCCCTGTACTCCATTATAGTGATATGACATGTATACAGTAATGTATATCCCAGCTCCCCTGTACTCCATTATAGTGATATGACGTGTATACAGTAATGTATATCCCAGCTCCCCTGTACTCCATTATAGTGATATGACGTGTATACAGTAATGTATATCCCAGCTCCCCTGTACTCCATTATAGTGATATGACGTGTATACAGTAATGTATATCCCAGCTCCCCTGTACTCCATTATAGTGATATGACGTGTATACGGTAATGTATATCCCAGCTCCCCTGTACTCCATTATAGTGATATGACGTGTATACGGTAATGTATATCCCAGCATCCCTGTACTCCATTATAGTGATATGACGTGTATACAGTAATGTATATCCCAGCTCCCCTGTACTCCATTATAGTGATATGACGTGTATACAGTAATGTATATCCCAGCTCCCCTGTACTCCATTATAGTGATATGACGTGTATACAGTAATGTATATCCCAGCTCCCCTGTACTCCATTAGAGTGATATGACGTGTATACAGTAATGTATATCCCAGCTCCCCTGTACTCCATTATAGTGATATGACGTGTATACGGTAATGTATATCCCAGCTCCCCTGTACTCCATTATAGTGATATGACGTGTATACGGTAATGTATATCCCAGCATCCCTGTACTCCATTATAGTGATATGACGTGTATACAGTAATGTATATCCCAGCTCCCCTGTACTCCATTCTAGTGATATGACGTGTATACAGTAATGTATATCCCAGCTCCCCTGTACTCCATTCTAGTGATATGACGTGTATACAGTAATGTATATCCCAGCTCCCCTGTACTCCATTCTAGTGATATGACGTGTATACAGTAATGTATATCCCAGCTCCCCTGTACTCCATTCTAGTGATATGACGTGTATACAGTAATGTATATCCCAGCTCCCCTGTACTCCATTCTAGTGATATGACGTGTATACAGTAATGTATATCCCAGCTCCCCTGTACTCCATTCTAGTGATATGACGTGTATACAGTAATGTATATCCCAGCTCCCCTGTACTCCATTCTAGTGATATGACGTGTATACAGTAATGTATATCCCAGCTCCCCTGTACTCCATTCTAGTGATATGACGTGTATACAGTAATGTATATCCCAGCTCCCCTGTACTCCTTTATAGTGATATGACGTGTACACAGTAATGTATATCCCAGCTCCCCTGTACTCCATTATAGTGATTTGACGTGTACACAGTAATGTATATCCCAGCTCCCCTGTACTCCATTATAGTGATTTGACATGTACACAGTAATGTATATCCCAGCTCCCCTGTACTCCATTATAGTGATTTGACGTGTACACAGTAATGTATATCCCAGCTCCCCTGTACTCCATTATAGTGATATGACGTGTACACAGTAATGTATATCCCAGCTCCCCTGTACTCCATTATAGTGATATGACGTGTACACAGTAATGTATATCCCAGCTTCCCTGTACTCCATTCTAGTGATATGACGTGTATACAGTAATGTATATCCCAGCTCCCCTGTACTCCATTCTAGTGATATGACGTGTATACAGTAATGTATATCCCAGCTCCCCTGTACTCCATTCTAGTGATATGACGTGTATACAGTAATGTATATCCCAGCTCCCCTGTACTCCATTATAGTGATATGACGTGTATACAGTAATGTATATCCCAGCTCCCCTGTACTCCTTTATAGTGATATGACGTGTACACAGTAATGTATATCCCAGCTCCCCTGTACTCCATTATAGTGATTTGACACGTATACAGTAATGTATATCCCAGCTCCCCTGTACTCCATTATAGTGATATGACATGTATACAGTATGTATATCCCAGCTCCCCTGTACTCCATTATAGTGATATGACATGTATACAGTAATGTATATCCCAGCTCCCCTGTACTCCATTATAGTGATATGACATGTTGTATACAGTACTTACTCCTAGTCCCTCTGAGTCCCCCACGGCGGTGAAGAGGGTGTCTCCTCTCAGCGGAGCCGAAGAAGCCGGAAAACTGGAAGTTGTGAACCGCAACTCGGCTTCACAATGATGCTTAGAGCTCAGGTGCAGTCGCTCCATGATTCATCTGTGCTCGCTGCTCTCCGCTTGCCACAGAGGAATTTCTCCTCGCATTTGGTGAGCGGGCGAGCGGCTTTTTCAAACCCTGAACTAGAGGGTGTCAATAATTCTGTCCAGTCCATTTTTGGGGTTTCTGCGTGGAATGTGTCAGATTTGGCTTTTCGTTTCTCCACTTTTTTGTGTATTACCAATACAAAAAAAAGTAACATGAAAATGCCTAAACATTTGAAATTGCAACACGTTTCTGGGCGAAGTGGAGCATTATCTGACAGAAATGCAGGAGTGTCAATATTTTTGGCCATGACTGTACATACTTAGCTTGTTTAACTAAGATTTCAGCTTCAAACAACTATGTCATGTGAAAAGGTATACATCTGATATTCATATACTGTATGTGAACTGAACATTTTGATTAGAAAGGTATTGTAACATAAAATAACAAAAGAATTTAAAATATTTAAAATCAAGATAACATATTAGTGAACTGACCGTAAAAGCTGCATAACATTTTGTTTCTTCATAATTATATATGCAAATTACTATATTTGCACATTTATTCACGCATTAATGCTTCTATACTTTTTTTTGTTACAAACACTTAAATCTAAATTAGCTTACCACACAAGAACAGCAAATGTAAAAATGAGACCATTGAAAAAAATAAATAAATAAGAACTGTAAAAATAGATGGTGTTCTTGTGCTTCTTTACAGCATTTTTCAGTACAAACTTATAACTGTATATTGTAATTATATATTGGGTATATGGTTTCTTAACAGTTGTGCAGGCTTCTTTTTCATATTGAGACTTAAGCCCCATGTACACGAGACATTTCTGAACAATGGAAACTGACTGCTGGAAAACGTAGGTAAAAAAAAGTCTGTTTAGCTGCGTTTGCATAACGTGTTTATGCGCGTTTATGTGTGTTTGCGGTTAGAAGCGTTTTTTAAAGATAAGCACAGGAGAACCTCCCAAATGCCCAGAATGCACTGAAAAGTGGTAAATTGTTAGCTATTTCAGACTGTTTCAGAAAAATACAGAGAGTAGAAGCAGAGACAGCAGTATGTATTGAGATTAGCTTAGGTGTCAGTTGCTCATTAACATTTCTTTTATTTCCAAGGGTGGGAAGGTGACTGCTGGAGTGAGTTATTAAGGCCACCTGGCAGGGGGTCTGCATGAGGAATTTGAGGTGTGAATGGTCATTAACATATCTTTTGTTTCCAAGCCTGGGAGAGGTCTGAGGTGTGAATTGGTCATTACAATGTGTGACAAGCTTGGTAGGAACATCCTGTGTTCAGTGTTTTGTCCATCTGAGTATCTTGAAAATGCTTTGCATGCATTTTTCATGATGAAAAAAGGCTCTGGACAGCATCGGGAACTGAAAGAGTTAAAAACAAATTTCAGATGCAAACGCTTATAAACACGATTTGCCGCATCTACAAGCGTTTTTCGTTTGAAAATCGAATGCTGAACGCAGGTTTTCTGCGTTAAAAAAACAACTGTAAACTCAAATGCCTGTAAACGACTGTAAACGAAGATGTGTACATGGGCACATAGGAAAACATTAGGGAGAGTTCAGGGGCTGCTGAAAAAAACACTGAACAGTTCCTAAACGTGAGTTTATCAGCTGCAGTGTACATGAGCCCTTAGGCCTCATGCACAATGAGAAGCTCAAAAACAGTTTTTGAGCTACAGGAGTTTTCATAATCAAAAATGCAGTAAAAAGCCACATTTTTGCATGCGTGTTAATGGGGTGTTCCCCCGTCTGGGAGTAATTCTAATAGCCAGAATGGCCTTTATAATGCATTAACAAGTGCTAATGCATTTTTTCACTTTTAGGGTTTTTTGTATGCACCTCTCCTGAATAACAAGTGATGATTTTTTTTTCTGCCTGTAAACACCCCTGCTACTAAACTCCTGAAAACGCCTATAGTGTGCATGTACACATATGCTAACATGGAGGGGAGTTAACAGGCAGAGAAAATAAAACCTCAAATCAGCACAAACAGCTATAAGAGCAGCTTCTTTGAGCTGCAGTGTGCATGAGGTCTTAGACCTTTTATGTATGAAACTAATCTGACCTGGACCTTCAAAGTGACTGTTGCAGTCACAGACTGAATGAAACTCTGAACAACAAAACTGGGTTCCACATTAACCACTTGCCTACAGGGCACTTTTACCCTTCCTGCCTAGTCCAATTTTTAGCTTTTAGTGCTGTTGCACTTTGAATGACAATTGCTCGGTCATGCAACAGTGTACCCATATTAAATTTTTATAATTCGTTTTACACAAGTATAACTTTCCTTTGATGGTATTTAATTGCCACTGGGGCTTTCATTTTTGCACTATAAACAACCAAAAAAAAGAGCAAATAATTTGAAAAAAAAAAAGTTTTCTTTCCTTCTATTATAATAATTTGCAAACCGGTAATTTTTCTCCTTCACTGATGTGCGTTAATGAGACTGCACTGATAGGCACTGATAGGCAGCACTGATGGGCACTGATGAGTTGGCATGGATAGGCAGCACTGATGAGGTGCACTGGTGGGCATTGATAAGGTGGAACTGTTGCTGCTGCACTGATATGCAGCAATGATGGACACTGATGAGCGGCACTGATGGGCACTGACAGGCGGCCCTGATTAACAGCACTGACTGACGACACTGATGGGCGACATTGCTGGATGGCATTGATAGGCGCAACTGCTAGGTGACACTGCTGGGTGGCACTGCTGGGCACTGATGGGTGGCACTGCTGGGCACTTTTGGGGCTGCACTGATAATCAGGGCACTGACTATCAGTGCAGATGTCCTCTGTGACACTTGCCGGTTATTGGCAGTACTTTTGTCACACTGTGACCTATACCAGGCAACTGTATTGACTTTGTCATCAGCTGTTGCATTGGACACAACTGGTCACGTGGTAAAAGGCTGCTGTGATTGGCCTTTTAACTAGTTATGTGACGAGCTGTGTCTGTATGACAGCACCGGGTGCGTGCCACTGTGGGCGCGTTCAGAGAGGAAATCATATGACGTCCTCCCAGAACTGGACAACCGCGTCATTCGGCTATAGCTCAGTTGTAGAGTGGTTAAATAAAGAATATTAAGAAAGTAAGAGTATGAACTATTGTGCTAGGGAAGAAGAATGATTTTCCATTCTTGATATTTTATTTGTTTTTAACCATACTACAAACATAGTAAGCAATTTTTTTGTCTTATGGAATAATACTATTGGCTAGGAATTCTCTTATGAGTAAGTTGTGGAAACCCCCATGCAAACCCCCATACAATCATTGTATATATTTTCTGAAAGCAGATGCCCTGTGGGATAGAAATAGTGACATTTGCAATTTTTGTATGTTACACAATATTAACTGTTTATTGGACACATATTTTCAGGAAAAATATACTAAAATGAATTTTAGCACAAAAAACAGAATATAATATCCACTTTTAAATGTATAAAAGAAGGGGTTTATTAAGGCCCTATTAATATAACTCTTACTGAGACTCCAGGGCTAACAAGCCACCTATGTGATAGCATGGGCAATGGGAAGGTGACAGATCCTCTTTATGAAGACAATGGGGACCTATTATACTTTATACTATTGAAATCTTTTACAACAAATGTGTTTCAATTTTTTTTTACCCTTTGGCAACTTTTATCTTTAGGGACTTGTATATTTTTTGATGAAATACAATGTTTAAAAATATCTATTTGAATTATTCATCAGGTGTTTTTTCACTGTCTGTCTTTGCCATCTGTTGAGTGATCTGGATTAAACTGTACAAGAGGAGGTGCTTTTATGACAATTAGACCTCATTTTCCTTTTTAATCTCTGACTGCAATATGCAAGGTGATGGTTTAAAAACAATATTTTTAAAAATAAGGTTAAATTTCAAAGCCTTGATTTCAAAGGTATGTTTTAAACTTGAAAACCTAAAATCATAAGGCCAGCTTTTATTTGATATTTACAAATTTAAAAAAATCAAATATAGGACATTAAAAACCTGTTCAGACAGTTATTTCTGACAATCCATTACAAGTGTATTAATGTTTCTGACTTCCATTTGCATAACACATTATAATACTAAAACATAACACTTTTTAATACTTATATGCGCACATTAAAAATGAACAGGAAAATGTGCAGTAGAAAATAGTTTGAAACGTTTGAAACTTTTTTTGTTACTGATGAATTGTGAACTGGACAGTGGCATCATGTGTTACACTCAAAGCACAGAGCACTTATACCACTTATACTGCTAATTTGTAGTTCCCCCTGCAAATTAGTAGTATAAGTGCTCCCCTCCCCTTTCTAACTTTTTTGGACTGTTGATCCCCTATGTCATCAGTGGCTTCTTGAATCATGGAGCCAATGTATAAGATGGTGTGTAAAGCTGAATATTCTTCATACTAAGCCAGATTGTATCAAGTGGATGACTTGAATAACTCTTACCATAAGACGCACCTAGGTTTTAGAGGAGGAAAACAAGAAAAAAAAATTCTTAACCAATGGACTGCAGATATAGTACAGGAAATGACCAGAGACAGTGGATGTACTACAAGAGATGACCAGAGACTGCAGACACAGTACAGGAGATGACCAGACTGCAAACATACCACAGGGGATGACGAGAGACTGCGGACATAGTACAGGAGATGACCAGACACTGCGAACATAGTACAGGAGATGACCAGAGACTGAGGACACAGTACAGGATATGACCAGAGACTGCAGACATAGTACAGGAGATGACCAGACTGCGAACATACTACAGAAGATGACAAGAGACTGAGGACACAGTACAGGGGATGACCAGAGACTGCGGACATAGTACAGGACATGACCAGAGACTGCAGACACAGTACAGGAGATGACCAGAGGCTACGGACACAGTAGTACAGGAGATGACCAGAGACTGCGAACATAGCACAGGAGATGACCAGTGACTGTGGACATAGTACAGGAGATGATCAGAGACTGCAGACATAGTACAGGGGATGACAAGAGACTGCGGACATAGTACAGGAGATGACCAGAGACTGTGGACATAGTACAGGGGATGACCAGAGACTGCAGACATAGTACAGCATATGACCAGAGACTGCAGACATAGCACAGGAGATGACCAGAGACTGCATACATAGTACAGGAGATGACCAGAGACTGCGGACATAGTACAGGAGATGATCAGAGACTGCAGACATAGTACAGGGGATGACAAGAGACTGCGGACATAGTACAGGAGATGACCAGAGACTGTGGACATAGTACAGGGGATGACCAGAGACTGCAGACATAGTACAGCATATGACCAGAGACTGCAGACATAGCACAGGAGATGACCAGAGACTGCATACATAGTACAGGAGATGACCAGAGACTGCGGACAAAGCACAGGAGATGACCAGAGACTGCGGACATAGTACAGGAGATGACCAGAGACTGCGAACATAGCACAGGAGATGACCAGTGACTGTGGACATAGTACAGGAGATGATCAGAGACTGCAGACATAGTACAGGGGATGACAAGAGACTGCGGACATAGTACAGGAGATGACCAGAGACTGTGGACATAGTACAGGGGATGACCAGAGACTGCAGACATAGTACAGCATATGACCAGAGACTGCAGACATAGCACAGGAGATGACCAGAGACTGCATACATAGTACAGGAGATGACCAGAGACTGCGGACAAAGCACAGGAGATGACCAGAGACTGCGGACATAGTAGAGGGGATGAGCAGAGACTGCGGACATAGTACAGGAGATGACCAGAGACTGCGGACAAAGTACAGGAGATGACCAGAGACTGCGGACAAAGTACAGGAGATGACCAGAGACTGCGGACAAAATACAGGAGATGACCAGAGACTGAGGACATAGTACAGGGTTACCAGAGACTGCAGACAAAGTACAGGAGATGACCAGAGCCTGCAGACATAGTACAGGAGATGACCAGAGACTGCAGACATAGCACAGGGTTACCAGAGATTGCAGACAAAGTACAGGAGATGACCAGAGACTGCAGACCTTTGGGGAGGGGGGGGAGCATGTACCCGAATTTGACAGGTACCCACTCCCACTTCCGCTGCAATCACCTAGGCGATTGGAAGTGGAAGTTGTCCACCCTCCCTCACCGTATTTTTCTGGAACACGTGACAGGTCCCAGAAGACTACGGGCCATTCACAAAGCTCAGCGCTTCTTGTGCATGCGCAGTGGGCACCCGGCAGTGAAGCCGCAAGCTGTCACAGCCGGGTGCCCACACTAAAGATACCGGTGCCGGGGAGAGAAGATGGCCCATGAGAAACCAGCGGTGGACCGAGAGAAAGTGGCTGTAGTTTAAAAGCCAGCAGCTACAGTTTTTGTAGCTGCTGATTTATTTTTTTTAGCTGGAACTCCACTTTAAGGGGCAGCTGCTTTGGGCCCAGCCTGGTGCTGCCACAGAAGAGTCGAGTATATATATATATATATATATATATATATATATATAACCAACAGTTATAGTGGTAACTGGTTTCACGGTGTCTGTGACATTCTGCTTAGCTGTGATTAGATGTAAATAAAGACATAGACTTGGTTGCTGACCAAAATCTACGCAAAAAAAGGAGGAGATGCTTTGATAATCTTTGCAGGGCATTATATCAGTAGAAAATTAAAGTGTCTCCGCCCAGGTTGGAAATCCATACAAATGCTTTGTTTATTAGGTGCCACATCCTATAAAAATATAACACAGGGTTTACAGGTCCAATACTGTAAGTTTATGCAAAGCTATGCCACATCTAGTAAACAAAGATTTTTAGGCTCAATTCCAGACGTGGAACTACCCAATTTTTTGCAATCCCCTTTGGAGCACCCTCTTTTTAAAATGTGTATATATACCTTTTTTTCCTAAGGTCTTTGGTTTGGTCACATTGGGGTTTATTTACTAAAGCTGGAGAGTCCAAAATCAGACTCCCTTCTGCATAGAAACCAATCAGCTTCTAACCTCAGCTTGTTCAATGAAGCTTTGGCAATGAAACCTGGAAGCTGATTGGTTTCTATGCAGAAGGGAGTCTGATTTTGGACTCTCCAGCTTTAGTAAATAAACCCCATTATGTCATGTCCCTTTATTTTCATTTTCTACTGTATGCCCAGAACAACTTGGTTATGCACCCCTAGGGAACATGTCCATGATGCCCTCCACTCACAGGTAGAGAACTGAATAATACCCTGTATTGCAGATTGGTGAGTGTGCAGGAGATGGAACTGGATAGAGGACTGCAGTGGGAGCTACATGAAATCCCATGATAATCCCCCACAATGCTGCCATAACCAGATTAAATCTATCAATGTTATAACACAACCATGATCTACAGAATCCTCTCTACCTGGCCCAAGATGTTGACGTTGCATTATTTTAGAGTAAATGTTTAATTTTTTTTTGTCTTGACCTTCATTAACATCAACTTCTCTCCAGGAAGTTAATAGTGCTAATAGTGCTAATGCTAATAACTGGCAAACAAACTTAAAACTACTGTTAGTCAAACAATTTTTGCTTATAAAAGAGCCTTTCAACCTGTGTGTTGTGGTGCAAGTAAGCATCATGGCAGCAACCTTCTGTCTGAGCTCCACCTTGCATGCAGGCTTTGTCAGTGAGTTGTACTGCATTCAATCTTTTGCATAAAATGGCTACCAAAGTCCAAAATAAAAATCCTAATAAGTATTACCTGTTTATGTCTGACACCAAATTACTACTTATCCATTATATTATAATTATTCTACTTATTTATTAAAATATTGCTTTGATGAGATAGGTAGAGTGCAAGTGGCTGTTGCAAGGTCAAATTTAGCTACTTTCACTTTTTGCATTTAAATACATTTAATTATGTATTCCTAATTGCAGAGCTGTATTAATGTGTGGCTTTAATATCTGTTTGGAGCGTTAAATTGTTTGTAAACCATAGCAATGATTATCTCTTATTTGCTGCCCTATGGTTTGCTAATCATACCATGAAAGTGTTTTTTTATGTGTTCAATAACTGCAAAAATACTTGTGGGTTTTGCCAGAAGTCTTGTGAGCTGATAATGTACTATGCTCTCTGTCTGTGCACAAGGAGGGGAGATGAGATGGGAAGGCTGTGTTCTTTGTAATCCATCCGAAATGAAGTAGGAAGGGCTGACACCATGTGCTTAGGAATTCTGAGCTGTGTTGTCATGTTGAAAAGAAGCACTGAATATTTCTGGCATATCAACAATTATTTTTCTGGTCTTGCAGCAGGTTTAATGGAATAAAACATGGGGAATGTATATAAATTCCAGAGGTGTACCAATTATTTTTTGCTTTAGCCTTGAATTACACTTTAATTTTGGGCCAAAATATTTGCTTTTGAGAAATATTACATAATCTCATTAATTCTAACTACATCAAAAAGGTTTGGGACTTTGTATGCAGCACTGAGATTTTATACAGCCAAACAAAAGAAAACAAAAATAAGTGTACCAATTTTATTGTATATACACACACATCATAAACATATGTGCCCTATGGGCAATTTTTACATGGGCGTCTTGTATAGTGTTCTGTGGTAGGCAACAATATTGTCACACAATGAGCAAACTGTCAATTGCAAAAGTAATCTATCTGATAAGATGTAGTAGTTTTTGTTGTGGGGTGTATTCATTTTTGCATCAACTAATTTGAGTGAAACTGAAGATTTTGTAATCTAAGTTATATTATTAACCTTACTTTCATGTAATGAGCTAAACAAATGTTCTATAAAACTCAGTTTTGTCAAAAGTTTGGAAATTGTTCATTGAGATATTGATTCAAATCTTACTTTTCAAAAGGGGTGTACTCATTTATGCTGAGAGCTGTATAAATATTCCAGAAAGATAGTTACACGAAAACAGTATATTCCAAATTCAGGTTCATAATAAGTATTTATAATAAGTATTTATAATAACACATTGTTGGACAAATAGCCATAATATATGAATAAAATGTAAACAGGCATACATTTACATGACATACATCCAGGGGTGGACTGACCATTCGAGCACTCGGGCACTGCCCGAGGGCCCTTGGTCAGTAGGGGGCCCCATGAAATTCCCCTGGTACCTTTTTTGGGTGTTTTTTGAGTGTGGGCAAGGACAGAGGGGCCCAATGATCCTCTATTGCCTGGGGGTCCCATGAGTTGTCAGTCCGCCTCTGCATACATCTTTAGAATAACAGTAACTTTACAATCTGAATCACATTCACATATACTTCAGAGTGTAAACTAACTCCGATACTAAATATATAAAGATAGTATATACTGCTGTACAGTGTTATGTATGCCTATTTATATGTATATCATTCATATATTATGGCTTTCTGCTCTACAAATAATGTTTATATTATTATAAATAATTTATGAACCCAATTTTGGAACTTACAGTTGTATAATGTACAACGTAACTACCTTTCAGATGGATTGTTTTTGCACACTTGCACATCATGTCATCGCCTGTACTATGTCCACAGTCTCTGGTCATCCCCTGTACTGTGTCCGCAGTCTCTGGTCATCTCCTGTACTGTGTCCGCAGTCTCTGGTCATCTCCTGTACTGTGTCCGCAATCTCTGGTCATCTCCTATACCAGTGATGGCGAACCCGTGGCACGCGTGCCACAGCCGGCACGCCGAGCCTTATCTGTGGGCACGCCAGGAGAATCCAGCGGCGCGCTGTCTTCCCGGCTGTAGTGTGCGTGACAGCCGGGTCCCAAGTGCGCATGCACAAGAAGCAGTGCTGTTTGTGAATGGTAAGGCGGTACCTGGGACACATGACAGATCCCAGAAGCCGCCGGACCAATCACAAAGCGCAGCGCTTCTCGCGCATGCGCACTGGGCATCCGGCTGTCCGACGAGCGCCCACACTACAGAAGCCGGAAAGACAGCGCGCGGCTGGATCGAGGAACAGGTAAGATAAAAAAAAAAACTCTGCGGAAGTAAGAGCGGGTACCTGTCAAATTCAGGTACCCGCTCCCCCTCCCTCCCCAAAGGTCCGCAGTCTCTGGTCATCTCTGTACTGTCCGCAGTCTCTGGTCATCCCTGTGCTGTCCGCAGTCTCTGGTCATCCCTGTGCTGTCCGCAGTCTCTGGTCATCCCTGTACTGTCCGCAGTCTCTGGTCATCCCTGTACTGTGTCCCCAGTCTCTGGTCATCTCCTGTACTGTGTCCGCAGTCTCTGGTCATCCCTGTACTGTCCGCAGTCTCTGGTCATCTCCTGTACTGTGTCCGCAGTCTCTGGTCATCTCCTGTACTGTGTCCGCAGTCTCTGGTCATCCCTGTACTGTGTCCGCAGTCTCTGGTCATCTCCTGTACTGTCCGCAGTCTCTGGTCATCTCCTGTACTGTTCGCAGTCTCTGGTCATCTCCTGTGCTGTCCGCAGTCTCTGGTCATCCCTGTGCTGTCCGCAGTCTCTGGTCATCCCTGTGCTGTCCGCAGTCTCTGGTCATCCCTGTACTGTGTCCCCAGTCTCTGGTCATCTCCTGTGCTGTCCGCAGTCTCTGGTCATCTCTGTACTGTCCGCAGTCTCTGGTCATCCCTGTGCTGTCCGCAGTCTCTGGTCATCCCTGTGCTGTCCGCAGTCTCTGGTCATCCCTGTACTGTGTCTGCAGTCTCTGGTCATCCCTGTACTGTGTCCCCAGTCTCTGGTCATCTCCTGTACTGTGTCCACAGTCTCTGGTCATCCCTGTACTGTCCGCAGTCTCTGGTCATCCCTGTACTGTGTCCGCAGTCTCTGGTCATCCCTGTACTGTGTCCGCAGTCTCTGGTCATCTCCTGTACTGTCCGCAGTCTCTGGTCATCTCCTGTACTGTTCGCAGTCTCTGGTCATCTCCTGTACTGTCCGCAGTCTCTGGTCATCCCTGTACTGTCCGCAGTCTCTGGTCATCCCTGTACTGTGTCCGCAGTCTCTGGTCATCCCTGTACTGTCCGCAGTCTCTGGTCATCTCCTGTACTGTGTCCGCAGTCTCTGGTCATCCCTGTACTGTGTCCGCAGTCTCTGGTCATCCCTGTACTGTCCGCAGTCTCTGGTCATCCCTGTACTGTGTCTGCAGTCTCTGGTCATCCCTGTACTGTCCGCAGTCTCTGGTCATCCCTGTACTGTCCGCAGTCTCTGGTCATCCCTGTACTGTCCGCAGTCTCTGGTCATCTCCTGTACTGTGTCCGCAGTCTCTGGTTATCCCTGTACTGTGTCCGCAGTCTCTGGTCATCCCTGTACTGTCCGCAGTCTCTGGTCATTCCTGTACTGTCCGCAGTCTATCTGGTCATCCCTGTACTGTGTCTGCAGTCTCTGGTCATCCCTGTACTGTGTCCGCAGTCTCTGGTCATCCCTGTACTGTCCGCAGTCTCTGGTCATCTCCTGTACTGTCCGCAGTCTCTGGTCATCTCCTGTACTGTCCGCAGTCTCTGGTCATCCTTGTACTGTCCGCAGTCTCTGGTCATCCCTGTACTGTGTCCGCAGTCTCTGGTCATCTCCTGTACTGTGTCCGCAGTCTCTGGTCATCTCTGTACTGTCCGCAGTCTCTGGTCATCTCCTGTACTGTCCGCAGTCTCTGGTCATCCCTGTACTGTCCGCAGTCTCTGGTCATCCCTGTACTGTCCGCAGTCTCTGGTCATCCCTGTACTGTCCGCAGTCTCTGGTCATCCCTGTACTGTGTCCGCAGTCTCTGGTCATCCCTGTACTGTGTCTGCAGTCTCTGGTCATCCCTGTACTGTGTCTGCAGTCTCTGGTCATCTCCTGTACTGTGTCCGCAGTCTCTGGTCATCCCTGTACTGTCCGCAGTCTCTGGTCATCCCTGTACTGTCCGCAGTCTCTGGTCATCTCCTGTACTGTGTCCGCAGTCTCTGGTCATCCCTGTACTGTGTCCGCAGTCTCTGGTCATCCCTGTACTGTGTCCGCAGTCTCTGGTCATCCCTGTACTGTGTCCGCAGTCTCTGGTCATCCCTGTACTGTGTCCGCAGTCTCTGGTCATCCCTGTACTGTCTGCAGTTCTGGTCATCCCTGTACTGTCCGCAGTCTCTGGTCATCCCTGTACTGTGTCCGCAGTCTCTGGTCATCCCTGTACTGTCCGCAGTTCTGGTCATCCCTGTACTGTCCGCAGTCTCTGGTCATCTCCTGTACTGTGTCCGCAGTCTCTGGTCATCCCTGTACTGTCCGCAGTCTCTGGTCATCCCTGTACTGTGTCCGCAGTCTCTGGTCATCCCTGTACTGTGTCCGCAGTCTCTGGTCATCCCTGTACTGTGTCCGCAGTCTCTGGTCATCCCTGTACTGTTAATTAGTTTGCACTACTGTACGAGTTGTTTTTTCTAAACCAAAAGCTCGATATTCAGGTTTCATTGCAGTGTTGGCACTTTGAAAGAAATAAGTTGGTTTTGGGTTGCAGTTTGGGCACTTGGGCTCAAAAAGGTTTGCCATCACTGCCCTATACTATGTCCGCAGTCTCTGGTCATCTCCTGTACTGTGTCCGCAGTCTCTGGTCATCTCCTGCACTGTGCCCGCAGTCTCTGGTCATCCCCTGTACTGTGTCCGCAGTCCCTGGTCATCTCCTGTACTGTGTCCGCAGACTCTAGTCATCTCCTGTACTATGTCCACAGTCTCTGGTCATCCCCTGTACTGTGTCCGCAGTCTCTGGTCATCTCCTGTACTGTGTCCGCAGTCTCTGGTCATCCCCTGTACTGTGTCTGCAGTCCATTGGTTCAGAATATTTTTTTTCTTGTTTTTCTCCTCTAAAACCTAGGCGCGTCTTATGGTCAGGTGCGTCTTATGGAGCGAAAAATACGGTATTTACCAAAACATATTCAAACTATAATGGATATGGGCTGAAATTGCACACTCACAGGTTTAATTTGAACATATGTACATCCAAATAAGAGGAAGGGTTTAGGAATTACAGCTCTTAAGAGTAGCCATCCCCCCTTTTTCAAGGGACCAAAAGTAATTGGACGATTGAATCAAAAGCTGTTTCATGGTCAGGTGTGGGCTATTTCCTGGAGTTGATTCTAAGTGTGGTATTTGCATTTGGAATCTATTGCTGTGAACCTACATCATGCATTCAAATAAGCATTCCATGCAGTCCATGCAAGTGAAACAGGCAATTGCAAGGCTTCAAAAATTAAACAAATCCATTAGAGAGACAGCATCAACATTAGGAGTGGTCAAATCAACAGTTTGGTCCATTCTGAAGAAAGAAGAAAGCACTGGTGAGCTCAGCAACATAAAAAGGCATGGAAGTCCTTGGAAGATAACAGTGGTGGATAATCGCAGGATTCTCTCTATGTTAAATAAAAACCCATTCACAACATCCAGACAAGTGAAGGACACTCTCCAGGAGGTGGGCGTTTCATTGTCAATGTTTACAAGAGAAGACTTCACGAGAGCAAATACAGTGGGTTCACCACAAGGTGCAAACCATTCATAAGCCTGAAGAATAGAAAAAACAGATTCGCCAAAAAACATCTAAAAAAACCAGACCAGTTCTGGAAAAGCATTCTTTGGATAGATGAAACTAAGATTAATCTGTACCAGAATGACGGGAAGAAAAAAGCGTGGAGCAGACTTGGAACAGCTCGTGATCCAAAGCACA
The DNA here is from genome assembly GCF_062004578.1 of Staurois parvus. Classification (NCBI taxonomy): domain Eukaryota; kingdom Metazoa; phylum Chordata; class Amphibia; order Anura; family Ranidae; genus Staurois; species Staurois parvus. The sequence goes on from NW_028318930.1 coordinate 1,059,835, forward strand.
CGTCATGGTGGAGGCAACTTGATGGCAGGGGCATGCATGGCTTCCAATGGCATTTGATCATTGGTGTTTATTGATGATGTGACAGAAGACAGAAGCAGCTGGATGAATTCTGCAGTGTTTAGAGAGATAATATCAGCCCAGATTCAGCCAATTGCAGCAAAGTTGGTTGGACGGCACTTCACAGTACATATGGACAATGATCCATAACACACTGCAAAAGCAACCCAGGAGCATTTGAAGGAAAAGCAGTGGAATATTCTGCAATGCCTGAGTCAAGCACCTGATCTCAACCCAATTGAGCATGCATTTCACTTGCTGAAGGCAAAACTAAAGGCAGAAAGACCCACAAAGAACAACTGAAGACAGCTGCAGTTTGAGCCTGGCAAAACATCAGAAAGGAGGTAACACAGTCTTTGGTAATGTCCATGGGTTCCAGACTTCAGGCACTCATTGCCAGTAAAGGATTCTCAACAAAATATTAAAAATGAACATGTTATTTCTGATTATATTCATTTGTCCAATGACATTTGAGCCCCTGAAAATAGAGGGACTGTGTATAAAAATGGATGCAGTTCCTAAAATTTGTACATGATATTTATGTTCAACCCCTTGAATTAAAACTGAAAGTCTGCACTTCAAATTCATTTGGATTGTTTCGTTTTAATTTATTCTGGTGGCATACAGAGCCAAAAGTATGACAATTGTGCTTGTGTCCAAATATATATGGACCTAACTGTATATGCAATGTTTGTATATGCAATTTTTCCGAACACTGTCAATGCTATCTATTAGAGATGAGCGAATTATTCAAAAATTCGATTCGGCTGATTCGCCGAATTCGCGGAATAAATTCGATTCGAGGCGAATATATTCGCTGCGAATTTAACTTATAAAAAGGGTGTTTCTAGGCTTCAGAGAGCCTTTATATTAGTGCAGAACACTGTACCTTTAATTTAAATGCCCTTGGAGTCTGCTGGGGAAGAGAACTAATACTGTCAGTCAGTATGACATGCAGATGAGTGCCGTCGATCTTAGAATCACCGCACACTTCACTCATTTGGGCAGTCACGGGGCCAAAACCAGAGGGGGGAGCCACAGTGTGGCGGTGGAGGCAGCAGCAATGGGAGGCCATACAGCACCCTATGACAAAATGGAACCCACCAGCAGTGTGAGGAGACCTGAAAGTGGCACACGGCAGAGTGTGGCGATGGAGACAGCAGCAATGGGAGGCCGTACAGGGACCCATGACACACTCTGGACCTGGCAGCAGCATGAGGAGGCAGTACAGGGGCCCATGACAGATTACGGGCCTGGCAGCAGCAGTGGGCGGGCGGTGGATGCAGTAGTATTCGGAAGCCAAACACAGGCCTTGGTTAAAAAGCGGAAGCCGTCAGCAGCGTGAGCAGACGACAGAGGCACATGGCGCAGGGTGGCGGTGGAGGCAGCAGTATTCGGAAGCCATACACAGGCCTAGGTTAAAAAGCGGAAGCCGTCAGCAGCGTGAGCAGACGACAGAGACACATGGCGCAGGGTGGCGGTGGATGCAGCAGTATTCGGAAGCCAAACACAGGCCTCGGTTAAAAAGCGGAAGCCGTCAGCAGCGTGAGCAGACGACAGAGGCACATGGCGCAGGGTGGCGGTGGAGGCAGCAGCAATGGAAGGCCATACAGCACCCTATCACAAAATGGAACCCACCAACAGTGTAAGGAGACCTGAAAGTGGCACATGGCGCAGGGTGGCAGTGGAGGCAGCAGTATTCGGAAGACATACACAGGACTAGTTTAAAAAGCGGAAGCCGTCAGCAGCGTGGGCAGACGACAGAGGCACATGGCGCAGGGTGGCGGTGGAGGCAGCAGTATTCGGAAGCCATACACAGGCCTAGGTTAAAAAGCAGAAGCCGTCAGCAGCGTGAGCAGACGACAGAGACACATGGCGCAGGGTGGCGGTGGAGGCAGCAGTATTCGGAAGCCATACACAGGCCTAGGTTAAAAAGCGGAAGCCGTCAGCAGCGTGAGCAGACGACAGAGACACATGGCGCAGGGTGGCGGTGGATGCAGCAGTATTCGGAAGCCAAACACAGGCCTCGGTTAAAAAGCGGAAGCCGTCAGCAGCGTGAGCAGACGACAGAGGCACATGGCGCAGGGTGGCGGTGGAGGCAGCAGCAATGGAAGGCCATACAGCACCCTATCACAAAATGGAACCCACCAACAGTGTAAGGAGACCTGAAAGTGGCACATGGCGCAGGGTGGCGGTGGAGGCAGCAGTATTCGGAAGACATACACAGGACTAGTTTAAAAAGCGGAAGCCGTCAGCAGCGTGAGCAGACGACAGAGGCACATGGCGCAGGGTGGCGGTGGAGGCAGCAGTATTCGGAAGCCATACACAGGCCTAGGTTAAAAAGCGGAAGCCATCAGCAGCGTGAGCAGACGACAGAGACACATGGCGCAGGGTGGCGGTGGAGGCAGCAGTATTCGGAAGCCAAACACAGGACTCGGTTAAAAAGCGGAAGCCGTCAGCAGCGTGAGCAGACGACAGAGGCACATGGCGCAGGGTGGCGGTGGAGGCAGCAGCAATGGAAGGCCATACAGCACCCTATCACAAAATGGAACCCACCAACAGTGTAAGGAGACCTGAAAGTGGCATATGGCGCAGGGTGGCGGTGGAGGCAGCAGTATTTGGAAGACATACACAGGACTAGTTTGAAAAGCGGAAGCCGTCAGCAGCGTGAGCAGATGACAGAGGCACATGGCGCAGGGTGGCGGTGGAGGCAGCAGCAATGGAAGGCCATACAGCACCCTATCACAAAATGGAACCCACCAACAGTGTAAGGAGACCTGAAAGTGGCACATGGCAGAGTCTGGCGATGAAGTCAGCAGCAATGGGAGGCCGTACAGGGACCCATGACACACTCTGGACCTGGCAGCAGCAAGAGGAGGCGGTACAGGGGCCCATGGCAGAGTGGCGAAGCGTAAGCAGCTTAAATTGAAGGCCATACAGAGGCCTATGTTAAAAATAATAACATGTTTGGGGCATGATTCATGGAGGATTTAGTCAGTTGTATCAGGAACTGGTGGTTTGAAATCCAGACTAATCCACGCCTGATTCATTTTCACAAACGTGAGTCTCTCCACACTTTGGGTGGACAGTCATGTCCTCCGCGGAGTTACAATACCTCCTGCCGCACTAAACACGCGCTCCGATGCCACGCTACTGGCCGGGCATGACAGCCTTTCAAGGGCAAATTCAGCTAGTTGGGGCCAAAGGTCAAGTTTCGTTGCCCAGTAGTCAAGGGGATTGTCTACCTCGGTTGGCAGGGTGCTGTCCAAGTAGGCCCGAGCCTGTTGTTTGAGGTCCTGCTCCAGGTCCACCTGATGCTGCTGCTGCTGCGGCTGGTTAGTAGTTTCCTCACTGTGCTGGTGAAGAAAGCTACTCATCATCGACTGCAGACTGAGGCAGCCGCTGCTGGTGGAACTGCCACTGCTCCTACCACCCCACCCCTCCCCTGCTGCCATGGCAGCGGAACGCGAGCGCACAGGGCCCACAGTGTCTGAGGATGGACGTTGGCGCAGAAAGGCAGAGACCAACTGACTACATAGGTGGTTTTTATAGTACTTTATTTTGGCCTCCCTCTCAGCAGGTGTGAAAAAGGCCACCATTTTTGAACGGTAGCGAGGGTCCAACAAGGTGGACAGCCAAAAGTCATCCCTCTGTCTGATGGTTATTATTCGGCTGTCGCTACGCAAGCAACCGAGCATGCTATGGGCCATTTGTGCCAAGGAATGCGAGGGACTCCCTGCCTCCATCTCCACAGCATACTGCCACGGTGCGTCTGGGTCCTCTGTCTCCTCCTCCTCCTCTACCAGATGCTCCTGCTCCTCCACTCCTGTCCGCTGAGTGGAAAAACCACCCATTTCACTCAATAATTCCTGAGCACCAATGTCCTCCTCTACCTCCTCCTCTTCTTCCTGTCCTGCCCCCACAGGGGTCATGTGGCGTTGAGATCTGTGCGCCACGTCTACCGCACCCTGACCAGCCATTGTTAACAGCATTTGTTCCAGGACGTGCAACAGAGGAATGACGTCGTTCATCCCATAGTCCTGCCGACTCACGAATAGCGTGGCCTCCTCAAAGGGCCTGAGCAAGCAGCAGGTGTCACGCATGAGCTGCCAATGGCTGACATCTAAGTTACACAGGGGAGTACCTTTATCCGCTTGTAACATCAGGAAATCGGTGATGGCCTTTCGCTGTTCGTAAAGGCGGTCTAACATATGTAGGGTTGAATTCCACCTTGTTGCAACGTCGCAGATCAGGCGATGCTGTGGAATTCCGTTCTGCCGCTGCAGCTCAAGGAGGGTGTGCTTTTCGGTGTAGGAATGGCTGAAATGCATGCAAAGTTTACGTGACATTTTAAGGATGTCTTGCAGTGGGATGGTGGATTTTAGGAACCGCTTGACAACCAGATTGAACACGTGAGCCATGCATGGTGCATGGCACAACCTTCATTGACGCAGAGCAGACACCATGTTCTTTCCGTTGTCGGTCAACATGGTTCCGATTTTCAGTTTGCGCGGAGACAGCCATCTGTCGATTTCTCTGTTCATTACGCTCAGAAGTTCCTCCCCTGTGTGACTACGTTCGCCAAGGCATACCAGGTGCAGCACAGCGTGACACCGTTGCGCCCTGCACATGTGATATGCCGGTCGGGTAATGGGACTTGGCACGGGGGTGGCGGCTGAGGACACGGCGGAAGAAGAGGTGGTAGAGGCGGACATCTTTGCTGGACCTAGGACGTGCAAACGTGGAGGCAAAAGCAGCGTGACCTGTCCAAGTTGCTGGTGCGGCTGTGCCGGCACCACGTTCACCCAGTGGGCCGTAAATGACATGTACTGTCCCTGACCGTAGTTACAGCTCCACACGTCGGCGCTGCCGTGCACTTTGGCAGAGACCGACATGCTCAAAGACTGGCCCACCGTCTCTTCTACATGTGAATGCAGGGCTGGCACTGCCTTTTTGGCGAAGAAATGCCGGCTTGGCACTCTCCACCGCGGCTCGGCACAAGCCATCATTTCTCGGAAAGGTGCTGAGTCCACCACTTGGAAAGGGAGGGACTGCAGCACCAGCAACTTGGACAGGAGGACGTTCAGCTTCTGCACCGTCGGGTGCGTGCTCGCAAACTGTTGTCTCTTGGAAACGGATTCCAAGAAAGACTGCTGACGGAATCCGTGAAGAGGAGTAGCAGGAGAAGGAGCATCTGAACGAGCGGAAGATGCCAACGAGCGACAACTCCCCTCAGCAGAGGTGTTGGAGCCTTGACTGGCTGATAGAGGGCGATTGACGTCGGGTGACGGAGCAAGTAACGGAGCGGGTGATGGAGCGGGGGCTGGGGCAGGCAGAACCGCCGTATCTTTATCACGGTTTTCCCAGGCCACCGAATGGCGACGCTGCATATGCTGACGCAACGCTGTAGTCCCAACATGGGCCCCCTGGCCACGCTTGACTTTCTGGCCACATAGTCGACATACGGCTACGTTTACTTCCTCGGGCGGCTTGACGAAAAATTGCCACACCGCCGAGTAGGAAACTTTGCCCCCGCTACTCCTCACTAGCTGACTGCTACTTCCTCCGTGCACACCGGCACCACTACTGGCCGTGGTGGTAGGCTGCAGTGGAGCTGGTGCTCTACTCCGTGGCCGTTTGCCTCCACTGACATTGCTGCGACCCTGCTGCCTCCTGGGCAACCCACCGACTGTTTTGCTCGCTGGCAAGCTGGCACCCTCTTCTCCTGATGATGCGGAAGCAATAGCCTGATGACGACGAGGCTGCCAAGTGCGATCAGCCTCATCATCATCAATTAGGGTCTCCGCGTCACTACTAGCCCCCTCGGCTGCGTGTGGGTCAGGAGACAGACCTGTCTCTAGACCGGCTACCGAGCCACTCTCCTCGCCAGTACTTCTTCGCCTGGCTGCTGAAGAGGCGGATGTCTCCCCCCGTTCCTGACCGCCCTCTGTTAGCTCTTCCTCACTGTACAGTGGGGCTGAGCCCACAGCATGCGATACTTCGCTTGGTGAGGGAACACCAAAGGACAGGGGCAGGTAGAGGACACGTGATTTCAGTGGGCTTGCTCCCGGGCCATGCCAACTAACGGTTGTGTCTGACGTACCCACCGACCGTTGGCTGTAGGTGTCAGAGGTGACCTGGGAAGAGGAAGACGACCGAGTCAACCAATCGATGACGGCAGGGTTGTCGGTGGAGACACGACCGCTGGATGACACCGGGAGCACTGGCCTCTGGCTGCGACTAGTGCTGCCTCGACCCCTTCCTCTGCTGCCATGTCTGCTCGCTCCTGAAACATTGCCTCCTCTGCCACTTCTCTGCGTGTTGTCTGACATACTCTTTAATTCAATAAGCACCCCAAACATAAAACAGGATTTAACTCTTTGAACGTACAATAGTGGTTGTGAAGCAGAAAGTAACGATTCTGTGTCCCTGAGTAACGATTCTGTGTCCCTGAGTAACGATTCTGTGTCCCTGAGTAACAATTCTGTGTCCCTGAGTAACGATTCTGTGTCCCTGAGTAACGATTCTGTGTCCCTGAGTAACGATTCTGTGTCCCTGAGTAACAATTCTGTGTCCCTGAGTAACGATTCTGTGTCCCTCAGTAACAATTCTGTGTCCCTGAGTAACAATTCTGTGTCCCTGAGTAACGATTCTGTGTCCCTCAGTAACAATTCTGTGTCCCTGAGTAACAATTCTGTGTCCTTGAGTAACGATTCTGTGTCCCTGAGTAACAATTCTGTGTCCCTGAGTAACGATTCTGTGTCCCTGAGTAACGATTCTGTGTCCCTGAGTAACAATTCTGTGTCTGTCCCTGAGTAACAATTCTGTGTCCCTGAGTAACAATTCTGTGTCCCTGAGTAACGATTCTGTGTCCCTGAGTAACGATTCTGTGTCCCTGAGTAACAATTCTGTGTCCCTGAGTAACGATTCTGTGTCCCTGAGTAACGATTCTGTGTCCCTGAGTAACGATTCTGTGTCCCTGAGTAACAATTCTGTGTCCCTCAGTAACGATTCTGTGTCCCTCAGTAACAATTCTGTGTCCCTGAGTAACAATTCTGTGTCCCTGAGTAACAATTCTGTGTCCCTGAGTAACGATTCTGTGTCCCTCAGTAACAATTCTGTGTCCCTGAGTAACGATTCTGTGTCCCTGAGTAACGATTCTGTGTCCCTGAGTAACGATTCTGTGTCTGTCCCTGAGTAACGATTCTGTGTCCCTGAGTAACGATTCTGTGGCCCTAAAGTCTCTGTGGCCCTAACTCTGTCCCTAATACAGACAGGTCTGTCTCTCTTGAATGACCGGAGGCTAATGGAGAATTCTAAGATGGCCGCGAGTTATAGCTCCACCATTACACAGTGCTGGCTGGCTGGCTGCTGATTGGCTAATGCGATCACATGTCATGAATGAATGCATTATGGGTCAGCGCGCCTTGTCTGCGCGCCTTCCCAGAGATCCCCGCTCCGTCGCCACACATGTCGCCGCCATTTTTGGGAAAATTCGATTCGTGCATCCGAAGTTTGCTAATTTTCGGATTCGGCGCGAATCGAATTTTTCCTAATCTTCGAAACGAATTCCACTTCGTCATGTTCGATTCGCTCATCTCTACTATCTATGATTACATGTGAATGTTGTCCTGAGAGCTCAATTCCTCTATTCTTTCTGTACTTCATCTTTGTACATTTGTTCTTTTCAATAAAAAGATTGGAATATAAAAATGTGGGATGAAGTCAATTGAGATGCTCTAACAACTAACAGTCTGTTTTGTTACAAAAATCATTTTTATTCTAAACAAGACCCGACCTGCTTAAGAGGACAAATAACCATGTTAACACACAATTAACCACACCAATTAAAACCTGATATTTTATAGTAAGAGTAACAGGAAGAGTCAATAAGTAACTGAAATTGCCATTCATACCCAGCAATGAAAGTTATTTCAGCATAAAGCTCCTAAACAAGGATAAGTTTGATCATCTGTTAGATAACAGTTAGATAAATACCCATGTCCAGATGTAAAAGTAATTTCAACATTAAACTCCTAAACAAAGAAAAGTTTTATAAAACATTAGATAAAAGTTAGATACACATTCAAAGTAAATAGGACTTCAGCTACAAACCAGAAGAAATTGGGTACCTGTTAGCACTATCAAGGATGAAGAAAAAGAAATTCACCTTCTTTACTTATCCTGGTGACCATTATCACTAAAAGTGTAAGCAAGTCCCAAATTTTGAGTGATAACCATAACAGAAATAGAGGAGAAAACTTCCAATGTAGACATTAGTTGTAGTGACTCTGGTGACCACCAGGGATGTCCCTCACTTTGGAGTGATTTTCTCTAACTTCTGTTGTACCTAAGAGACAGGAAGTGAAAGGAAATCTCCCCAATGGGACACAGATGGGAAAAAAATTACAGGGGTTATAACCCTCCTTTATTCTGTTCAAAATGAAAGAAAAAAGATTTGCCTTCAGTTCTAGTTCAGTTTTTTTTATGAGAAGATAATAAATGAATGCTTGCACAACAAGCTTGCGCAAAGTCTTTTTTTCCCCACTTGGGCAAATTAATAGACTTTATATACAGTGCTCAGCATAAATGAATACATCCCTTTTGAAAAGTAAGATTTCAATCAATATCTCAATGAACACTTTCCAAAATTTTGACAAAACTGAGTTTTCTCGAACATTTGTTTAGCTCACTACATGAAAGTACGGTTAACAGTATAACTTAGATCACAAAATCTTCAGTTTTACTCAAATTAGTTGATGCAAAAATGAATACACCCCACAACAAAAACTACTACAGCTAGTATTTTGTATGACCTTCATGATTTGTAAGGACAGCACCAAGACTTCTAGGCATGGAATGAACAAGTTGGCAATATTTGCATTATCTATCTTTTTCCATTCTTCAAGAGCGACCTCTTTTAGAGCCTGGATGCTGGGTGGAGAATTATGCTTAACTTGTCTCTTCAGAATTTCCCATAGGTGTTTGATTGGGTTCAGATCAGGAGACATTTTTGGCCACTGAATCACTTTCATCCCGTTCTTCTTCAGAAATGCAACAGGCCTTTGTGTGTTTTGGATCATTGTGATGTTGGAAAATTGCACAATGACCAAGGCCACGGAGTAATGGTAGAATCTTCTCTTTCAATATAGAGCAGTACATCTGTGAATTCATGATACCATCAATGAAATGCAGCTCCCTGACACCAGCAGCACTCATGCAGCTCCACAGAAGGACACTGCCACCACCATGTTTCACTGTAGGCACCATGCACATTTCTTTGTACTCCTCACCTTTGCGAGGCCATACAGTTTTAAAGCCATCAGTTCCAGAAACATTTATCTTGGTCTCATCACTCCAGAGAACAGAGTCCCAATAGTCTTCTTCTTTTTAGCATGGGCCCTGGCAAATTCTAGGTGGGCTTTTTTGTGCATGGGCTTTAGGAGAGGATTTGTTCATGGACAATACCATGCATGCCATTCCTCTTCAGTGTATGCCGTATTGTGTTACTGGAAACAATCACCTCAGTTTGGCTTTCTACTTCTTTAGCTAACTGCAGTGAACTTGCCCTTTTGTAATCAACTGTCAACTGGACACCTGTTTAATGAATAATTTAGACTCACCTGTAGTTGAATTCTTGTTAATTAGGATTTTGTTGTCCAAAATTTAGCTTTGCTCCTAAGACTTTCATTGGGGTGTATTCATTTTTGAAACATTGTCTTGAATGAATTTGTTAGGAAAAATAATTTTTTTGTGTGTGGAAATGAACAAATCCTGTTTGCAATCAATGACCCACATTTGTGGGAGTATTTTGTAGTATAGTGCCCCATAGAAAATGTTGATTTTGAAAGGAACGTAAAGATTTCCTGACAAATCTGTTAGGGTGTACTTATGCTGAGCACTGTAACTCAGATTCTCATATATGTTTATGCATTACATCTTATTACATCTGTCTTGTTTTCAAGTTTATATAATGTAGCCTTAAAATTAGGCCGAAACCAGAGGTAAGAGAATTAGTATTCTATATATAAAGTGACTGTGTGCCTGTGTGGTGTTCAAATTTTTGTGCATTTAATATAAAGTCAGAGTATTCATTCTCTAGCCATGACAGGGCAACATTCTGGCTGTGAAGCAGCTGTCACTCAGGAATACTAGGGAGACCCACTAATGAGATTTTCTGTGCCATGCTGTATGATATGATTGAAGGCAATGTATTATGCTCTGTTATCAACTTAAAAAGCTTTCAAACGATATAAAGTTCATGCTGCAAAGTGTTCATAAAGTGTTATGATCCATTTGATACTAAACTGGCACCCATGACTATTTTGTTGTGTGGACATTTTGTGCAGGCCTACTGAAATATACATCATTCTTTTCTATAATCAAATTATATGTCCATAGGGACATAGCATAGAGACATGGGACTTTACTGATTTGTTTCTCTCAAATAAATTGTACAAACACAAATTTAAAATTACAATATTGGATCAGACAAATGATCACAATGAGACTCTGAAGCTTTAAGGAGGGTCCGTATATATGTGCTGTATGTTTCAACTGATGTGAATGTATAATATATATATATAAAAGCGCTGCGTAAATTGATGGCGCTATATAAGGACCTGAAATAAAAAATAAACTAGGTTGCTCTGACACTATAACACTCTGAAGGCATAGACCATATTTTGGAGGGGTCAAACCTATGACACCTGTGCTACTGGTGCTCACGTTTTAGTTTGGGGTGAACGTGTGCCCCATATGTTGACGGGTTGCTGCCTAACATTCTTGGTACCATAATGAAGATGCAACAAGCAAAACTCGTTAAGAGGCCTCATTCACAACTAACATCTGAGCATATATGCAGCATATATCTGCACCAAGTATATTTAACACCTGATGTTTTAGGTGGTTATAGGACACTGGGCCCTTCAAGCCTTGCCTTTTGAATTATGGATGGACCACTAGGGGGTGCCTTTTGGGGGGGTGTAAAATGTATGGTTTTATATACACAATTTTGACTTTGATTTTGTTTGAACCAGTAAAATATTTTGGATGTTTTTGTACAATTTCTTTTGGAAAAATACATCAATAAAGCCATGTCTCTAGACTATGTCCCTGTGGACATACTATTCAATTTTGGAAGTCAGAAGGTGGTGGCAGACTTATCCACTGACATCCATATAATTTTTTTCATTCTTTTTCTATAGGTAATAATTCTGTTTAATTTTCACTTTATTGTAAACAAAACTTACAAAACCACTTAAAGCATTGCAACACATACCGTACATGGCACATTCTTGAACAAGTATAAAATATACAAAAACATTAGAAAAAAGATATTTTGAAATCTAGCTCTTACTGTATTTAGGCACTATTTATTAACATATCTGCACACCAACAGAGAGCAATCTGCTAAATTTACCTTCCATCTGTCTGATCACTCTTCAGTCTTTTGTCCTACTTCAGCTTTTAGCCCATGCTGGCTGCAAAGGGCTGTGTTTCCCATGGTGCACTTGTGGGCCAGTGCCTGAACAGCATGGTTAGAGCACCAAGTCTTAAAATGTCCAAATTGTGATAAATGTTTCCTTACAGTTGGGGAGGAGAGTGCAGGAAACGATAAGTCACTTTGGTGTCCTTTTATCAAGAAGTGGTAAATGACCTCTGCTCAGTTCTTCGGCATTATCAGAGGAGATAGTTCTCCTCTGAATGCCTTTTTATGAAGCAGTGTAGATCACTTCTCCAAATGAAGGGAGAAGTGATCTACAAACACTTTGAATGCTGGAAAACGGCTGCTTTTACTATAATCTCGTGAGGTTACAGTAAGAAATCAGTCAAACACCATTTACTAAGCAGCGGTAAATTACCGCTGCTTCGTTTGCGGTTCCTCCGATTCTCCAGCTCTGGGCTGGAGAATCTGGAGGGAGAACACAGATCACCAGTGAAGGGCTGACATCACTCCTTCATATACTGGCCATCTGTGTGCTGAGATGATCAGAAGAGAACATGTTCTCCACTGATCATCTCTGTTTCCTAAACCACTAATGATCGGAGATCAGCAACGATCCTCAGGATTGCCGCTGATCTCTGTGTCATAAAAGGACACCTTTATGAGGCTTTTATAGGTCTGGAAACCTGAAGTGATTTCTTATTTCTCTGGTTTGTTGGTCTGTACATTTGAAAAGTATTTTTTCGTATAAAGCAAACCAGACAGTGCCTCCAAAAGTGCAGTTTAGTGTTTTTAAATACAAACACTTTTGATACAAAGGGAGGAGTATCAGAGCTGGCCATTAGCCATGTGTTAGGGCAACATGATGTCTAAACACCACCTTGTTGGCTACAAGCAAGGTAAAAGCCACCAGAACTGGTTTTGAGTGAGATAGGATTTGGATTAAGTTTGGTGAGCTCTATATTTATTAGTTTTCTGTGATGTTCAATTACATTTGTTCATTGGGGAGCACCCAATATAGTTGGATGAGGTACATATGTAATGATTTTTTTGGTCAGAATTCCAAAGATTTATAGTATACTGCTGAAAATAATCTTTTGACATACTGGAGAGAAGTGATTATAAATAAACTCATGCACATTATCTCACTTGTTACAGAATCATTACTCTCTTTATTGGTATTCACTGTACTTTAAGGGGAAAACACAAAGGGGGTTATTTACTTAAGCAAGAGAGTGCAAAATGTGATGCAGCCCTGCATAGAAACCAATCAGCTGCCAAGTTTTATTGCCAAAGCTTACTTGAACAAGCTGAATTAGAAGCTGATTGGCTACTATGCACAGCAGCATCTGATTCTGAGTGCACCGGTTTTAGTAAATCTCCCCCATAGTCTATCAAAGAGTTGAGAACTTATCAATAGAGACTGCATGCCTTTCCAGACAATAAAAGATAACACTTTTCTGGTCTCTACTGGCAAGTTCCCCACTTTTGGAGGTCATATTTTTACAGTACTTGTCTTTTATCCCATTTAGAAAATTGTAAAATATATAGGATTAGGAGTATAAGTACAGTTCCCTAAACATAATACATTTGTCCTTGCCCCGCAACTCACCAAATGCCAAAATGATTGCTAAAATAAACCTGTTTCTAGTAGCATGTCTTGGCTAAGTGAATCTATCTTTGCTGTTAGCACCATCTAATGGCGGTCAGAAACAACCTAATGTTTGGGGATCAGAAACCTGCTATGCTTTGTTGAATGAGCAATCAGTCTCCCAGGAGCAGATTTTTATGAGCACAGCAGGATGAACTCTGAGCCATGAGGCTGCAGATTGTGTTGCTGGAAACAGGAATTTTCATCAGTTACAATCATACTAGTATTTTTTTTAGAGGCCGCTGGGACAAGTAAAAATGAATAATTTTTAGTGAAAGTGCAGTTTTTCTTAGATAAGAAATCTGCTCATATATAACAATTATATGTAATCCTGAATATACTTTGTATTATGCTAGGAACACACAAAATAATTTTTGTTTGACAGAAAGAAATATCTGATATTTGCTTCCATTCTTCAAATGATTATGGAGTAATATATACATGCAGCTGTCTTAATAACCACATGGACACATTTTTATAGTAAAATGTTTTTGGACAGATTTCAACTCTTATCTTCAACATTATGTTCATAAATTTACAAATGTAAAAAAAGTAGCAATATTTTTTGCCAACTGCTCGGGAAATAAGTAAGTGACAAATGTTTCAACAAAAAACGAAATATTCAGAATATTTTTACCATTAGGAAATTCTTGAATGACACTGTAATTTCTACATACACACAATTGTAAAGGTAAAAAAATCTTGGTTTGAATATTGTATTGGACAATATAGTACAAAAATTTCCCTTATGTATGCACATGTGGCTCTATATATTGATTGGAATGCTGAAAACACCAAAGTGATGCCTTTGGACCTTTGGTGTTGCCAAAAAATTCTATAAATACCATGGGCAGTAAGGAAAACTGATACATGGATCTCCCAACAAACAAAGCCCAACCTTTCACTAGATGCCCAGATGACTGAGCTCAAGGTGTCTTATTTTGGACATATGAGAAGCATTCATTCAATGGAAAAGTCAATTATGTTTTGAAAAATTGGAGGACAAATACTAGCAATTGAGTGGATAAATACTATCACAGAAATTATCAACATGCCATAGCGAAGATATAAGACCCAAATAGATGATAGGTCATACTTAAGAAACACTATCCATATCTAGGTAAGTAGAAGTTAACATCAACTTGAGGACACTTAACAATTAAATATTGCCACGGTTTTCGTGTTCAATTGCATATGCAGCAATAACTATAAACTTGTTTTGAAAGCATTTCTTTACATGAATTGGCTTCTTTAGGTACATTAGGTAGATTTATACCTAAAGAAGTGCACGCTGCCAACACTCTGACATTCAAATGATGCTAATTTAGAATAAGGGCCCTAATACATCCATAAGACTATAATATCACCACTAGCTAGATCTATTGACTCCAGGCAGGAGGAATCATTAGATTCATGCTGTGTAAGCAAAATTCCCTATTATTTGTATGTCACAGCAGACATCTTGTCAGACTAAGTAATGCTTTTCCAATATTTAGTTGTTCACTGTTGACTATCTGTGCTCACTGTAGTCTTAGTTTGTTAGCTAGCAAGAGTTAAATCAGATGTAGACTTCTGCTACTGCAGACCACCATCTTCAAGGTTCTAGGAGCACTGTATTCACAGATGTCCTTTTGAGTGCTTTGGACAAATAAGCCCACAGAGCCGCTGCTCACTGGATTTTATTGCATTTATTTGAATTTGACACCATTCATTTTTAACTCAAGAGACAGTTGTGATTTATTGTGATTTATTCTGTTAACATTAATAAGCTGATGTACCTAATATGGTGGCAAATGAGTGTATGCTTGAAATACACAGTATTCTTTCATAAAGCATATGCTAGAAAAGGGAAATCCCTTCGCTGTACTGCCAAGCCATTCTCACCCAGGAGTCAACACCCATTACAAGCTTTTAAGAGCGCATATGCTGTGCAGCTGAGAGACCTCTATCTGTGATGATATTTCCCAGAACTGGCTTTGCTAGCTGACTATTAAGCTTGTTAAGTGTCTAACTGTCTTACTAATGTCTACACTTATTGCCCTCTGTAGTAATAGCGGTCTTAAAAGGTCAGTAAATATGAAATACAAATAGCCTCATATAACATAGCTATACATATTATTCGCCAATATTTATTTAAAATTCCTATGCCTGAATGGAACCTAAAATAAGTCACAAGGTCTTTGCATTTCCTGTAAGGTAAAGTACACCTTTGTTTCCCAGTATTATCCATTTTAAGCAGATGGACTGTAGTTGTGATTGGAAAGCAGCTATCTGGCACTATGAAATGATTTTGCTGTGAACTCAGCCTTAATCTTAGACATATTAACCAGTTATGTTCTAGAGCCTTGCACACATTTGAGTTATGGACCTATTATTCATCCATAATTTTGTTATCACTTATGATACACAAGTGAAAGATATATTGGGTTTTTTTTTAGGCAAGCAAGATTTCTTTAAAGAGGGCTTCCCCCTTTCGTCCACTTTTTCATAGAAAAAGACATGAAGTTGACCTAAAACATACGTAAGTACAGTTACCTACATCCAAGCTACGTTTCCTTCTCCTTTCATCCTCCTGCCTTTGACTTCACTCCCACAATGCCATTTTGAAAATCCTTTCCATGATCAGCTTGCACTTTAGTCTTAGTGCACATGCATGAGATGAAGTGCATCTCACACATGTGCCACACAACATTACAATCGTCTTCTTACAAGATCTTTTTTTTTACATATGAATGTAACATTGTACATCACACATGATGAGCCATATGATGTCATGTGCAGTACAACAATACTGAGCAATCTTGTAGGATCTCATAGATTAGGTAGATCTCCCTGAAGGGTCTGATGATGCTGCCTTCTCGGGATCATCAGTGTAGGCAGGACTATGTCATAAGTTCCTTAGGAAAACCAGGAGGTCGACTCAAGAATAGTAAGTACTTAAAAAACTTACAAAAAAACCCCCACAACGGTAGATGATTTCACATTAGCATAAAGAGCTGCATGCTGATGTAAATTTTATCAAAATAGGGGAAAGGTCCACTTTTAGTGGTCTTGTCATCTAGACGTTCTTCCTTTTTATATGTATGCTTTCTTCAGTTTTTTTAATGCTAATTTTAAAAACACCTAATGTTATTATTGTTTTTGTCCAGTGTATAATGATGAAATGTTTCTAGTATAAAGAATGACAAAGTTATCTACAAAATAAATAGTTTGATTCAACAACTGTGTTTTTGGTTCTGATTTAATAAGAGATATGTTCATAAAAGGAAGTCACATGCTTAAAATGGAACTCCAGGAATGGTCTATTTTTTAAAGTTTTCATTTTCATTTGTAGTCCATTCCTACAGTGTGTCCTTTGATTTTCTGGGTAGTGCTGCAGTGATTTCTTATCTTGTACAGTGAGTCATTTGATCTGTACCTCCTCTTCAGAAAAAGTCTTACAGTATATTCCTTTCAATGAATACAAGCCAATCTCTCACTGGACAAGGGGAAAAGGAGGGGTGGATGATAGAAAAAATAAAAACCTCTAGGAAAACTAGAAGGTATAAGGTGGACTATAGGCATCACATGAGACTACACATTATTGTAATAAAAATGATGTATACTTTATTTAGACAATTATAAAACTGGACACACATAAATATATGCCCTTTTAAAAAGATCATGGGGAATACCCCCAGAAGTATAACTCCTCAAAGCATATTACATACATGAGTACATAAAACATGTTCATATTTCATCCATCGTAGATGGTCAATGCGTTTTGCATTTATTTCCACAGGACCGTATGTTTAAGGAGATAAAGCACTAATACTATAGAAATCATATCATATCTTAATCTAGAATACATAATAGATAATATGAACATATTTATTAAAAAAAATAGAAAAGGCTCACATGGGTGGGGCACATTGCTGAAGGATCCAAAAGTAAGGTCTTAAAGGTGAACATAGGGAAAACAAAAGGGACCACAAGTAACTGGACAGGCAGACAATGATCGTGAGACCAATCACTATAAAGATAATCCAACAATACTATAATATGTACCACCACTCATACTTACTCTCCGGCTTCAGGTAAATAACACACCTTATTATTCTGTTTCAAGGGTACTTACAGAGGATTTACATCAGAAATTTGAAAAATGTTCCACGTTCAATAGACCCACATTCCTTTTAGGACATAAATCATTATTTTCAATTTGTAAGCACTGTAAGCCTGTAAATAATTAATAAAAGAAAAAAAAATCCTTCTAATGACACCTTTTATACCTCCTCTTTCTTCTTAATTCAAAGATACCACATACAAATGGGATGGCTTACTTGTAATTATTTAAGTACTGCCAACTGCCAGCATATTCTGCACCCCCAAACTGGTAGGACTTCCCCGAATTAATGTGTGATTTTGAATCCTTATGGGACAAATATTGGCTATTTACCATTAGGCCATATCCCCATCTACATAAAATGTGGAGTAATAATCATCACTGGACCCAGTATATACAGTATCTTGGATCCATAGACCATTTGCAGTCCATACATATAGATCTCACCTGATATCTAGGAAGGTACATCTACAAGCTGAAACTCTCAGACCATGAGGGATGGGGTACCCCCTATTGTCTATATTCCTCCTGTGTCACCTAGCGACGAGAGAGACCTCAATTTAGCCAAACATGTCCTCACACAAAAATAGCCCATATATCAAAGATATCTATCGCATTACAAAGATATATCTACCTTTTAGGGACAAAAGCATAGTAATTACTCCATGCCAGGACACCCTGCCTCCATCTGGGACTCCTTCTTATACCCCCGCCGTGCCAATCAGAAAGCGCCGGCATGCTGATGTCATGACGAGCTGTGTACTTGCTTACCGTGCATGCGTAAAATGGTGGCCATCATAGTGGTACGCGGTTAGTGGTCAAGGACATCACCTTCAGGTATTGTGTAAGCATATGCACCAAGGACCACAAACAGGAAATCTGCCCAAAACAGACACCACAGGATACTACACCTAGGGGACTTGTCCAAGGGAGGTTCCTGAAACTGTGCACCAATTGCTACCACCAAACAACAAGGAGGGGTGGGGCAAAAAACCAGCACATATGTCAACCCAAGACCAACTGGATCCAAAACAATCCGCCATCATATTCAACAAAAAGAAAAAGAGGCCGGGGGGTCTACAAAAAAATAAAAAATATAGTGAGGTGCCACCAGATGTACCTAGTAGGATGTTGCCTAAGAACAATGCATAAAAACCAAAAGAAAAAGAAAATAGGCTACACACCTATAAGGCTTCCCTCAAACTAATGTTTATTGTATTACAATATAGCATAAAAGAGTAAAAACACATTGCATCGGAGATACAGACACCAATCCCGACCATGTCACCTACCCCCACCCCCCCCAAGATGAGCACCCCCAAGAATGGCATACAAAGAAGGTGCCTAGTCTGCCCTGATGCGAGGGCGCAGAAACCGCACCGCACCGCCCCTCCAAACCAAACCCCCCACAACCCACACACCACAACCACCAAGCCCCCCAAACCCCCCAGCAACCTCCCAAGAACACCCCCCCCACACACACATACAGCCCAGCCACCCCCCAGAGGGAGCTGAGGCATGACACTTGCCCAGTAACTCCTCCCTACCCCCAAAAGTGATCCCTGTCTGATCTAATTGGCCACCTGACAACACACTACACATCACAGGTATCATAGGACCCAGTCCCATATCCCTCTCTATGTCTCTGTTTGACAGGGAGATAGTGAGATGAATGCAGCCAGTGAAGGGCCGACCTAAGCACCAGGTGGCCACTGGATAGTGAGCTGGAGCCTGTAGCTAAGAGACCTGATTGCTGAATAACCTGTATGGATGGGCTAGTGCCTCAAGAGTCCAAACCGAGCAGTCAGGTCAACAATGCAGAAGTCACCAATATATATGTTGATATGGCCAGCACAGCATGTGAGAGGAAACACGTACAGCCTGCAGGTGGTGGAATTAGGCTGGATAACGTGCACTATGAAAAACAAAGTTGATCCTCAGTAGCAAGCCTCCTGTCTATAATCCAAACAGTGTATATGAAGTGTAGACATGGATAGATGCAGCACAGCAAGCAGGACTAGGCACAATCATGTACTGTAGTCCGAGTAACTGCCACAGCAACCTCAATGTTTTTCCAGTCCAGCCTGTGCAAGCCTACACAGCTAATATGACCTAGATATCCAGTACTCACTGTATTATATGACAAAATGGTGCAGCGCTAAAATATATGAAACAGGTATAAATGTGTTACCAAACAATACAATGAATAATATCCAACATATGAATAACAGGGACACAATTGTTTCACTGTGATATATCCCAAAATAGACTTGACCGGATATTAGTCCCAGACAGTGATGTGATCAAATGGTGAACAGACAATAATAGTGACTTCTAAAGGGAGGGAGGAGCGCCTACATGCTGATGTCACGCCACCAAGTCCATGTGATGGTCCGGCGGCCATCTTTTGTGAGTGATTTTATTCCTTAGTTTGTATTCAGCTCCACGTGGTTGCTATTATTTTAATAAATATACTAAAGTATTTTGCTCTGTCTCCGGGCTCTGTTTGTGAGCTCTCACTTTAGGAGTGATTCCACCCTTGGATGGATCGGTGATTGGAGATAAAAATCGAGCAGATTTGCTTCAAAGAGTAATTTCATTCAATGCTGGTTTGCTATTTGCTTCTGGTGAGTGCATAATGGTGGAGGAGTAACACGTCACAGAAGTCACTATTATTGTCCTGTTCACCATTTGATCACATCATTGTCTGGGACTAATATCCCGTCAAGTTCTATTTTGGGACATATCACAGTCAAATATTTGTGTCCCTTTCATTCATATGTTGGACATTATTCATTGTATTGTTTGGTAACACATTTATACCTGTTTCATATATTTTAGTGCTGCACCATTTTGTTATATGTCTGTATAGTGGGAGCAGAGGGTTTGCCACATTGTGCCAGATGCTTCCTTTATTATCATTATTTTCTTTGCACTCACCGTTCACATTTTTCACAGTACTCACTGTGTGATGGGACCGACTGGGTCCTGACAGTCAACCGCGGCTTGTGATACCGATGGTGCAAACCATGTCATGTGGAACTCTGCCGGTCACCCGACTGTGATTGCTGCTTGCCATACTCCATTGAGGAAAACACCATGACCATGCATGGGTAAAAAATCCAGTTCAGGCCAGTAGTGGAGTCATGTGGTGTGTGAGTGGCGTGCGGGGAATGGAGGGACCACACTGACGAGTTTCATCCCACCTACTTCCGGAACTTCTTTAGAGCAATTGGTTAAACAGGTTATTAGTAAGTGCTTATATATCATCAGAGGTATCCACCTCCAAGTCACTTAAAGGGACCTCCCCTTTCATGTAATACCTGTCATCCACATATATGGGGAAGGTGGGAAAAAGAAGGGGGGGGCACTCAAGTGGGTCACACAGTGCTACCATAGCAAGGCTTTCTACACTGTCTGCATCAATCCAGCCTTATAGCATTATACATGGGTACATTACTTTTTTATGACCTACCATAATGGCCAGTCTTACCACCCAGTTATATCTCAGCTTACCAAAAGGGAGGAGCATAGGGAATAAGAATCATGTATAAATATATTGTGGGTAATGCCTTGCCATATAAACCAGTGATATACACATTATAGTGTAGACATAAAACCATATGAACCGAGAAGATTAATACATTGGAACAATCCAGCATATCACTATAAGTTCCAAGGTATAATGAAAGGGCCTATGAGAACCCAATCAGCTTATAAAAAGCACTGTAAAGACAATTCACTATTAAGCCCTTTTGGGATAATTGATTCCACATGTCCTCCATTTGGAGGAGTATTTTATCTCTATCACCTCTTCTTTCTGATAGTTCTAATTTATAAATGATAAGACATTTGAATCCCTGAGTGAATCCACCATGTTCATCTCTAAAATGAATAGCCACTGGTGATTTATCTTTGCCAGTAGATATATTGTTCGGATGTTCGCCCTGAATTCCTTTCTTGTCTTTGCTATATAAATCTTACCACATGGGGGTATTATCTGATAGGCAACAAAACTGGTGGAGCAGTTGACAAAGGAGTATATCTGGTATTTTTGTGTTTTATTAGAATTCTCAAAAGTTTTCGTTTTAACCACGTTTGCAAATACTGCAGTGGCCACATGGGTACATTACCATGACAGGCCTCTTGAAGGGAAAATTTGCATTTTGTTTTTTGGTAGGGGTATATTCTACTGAATATACCCCTACCAAAAAGGTGAGGTAGAAAAGGGTGCACAAGCAACAGGGATAACCGCAGCCTTGAGAGGATTGTGAAGCAAAAGCCATTTTGAGGGAGATTCACAAGGAGTGGTCTACGGCTGGTGTCAGTGTTTCAAGAGCCACCACACAGACGAATGCAGGACTTGGGCTACAACTATCGCATTCCTTGTATTCCTTGTCTTGCCTGGGCTAAGGAGAAAAAGGACTGGACTGTTGCTCAGTGGTCCAAAGCCCTCTTTTCAAATGAAAGTACATTTTACATTTCATTTGGAAATCAAGGTCCCAGAGTCTGGAGGAAGAGTGGAGAGGCACAGAACCCATGTTGCATGAGGTCCAGTGTGAAGTTTCCACTGTCAGTGATGATTTGGGGAGCCATGTCATCTGCTAGTGTTGGTCCACTGTGTTTTATGAAGTCCAAAATCAGCACAGCTCTCTATCAGGAATTTCCAGAGCACTTCATGCTTCCCTCTGCTGACCAACTTTATGGAGATGCTGGGTTCATTTTCCAGCAGGACTTGGCACCTGCCCACACTGCCAAAAGCACCAATACCTGGTTTAATGATCATGGTATAACTGTGCTTGACTGGCCAGGAAACTCGCCTGACCTAAACCCCATAGAGAATCTGTGGGGTATTGTCAAGAAGAAGATGAGAGACACCAGACCCAACAATGCAGATGAGTTGAAGGCTGCTATCAAAGCAATCTGGGCTTCCATAACACTTCAGCAGTGACACAGGCTGGTCACCTCCATGCCATGCCGCATTTATGCAATAATTCATGCAAAAGAAGCCCCAAACCGAGTATTGAGTACATACTATACTGTACATGTACTTTTCAGTAAGCCAACATTTCTGTATTAAAAATCCTTTTATTTTATTGGTCTTATGTAATATTCTAGTTTTCAGTTTTCTCTAGCTGTAAGCCATCATCATCAAAATTAAAAGAAAGGAATACTTCAAATATATAATCTGTGTGTAATGAATCTATATAATATATGAGTTTCACTTTCTGAATTGAATTATTGAAATAAATGAACTTTTTTATGTTATTCTAATTTATTGAGATGCACCTGTATATCGTGTTGTTATTATAGGCCTTGGCAATGTCACAAATCCAACTCCATTATTGCAAAAAGTGTTTGAAACATATTGTTTCATTTAACCCTGGTGGAACTGTCGCTTTAAGGCATCTCTCTGTAAGATGGTTTTATCAACCCCTATAGGGTTTGATAAAATCCGTTCCAATGCTGTAAATTTGAGGACCCTAGTATCTCCTTTATGGTGCAGCACCACATATCTACCAATTGGGGTGGATAGTGGATTATTTTTACCATAATATACATGGTCCTTTATGTTTTTTCTATATAGAACACGCCACATTCACAATACATGATATAGACAATGCCAATTGTCTGGCAATCTACAAATTGTTTTATGGTAGAAGTAGTGTTATCTGGTAGAAACAGGGACTGATACTCATATAGCCAACTACAAATATTATAGGATCCACATTTTCATGTACCATTTGGGGAACTGTCATCTTGTCTATCACAGACTTTAAAGTGACATTGAGTAACCTTGTCCGTCACTGAACATGGCCGTCTATAGGACATTTCTGGAAAGTCTTTTAAGTACTTTTTCAGGATGTTATCATTGCTAACCAATGATGATTTTTTTATATGTTTTTTTACATGTACTTATGTAAATTATATGCAATGAAGAGTTTATACATCTGGGGGTACTTCCTATGATCTTTTTAAAAGGGCATATATTTATATGTGTCTAGATTTATAATTACATAGTTACTTAGTTAGTCTGGCTGAAAAATGACAAAAGTCCATACAGTTAAAAAAAAATGTTATAATCCTACACCCACAGTTGATTCAGAGGAAGGCAAAAAAACAGCAAAGCATTAGCCAATTTGCTCCTGCAGGGGGAAAAACTCCTTCCTGATCCCCCGAGAAGCAATCAGATATTCCCTGGATCAATTTTACCTATAAATGTTAGTAACCAGTTATATTCTGTGTATCCAAGAAAGAATCCAGGCCTTTTTTAAAGCAATGACTTGAGCTGGCCAGAACCAACTTGAGGGAGTCTATTCCACATTTTCACAGCTCTTACTGTGAAGAAACCTTTCCGTATTTGGAGATTACATTTCTTTTCCTTCAGACATAAAGAGTGCCCCCTTCTCCTCTGCGATGACCTCAAGGTGGATAACTCTACACCGAGTTCACTATATGGGACCATTGATGTATTGATACATGTTGATATAGCTGAGCTCCTCCTATCAGTTTGGTTGCCTTTCTTTGTCTAAATAAAGTATACATAATTTTTATTACAATACTGTGTGGTCTCATGTGGTGCCCAGGGGCAGACTGACAACTCATGGAGCCCCCGGGCAATAGGGGATCATGGGGCCCCTGTGTCCTCGCCCACACTCAAACCACACCCAAAAAAGCCTATGAAATGTACCAGGGACATCTCATGGGGCCCCCTACTGACCCCAGGCCCTCGGGCAGTGCCCGAGTTCCCCAATAGTCAGTCCACCCCTGGTGGTCCCTATTAAGTCCACCTTATACCTTCTAATTTTCCTAGAGGCTTTTTTTTCTCTATATATAATTTTGGATGTGGCACATTGAAAGCTTCCATGGTCTATGAGGTGTGGATGATGTCACGATCTGCCCTCATCCGCCAGAGAATGCCTTGCATTCATTTAATAGAATACATGATCTCTGAATAGAAGGGATGCTGAGTAAGTAGCATCTATGCTCACTGTAAGAAATGGGAAGATGCTGCTGTACCACTGGAAGATCACAGAACTCATTTTATTTAGCATGGAAATGAAAATTGGAGCATGCCTTGCATCCCCCTGGACTCTACTTATGAATACATATGATTTTGCTTTATATTTATAATAAATAAGGAAGTCCAACTTACATTGATTTGTCATCTGTGTTCAGATTCAACTTCATTGCAATTTTGTTGCAACTGCATTTTACTTATGAAGGGATACGGACAAGTACAAATGGAAACTAAATTACCAGATGTTTTGTACCTACAGGCTCATCTGGGAATATGTCTCTGATTAAAGTTATAGAATGCATATGATTACTAATTTGTAACCAATCATAATGTGCAGATTCAATATGGCATATGAATCCACATACTTATTGCAATAAAATGCTTCCTTAGTTGTATTTACGATTAATGTGGAATTCCAGTTTAAAACACATTCATTTTACAAAACACAAATTGCCAGAATCACTACATAGCAATGTATATTGTTAACTAAATAAAGCTGTAACATGATATAGTAAAGAACAACACCACTAAGAATATCTTTCTCCCAGTGCTGTTGTTTCGAGAAAAGTAACCATGTTTTTTTGACCATTCCATTTGAGACTATGGCCTGATGCTGGTAGTCATGACAGCATAAAACAATGTTTTTTTGTTGGATAAATTAGGGGATTAAATAAATGCTGGAAAATTAATAAAAAGTTTATATCAGTAGATTAGTCCTGGTAAACAAGATCATGGCAGCTGATCCAGCAAACCAATGGCAGAGTGGATTTTTTATTATTTGCCTAATTCAATGTATAGCAAGTCTCATTGCAGTTTTTTGGAGATTTCTAAAAGCCCATATACATAAAATCACGCAAACCTAACTTGATTCGGATAATCTACGTACACAATTTGTAAATGCTGTCTGTAGGTACATGTATCCATTTGCTTTGCCTAAGTATTTGACTTGTGATAAAATATGCCTGCAGCCTAACTATTCTACATTATCATGTATTTTAGATTGAAAGTGAACCTGTACTCTTAGGGCTTATGTACACTGCAGCTGCTAAACTGAGTTTAGGAGAAGTTGTGCGGTTTTTTTAGCAGTCCATGCAGCATTCCTTTATGTTTTCCTATATGTCCATGTACACATAGTCTTTACAGTAGTTTACAGGCAGTTGAGCCTGCAGCATTTTTTTGAAAGCACAAAAATTGCGTTCAGGAGTAGAAATGCAAAACACTTGTAACCATCTGTAAACGCTTGTAAACGCGTGTAAATGCGTTTATGCATGTTTGCGGGCTGGTCCATATCCAGATACTGTCTAATGCCTTTTTTCTTCAGCGTTGCCTGTGTATTCAAATGGACCTAGGACACCAGTGCAGTCAGTTCCAGGTTTTGTATGCAGGAAAAAATGGTAGAATGCGCTGCATTATTTCTGCACAAAACTGTACTGGAACACATCAAAACACAGTGTTGTGTGCACTCCAGAATGTATCCGGAGGCATTACAGGCATTGTATGGCTATGTAGCTCCTCCCTCAGTTACAACCATGTTTCACGAGCCACTTTTGCTACAGTTCCAACACCCATCAGAAAGTAGTGCTCTCTCTGCTTCTGCTCACTCTGTTTCTCATAAAATGTCTGAAATAGATAATTATTTACTATTTTTCAGTGCATTCTGGGCGTTTGGGAGGGTCTCCTGAGGTTATCTTTTAAAAACGCTTCCAAACGCAAACGCACATAAATGCACTCTGTAAATTCAGCTAAACTGACGTTTTTAACCTATGTTTTCTAGCAGTCAGTTTCCAGTGGTCAGAAAAGTTTTTCAAATGCCCCGTGTACATGAGCCCTAAGAGCAGACACAAAACACAATCCACCATTCCACTATCCAACAAGACTGCTTCAGTGTCTCGTAAACGTACTCTCATTGGAGAATCGGACATTCGGAGAGGGGCATGGAACTTGGCAGGGTTCAACAATGAAGTTAGTGATAAAGTAAAACAGAAAAGAGATTTTTGGTAAAGTATATAGGAGCAGGCATCTTGTAGCATCTGCTCTTAGGAAAGACATTTTTTTTTAAAAGTTTAAGAAAAGGGCAGCATTCCCTTTAAAATATCTACAGCCAAAGCTTTTTTATAAATTTAGAGTAGGGTAAAGTTAAAACATTTACCTTTTTTTTTGGTATCTGTGTCCTGTTGGGGAGATTTCTCGCTTCCTGTACTGTAAGCATCTTAGGAAGTGAAAGAAAATCTCTATTTTCCTCATCTCAACATTAATAGGGTTTTTTTGTCACTATTAAAATCCCTGTAATTTTTTTTCCCACAATCAGTGTCGCTGCTGAAAGACTTCCCCTCTTTTCTTGTTACAGTGACAGTTCATAATTTTGGAGTATCCCTCACTTTCAGTCCCAGTGACAAAGATGGCTATTACAAATAAAGAATTAAACTCCACAGTAACAACACAAACAGCAAAAACAAAAAAACTGCCAAGGTTGATATTCTTTACTTCAAAATTAAAAGAAGTTTAGTCTTTAGATACTTCTTAGGATGTTTATCGGTGTCACTTTACATTTGCCCATTGGCAGCACTACTGAGCAGCAAGTAACATTCCCCATTTTTCCAATATTGTTATTTGTGGTTCTGATAACCCACATGGAAGAAAAACATATTTGAAATACATTTTAAAAATATTCTTCCCAAATATAATAATATATTGCCATATATTTGAAATGCTACAATTTGGCCATATTCAATATATTTAAATATATATATTTATTTATTTATATTTATACTGCATGCTTTAATGCTTTTTTATTACAAAATATATGAAAAATATTTTAAAAATACTTTTCAGATATACTGTATGTCTTTAAAAATACAAATCTTCATTTTTGGAATGCATTTACAAATATATGTGAAAATATATGTGAAAATAATTTTTTTACATGTTAACAAAAATCTGAAGAATATATTTTAAGAAAATATATTTTTAAAAATATATTCTTCAGATTTTTTGTAACATATAAAAAAGTAATTTTAACATATATTTTTACATATATTTGTAAATGCATTCCAAAAATGTAGATTTGTATTTTTAAAGACATACAGTATAATTTAAATGTATTTTTAAAAACATTTTTTATATATTTTGTAATAAAAACACATTTAAACAATCAGTGTGTGTATATATATATATATATATATATATATATATATATATATATATATGTGTGTGTGTGTGTGTGTATATATATATATTTATATACTTATTGAAATATATTGAATATGGCCAAAATTGTAGCATTTCAAATATATGGCAATATATTTGGGAAGAATGTTTTAAAAGTATATCTCAAATATATTTTTCTTCCATATGGGAAGTCCCTTGTGCCTTACATATGTGTATACAAATAATATGAAGCGTTCTTTAAATAAACCAATAATTTATGTTTGTTGGCCTTTCAATTCATTTGAAGTGTACATCAACTGTGTGCTTTCATTCTATAGGACTCCATGTGCCTAATATATGACACAGCTGTTAAAACCATTTTAAATAAAACTATAAAACCAACCAATTATAATATACTAGTGGAGCATAACTGCTGGCTACATGGATATCTGAAGATCATATATTCATGCCAGACATGGTCAGCTACTCATCAATAATTCACTGGGAACTTTACAAAGCCTGTATTATTTGATATACCTGAACTTTCTTTGGCCTCATTATTCCCAACTGAATACTGCAAAATGCTCGAATCATGCCACAAAAATTTATATGGCATCAGGGTCACATAAACCATTGGGTAGAAAACTTTTACAGGAGTAAAGATGAGCAATGACTCAAAAATGATGTATAACGATTCCAATAAAAAGTATTCAATCCCCAGAGAGCAAGTTGCTTGTTCCATGGATTTGTTTCCTTACCGTTATAATACTTAGCAATTCTTTTCGGTCAATCGATCCATTTCCATCTGCATCGTATAGTTTAAAATACCACTTTAATTTCTGATCAATTTTTCCTCGTAAAACCAAGTTGATTGCAGCTATAAATTCCAAAAAGTCAATAAATCCATCCTGGGAATGAACAGAAAAATACATAGTAAACAAAAAGTTATAATAAAAATTTTGTCCTGAAATGTTAACATTACATAGTTTAGTTGGAGAAAGACTCATTCATTGAAAAAAAAACAAACAAATAACATATGTTGAAACTTGAAAGCCGAAAACCCACAGCTGATCCAGAAAAAGCCAAATACCCATATGAAGCCTGATTCAGGGCCATTTCACACCACAAAAACGCACTCTGGATGCGTTTTGACTTACAGTTCTCCCCACACTGTTCTGGTGTGTTTTTGATGCAGTTTGCTATGTTATAGGACAGTTCTGTTCAGAAAAAATGCAGCATGATCTACTTTTTTTTCTGCACCGAAAACCGACTGAAACTGACTGCACTGGTGTGAACCAGGGCCATTGAAATACATGGAAAACAGTGTGCATGCAGTTTTGATACAGATAAAAATACTCAAGGGACTGCGTCTGGTGTGAACCAGCCCTTAATGTTCTCCAACAGAGAATAAATTCTCTTTGATCTCCAAATGCAGTTGTTTAATGCCATGGACTGTCATACTATGATGGTATTTCTTAGAAATTCATGTAGACGGTTATATGTTTGTAAATTTGGAAACACATTCAGACTTTTTTTAGAAATTAACCACTTGCCCCAAAGGACCTACCCCCCTTCCTGACATTTTTTGCGGTACGGCACCGCATTAGTTTAACTGACAATTTCGCAGTCATGCAAAGCTGTACATAAATTAAACTTAGTTTCTTCTTTCCCCACAAATAGAGCTTTCTTTCAGTGGTTTTTGATCACCTCTGTGTTTTTTTATTTTTTTTGTGCTATAAAACATATCCAGTAAAATTTTTTTAAAAAAATGTAATTTCTTCATAAATTTAGGCCAAAATGTATTCTGCTACATGTCTTTGCTAATAAAAATCCCAATACATGTAAATTAGTTGGTCTACATGAACATTATTAGTGTCTACAAATGGTGGTATATATACTGGAATTTTTTATTTTTTTTATACTAGTAATGGTGGCGATCAGCGACTTATAGCAGGACTGCAACGGGCATTCTGACACTGGGTGGGAACTGACTAACTGCCACTGAAGTCCCAATGACACTAATAGAAAGCACTGACACTGTACTAACGACACTGGGCAGGAAGGGGTTAACATCTGGGGCAATCAAAGGGTTAACTATGTGCTGTTTTACATGATATGCTGTGTGTGTTTTACTAGGGAGATTTGCTGCTTTGTATTTCTCTGCTGCACAGAGAAATACACAGCAGCATGTCCTTGCTGGCAGGAGAGAGACCTGTGCTGTTTATACACAGGTCTCTCACCTGTCAGCTGTCCCTGATGATCGCCAGGTGCCGGCGGGGTACCTTCGGCTGGGACCCGGTGATTGACATACGTAGCTGTCAATGTATATATACTTGATTTTGTGCAACCCTGCTGCCCTGTAGCAGCACTTCTACTATAGAGCAGTGGGCAAGCGGTTAATAAAGGACTTGTTTTTATTGTTCAATAGACAATTTTTTAAAAAAGCTGGTCTCTTTAATTTTTCACACTTTTAACACTTTAGTGAATGGGTAGGGGTACAAGTACCCCTTACTCATTGACAATCATGATTTAAAGGGGTACCCTGATGTTAATGAGCTCCCTGCCTACAGACCCCCACAACCACCAGGCCAGGGTAAGACTTGGTGACTTGGTAAGACCCGGGGGGGGGGCTTGCTCGTCCCCCCCCTTCCTGGTCTGCCAGGCCTGTGCCCAGGTCTGGTAGGAATTTAGGAGGGACCCCCATGCTTTTTACCCCCATCTTTTGGGGGGTGGCCTTCCCCTCAAAAGTCCTACCAGGCCTAAAGAGCCTGGTATGGCTTTTAGGGAGAATCCCCGTGCACTTTTCCCCCAAAATTTTGGGAGGTGGGGTTCTCCTTAAAAGTCCTACTAGGCCTAAGGGTACTTTTTGAATTTTTTTTTTCACTGATTCATGTCCCTCAGGGCACTACCTGAGTCCCAATACCCCTTTTATGGCAAATAACTTGCATATAAGCCTTCAAAATGGGCACTTTTGAATTTACGAGGCCCATAGACTTGCATTATGTTCACGGTAGAACTTTCTTTAGGCTCGAATGTTTTACGGCGAACCAAACAAGAGGGTGTTCAGACCATCACTATTCCCCATTTTAGCTGCTTGTACAAGGTGGACCCCTTTCCATGTATATTATTATTACTACGAGTTTATATAGCGCCAAATGTATACAGTTTAAACTTCTAGGTGCAAGGAGTGCCCAAGGACGGACTGACCATTTGGAAACTCGGGCACTGCCCGAGGGCCCGGGGTCAGTAGGGGGCCCCATGAGATGCCCCTGGTACCTTTTTCATAGGCTTTTTTGAGTTTGGGCAAGGACGCAGGGGCCCCATGATCCCTTATTGCCCAGGGGCCCCATGAGTTGTCAGTCCGCCCCTGGGAGTGCCCCATTTGTCTTTTTGTCTTTGCCCTTAAAGTCAACTATTTCCACCAACATACCTTTATATTTATGTTACTTGCATGCTTAGATATGAAGTTGTAGGTTGTAATGTCCATCAGTTGATGGGTGGGAGTCCCACAGAGTCTGTGAAGGTTCTGGGTACTCATCAGTTATAAAGTTGTTTCAGGTTTATGTGTTTGGTGTTGGGCCTGGGTAAGAGGGGTTCTGTGGTCATTGGTACTAGTCACTCTTACTCTAACTTTATCAACCTGGGAAGATTGCGTGTATGCCATGTGTGCTTGTCTGTCATTGGATGCTGTGTGGTTAGTTCTGGAGTAGAATTGGGGTGGGCCACAGGTAGGCATCAATACAAAGAATGTGGGTGACTGTGACATTTGTAAGAGAGGGCGTATAAGTGACTATGGTGCAATAGAGATGCGTGTGACTCCAGGGAAGATGTGAGTTAGGGC
Source organism: Staurois parvus (assembly GCF_062004578.1). NCBI lineage: Eukaryota > Metazoa > Chordata > Amphibia > Anura > Ranidae > Staurois > Staurois parvus. The sequence goes on from NW_028318930.1 coordinate 1,091,103, forward strand.
CGGTGTCAAAGATGAATGATGGCCCATTAAGTGTGCCCCGTTTTTTTTTTTTTTAACCTTTTGTCGGAGTGTAAATCTATGCTTGTACCAAGCAAGTTTAAATTGCCTTACTGTTCACTAACTGGATCAATGAACTCTGAATGATCTCAGAAATGCCTCCAACTGATGTCAAATCGATGGCATTGACACAGATCCTTACTATGGTTGGTCCTGGAAGTGTGTGTGTGTGGGTGGGGGGTGTTAAGTGTCAGTGGTGTACACCCTTACAAAGCATATCCTCATATAATGTGTACCTGTTTCAGTCCATAGCACCTTGTACCTTGTATGGCTCCTGGCCACTCTCTCCTTCCCCTGCAATCTGTTACTTCTGGCAGTTTTCTTCCACGCCAGGCAATCCATGATGTCAGTACACCCCCCAGCACACAGGAGGTGAGTGACAGCCTTTCTGAACTGACAGTGTGCATGTTGACCAAGGAGGCTGTATAGAGGGCAGTGTATTTATGCCCTCTACTGAGGTCTCAGCTTACACCTAGCTCTCTGCTCTGTGCTGCATAATGTGTGATCTTAGCCCCTGCCTCCTGGAAGCTGAGAAATCCATCTGATCTGTGTACGTTAGAAGGCTCTAGGGGAGAGAGAGTTGCAGATAAAGAGGTACAGCATATATGGGAGGATTGGCCTCATAATTGTTTATCATTGTTTATCTCCACTATAAATATTTTTTAGTCAGGTAAATAAAAATATATGTTATTTTAATTTTATATTTTTTAGCTTTTCCCTTTCTGCCTTATCAAGCCTGTTGCATAAAGTCTGTTTACAAACTATAATATTTAAAGCCAAAATACGCACACAGCTTGTAAACAATACCTACTCATCACAATGATTCATCCACTATAGAACAGCTCAGTATTTTAATCAAGTTTCAGTCAAGCAAACCAGTGGTTCAGGGCAGGGTACTATTGTTGTGCTGTCTCATTAGCTAACTCCTAGTGCATCTATGAAATGTTTGTAATAAAATATAAAACAATAGTTTAAAAACATACCAAAATGTAAAAGAAAACAAATAAAACTGCCCAAAACATTATAGTTTCCTCTAATTCTTAAATAGTATGCATGAGCAGTCATTATGTTAGGTTAAGGTGCAGCCTAATGTGATCCCTATATATATATATATATATATATATATATATATATATATATATATATACACTATATTGCCACAGGTATTGGTACACCCCCTCCAAATCATTGGATTCAGGTGTTCCGATCACCTTCATGGCAACAGGTGTATAAAATCAAGCACCTAGGCATGCAGACATTTGTGAAGGAATGGGTCGCTCTCAGAAGCTCAGTGAATTCAAGCGTGGTACCGTGATAGGTTGCCACCTGTGCAATAAGTCCATCCATGAAATTTCCTTGCTACTAAATATTCCACAGTCAACTGTTAGTGGTATTATAACAAAGTGGAAGCAACTGGGAACAACAACAACTCAGCCATGAAGTGGTAGGCCATGTAAAATGACAGAGCAGGATCAGCGCATGTTGAAGCACACAGTGCCCAGAAGTCGCCAACTGTCTGCACAGCCAATAGCTAAAGACCTCCAAACTTCATGTGGCCTTCAGATTAGCACAAAAACAGTGTGTAGAGAGCTTCATGGAATATGTTTCCATGGCTGAGCAGCTGCATCCAAGCCTTACATCACCAAGTGCAATGCAAAGCCTCAGATGCAGTGGTGTAAAGTACATTGCCACTGGACTTTAGAGCAGTGGAGACATGTTCTCTGGAGTGATGAATCATGCTTCTCTGTCTGGCAATCCAATGGACATGTCTGGGTTTGGCGGTTGCCAGGAGAACGGTACTTGCCTGACTGCATTGTGCCAAGTGTAAAGTTTGGTGGAGGGGGGTTTACGGTGTTGGGTTGTTTTTCAGGGGTTGGGCTTGGCCCCTTAGTTCCAGTGAAGGGAACTCTTAAGACGTCAGCATACCAAGACATTCTGGACAATTTTATGTTCTCAACTTTGTGGGAACAGTTTGGGGATGGTTCCAACATGAATGAGCAGAAGTGCACAAAGCAAGGTCCATAAAGACATGGATGAGCGAGTTTGGGGTGGAGGAACGTGACTGGTCTGCACAGAATCCTGACCTCAACCCTATAGAACTCATTTGGGATGAATTAGAGCAGAGAGATGAATTAGAGCAGAGATCCAGGCTTTCTCGTCAGACATCAGTGCCTGACCTCACATATGCACTTCTGGAAGAATGGTCAAACATTCCCATAGACACACTCCTAAACCTTGACAGCCTTTCCAGAAGAGTTGAAGCTGTTATAGCTGCAAAGGGTGGGCCAACTCACTATTGAACCCTACTGACTAAGTCTGGGTCACCGTTAAAGTTCATGTGCATGTAAAGGCAGGTGTCCAAATACTTTGGTAATATAGTGTCTATGTGTGTATATATATATATATATATATATATATATATATATATATATACATATAAAAACAACATGGCTAATTCTTTTCAACATCCAATCTGGATATTCACGATATTTCATTCTTGCAGTAAGATTAATCTTTGACTTAAAACATAAAACTCAGTGTCAGTGCAGTTGATGCCTTAGAATGTTCAGGATTAGTATTGGCAGCCTTCAAAAGGCTATTTCTCACAAAGCATTTATGATAAGTACCTGCAAGGCTGTTCCAACATCTCCACAAAGGGTAATATCTAACAAAATCTATTTTACTCCTGTTAATGACATGATGAAGAAAAGATTTAAAATAATTAAGATTAACATAATGAGGAAAATCAAATGGAGACTCCTCCACCACACCAAATTAGTTAGAGATCTTTTTACAATCTTCTATAGCACATGACTTGTTCACAGAAAGGGTTCCCATCATCCCATATAGAGATTCACCAGAGAAGTAAAACATTTCTCCCTCCTTCAAAGCTCAGCATTGATTAAGGCCTGATTCACACTACTGCAATTTCTGATGCGACTTGAGTCACTGGTGCCCTTTCACATCAATATGACTCAGCACGAAGCAGTTTTGGAAAAGTTTCTGCGCTACTTTGGTGAGATTCCAGAGTGATTTTGGCCACATAGATTTCAATGGAAATGCACAGTAATTGCATGCTTTGGAAATAACTTCATTTTTTTTAACCCTCCACTCCCTTTCCAGGTAAATTCTTGGTCCCTCTAAAGCAGCAGCCCTTGACTACTAGCCATAGAATTGTGTCCAAAAATGCACAGGAGTAAAATCGCAAACATGTCACACAACATAATTGCACCTAAAATTAGATCAAAATCTCATTGCACTAGTGTGAATGAGGCCTAAATAAAATTTCAAGTATTACTAAACCCAGGACCCTGCGTTCACTACATCTGGTCTCTCACAGTACACTGAGCATGGAAATGCAACTATTTTAGTAAATATAAACTGCTAAATACCTTTTCTCATCAGCAGTTAAAGAAGTCTTGTGACTTCTATCGGTGTCCAGCAGAGCACTGGTTAAAGCTTGTAGGAGGAGTTTTTAATCTCTCCTGATTGTCCTATGAGGCTGCCTAACCCCTGACCCTCTGTATGAACAGCGCTGATTGGCCATGTGCTGATCACATGTACTCTCCCAAGAAAAAAAAACTAGCAATACAAACAAAACGGAACATGTGCAGCTTGCCGCCATTGCTCTGTTCCATCAGCAGATTGATTGGAGACAGTAAAAGGGGACAATCAAAGAAGACAGGATCAAACATCCTTTTTTACACAATGCGGAGGATTAACCCCTTAGGTTCCACAGTGAATATAACAAGCCTGCTTTAGTGTATATACAAACTGATTGTGGGTTTAGTAACACTTTAAACTAATTTTATAAGTTCTAACTTAAATGATGCTCAATTGGTACTTAGGGGCCCAAAGTGTGCCAAGTAAATCTCCCTCACACCATTACACCACCACCACCGGCCTGATCCATTGATACAAGGCAGGATGGATCCATGCTTTCATGTTGTTTACACCAAATTCTGACCCTACCATCTGAATGTCGCAGCTGAAATCGAAACTCATCAGACCTGGCAACCTTTGTCCAATTTTGGTGAGCCTGTGCAAATTGTAGCCTTCATTTCCTGTTCTTAGCTGACAGGAATGGCACCCGGTGTGGTCTTCTGCTGTAGCCCATCTGCTTCAAGGTTTGACGTTTTGTGAGTTCAGAGATGGTATTCAGCATACCTTAGTTGTAACAAGTGCTTATTTGAGTTACTGTTGCCTCTCTATCATCTCAAGCCAGTCTGCCATTCTCCTCTGACCTCTGACATCAACAAGGCATTTTCATCCACACAACTGCTGCTCACTGGATATTTTCTCTTTTTCAGACCATTCTCTGTAAACCCTAGAGATGGTTGTGTGTGAAAATCCCATTAGATAAGCAGTGTTTGATATACTCAGACCAGTCTGTCTGGCACCAACAACCATGCCACGCTCAATGTCACCTAAATCCCCATTCTCATGCTCGGTAAAAATTCAGCAAGTCATCTTCACAACGTTTAGATGCCTAAATGCATTGAGCCGCTGCCTTGTGATTGGCTGATTAGCAATTTGTGTTACCAAGCAGTTGAACAGGTGTACCTAATAAAGTGGCCAATAAGTGTATGTACAGTTGTGTAATAGCAGTGTGTTGAAAAAAGTGAATAAAGCTCAAAATCCGTCTAATAGCTTTTATTTCCATACACACAAATGCATTGGGAACACTACACATTCTATTCCAAATCAAAACATGAAGAAAAATATATCAAATTTGTGTTGTTCCTCTAAAAAAATTGAAGAAAAGTAAATATTAGACAGTTCAAAAAATAGCAGTGTTTGTATTCTTCTTTACAAACTCAAACATTCACTATATAAACTAAAAATGTTTGAAGATTTTGCTTTCCTTTGAATCACTTAATGAATATTTCGTTGAAGCACTGTTTCTGAGAACTGCTGTACATCTGTGTTGCATGGAGTGAACCAACTTCTGGTACCTGTGAACAGGTATTCCAGTGATTGGACTACATTCCACAGTTCTTCTCTATTTCTTGGTTTTGCCTCAGAAACTGCATTTTTGATGTCACCCCACAAGTTTTCCATTGGATTCAGATCCAGGGATTGGGCTGGCCACTCCATAACGTCAATCTTGTTGGTCTGGAACCAAGATGTTGCACGTTTACTGGTGTGTTTGGGGTTGTTGTCTTGTAGGAACACCCATTTCAAGGGCATTTCCTCTTCAGCATTTCCTCTTCAAACTGATCCATGATCCCTGGTATGCGATAAATAGGCCCAACACCGTAGTATGAGAAACATCCCCATATCATGATGCTTGCGCAACCATGCTTCACTGTCTTCACAGTGTACTGTGGCTTGAATTCAGTATTTGGGGGTCATCTGACAAACTGTCTCCGGCCACTAGAACCAAATAGAACACTCTTACTTTCATCAGTCCACAAAATGTTGCGCCATTTCTCTTTAGGCCAGTCAGTGTGCTCTTTGGCAAATTGTAACCTCTTCAGCACATGTCTTTTTTTCAACAGTGGGACTTTGCGGGGGCTTCTTGTAGATAGCTTGGCTTCACATAGGTGTCTTCTAATTGTAACAGTACTCACAGGTAACTTTAGACCTTCTTTGATCTTCCTGGAGCTGATTGTTGGCTGAGTCCTTGCCATTTTGGCTATTCTGCTATCCATTTGAATGGTAGTTTTTCGCTGAGCAGCCTATCATTTTCTGCACTTCTTTATATGTTTTCCCTTCTCCAATCAACTTTTTAACCACTGTACGCTGTTCTTATTGAACAATGTCTGGAACGACCCATTTTCCTCAGAATTTCAGAGAGAAATGCACTGTAACCAGCATGTACAACATTTGCTGTCTTCCTTCCTTAACCTCCCTAGCAGTATTCCCGAGTATAGCTCGGGGTAAAATGTCAGTACCAAAAGCGGTAACCCTGAGCTACACTCAGGCTTATCATGCATAGGGAGTCCCTGCAGAGCTTACCTGTGTCCCCTGCAGCGTCCCCGGGCATCTCCTCCGGCTGATGCCGGCATCTGGCTTCTGTGTTCTGGTCCCTGTCACGTCGGGACGTACGGGTGGCGGCGGTGGCGGGAAATTTGAAAAATTTAAAAAATTTCATTTTTTTCAAAATGAATTTTACATAGTAAAACATTGCTGTTTCAAACCATTTCACATACATTTTGTCCCTAGTGCTTTGTCCTGTCCCCTGTCTGCATTTTTACTGTTCTTTCTACCTGGAAACTTAGAAAAGTCCATGGCGTCCAAAAAGCGTCCCTTTAGGTCATAAGCGGTTTTAGACCGGCTAGAGAACAGCGATAGTAAATCAGAACCGCTTGCAGAATTGAGTGATAATGATTCGTGGAGAAATTCGTCATCAGACACTGAAAACAATTTTGCGACTATGTGAACTTGGTGCTATATTTCAAATTTCAGTGTTTTTGGTTTGATTATATTATTGAATTAAATGTATTATAATATACATTGTAATAATGGTACCGCTATCAGCACCAAAAATCTGAAATAATCATACCGCTAGGGAGGTTAAATAAGGGCAATATTTGCCACCTGTTTTTCAAAGAATGAATGACCTCACTAATAGAACTCCACACTGCTATTATTTTGAACTTGCCCCTTTCAATTAGTGATTCAATTACACAGAATCAGCAGCATGCATGTCATGACTGTTGGGTCTGTTGGATTTCTATTACTCTACTACACCTGCTAGTAAATTATTTGCCATGTAGAAATATCATTTCTACCAAAAACAGTGATTGATCAGGTTAGTGATGTCTGACTGCTATTATTTTGAACACAACAGTATATATATATAGATAGATAGATAGATAGATAGATAGATAGATAGATAGATAGATAGATAGATAGATAGATAGATAGATATAATCTTAAGCCAGCCATACATGGGTCAAATTCTCAATTTTCGTGTGACCATTGAATCTGAGTGATCGGGCATGTTGCAAATTATTTGAAAAGCAAACACATTTGTAATCAATGATGGAAGAATCGTGCGAGAAATATAATTGAAAACGAAACAATCATGAGCTGTGACCAGGAAAGAAAAGAAAATTCTTGGCCACGAAAATTCTTCTCTGTAGCAACATGTGAAATTGAAGGTTTGGTTGGTCGAATTTCAAAATCAATGGTGGCACCATCGGATTACAAAATGCACAAAATTTCTGATTTTCTAAAGAAAATTAATTTGGAATTTGACCCATGTATGGCCTGCATTAGTTTCCACTTAGTCTTACATAGTATTTCTTAGTTAATAGTGACCCAAAAACAACAGACACTGGTATGATATCTCCAAGATACGCTCCTTCCTTACCCCAGACACCACTAAACTACTCGTTCACTCCCTGATTATCTCACGCCTTGACTACTGCAACTCCCTCCTCACCGGCCTACCCCAGTGCAAACTCACCCCGCTTCAGACCATTCTGAACTCAGCTGCCAGACTCATCCACCTCACCAGCCGCTCCACCTCTGCCACCCCCCTCTGCCTCTCCCTCCACTGGCTCCCCATTGCCCAACGCATTAAATTCAAACTGCTCACTCTGACCTATAAAGCCATTCACAACACTGCCCCTAACTACCTCACCGACCTGATTCCCAGATACCACCCTACCCGTACCCTTCGCTCTTCACAGGACCTCCTTCTATCTTGCTCCCTGGTCTCCTCCTCCCACGCACGACTGCAAGACTTCTCCAGGTCCTCCCCCATCCTCTGGAACTCACTACCCCAACCCATCAGACTGTCACCTTCCCTCCTCACCTTCAGGCGCTCCCTGAAAACCCACCTCTTCAGGGAAGCCTACCCCACCCTCACCTAACAGCCGCTGCCCTTCCCTCCTCCTTCCACTCCATCCCCCACAGCCATTTCCTCCTGTACCTCTACCCCCTCCCTCCTAGATTGTAAGCTCGAAAGAGTAGGGCCCTCTTACCCCTTGTGTGCTGTTTGATGTTACTGTACTGTTTCATGTATTGTCCCCCCTCTATTGTACAGCGCTGAGCAAACCCTTTGGCGCTATATAAACTCGATAAATAAATAAATAAATAAATAAAAGTATGATAGCTGTTTTGGTATAAATACGTGGTAGTGATTTAATGCACAACTTTGTTTCCTTCTGTTTTATTAAAAAAGGTAATGTAAAATGTAACTGAATTGTCAATGCAACTATTGTATTGCCTCGCAAAACTCAGTAAAAGCACTGAAAAAGATTCTATCACCATTTAAGATAATTGAAATCACATTTGTAGCTGCTGTAGAACACACCTGCCAGCTAGGTTCACACCTATGCAGTTTGCGTTTGATCCATTTCTGCAGTGCTTTTTGCAGTGTGCGTTTTTGCACATGCGTTTTTGACGTGTTTGTGATGCGTTTTGCAGGGTTTTTTTTTTTTAAATGCAGGCAAAATGCAGCACTTGCATTTTATATGAAGTTCCATTGAAGTTTATTGGACTAAAAATGCAAACTGCTGCGGGAAAAGAAGCCCCTGACCCTTTTCCAAAAAACGCACCCACAAAAACTTCCAGGAATGCTTGGCCAAAAAAATGTGTTTTTTTGGCCAACTTGTTGCTGGGAAGATTAAAAATGCAAAACGCTGCAAGATTAAAAATGCAAAATGCAAAACAATCCAAAACTGCTGCGGGAAAATAAATCCCTGACCCTTTCCAAAAACCGCGCCCGCAAAAACTGCATAGATGTGAATGTGATCCATAGGAAATCATGATAAATGGCATGCACTTTGTTCCTGCAAAATGCATAAAAAAACGCAAAGGTGTAAACCTGGCCGAACGTAACAAAAATTCCACCTGGATCATTCTGCTCTGTATTGCACTCTGTTGGAGAGGTAATAGGTCTATCTGCAACTGTAGTTTAGAAAATGTTTTTTTTTGTCTTTACAAATGGCTTGGAACAAATTAAAATGATTATTAGGAGAATCCGACAGTCAAAACCACTATTTCTGTCAAATCAGCTGAAGATACATTTATCACAGAGACCATTTTTAACATGACTTTGATTGACAGCAGAGGGAGCCAGTGGCTACCAGTGTCCCAGCAAAAGCCAGTGAGACCAGGAAATGAGGGGAGAGCAGAACTACAGACGTGCACAGTGCTGGATCAAATGAGAGATCAGGTAAGTAAAAGGGGTAAGTAAAAGGGGGGGGGGGGGGTGAAGAGCCAAGACAGATGCCTAAACATTTTTTACCCTAATGCATGGAATACTTACACTTTAGAACCACTTTAAATCTATCCACCTGAATGAACAGTTTGTCAAAAAGTTATTGCACTCCTCCACAAACTCAGTACAGATTTAGACGTTCCCTAAGATTAATCCCAGATGAGCCATATTATTGGCTATATATTTTTCACCCCTCCTGTGAGCATATTTTAATTAAGCATATGTACCTTTTTGTTCTGCAATGTTAAAATCACGCATGGTCACCAGTGATATGCAAATAAAGTTTTATGCCTACATACATTGCCGATGCCTCAAATGTCCATTGGACTCAGCTGTCCCTGACAAAGCATTCCTTCTTAGCTGAGTTTCCCATTCAATAAGTTTGCCACAGGAAGATAGCTACATGTTCCTGTTATGTCCCTGGCAGGGTGCAGAGCAGTTGGTGACCATAAGTTTCCCATCCCACTAACTGAAATGTGAAGATGGCATATGTGTCCCATTTGTTTAGCGTGTCCCTGGTGGTGTATGCCAAATGTTTAACATACTCTTGGCAGAGAGCACAATGTTCATAGAATGTCCCACATTGAATGCAATGTGCGCTCAGAATATCTTCAGAGTAACCCATTAACTGGTATGACTCTAATAGAGTGCTCCATGTGCAAATGTGTGTGTGGTGAAAGTCACTCTTTGCTCTTGATTACAGTTTACAGTGTCCATGTCTGAATAGCATAACAGAAATCTACACAGTGTCTGACCGTATATAGTTTCCCTATCTGTTCAAATGAAGTAAAAATTTGAACCATATATATTTTATTACTTGACTCTTTGCCAGAAATTCAACTGTGTACTGACTTTACTGCAGAGCAGTTTTGTAAAATAATTTCTGACCTCTTTTTATCTCTTTCACTTCAGAGCAAATACCGATCATGTTACATAATTAGTCTGCTGAAAAAAGACAAAAGTCCATCCAGTTCAACCATAAAATAAAAAAAAAAGTTGTAATCCTATACCCACAGTTGATCCAGAGGAAGGCAAAAAAACCCAGCAAAGCATGAACCAATTTGCTCCTGCAGGGAAAAAAAATCCTTCCTGATCCCCAGAGAGGCAACCGGATATTCCCTGGATCAACTTTACCTATAAATGTTAGTATCCAGTTATATTCTGTGTATCTAAGAAATAATCCAGGCCTTTTTTAAAGCAGTCCACTGAGCTGGCTAGAACCAACTCTTGAGGGAGTCTATTCCACATTTTCACAGCTCTAAACTTTTATCACCAACTATTACCTTACAGAGGAGAACTGGTAAGTGCATTGATGTGTCAAGTACTTGACTCACACATCAACTAGTAAAATAAAACATACAAATAGACAAATAATAAAAACATATTTCTTTCATATACAATACATAATTAATTTAGTCCTTCACTATAACCACTTCAAGATTAGAGACTTATCACTCTTAGAGGTAGTCTGCCCCAACATATGCAGTTAGCATTCATATAGGGCTTTTATTTGACATGCACTAATGGCAGCTCTGTAGCTTTTAAAGTAGTAGAAAACTGCAGGAAAAAAATAAAGTCCCCTTGCAAGATAATGCCATAATGTGCTAGTATACATCGCATACTAGCACATTATATAAAACTTACCTTAAAACGAAGCCCTCCAATGGCATGCTGTCACCGCTATAGAGTCTTCCATCTTCACCCATCTTCCTTCTGGGTTCGCGAGCTCTGGCAATCTGACAGGCTGGGCCGTGATGACGTCACACAGCTATGACGTTCCTTCAGTGCGCATGCGCAGGCTTTAAAAAACAGAGAATATCTCCTAAACCGTGCACATTTAGGCGATATTCATTTTACCTATAGGTAAGCTTTATTGTAAGCTTACCTGTAGGTAAAATTTAAAAAAAGAACTTTTGGAGTGCTCTACAATTGCATCACTTTTTGCAGTCTCTTCCACCTCCATATACTTTTAGCCGTCCACTCACTCCATTAGAAGAGTACTGCTTCAAACAGGGATCCCTCCCTCATGCACTTTCCAAAGCTTATACTCTTCTGGTGACTCTTTCTGAAGGTCAACATCTACCATCTAAGGAGAAATGGAAATCTGACCTAGGACGTTCACTACAGTTCTACTGACTAACATCATCAGATTTGCCCTCAAAAAGTTACACAAACTTTTTCCGAATACTTCTGATCGGTGCTGGCAATGTCAGGAAGCGCGGGGGACAATGCTTCATATTTTTTGGTCCTGTCCCAAATTAGACCAGTATTGGATGGAGGTACAGAATAAAATCCAAAAATCAGATTTCCGAGTGAAAGGATAACATGGTAACTAGAGATGAGCGAAGAAATGAAAAATTCGATTCGACTGATTCGGCGAATTCGTGGACAATATTCGATTCGAGTCGAATAAATTCGCTGTGAATTTAACTTAAAAAAGGGTGTTTCTAGGCTTCAGAGAGACTTAATATTAGTGCAGAACACTGTACCTTTAATTTAAATGCCCTTGGAGTCTGCTGGGGAAGAGAAATAATACTGTCTGTCAGTATGACATGCAGATGAGTGCCGTCGATCTTAGAATCACCGCACACTTCACTCATTTGGCCAGTCACGGGGCCAAAACCAGTGTTTGGAGCCACAGTGTGGCGGTGGAGGCAGCAGCAATGGGAGGCCATACAGCAACCTATGACAAAATGGAAACCAGCAGGAGCGTGAGGAGACCTGAAAGTGGCACATGGCAGAGTGGGAGCAATGGGAGGCGGTACAGGGACCCAGGTCACACTGTGGGCCCAGCAGCAGCGTGACCAGGCGGTACGGGGGCCCATGGCCGATATGGGGCTTGGTGGCACCTATGGAAGGCCTGTAATCTGCCAGCAACCTATGACAAAATGGACAACCGCAGGAGTGTGAGGAGATTTCAAAGTGGCACATGGCAGAGTGGAAGCAATGGGAGGCCGTACAGGGACCCAGGTCACACTGTGGGACCAGCATCAGCGTGAACAGGCGGTACGGGGGCCCATGGCCGATTTGACCTCATTCATCCCATAGTCCTGCCGACTCACGAATAGCGTGGCCTCCTCAAAGGGCCTGAGCAAGCGCAGGTGTCACACATGAGCTGACAATGGCTGACATCTAAGTTACACAGGGAGTACCTTTATCCGCTTTTAACATCAGGAAATCTGTGATGGCCTTTAGCTGTTCGTAAAGGCGGTCTAACATATGTAGGGTTGAATTACACCTTGTTGCAACGTCACAGCATGAGGAGTCGGTACGGGGGCCCATGGCAGATTACATGTCTGGCAGCAGCAATGGGAGGCCCGTAATCTGCCAGCACCCTATGTCAAAAAATTTAACACACCAGCAGTGTGAAGAGACCTGAAAGTGGCACATGGCAGCAGAGTGTGGCGATGGAGACAGCAGCAATGGGAGGCCGTACAGGGACCCATGAGAGACTCTGGACTTGGCAGCAGCATGAGGAGGCGGTATATAGGGGCCCATGGCAGATTAGGGGCCTGGCAGCAGCTATGTGAGGCCCGTAATCTGCCTGCACCCTATGTCAAAAAATTAAACACACCAGCAGTGTGAAGAGACCTGAAAGTGGCACATGGCAGAGTGTGGCGATGGAGACAGCAGCAATGGGAGGCCGTACAGGGACCCATGACAGACTCTAGACTTGGCAGCAGCATGAGGAGGCGGTATATAGGGGCCCATGGCAGATTAGGGGCCTGGCAGCAGCTATGTGAGGCCCGTAATCTGCCTGCACCCTATGTCAAAAAATTTAACACACCAGCAGTGTGAAGAGACCTGAAAGTGGCACATGGCAGCAGAGTGTGGCGATGGAGACAGCAGCAATGGGAGGCCGTACAGGGACCCATGAGAGACTCTGGACTTGGCAGCAGCATGAGGAGGCGGTATATAGGGGCCCATGGCAGATTAGGGGCCTGGCAGCAGCTATGTGAGGCCCGTAATCTGCCTGCACCCTATGTCAAAAAATTAAACACACCAGCAGTGTGAAGAGACCTGAAAGTGGCACATGGCAGAGTGTGGCGATGGAGACAGCAGCAATGGGAGGCCGTACAGGGACCCATGACAGACTCTAGACTTGGCAGCAGCATGAGGAGGCGGTATATAGGGGCCCATGGCAGATTAGGGGCCTGGCAGCAGCTATGTGAGGCCCGTAATCTGCCTGCACCCTATGTCAAAAAATTAAACACACCAGCAGTGTGAAGAGACCTGAAAGTGGCACATGGCAGAGTGTGGCGATGGAGACAGCAGCAATGGGAGGCCGTACAGGGACCCATGACAGACTCTAGACTTGGCAGCAGCATGAGGAGGCGGTATATAGGGGCCCATGGCAGAATAGGGGCCTGGCAGCAGCTATGTGAGGCCCGTAATCTGCCTGCACCCTATGTCAAAAAATTTAACACACCAGCAGTGTGAAGAGACCTGAAAGTGGCACATGGCAGCAGAGTGTGGCGATGGAGACAGCAGCAATGGGAGGCCGTACAGGGACCCATGAGAGACTCTGGACTTGGCAGCAGCATGAGGAGGCGGTATATAGGGGCCCATGGCAGATTAGGGGCCTGGCAGCAGCTATGTGAGGCCCGTAATCTGCCTGCACCCTATGTCAAAAAATTAAACACACCAGCAGTGTGAAGAGACCTGAAAGTGGCACATGGCAGAGTGTGGCGATGGAGACAGCAGCAATGGGAGGCCGTACAGGGACCCATGAGAGACTTTAGACTTGGCAGCAGCATGAGGAGGCGGTATATAGGGGCCCATGGCAGATTAGGGGCCTGGCAGCAGCTATGTGAGGCCCGTAATCTGCCTGCACCCTATGTCAAAAAATTTAACACACCAGCAGTGTGAAGAGACCTGAAAGTGGCACATGGCAGCAGAGTGTGGCGATGGAGACAGCAGCAATGGGAGGCCGTACAGGGACCCATGAGAGACTCTGGACTTGGCAGCAGCATGAGGAGGCGGTATATAGGGGCCCATGGCAGATTAGGGGCCTGGCAGCAGCTATGTGAGGCCCGTAATCTGCCTGCACCCTATGTCAAAAAATTTAACACACCAGCAGTGTGAAGAGACCTGAAAGTGGCACATGGCAGAGTGTGGCGATGGAGACAGCAGCAATGGGAGGCCGTACAGGGACCCATGACAGACTCTAGACTTGGCAGCAGCATGAGGAGGCGGTATATAGGGGCCCATGGCAGATTAGGGGCCTGGCAGCAGCTATGTGAGGCCCGTAATCTGCCTGCACCCTATGTCAAAAAATTAAACACACCAGCAGTGTGAAGAGACCTGAAAGTGGCACATGGCAGAGTGTGGCGATGGAGACAGCAGCAATGGGAGGCCGTACAGGGACCCATGACAGACTCTAGACTTGGCAGCAGCATGAGGAGGCGGTATATAGGGGCCCATGGCAGATTAGGGGCCTGGCAGCAGCTATGTGAGGCCCGTAATCTGCCTGCACCCTATGTCAAAAAATTAAACACACCAGCAGTGTGAAGAGACCTGAAAGTGGCACATGGCAGAGTGTGGCGATGGAGACAGCAGCAATGGGAGGCCGTACAGGGACCCATGACAGACTCTAGACTTGGCAGCAGCATGAGGAGGCGGTATATAGGGGCCCATGGCAGATTAGGGGCCTGGCAGCAGCTATGTGAGGCCCGTAATCTGCCTGCACCCTATGTCAAAAAATTTAACACACCAGCAGTGTGAAGAGACCTGAAAGTGGCACATGGCAGAGTGTGGCGATGGAGACAGCAGCAATGGGAGGCCGTACAGGGACCCATGACAGACTCTAGACTTGGCAGCAGCATGAGGAGGCGGTATATAGGGGCCCATGGCAGATTAGGGGCCTGGCAGCAGCTATGTGAGGCCCGTAATCTGCCTGCACCCTATGTCAAAAAATTTAACACACCAGCAGTGTGAAGAGACCTGAAAGTGGCACATGGCAGCAGAGTGTGGCGATGGAGACAGCAGCAATGGGAGGCCGTACAGGGACCCATGAGAGACTCTGGACTTGGCAGCAGCATGAGGAGGCGGTATATAGGGGCCCATGGCAGATTAGGGGCCTGGCAGCAGCTATGTGAGGCCCGTAATCTGCCTGCACCCTATGTCAAAAAATTTAACACACCAGCAGTGTGAAGAGACCTGAAAGTGGCACATGGCAGAGTGTGGCGATGGAGACAGCAGCAATGGGAGGCCGTACAGGGACCCATGACAGACTCTAGACTTGGCAGCAGCATGAGGAGGCGGTATATAGGGGCCCATGGCAGATTAGGGGCCTGGCAGCAGCTATGTGAGGCCCGTAATCTGCCTGCACCCTATGTCAAAAAATTTAACACACCAGCAGTGTGAAGAGACCTGAAAGTGGCACATGGCAGCAGAGTGTGGCGATGGAGACAGCAGCAATGGGAGGCCGTACAGGGACCCATGAGAGACTCTGGACTTGGCAGCAGCATGAGGAGGCGGTATATAGGGGCCCATGGCAGATTAGGGGCCTGGCAGCAGCTATGTGAGGCCCGTAATCTGCCTGCACCCTATGTCAAAAAATTAAACACACCAGCAGTGTGAAGAGACCTGAAAGTGGCACATGGCAGAGTGTGGCGATGGAGACAGCAGCAATGGGAGGCCGTACAGGGACCCATGAGAGACTCTAGACTTGGCAGCAGCATGAGGAGGCGGTATATAGGGGCCCATGGCAGATTAGGGGCCTGGCAGCAGCTATGTGAGGCCCGTAATCTGCCTGCACCCTATGTCAAAAAATTTAACACACCAGCAGTGTGAAGAGACCTGAAAGTGGCACATGGCAGCAGAGTGTGGCGATGGAGACAGCAGCAATGGGAGGCCGTACAGGGACCCATGAGAGACTCTGGACTTGGCAGCAGCATGAGGAGGCGGTATATAGGGGCCCATGGCAGATTAGGGGCCTGGCAGCAGCTATGTGAGGCCCGTAATCTGCCTGCACCCTATGTCAAAAAATTAAACACACCAGCAGTGTGAAGAGACCTGAAAGTGGCACATGGCAGCAGAGTGTGGCGATGGAGACAGCAGCAATGGGAGGCCGTACAGGGACCCATGAGAGACTCTAGACTTGGCAGCAGCATGAGGAGGCGGTATATAGGGGCCCATGGCAGATTAGGGGCCTGGCAGCAGCTATGTGAGGCCCGTAATCTGCCTGCACCCTATGTCAAAAAATTTAACACACCAGCAGTGTGAAGAGACCTGAAAGTGGCACATGGCAGCAGAGTGTGGCGATGGAGACAGCAGCAATGGGAGGCCGTACAGGGACCCATGAGAGACTCTGGACTTGGCAGCAGCATGAGGAGGCGGTATATAGGGGCCCATGGCAGATTAGGGGCCTGGCAGCAGCTATGTGAGGCCCGTAATCTGCCTGCACCCTATGTCAAAAAATTTAACACACCAGCAGTGTGAAGAGACCTGAAAGTGGCACATGGCAGAGTGTGGCGATGGAGACAGCAGCAATGGGAGGCCGTACAGGGACCCATGACAGACTCTAGACTTGGCAGCAGCATGAGGAGGCGGTATATAGGGGCCCATGGCAGATTAGGGGCCTGGCAGCAGCTATGTGAGGCCCGTAATCTGCCTGCACCCTATGTCAAAAAATTAAACACACCAGCAGTGTGAAGAGACCTGAAAGTGGCACATGGCAGAGTGTGGCGATGGAGACAGCAGCAATGGGAGGCCGTACAGGGACCCATGACAGACTCTAGACTTGGCAGCAGCATGAGGAGGCGGTATATAGGGGCCCATGGCAGATTAGGGGCCTGGCAGCAGCTATGTGAGGCCCGTAATCTGCCTGCACCCTATGTCAAAAAATTAAACACACCAGCAGTGTGAAGAGACCTGAAAGTGGCACATGGCAGAGTGTGGCGATGGAGACAGCAGCAATGGGAGGCCGTACAGGGACCCATGACAGACTCTAGACTTGGCAGCAGCATGAGGAGGCGGTATATAGGGGCCCATGGCAGATTAGGGGCCTGGCAGCAGCTATGTGAGGCCCGTAATCTGCCTGCACCCTATGTCAAAAAATTTAACACACCAGCAGTGTGAAGAGACCTGAAAGTGGCACATGGCAGCAGAGTGTGGCGATGGAGACAGCAGCAATGGGAGGCCGTACAGGGACCCATGAGAGACTCTGGACTTGGCAGCAGCATGAGGAGGCGGTATATAGGGGCCCATGGCAGATTAGGGGCCTGGCAGCAGCTATGTGAGGCCCGTAATCTGCCTGCACCCTATGTCAAAAAATTTAACACACCAGCAGTGTGAAGAGACCTGAAAGTGGCACATGGCAGAGTGTGGCGATGGAGACAGCAGCAATGGGAGGCCGTACAGGGACCCATGACAGACTCTAGACTTGGCAGCAGCATGAGGAGGCGGTATATAGGGGCCCATGGCAGATTAGGGGCCTGGCAGCAGCTATGTGAGGCCCGTAATCTGCCTGCACCCTATGTCAAAAAATTAAACACACCAGCAGTGTGAAGAGACCTGAAAGTGGCACATGGCAGAGTGTGGCGATGGAGACAGCAGCAATGGGAGGCCGTACAGGGACCCATGACAGACTCTAGACTTGGCAGCAGCATGAGGAGGCGGTATATAGGGGCCCATGGCAGATTAGGGGCCTGGCAGCAGCTATGTGAGGCCCGTAATCTGCCTGCACCCTATGTCAAAAAATTAAACACACCAGCAGTGTGAAGAGACCTGAAAGTGGCACATGGCAGAGTGTGGCGATGGAGACAGCAGCAATGGGAGGCCGTACAGGGACCCATGACAGACTCTAGACTTGGCAGCAGCATGAGGAGGCGGTATATAGGGGCCCATGGCAGATTAGGGGCCTGGCAGCAGCTATGTGAGGCCCGTAATCTGCCTGCACCCTATGTCAAAAAATTTAACACACCAGCAGTGTGAAGAGACCTGAAAGTGGCACATGGCAGCAGAGTGTGGCGATGGAGACAGCAGCAATGGGAGGCCGTACAGGGACCCATGAGAGACTCTGGACTTGGCAGCAGCATGAGGAGGCGGTATATAGGGGCCCATGGCAGATTAGGGGCCTGGCAGCAGCTATGTGAGGCCCGTAATCTGCCTGCACCCTATGTCAAAAAATTTAACACACCAGCAGTGTGAAGAGACCTGAAAGTGGCACATGGCAGAGTGTGGCGATGGAGACAGCAGCAATGGGAGGCCGTACAGGGACCCATGACAGACTCTAGACTTGGCAGCAGCATGAGGAGGCGGTATATAGGGGCCCATGGCAGATTAGGGGCCTGGCAGCAGCTATGTGAGGCCCGTAATCTGCCTGCACCCTATGTCAAAAAATTTAACACACCAGCAGTGTGAAGAGACCTGAAAGTGGCACATGGCAGCAGAGTGTGGCGATGGAGACAGCAGCAATGGGAGGCCGTACAGGGACCCATGAGAGACTCTGGACTTGGCAGCAGCATGAGGAGGCGGTATATAGGGGCCCATGGCAGATTAGGGGCCTGGCAGCAGCTATGTGAGGCCCGTAATCTGCCTGCACCCTATGTCAAAAAATTAAACACACCAGCAGTGTGAAGAGACCTGAAAGTGGCACATGGCAGCAGAGTGTGGCGATGGAGACAGCAGCAATGGGAGGCCGTACAGGGACCCATGAGAGACTCTAGACTTGGCAGCAGCATGAGGAGGCGGTATATAGGGGCCCATGGCAGATTAGGGGCCTGGCAGCAGCTATGTGAGGCCCGTAATCTGCCTGCACCCTATGTCAAAAAATTTAACACACCAGCAGTGTGAAGAGACCTGAAAGTGGCACATGGCAGCAGAGTGTGGCGATGGAGACAGCAGCAATGGGAGGCCGTACAGGGACCCATGAGAGACTCTGGACTTGGCAGCAGCATGAGGAGGCGGTATATAGGGGCCCATGGCAGATTAGGGGCCTGGCAGCAGCTATGTGAGGCCCGTAATCTGCCTGCACCCTATGTCAAAAAATTAAACACACCAGCAGTGTGAAGAGACCTGAAAGTGGCACATGGCAGCAGAGTGTGGCGATGGAGACAGCAGCAATGGGAGGCCGTACAGGGACCCATGAGAGACTCTGGACTTGGCAGCAGCATGAGGAGGCGGTATATAGGGGCCCATGGCAGATTAGGGGCCTGGCAGCAGCTATGTGAGGCCCGTAATCTGCCTGCACCCTATGTCAAAAAATTAAACACACCAGCAGTGTGAAGAGACCTGAAAGTGGCACATGGCAGAGTGTGGCGATGGAGACAGCAGCAATGGGAGGCCGTACAGGGACCCATGAGAGACTCTAGACTTGGCAGCAGCATGAGGAGGCGGTATATAGGGGCCCATGGCAGATTAGGGGCCTGGCAGCAGCTATGTGAGGCCCGTAATCTGCCTGCACCCTATGTCAAAAAATTAAACACACCAGCAGTGTGAAGAGACCTGAAAGTGGCACATGGCAGCAGAGTGTGGCGATGGAGACAGCAGCAATGGGAGGCCGTACAGGGACCCATGAGAGACTCTGGACCTAGCAGCAGCATGAGGAGGCGGTATATAGGGGCCTATGGCAGATTAGGGGCCTGGCAGCAGCTATAGGAGGCCCGTAATCTGCCAGCACCCTATGTCAAAAAATTAAACACACCAGCAGTGTGAGGAGACCTGAAAGTGGCACATGTTTGAGGCATGATTCATGGCGGATTTAGTCAGTTGTGTCAGGAACTGGTGGTTTGAAATCCAGACTAATCCACGCCTGATTCATTTTCACAAACGTGAGTCTCTCCACACTTTGGGTGGACAGTCGTGTCCTCCGCGGAGTTACAATACCTCCTGCCGCACTAAACACGCGCTCCGATGCCACGCTACTGGCCGGGCATGACAGCCTTTCAAGGGCAAATTCAGCTAGTTGGGGCCAAAGGTCAAGTTTCGTTGCCCAGTAGTCAAGGGGATTGTCTACCTCGGTTGGCAGGGTGCTGTCCAAGTAGGCCCAAGCCTGTTGTTTGAGCTCCTGCTCCAGGTCCACCTGATGCTGCTGCTGCTGCTGCGGCTGGTTAGTAGTTTCCTCACTGCGCTGGTGAAGAAAGCTACTCATCATCGACTGCAGACTGAGGCAGCCACTGCTGGTGGAGCTGCCACTGCTCCTACCACCCCACCCCTCCCCTGCTGCCATGCCAGCGGAACGCGAGCGCACAGGGCCCACAGTGTCTGAGGATGGACGTTGGCGCACAAAGGCAGAGACCAACTGACTACATAGGTGGTTTTTATAGTACGTAATTTTGGCCTCCCTCTCAGCAGGTGTGAAAAAGGCCACCATTTTGGACCGGTAGCGAGGGTCCAACAAGGTGGACAGCCAAAAGTCATCCCTCTGTCTGATGGTTATTATTCGGCTGTCGCTACGCAAGCAACCGAGCATGCTATGGGCCATTTGTGCCAAGGAATGCGAGGGACTCCCTGCCTCCATCTCCACAGCATACTGCCACGGTGCGTCTGGGTCCTCTGTCTCCTCCTCCTCCTCTACCAGATGCTCCGGCTCCTCCACTCCTGTCCGCTGAGTGGAAAAACCACCCATTTCACTCAATAATTCCTGAGCACAAATGTCCTCCTCTACCTCCTCCTCTTCTTCCTGTCCTGCCCCCACAGGGGTCATGTGGCGTTGAGATCTGTGCGCCACGTCTACCGCACCCTGACCAGCCATTGTTAACAGCATTTGTTCCAGGACGTGCAACAGAGGAATGACGTCGTTCATCCCATAGTCCTGCCGACTCACGAATAGCGTGGCCTCCTCAAAGGGCCTGAGCAAGCGGCAGGTGTCACGCATGAGCTGCCAATGGCTGACATCTAAGTTACACAGGGGAGTACCTTTATCCGCTTGTAACATCAGGAAATCGGTGATGGCCTTTCGCTGCTCGTAAAGGCGGTCTAACATGTGTAGGGTTGAATTCCACCTTGTTGCAACGTCGCAGATCAGGCGATGCTGTGGAATTCCGTTCTGCCGCTGCAGCTCAATGAGGGTGTTCTTTGCGGTGTAGGAATGGCTGAAATGCATGCACAGTTTACGTGACATTTTAAGGATGTCTTGCAGTGGGATGGTGGATTTTAGGAACCGCTTGACAACCAGATTGAACACGTGAGCCATGCATGGCGCATGGCACAACCTTCCTTGACGCAGAGCAGACACCATGTTCTTTCCGTTGTCAGTCAACATGGTTCCGATTTTTAGTTTGCGCGGAGACAGCCATCTGTCGATTTCTCTGTTCATTACACTCAGCAGTTCCTCCCCTGTGTGACTACGTTCGCCAAGGCATACCAGGTGCAGCACAGCGTGACACCGTTGCGCCCTGCACATGTGATATGCCGGTCGGGTAATGGGACTTGGCACGGGGGTGGCGGCTGAGGACACGGCGGAAAAAGAGGTGGTAGAGGCGGACATGCTTGCTGGACCAAGGACGTGCAAACGTGGAGGCAAAAGCGTCGTGACCTGTCCAAGTTGCTGGTGCGGCTGTGCCGGCACCACGTTCACCCAGTGGGCCGTAAATGACATGTACTGTCCCTGACCGTAGTTACAGCTCCACACGTCGGCGCTGCCGTGCACTTTGGCAGAGACCGACATGCTCAAAGACTGGCCCACCATCTCTTCTACATGTGAATGCAGGGCTGGCACTGCCTTTTGGGCAAAGAAATGACGGCTTGGCACTCTCCACCGCGGCGCGGCACAAGCCATCATTTCTCGGAAAGGTGCTGAGTCCACCAGTTGGAAAGGGAGGGACTGCAGCACCAGCAACTTGGACAGGAGGACGTTCAGCTTTTGCACCGTCGGGTGCGTGCTCGCAAACTGTTGTCTCTTGGATACGGATTCCAAGAAAGACTGTTGACGGAATCCGAGAAGAGGAGTAGCAGGAGAAGGAGCATCTGAACGAGCGGAAGATGCCAATGAGCGACAACTCCCCTCAGCAGAGGTGTTGGAGCCTTGACTGGCTGATAGAGGGCGATTGACGACGTCGGGTGACGGAGCAAGTAACGGAGCGGGTGATGGAGCGGGGGCTGGGGCAGGCAGAACCGCCGTATGTTTATCACGGTTTTCCCAGGCCACCGAATGGTGACGCTGCATATGCTGACGCAACGCTGTAGTCCCAACATGGGCCCCCTGGCCACGCTTGCATTTCTGGCCACATAGTCGACATACGGCTACGTTTACTTCCTCGGGCGGCTTGAGGAAAAATTGCCACACCACCGAGTAGGAAACTTTGCCCCCGCTACTCTTCACTGGCTGACTGCTACTTCCTCCGTGCGCACCGGCACCACTACTGGCCGTGGTGGTAGGCTGCAGTGGAGCTGGTGCTCTACTCCGTGGACGTTTGGCTCCACTGACACTGATGCGACCCTGCTGCTGTCTCCTGGGCAACCCACCGACTGTTTTGCTCGCTGCCAAGCTGCCACCCTCTTCTCCTGATGATGCGGAAGAAATTGCCTGATGACGACGAGGCTGCCAAGTGCGATCAACCTCCTCATCATCAAGTAGGGTCTCCGCCTCACTACTAGCCCCCTCGGCTGCGTCTGGGTCAGGAGACAGACCTGTCTCTAGACCGGCTACCGAGCCACTCTCCTCGCCAGTACTTGTTCGCTTGGCTGCTGAAAAGGCCGATGTCTCCCCCCGTTCCTGACCGCCCTCTGTTAGCTCTTCCTCACTGTACAGTGGGGCTGAGCCCACAGCATGCGATACTTCGCTTGGTGAGGGAACAGCAAAGGACAGGGGCAGGTAGAGGACACGTGATTTCAGTGGGCTTGCTCCCGGGCCATGCCAACTAACGGTTGTGTCTGACGTACCCACCGACCGTTGGCTGTAGGTGTCAGAGGTGACCTGGGAAGAGGAAGACGACCGAGCCAACCAATCAATGACGGCAGGGTTGTCGGTGGAGACACGACCGCTGGATGACACCGGGAGCACTGGCCTCTGGCTGCGAATACTGCTGCCTCGACCCCTTCCTCTGCTGCCACGTCTGCTCGCTCCTAAAACATTGCCTCCTCTGCCACTCCTCTGCATGTTGTCTGACATACTATTTAATTCAACGATTAGGTGTCCCTGAGTAACAATTCTCTGGCACTCAGTAACAATTCTGTCTGTCCCTGAGTATGAATTCTGTGGCCCTGAGTAACAATTCTGTGTCTGTGCGAGTAACAATTCTGTGTCTGTGCGAGTAACAATTCTGTGTCTGTGCAAGTAACAATTTTGTGTCTGTGCGAGTAACAATTCTCTGGCACTCAGTAACAATTCTGTCTGTCCCTGAGTAACAATTCTCTGGCACTCAGTAACAATTCTGTCTGTCCCTGAGTAACAATTCTCTGGCACTCAGTAACAATTCTGTCTGTCCCTGAGTATGAATTCTGTGGCCCTGAGTAACAATTCTGTGTCTGTGCGAGTAACAATTCTGTGTCTGTGCAAGTAACAATTTTGTGTCTGTGCGAGTAACAATTCTCTGGCACTCAGTAACAATTCTGTCTGTCCCTGAGTAACAATTCTCTGGCACTCAGTAACAATTCTGTCTGTCCCTGAGTATGAATTCTGTGGCCCTGAGTAACAATTCTGTGTCTGTGCGAGTAACAATTCTGTGTCTGTGCAAGTAACAATTTTGTGTCTGTGCGAGTAACAATTCTCTGGCACTCAGTAACAATTCTGTCTGTCCCTGAGTAACAATTCTCTGGCACTCAGTAACAATTCTGTCTGTCCCTGAGTATGAATTCTGTGGCCCTGAGTAACAATTCTGTGTCTGTGCGAGTAACAATTCTGTGTCTGTGCAAGTAACAATTTTGTGTCTGTGCGAGTAACAATTCTCTGGCACTCAGTAACAATTCTGTCTGTCCCTGAGTAACAATTCTCTGGCACTCAGTAACAATTCTGTCTGTCCCTGAGTATGAATTCTGTGGCCCTGAGTAACAATTCTGTGTCTGTGCGAGTAACAATTCTGTGTCTGTGCAAGTAACAATTTTGTGTCTGTGCGAGTAACAATTCTCTGGCACTCAGTAACAATTCTGTCTGTCCCTGAGTAACAATTCTCTGGCACTCAGTAACAATTCTGTCTGTCCCTGAGTAACAATTCTCTGGCACTCAGTAACAATTCTGTCTGTCCCTGAGTAACAATTCTCTGGCACTCAGTAACAATTCTGTGTCTGTGCGAGTAACAATTCTGTGTCTGTGCAAGTAACAATTTTGTGTCTGTGCGAGTAACAATTCTCTGGCACTCAGTAACAATTCTGTCTGTCCCTGAGTAACAATTCTCTGGCACTCAGTAACAATTCTGTCTGTCCCTGAGTAACAATTCTCTGGCACTCAGTAACAATTCTGTCTGTCCCTGAGTATGAATTCTGTGGCCCTGAGTAACAATTCTGTGTCTGTGCGAGTAACAATTCTGTGTCTGTGCAAGTAACAATTTTGTGTCTGTGCGAGTAACAATTCTCTGGCACTCAGTAACAATTCTGTCTGTCCCTGAGTAAGAATTCTCTGGCACTCAGTAACAATTCTGTCTGTCCCTGAGTAACAATTCTCTGGCACTCAGTAACAATTCTGTCTGTCCCTGAGTAACAATTCTCTGGCACTCAGTAACAATTCTGTCTGTCCCTGAGTAACAATTCTCTGGCACTCAGTAACAATTCTGTCTGTCCCTGAGTATGAATTCTGTGGCCCTGAGTAACAATTCTGTGTCTGTGCGAGTAACAATTCTGTGTCTGTGCAAGTAACAATTTTGTGTCTGTGCGAGTAACAATTCTCTGGCACTCAGTAACAATTCTGTCTGTCCCTGAGTAACAATTCTCTGGCACTCAGTAACAATTCTGTCTGTCCCTAAGTAACAATTCTCTGGCACTCAGTAACAATTCTGTCTGTCCCTGAGTATGAATTCTGTGGCCCTGAGTAACAATTCTGTGTCTGTGCGAGTAACAATTCTGTGTCTGTGCAAGTAACAATTTTGTGTCTGTGCGAGTAACAATTCTCTGGCACTCAGTAACAATTCTGTCTGTCCCTGAGTAACAATTCTCTGGCACTCAGTAACAATTCTGTCTGTCCCTGAGTATGAATTCTGTGGCCCTGAGTAACAATTCTGTGTCTGTGCGAGTAACAATTCTGTGTCTGTGCAAGTAACAATTTTGTGTCTGTGCGAGTAACAATTCTCTGGCACTCAGTAACAATTCTGTCTGTCCCTGAGTAACAATTCTCTGGCACTCAGTAACAATTCTGTCTGTCCCTGAGTAACAATTCTCTGGCACTCAGTAACAATTCTGTCTGTCCCTGAGTAACAATTCTCTGGCACTCAGTAACAATTCTGTCTGTCCCTGAGTATGAATTCTGTGGCCCTGAGTAACAATTCTGTGTCTGTGCGAGTAACAATTCTGTGTCTGTGCAAGTAACAATTTTGTGTCTGTGCGAGTAACAATTCTCTGGCACTCAGTAACAATTCTGTCTGTCCCTGAGTAACAATTCTCTGGCACTCAGTAACAATTCTGTCTGTCCCTGAGTAACAATTCTCTGGCACTCAGTAACAATTCTGTCTGTCCCTGAGTATGAATTCTGTGGCCCTGAGTAACAATTCTGTGTCTGTGCGAGTAACAATTCTGTGTCTGTGCAAGTAACAATTTTGTGTCTGTGCGAGTAACAATTCTCTGGCACTCAGTAACAATTCTGTCTGTCCCTGAGTAACAATTCTCTGGCACTCAGTAACAATTCTGTCTGTCCCTGAGTAACAATTCTCTGGCACTCAGTAACAATTCTGTCTGTCCCTGAGTAACAATTCTCTGGCACTCAGTAACAATTCTGTCTGTCCCTGAGTAACAATTCTCTGGCACTCAGTAACAATTCTGTCTGTCCCTGAGTAACAATTCTGTCTGTCCCTGAGAATGAATTCTGTGGCCCTGAGTAAGAATTCTCTGGCACTCAGTAACAATTCTGTCTGTCCCTGAGTAACAATTCTCTGGCACTCAGTAACAATTCTGTCTGTCCCTGAGTAACAATTCTCTGGCACTCAGTAACAATTCTGTCTGTCCCTGAGTAACAATTCTGTCTGTCCCTGAGAATGAATTCTGTGGCCCTGAGTAAGAATTCTCTGGCACTCAGTAACAATTCTGTCTGTCCCTGAGTAACAATTCTCTGGCACTCAGTAACAATTCTGTCTGTCCCTGAGTAAAAATTCTGTGGCCCTAATAACGTTTCTGTGGCCCTAAGTAACAATTCTCTGGCACTGAGTGAAAATTCTGTCTGTCCCTGAGTATGAATTCTGTGGCCCTAACTAGCGTTTCTTTGTCCCTAAATAACGATTCTGTGGCCCTCATTAACAAGTCTGTGTCCCTGAGTAATGGTTCTCTGTCCCTAAGTAACTTCTCTCTGTCCCCAATTCTCGTTTCTGTGGCCCTAACTCTGTCCCTGTCCCTAGTACAGAGCGGTCTGCCTCTGTTCAATGACTGCAGGCAAATGAAGATTTCCAAAATGGCCGCTATATATACCTCGACCATTACACAGTGCTGGCTGGCTGGCTGCTGATTGGCTGATGCGATCACATGTCGTTGAGGAATGCATTATGGGGCAGCGCGCCTTGTCTGCGCGCCTTCCCCGACATCCCCGCTCCGTCGCCGCACATGTCAGCCGCCATTTTCGGAAAAATTTCGATTCGCGCGTCCGAATTAGGCTGTTTTTCGGATTCGGCACGAATCGAAATTTTTCCGATATTCGACTCGAATTCCACTTCGGATACTTCGATTCGCTCATCTCTAATGGTAACATAATCAACTCCATTTTGTGATACAAGATGCTTGTTTAAAATATATACATGACTTTTGTACACACTAAAGAAAAGTGTGTATGTAAGCTTTATAGGAAAATAACTGTATCTGCAAGTAACTTTTTGTAAGAATGTAAACGTAGTCTGGGTGTTGGGCCAGATATGTTGGGCAAATCTGACCACAGACTTAGTTGCAAGACAGATGTCCTGCAAGAAGTTGGTGGCAGTTACTGTGCAAAGGTGAAGATAATATGCATGTATCTGATTGGTTGATATTAAAGTTTGTCATCAAAGTCTGCCCAGACACTACA
Source organism: Staurois parvus (assembly GCF_062004578.1). Classification (NCBI taxonomy): domain Eukaryota; kingdom Metazoa; phylum Chordata; class Amphibia; order Anura; family Ranidae; genus Staurois; species Staurois parvus. The sequence goes on from NW_028318930.1 coordinate 1,118,414, forward strand.
GAATTATATATACTCTGATATACTCTGATATAATGGCAATAAAGCTGAAGTGTTTGCAAAGGACTTCGGTGTGAGTACAATCATTTCCTGAGCTTGTAGCTATCCTCCAGGTATGACCAGTGGTGGTACCAGAGGTGGCCCCCGAGAAACAGGAAAACTTATCACCAAACCTTTAACCGAGCACCCGGCCTTCTTTCTCTTTCATGTTTCTGATATCCTGGTCAAAATTTCTAAAAAGTCTATACTTCGCCACATCTTAATGCAGCTAAATCATGTATCTCTCTTATCTGGCAATGTGCTCAACCATCGACTATTGGCCTGTGGCTAAAGAAGGTAGAAGAGCTGAATCCTATGGAAGACCTGGTTCTCTCGGCCCAGCATAGACGAGAGGTGTACACTAAAACTTGGACATTATGGAATATGTTTGTCTACTCTGAAGAAGGTAAAGCCCTTCTAGACACAAATTCTGCCATCTGAGAAGTATGCTGTAGCCTCTGCTGGCACTTTCTGGCTCTTGCCTTTCCCCCGATTCGGGCAAAGCCTCCCCTCTGATGTCTTCGGTTCTCCGCCATCTTGAAATCTGTGTATGATATGAATGCTGCTTTTTTTCTTCAGTGTTTGTAAGATTTTATTTGCGCATTAAAGGCACTTTGGTTTTACTGCACTATGAGAGGCACTTTTTATTTTTACATGGGCTAATCTTGATATCAATATCATAATGGCTTACTAATATCTAATTGGAACCTGGGTCCTAGTCAGAGTATAGGAGTCGGGACAGAGCTGTGCTTATACAGAGCCTACTATGACCCCCTATAATTAAGGGGTCTGCTTATCTGGTAAGCCTCCAATTTGCCTATATGGTGGTGGTTCATTCAGGTTGGTGGCTTTATAGATAGAAAGAAGAACAACACTACTGATTATACCCAGGAAACAGATGTGTTTTTTCATGAACTGTCTGTGAAAGCTGTTATTTTATTGTCCTCTGTATGGAGTGTTTGTGACTATATTCACATGATTAATTCTGAGCACTTTACTGTGTAATTTATCAGCTGTTCTTTATATGTTTTCACGTATTTGTCACTCTACTCACACATAACGCAACATTGTTTACTTATTCTTAATCAAGAGAGGATGTCCTCTTAAAGTGTTTTAAGCGTTGTACTATGTGAGTGTGAAAATGTGCGCAGTTTATTTTATTTATTAGCTATCCCCCGGTGTGCCCATCTCTTCCCCCCCCCCTTTTTTTATTCCTATAATAGTATTGATTTTTTTCTTTTTCTCTCTTTTAATATACTAAAAATTAAAATTGAGGTAGTTGTACTATGGACCGTTCCTATGCACCAAATATGCCATTTTGGATTACATGCTATTTCATTACGTTGGATTTACTTAGGTTATGGTTAGCTCTCATATCCTTGCTAATGATATGCCGTGTCTCTGTAGATGTTGGTTATTATACGGTCACCTTATTTTGCTAATGTTTATTGTTGGTTTATGTTGATATCCATTGATGTGTTGCTATACGTACAATTTTTTCCAATGTTGGAGACTGCCTTTTCAATAAATAAAGAATTTGTAACAAAAAAAAAAAAAACGAGTTTACTACCATGTTAATATCCCACTAAATGACTGATGTGAATGTATAATACTGTATATATGTAAATCACTGCGTACATTGACAGTGCTATACCTGTAATAATAATAATAAAATGTATTCTAAAAGCAAACAATATAAGTACTGTACCTGAATTTGACTAGGTATCAGCCTCTTGAACATTCTTTAAAGTAGAGCTCAGACTACGAGGAAGAAGCAGCATAAGGAGCCACTCAGGTGTGTTTCAATGCTAAGAGCATGCTGATAGGGAAGATAGCAAAGTGTCAAGGAGATAAGCTCATTAGTGTACTGCTTCTCCATTTACTGTCCAGTTACAGGATGGGGAGGAGAGAAAAATCAGGATCCCTTCCTGTTAGACAGGTATGTTGTGTGGTAGAGCTGTGCAAATCTCCGGGATGGATAAACACAAATATAAATCCTTTGTCACGTAAATCAGCTCTCATATGTTTTTATGTTTTATGTCTGGGTATTTAGCTGTTTGCCCGAAGTTCAACTTTAACCACTTGCAGCGCACCCACAGTACATTTACTGTGAGAAGGTGGCAGCCACAGGCTAGGCGACGTTCTGATACGTCACCCAGCACATGCTCACTGGTGTACCCCAATTCTGTAATTGGGGTGTCAGGTGATGGTTATGATCAATCATAGCAATCACATGATTACATGTAAGTAAAATTGTCATGAATGGCTTTCATTCATGGCAGCTTGCTTACTATTGTGGTGCTGTGTCTGGCACACAGCTATCACATGGCACCCTATACCATATAGCTGTAGTCAATCACAGCATCGCAAGAGTAAGCAAGCTATCATCAATGAAAGCCATTCACGACAGGTAAAACTATTGCATATACAGTTGCAAGAAAAAGTATGTGAACCCCTTGGGATTACGTGGAGTTTTGCATGAATTGGGCATAAAATGTGCTCTGAACGTCATCTAAGTCACAACAATAGAAGAACACAGTCTGCTGAACATAATACTACACAAACATTAGATGCACAACCATCTGGAGTAATTTTGGACCACTCCTCTTCACAAAACTGTTTCAGTGTAGCAATATTCTTGGGATGTCTGGTGTGAATCGCTCTCTTAAGGTCATGCCACAGCATTTCAATCGGGTTGAGGTCAGGACTCTGACTGGGCCACTCCAGAAGGCGTATTCTGTGCTGTTGCAGCCATTGTTTTCTTGAATTACCTGTATGCTTTGGGTCATTGTCCTGTTGCATCACCCATCCTCTGTGGAGCTTCAGTTGGCGGACAGATGGTCGTACATTTTCCTGCAAAATGTCTTGATAAACTCTGGAATTCATTTTCCCATCAAGGACAACACTCCATCCAGGCCCTGAGGCAGCAAAGCAGCCCCAAACCATGATGCTCCCTCCGCCATGTTTTACAGTGGGGATGAGGTTTTGATGTTGGTTTACTGTGCCTTTTTTTCTCCACACATAGTGTTGTGTGTTCTTCCCAAACAACTCAATCTTGGTTTCATCTGTCCACAGTATATTTTGCCAGTAGTGCTGTGGAACATCCAGGTGCTCTTTTGCAAACTTCAAACGTGCTGCAATATTCTTTTTGGACAGCAATGGCTTCCTCCGTGTTGTCCTCCCTTGTACTCCATTCTTGTTTAATGTTTTCCTTATTGTAGATGTGTCAACAAAAATGTTAGCATGTGCCAGAGATTTCTGTAGGTCTTTAGCTGACACTCTGGGATTCTTCTTTACCTCATGCAGCATTCTGCGCTGTGCTCTTGCAGTCATTTTTACAGGACGACCACGCCTAGGGAGAGTAGCAACAGTGCTAAACTTTCTCCATTTGTAGACAGTCTGTCTTACCGTGGACACATGAACATCAAGGCTTTTGGAGATACTTTTGTAACCCATTCCAGCTTCATCCAAGTCAACAATTCTTGCTCGTAGGTCTTCTGAGAGCTCTTTTCTGTGAGGCATGGTTCACATCAGACAGTGCTTCTTGAAACCAGTAAACCCAAAACAGGTGTGTGTTATTTAAGGGCAGGACAGCTGTCAGCAACACATCCAATATCATCACACTGATTGGAGTCAAGGTTGGCTCACTCCTGGCTCCAATTAGCTCTGGGAGAAGTCATTAAGCTAGGGCCTCACATACTTTTTCCTCCCTGCACTGTGAATGTTTACATGTTATGTGCAATTAAACCATGGCAACATCTAATGTTTGTGTAGTATTATGTTCAACAGACTGTGTTCTTCTATTGTTGTGACTCAGATGACGTTCAGAGCACATTTTATGCCCAATTCATGCAAAACTCCACGTAATCCCAAGTGGTTCACATACTTTTTCTTGCAACTGTAACAGTGATCATCACGGTTATAAGCAATAACAGTGTAAAAAAAATCATATGATGATCAGGGGCGGACTGGCCATTTGGAAACTCGGGCACTGCCCAAGGGCCCGAGGTCAGTAGGGGGCCCCATGAGATGCCCCTGGTACCTTTTTCATAGGCTTTTTTGAGTTTGGGCAAGGACACAGGGGCCCCATGATCCCCTATTGCCCAGAGGCCCCATGAGTTGTCAGTCTGCCCCTGATGGTGACACAGGACTACTCTGATGACAGAATGTAAAAAAAAAAGTAAAAAGAGAAAAAAAGGCTGGATTCACATTATAGCGGTGCTGGAAATCACATGTGATTCTGACATGAATCACACTGCATTCCTGTTCAAATCACATGCGATTATTTGCAGTGTGATTTGAGCCCATTTGTTTTGTATGGGCTCAAGTGACACCACACCCGCACAAAAAAGGAGCAGGAACCTTTATTTTTGCTGCACAGGAATTGGATCGCATAGGTTTTCGATACGATTTTTGCAATCGCACTGTTTTTTGCAATCTGATTTGGGGTGACATTAATTTAACATTGACACCGGTGGCAGATTGCATGAACGAAGTACAATTTCAATGTGGTGTGGTAAACACTCAGGATTCACTGCGTTTCCCACATATGCACCACATATATGTGAAATAAAAATAAAATTATATATTTTTTTTTAATTTTACATACTGTCACCAGTCAGTGTCCCTGATCACCACCACACCAGTCATATGATGATGCTGTACTACACTGGTGACTGTATGAAAAAATTAATTAATTTTACATTAATTAATTAATTAAATTAACATTGAAACAAAAAATTACAACTTCAAAAAACACACTGCTAAATACTAAATGCTAAATACCTTGGACTGTCTTACTTTCCAAAAAGTGGTTATTTGGACGGTCTTGGCATTTTAGTGCCTCAAGAAATTAGATAGTTCGTTAGTACATCAGGACTGATCAATTTTCAAATATACAGCAGGTAAAATAAGTAATGAACAGGTCACCATTTTCTTTAGTAAATATATTTCCAAAGGTGCTATTAACATGAAATTTTCACTACATGTCAGTAACAACCCATGCAATCCATGCACACAAATACGAAACCAAAACAAATACGTTCAGAAATTAAGTTATGTGTAATAAAATGTAAAGGCACAGGGAAAAAGTATTGAACACATGAAGAAACGGAGATGCAGAAAGGCACGGAAAGCCAAGACACGAGCTGAAATCTATCAGTAATTAGAAAGCAATTCTGACTCGTGTCAGTGCAAATTAATATCAGCTGGTTCAGTCTCAACTGATGGCCTATAAAAAGGTGTCTTATTACCAAGGCGTCACACAAGAAACATCTCATGATGGGTAAAAGCAAAGAGCTCTCTCAAGACCTTCGCAACCTTATTGTTGCAAAACATACTGATGGTATTGGTTACAGAAGGATTTCTAAACTTCTGCATGTTCCAGTGAGCACTCTTTGGGCCATAATCCAGAAGTGAAAAGAACATCATTTCACCATAAACTGGCCACTACCAGGTGCTCCCCACAAGATTTCCGACAGAGGAGTGAACAGAACAGATCAGAAAACTTGTCCAAGAGCCAAGGACAACTTGTGGAGAGCTTCTGAAAGACCTGGAATTAGGTACAATTGTTTCAAAGAAAACAATAGGTAATGCACTCCATCGCTATGGCCTGTATGCACTCTCACCACACAAGACTCCATTGCTGAAGAAAAAGCATGTTGAAGCTTGTTTAAAGTTTGCTGCACAACATTTAGACAAGCCTGTGAAATACTGGGAGAATACAGTCTGGTCAGATGAGACCAAAATTGAACTCTTTGAATGCCATAATATGCACCATGTTTGGAGGTCAAATGGAACTGCACATCACCCCAAAAACACCATACCAACAGTGATGTTTGGAGGTGGGAACATAATGGTGTGGGCTGTATTTCAACTGGCAAACCCTCATGTCATTGAGTGAAGGATGAATGGAAAAATGTACCAATACATTCTTGATAAAAATCTGCTGCCATCTACCAGGATGATGTAGATTAAATGCGGGTGGACATCTGAGCAAGACAATGATCCGAAACACAAAGACAAGGAAACTCTAAACTGGTTTCTAAGAAAGAAAATAAAGCTGCTAGAATGGCCCAGCCAATCACCTGACTTGAATCCAATAGAAAATCTATGGAAAGAACTAAAGGTCAGAGTTCATAGAAGAGACCCACAGAACCCTTAACCACCTCCCACCTGCCATATAGTAATATGACGGACGCAAGGTGGTTCTCTCCTTCTGGGAGGATGTCATATGACGTCCTACCATTCTCACCACGCATGCATGGCTCAGGGAGCGCGCAGCACGGCGATCGGCGGTGCACTGTGTCCCTCGGACACAGTGGATCACCGATCACGGAAAGAGCCTTAGATGTCAGCTCGGTCATGTGATCAGCTGTGTCCAATCACAGCTGATCACATGTAAACAGGGAAATGCAGGTTATCGGCAATTCTCTCCTCTTGAGCTTTCACGCTGACAGCTCGAGAGGAGAGGAGAGCCGGTAATCGGCTTTCCGCAGAGGGGACATGTACACTGATCATCAGGGCACTGATCCTTTAAATTCATTTAAATTCTAGATGTGGTCAAACAAATGGTGTTTATTATCTTAGTTTGTTTTCTTTCTTAAGCAGACACAGCCTGTAGAAAAGCCTGTCCCCTGCCAGCAGCTTGTGAGCGGCATACTTGCTCTATGTTGGGAAGCAATGACAGGCCTACTTCTGATACAGACCAATAACTCTGCAGTCAGCAAAGTTCATGCTCCTCCTTGTTTAGAGAGTTCAGGTTCAAACATAAGGATTAATAATAGACAGTGTTGACAGAGAGGTTGAAATTCCACTTTCAGTTTAAATTAGCTAAATACATTCCAGGTGCATCAAAGCAAATATCCTCACCATTACAGAGGAGTATACTACATCCATGTGATACCTAGCACTCCTCTCTCAGACAACTCCTCCGTATTGTCAAATTCAACCCCAACTCCAGATAACCAGAATGCGGAAATCCCATGATGTCTTCACTTCTGTAATTTGGGTTTCTTTTTGTGCTCAGCCAACAATAGATCACTTGAATAATCATACTGTATATCGATGGGAAAGATTGAATATCTAGCTGCTCATCCCCAGCATAAATGCAAATGGTAAAGACCCCCTTTGGGACTTTAATGCAGCGGACACACCATCACACATATATTCATTAGGAACTTTTTTTACTCATATACTTTATTGTACAAAAACGTTAATAAAAAATAAATTCCATTTAAAAACACACTGGCTCTAACGACTATACCAGGGATATCTTCCCTTTGTGAGATTGCAATGATACAACATTCCCAAAATTATCCCAATGCGTTTCGATCATTTCACTTTAAGATCTTCTTCAGGGACATAAGAACAAGAGGGATCTCTGAATAAACATATTTGAGATTAGTAATAAATTGTGTTTAAGGACATCGATAACAATTACGCAATCTCCATTTTCATACTTACAAAAAGGTTAAACGATTAATATTGATCAGAGCAGTCATAGAAATACTGGCGTTGAAGATGGGACTGCATGGTCCAACATTCAATGGTGTAAGCTATCAATGTTCAATTTTTGAAGGCAGACGAGAAATACGTCGAATACGTACCTACTGTATGCCACATAGAGATGTAGCATGTGTACAATGCAAGGCTCTCACTTGAGAAGAACCAATGTTCCAAATCCTCCCAGACACAGACTGACATAGGATGGGGCATAGCATATCCCCATAGCCACGCCATGTACCTGGAGGTAGTGGAACCATCAAATAAAAAATAGTTGTGGCAGAGGATAGAATCCAACCCAGCCAATACAAATTCATCCATGGGCCAATCCTGAAGGGGTCATTGAAAAAGAATACGTTGTACTACAGACTTGCCATAATCGTGGGGGATATCAGTTATACTGATACTATCTATTTTTCAGATGGACTTCAAGGTGGCATTGTGTTCCGGCTTTATGGGTGACCTTTAGGTTGGGCATCCAGCATGGGGTACGGATATCTTTTTGGGTCTGGTACCCTTTTAAGCTGTTCCCAGCCCTTGGCGGTGCAGATGGAGTATTGTTCTCTGTCGTAGAGGGCAATCTCCCATGCCAGTTGCATCTTAAGACCGCCCCCAGATGTCTTGTGGTACTGCGCATGCGCCTGGTGTGACTTGTGTCCTCACGCTGGGTGTTGGAGTAACATCATGACGTTACATCTTTAAGATGGGGATGGCAGCAGATGCCGGGGGAGATTATTTCCCTCACAGATGCTGGGGTGGCCACATATAGATGCCATTATTGGCGCCAATTGGCAGCATTCAGCCGCACTAACTCTTACTGGTGGATCTGCTCCCTCCTAATGAGGCAATTATATCACACCCAGATAGACATATATTTGGAGACATTACCACAGGTTGTTGCTGGCTTTCTCTGTTGGAGGTGGTTTCTAATGTGACACAGGACAGTTTAGTAAGCATAGTTGGCTTGTCTCTCTTTACTTATGATGGTTATTTGATGCTAGTAAATGACAAACTGTCTAATTCATTTCTTCCTTTGTGCATAGATTTCTGTATTGTCAGGTGGAAGTTTGAAGAGAGATTTTGTAGAAGAACTGTTTAGGGGATTGGATCTATCCTCCCCTTCTTCTTAGACGGTGGTATGTACTTATGGATATAATAGTCAACTGTTTTATAGTGCGAGACATGTGCACAACTGTATGTGGTTGTGACTGTGCTTTTATAGCCTCATTTGATTTTTATTATAGATGAGTCAACTGGGTATAGTCTCTAGCCTATTGGAATTCCTGGTATCTTTGCTACAGAACGATTAATACTCTCTTTCATTGTGCTCACTGGCTCCACCCCACATACGTTCACAACCTTATTTACTGACTAGGTTATAAAAAAATGTTTGCCTCTGGTAAATGTTTTGTCTCTAATTTTTATTTTTTTTATGATGACTATAGAAGGATATGGAGGGTGATTTGACTTTCCCTCATTGCCGCCAGTACTACGAGATGGGTATTTGACCATTCTTGCCCCTCTGATAGCTTACACCATTGAATGTTGGATTATGCAGTCCCATCTTCAACGGCAGTATTTTTATGACTGCTCTGATCAATATTAATCATTTAACTTTTTTGTAAGTATGAAAATGAAGATTGCAGAATTGTTATTGATGTCCTTATACACAATTTATTACTACAATAAAGTATATGAGTAAAAAAAGTTCCTAATGAATATATGTGTGATAGTATGTCCCCTGAATTAAACTCACAAAGGGAGTGTTTTCCATTTGAATAATCATATATTACTTTCTAATAACAGCACAGCCTCTTCTAGAAAATCCTCTCACCTGGACTCCTGTCGCAAATACTGTACATGTTGTAATTTCTTTTAATTCCTATCCTCACTATTTATGAATCAAATAAACCTATGCAAGCTTATTTTATATTACAAAAGCAAAGTACTTTTTTACATCAGCAAAGCAGGCACCACTAGGTGTTGGCACATACCTCTTGATAGAAAATTCTGGCTCAATTTTGGTTTAACCTCCCTAGCGGTCTGATTATGTCCATATTTCTAGGCTCAAAGCGGTACATTTTTTTGCATGGAAATATGTATTTTTTTATTGTAGGCCTGTCATTTTTAGGAATAACTCGCTGAAATCTGTCTGAACAAGAGTCTAGTAAACATCCTGGGTATGTTACAATTTGAAACACGAAATCATACATTATAATTTAATAAATAATCATAAAAAATAATAATATAATAATAAATTTAATTCAATAATATAATCAAACCAAAAACACTGAAATTTGAAATATAGCGCAAAGTTCACACATCACTGAGCTTAGCCACAAAATCGTTTTCAGTGTCTGATGATGAATTTCCCCACAAATCATTATCACTCAATTCTGCAAGTGGTTCTGATTTACTATCGCTGTTCTCTAGTTGGTCTAAAACCGCTTTTGACCTAAAGGGACGCTTTTTGGACACCAGTTTCCAGGCAGAAAGAACAGTAAAAATGCAGGCAGGGCACAGGACAGCCTTAACATACCTCTGCTGCATAACAAAATACACGTTGAACACCTCTAACTGGCATACACTTGTGGGATGTTGCAAAGGGGAAACAACCATTTGCAATCTCATATACAAAGTGGCTCAAATTTATCCCTGACCTTTCTGCAGAGAAATGGGAGGAAGTGACAGATATGTGGTTTATGGGTGTCGCAGCATTTTAAGTATATACATCATATGCATTATACTCTGGACAAGCTGCACCATATGCTCTTCATGCCCCATGCTTGGTGCTGCAGATTTGGTGACTCTTTTGATTCCATACCACAGGTATTCTGGACTTTTCCCCATATGACCAACTTTTGGGATGCACTACACTCCATGATAGAAATTCACCTCAGGTTTGCCAGCCCTCAAACCTCCAAAGTCTGTCTTAGGTATTCTCAATGACTTTGTACTTTTAATACACTATTGCATTATGTTTTACTTAATACAACTTTTTCAAGCAGAGAAGTCTTTAATACTTAACTGGAAACAGTCAGAACTGTCTAATAATAGCACAAGTATCTCACTTGATCAATGCAGATCATACTATACTTAAAATAATTTAAACTGGCAGAGCCTCCCCTAATGAATTTCATCAGATCTGGAATTTGTGGATAGAGTCTCTTGCAGCATGAAGTGCACATATGCCTGTCTTAAATATGATTTCTTAGTCCTGAGTGGCTTCCTTTAAATAACCTATGTCCTTGGAGTTGGGAGGGAAGTGGACAAGTATGCTCATTCATTGGTCATGTGTTTGAGTGTAATATTTACCTGCACTCACTGTTTCCTTGCAAACAGGTACTCCATGACACTGACCATTTTCTATTTATAATGTATATTCTGGCTTGGTTGAAACCGTTTGTTCCCTACATTCTTTATGCAAACCAAAAATAAACACCTTAAAACCACTGAGAAAGGAAATGTAGTGTAGCCTCCGAAATGCATCCCTATTGGCTAGAGCAGGGTTTCTCAACCAGAGTTCCTCCAGAGGTTGCTAGAGGTTCCTTTAGCAATGAGCATTTTCTGCCTCTCAGATAAGTTTCCACTGACACCATTGCTCTTTTTAACTATCTGTAAGGGGGTAAATCTTCCCAATCACAAAGTGTAAGGAGTATTCTTTCCACTGACCATCACACTAATGTATCATGAGTGGTAGATAGAGTATTTTTTAGCAGGGGTTCCCTGAGAAAAAGTTATTTCAAGGGTTCCTCTGTGTTGAAAAGTTTGAGAAAGGCTGGGCTAGAGAGTCCCTGGGTTTGACAAGTCATCTGATAGCTACTTACAGCCCTCTCCTCGTGATGGCTCCCTGGTGCCCGGTCAGGCTTCCTGCAAGGCTTCACTGCTGAGGCTTTTACATCTTACAGCTTCCACCTGAATAGGATTTGCTCACGGTGGCTTCACCTCCTGTCTCTACATGCCCATTACCTCAGATTTTTGTGACTGAATTTTATTGTATATTGATGTCTTCCTAATAAATTGAGCTACACTATTGCAGCCTGGCGCCTCTCTTTCTCTTCCTTTTTTTTTTTTGGTACGGGAATTAAAGGCTTTACTGACCAATTGTTAGAAGCACATTCTAATATAACATATGATCTGAAACAGTGGGTTTGGCTCTCTGACATACTGATATCAGCAGAGTGTTTGGTCAGAGTGAAAGAGAAGTCTGCTGCTGTCAATATACAACAGAGGGTTCCCAATTTCCATGATGTAGCATGCTAAGTTTAAGCCACATGACCTGGAGCCTGGAACACCACAGGGTCTGCTCATTACAGCTCAATGGTAAATATAATGTCTGTCACATATGAAGCCTGGCAGAAATACTCCCAATGTTTACATTTCTTAATCTTAAACTATTTCCAAGACTTCGCCGACATTCCGACATTGGACAATCACCAAAATCCCCAGAATGAACCTATCCTTTAAAGCAGGGGTGGGCAACTGTGGCCCTCCAGCTGTTGGTGAACTACAAGTCCCATCATGCCTCTGCCTTTGGGAGTCATGCTTGTAACTGTCAGTTTTGCAATGCCTCATGGGACTTGTAGTTCTACAACAGCTGGAGGGTCACAATGTCCCACCCCTGCTTTAAAGCACAGTTTAGGCCTGGTTTGATGCTTTGCCCCTTGTATTGCTAAGTGAAAATTTTCCAAAAAATTTGTATTAAGCAATTCAGAACTGAAAGTGTATTTTCATACGTAGGTTAGTATACGCAACAGTCTTCCCCCCCCCCCTTTTTTTTTTATGAAAATTATGTAATATACTAATTCCCTTAAGGGTGAGGCATTGATGGTGCCAAATATCAACCCCAGACTATGTGGTAAAATCAAACACTTGTACTTTATTACAAAGTTTAAACAAGACACATTAAAAAAGAGCTGGAAGTATATTTTCATACCTAGGTTTGTACATGCAACACCAGACAGTGCTCCTCCCCTTTTTAATACATATCATGTATTATACTAAATCTTATTTGGGTGGGACATTTAACGTGCCTAATATAGATCTCAGACCATGTGATAAAATCATACCCTTGTACTTTATTATAGACTTCAAACAAGACACATTAAAAATAAAAATTTCTTACAATTGCCATTTGGGTGGGTTTAAAGGAGCACCCGGTAACAACATATTGTCTTGATGGTTTATTTGAGCAATTTGTTGAAGATAGAAAGTAACAAGTGGAGTCAATGCATTTCAGGGCCATTGCCTCACTCTCATATAATCACACATACTTCATTCATCAATATCTCTATCAATCCCAAACAGATTTCCCATCTGCTAACATAGCCTTCTATTCCATGCCCACATCTGTCACAAGTCTTGCTGCATGTCATTCACAGAATGTCTACACTCCACAAAAGTGCCAGCCGATTATTACATCCCTTGTAACTTTTCCACCTTTCTGTAACAGCCTCTCAACCATAACTCTCCTGCAAACCTTTTCTTTTCTTCACTCTTGTTCTCATACATTGGGTCTCCTTTTCTGCTGTCCACTCCCTGGCTCCATCTATTTCACTCTCATTTCAAAGCTACTATCCCCTTGCCATTCCATCTCTGCTCCAGCTCCGCTGCTGCTTCCATGATCCTACAATGCCTCCGGATCTCCCCTCCTGCTCAGCCCTAAACTGTCCTATTAGTCACCCTCCTGAGTTCACTGCCATCAGATCTGTCATCTTGCTCTGGGATCTCTGACAGTGTTCAGGTCCCGTTTCCGTAACCACTCCATCTTCTAGATGAGTCAAATCACAGCTCCCTCTATACTTTCAATGTTACGTTGTAGGGACTTCACATTCACCATAGATCCTTGTTGGATTTCAATCCACTGCTGTCAAAATTGTTTTCATGAGACACTGACATTTCATAGTTACATAGTTAGTCTGGCTGAAAAAAGACAAAAATCCATCCAGTTCAACCATAGAAAAAAAAAGTTATAATCCTATACCCACAGTTGATCCAGAGGAAGGCAAAAAAAAACCCCAGCAAAGCATGATCCAATTTGCTCCTTTCAAAGCAGAACTAAACCCTTCTTTCTTTTTCAGCCAAGGAAGCTGCCATCTTATACTCTGTTTGATCTGCACCTGCCATGATGCTGCACATGTGATCAGTTATGGCACCAGCCATTTGGTGGTTTGATAGTTTGGTTGAGAGCACAAGTAAATGCAATGGTTAGCATTCCTGGCATGCTGGAAATGTAACTGTTTCCTGAAACCATTAAATTGATGGATTTAGTTCCCTTTAACCTCCCATTGTTACATTGTAGCAGCTTCCCATTGACAACAGATCATTTTGGACTCACAATCCACTGCCTTTTTATGTGATACTGGCATTTTAACTTCTCATATCAATCTTTCTCTGTTTAGTCTTACTGGCTTGTCATTTTAATTTATCTCCCATAGCATTAAAAAAGCCTCTATTTGACCCTGACCACTTTTCAACATTTTTATTAGAGTTTATCATACAACAGGTTAGTCCCATTCTCTGGCTATAGACCACACCATTTGCATTCTCATGACATTTATCTTTGTATATTTTATATGATATATTGTACAGTATATATACGCCGCTAAAAAAAAATTAAAGGAACACTTTTAATCATATATGTCATAAAATAGTTGCAATTCCTGATAAAGTCACGTGATGTGATGTAACGCGCAGAGTGGGCCAATGACATGAAGCCGCTAAATTGGAAGTTTACAAGCAGCCATCTTGGAAATTCCTGAACACATTGAAAATACATTATAACAAGGTTTTTTACTGTGGTGTCCCAGAAGGACATGTTTAAATGTGAGTGCACTTTGTTTTTTAATAAATCACGCTATATTTATATACTACACTATGGCAAGCGTTTCTGTGATTTGTGTGATAAAGAGGAGACGGTACCGTTTGCAGCAGAGTGAGGAGGAAAGTGAAGTCATCTATACAGTATACCTGCCCGGGTTAAAAGGGAAAGGTGGTATTTGACCTATGCAATTTGGGTCATAAAAGGAAGTGAGAGTATATATGTATGTCTCTGGTGGAGCAGCACCTATAGGAATATATGTGGCTATAAGCAATAAAGAGCACCTGTTTGTGAACAAATTATAAAGGCACGGATCAAGCACACATTATGGACTTTTAAGTTGTATGCAGTGTTTTCACCATTGTTGCATAATAACATGATTTGGATGCTTTAATTCAGATATGAGGTTATAGAGATAATTGCGCGGCACTATTATATGACATATCTTTTGTGTGTGGAAACGCATGTAAGTGTCAGCAGCACTGGTATACACAGGAATTTGAGGAGTTATTTGTTGCGCTGGAGTTTTATTTGTACACTTTTTAATCAGAGTATAGCATCAACTCAATTAAATTCCTGGGTTATTGATCTGGTCAGTTAAGTAGCAGAGGGGGTTGTTCATCATTTTCAGCTGTGTTGGTGTTAATGAAATTAACAACAGGGGCACTAAATGGACAATAATGAGACGACCCCCATTCACATTCACATTTTTTCCCTACTCATCTTTTCTTTTTCACTAGTTTTGCATTTGGCTAGGGTCAGTTTCACTACTGGTAGCATGAGGAGATGTCTGGACCCTAAAGAGGTTGCAAAGGCAGTCCAACTTCTCCAGGATGGCACATCTATACATGCCATTGCCAGAAGGTTTGCTGTGTCTTCCAGCACAGTCTCAAGAGAATGGAGGAGATTCCAGGAGACAAGCAGTTACTCTAGTAGAGCTGGACAGGGCCATAGAAGGTCTTTAATCCATCAGCAGGACTGGTATCTGCTTCTTTGTGCAAGGAGGAACAGGATGAGCACTGCCAGAGCCCTACAATATGACATCCAGTAGGCCACTGGAGTGAATGTCTCTAAACAAACAATCAGAAACATACTTCATGAGGGTGGCCTGAGGGCCCGACGTCCTCTAGTGGGTCCTGTGCTCACTGCCCAGCACCATAGAACTGGATTGGCATTTGCCATTAAACACTGGAATTGGCAGATCCGCCACTGGCGCCCTGTGCTTTTCACAGATGAGAGCAGGTTCACTCATCATACTATGCCCCTTTTGTTTTATTACCAAAACAGTTGCAGTTCTGGTAAAATATGTATTTGGTCATTTCACCCAAAAGTGTGATTTCTGTTAAAAGTGAAGTCTACAGGGCTGAGCTATGTAATGGCTTCATATATTTCTTGAGGAATTCATTCTTTACTTTTACTCTATCTTGTACTACAATGGGGTTGCTCCTGTCATTCTCCCCCTACTGTTTACATGTCCATATCATAAAATAAAATGCAGCCAGGAGAGTAGGGTCCCTTTATCATTGCAGATCCAAGTGTGTAAACATGTGACATGATAAAATGGCAGCAGCAAAGAGATATGCAACCTATTAGGTGACTTGACTCTCCAGCATTTGCAAAAATATTAAAGTACCGCTTTTGAGTTTAAGAGTCTGACACCATTATCAAAATCTTACATAGATCTCAAAGGTTTTTTTTAACCCCTTGACACCGACAAAACACAAATATGCGGCCTCACAGAACTGGTCTTTTTTCTGTGGAGCCACATATTTGCGTACCTGTCTTTGTGCTGGGAGCGCGCCGCACAGCTCGCTCTCAGCACAAAGACCACAGTGTCACTGACAGCCCCGGGTCCTGGTCTAATGATTGGGACCTGGGACTCCCAATTCCAGCTCACATAATCGCTGTGATAGCCTCTGATTGGCTATCACAGTGATCAGTCACTGTACAGCCCGGCCCCCTTGTTTTTCTCTCTCTCTATGAATGGAGGGGATAGATATATTGTATCTCTCTAACTCCTGGCATAGAGAAAAAAAAAGTTTGTAAAAAATAAAAATAGATAAATATTAAAAAAAAAATAAATAAATAAAGAAAACATACCTGGATCAAGGTTTGATCTAGTTCAGTGCCAGGGTAAGTGTTTTGACCAAAACACTTACCCTGGCACTGAACTAGATCAAACCTTGATCCAGGTATGTTTTCTTTATTTATTTATTTTTTTTTTAATATTTATCTATTTTTATTTTTTACAAACTTTTTTTTTCAAAGGTCAAAGGTCAGTGTCAGTGTGTTTTAGGTAAAAAAAAAGGACAAAAACAATTTGCACACTATTGTTTCTGGGCTGTACTACGGGTACAAACAACAAATAACATACACATATATGATATTGTTGTGATTGTCAAGAGCTGGAGAATTTATTTTGGGTTGTTCTTTGGTGGTAGATTATGGTAGTAACAAGAAACACACATCTAAATAAAAAAAAAAGATTTTTTTTACTATTTTGGGCCAGTTTTCCTTTGATAATAAAAACAAATCAGGAGAAAAACTATTACCATTTACCACCAAATGAAAACCCAATTGTCCTGAAAAAAACAAGGTATAATTCACCTGGATGTACAAAGTAGCTGCGATGATATGTATGGTTTTACTAACACATGTCAACGTTGCAAAATTGTGCTTAGGCATTTAGATTTGTTTTACCCTTAGGCTTGAAGGGGTTAATTAACTTATTTTTTTAATGTTATATTGTATCCTTTGTCCACTCTGTGCCTTAATGTAGTTCTAACATATTTACACACCTTCACCTTACATTGCTATATAGCAGGAACAGCAATGCCATTTAATATAGAATTTTTGAGTCCTTTGGTGCGGTATTTGGCCATGAGCTAAAAAATGCTGCATTATTTTTTATTGTGAATTTAAACCTATATTTAAAATATCTAGACCAGGCTTTTTTACAATCGTTACATTTAAGGAAAAGTGTATCAGAAATAGGTTTTAGTTTGTCAGATTTGGCTACAAGTTTGACTTGCAGTGTCTAAAAAAGATGCCAGTGGTTATGAAAGCACAATCAAGCTTTTTTTTATATTGTAGACAGTGTTGTGGGTGCGTGACTTCTGAGTGTCTCATGATGATCACATTATCACTGGTTCCACTTGTTGCTTATTATCTGTGGCAAACAGCATTTCCAGGTAGCCAAAAAACACAGATTAAATAATATGCAGTAGGCTCTCATTTGGACATACTGTGTCACTTTCAACAGGCTTATATTTGTCAAAGGAATATACCACCCCATGGAAAAGGAGATTATATGATTTTCTTTAACTTGTATAATGCACTCCTTTCATCTCCTAAAAAGCACAGAAAAGTACTGAATATGCTTATAATTTCCATAATGTTTGCAAACTTTAAAAGGACAGAAAATATCAAGTTAGACTACAAAATAAAACAAACTTTTTTCCTAGCCAGAGACACTCTTGTTAGAATAAATACATACAAGAAAATTAAACTCCCAAGGAACGGAGACCAAGGAACTTCTTGTTTTCACCAAGAACCTCTGCAATAAGGTTTGGCATTTTCTGTGTGGGGCTTCCAGGTTTTAGCCTTCAGATTGGGCCTACTGCAAACAAATGAACTTCAGGCAGGTGACCAAATTAAAGTAGCAAGTTGATACCAGTATCAGGTTGTGTTTAGTACTTGATTTCTGACAGATTCATAACATAGGAACAGGTCAGGCAGATGACAGGTAAACAACAGAATTGACAACACAGGACAGGGTTATACCTAGCTTAGGTCTCATAGAAAAGGCACCGAGAAAATGCGTAAGGACCTTTTTTACTAGTATGTGTTTCGGTTTAATGAATATAATTTATATTTGCTGCTTACTGATTTTGCTCAGAATGATGTCTTTCCTGAGTTTGCTGAATTCCAGGGCATGCACCTATGGACAGCATGCTCATTGAAAAGAAGGAAATTCCAGCTCTATGCCTGAGAAGGACCATAAAGAAATGTAAATTGATTTTAAATGCTGCATTCTTTGTATCAAGGTAAAAAAACCATCAATGCTCAATCCCCCCGCCACAACCCCTTATACTTATCTTACCCTGATGTTGATCCAGCGATGTGCACAAGAACAGCGGTTCTCTTGGCTCTCTCTCTTCTCATTGAATCAGAGACAGCCAATGGCTCCTGCTGTTCTGAATCACAACCAGTGAGGAGAAGTCGATGGACACACAGAGCCAGATTGGGAGCCTGCACAAGTGCCCCCATGGCAAGCAGCTTGCTATAGGAACACTTGGCAGAGGGAAGAAGCCAGATGCTCTGGCAGAGGGGACCTAAGAAGAGGAGTATTGGGGCTGCTCTGTGCAAAACCATTGCACAGAGCAGGTAAGTATACCACGTCTGGTATTTGAAAAAAAAATTAAGGTTTACAATCACTTTAAGATGCCTCAAAATTCTGGAGGTTTCTTGGGGCACACCAAGGGCATATTTACCACAAGGCAAACAAACAAGGGATTTGCCTAGTGTGGCATTTTTTAGGGGGGCAGAACTGCCCCTGGAAGAAGGAACATATGCGGCATAGGGACCAGGTGGGATCTGAGAGAGGCTGCGGGCTGCTTGATGGTGTATGCAGAGCCTAACTGCCATTCCCATGGATGTTCAGAGCTATGAAGGTGAGTGTCTTTCTCTCTGTTGCCGTGGGGAAGGGGAAGGTGTTAGTGGAAGGCTCTCTCGGGTGGAGGAGGGATGGGACAGGGGTGTTGTTGGTCAATGTCAGGCTCTCTCTGCAGGGGGGGGGGTTATTTGGTCCTTGTGAGGCTTGCTCTCTTTTGGGGAGGGGGGAGTCCAATTTTTGTGTTGCCTAGGGCAGCACAAAACCTAAATTCACCACTGGGACACACCATCTTACATTGCCCTGTTCTAGATCCTCAAAAGAAATTTTAACAACAGGGCTCAACAGTGTAACATATGCAGTGATACAAGCTCAATCCATAATAATATGTATGTGTCTTCTTAAAGTGCTCAGTGCTCAAATCGACATAAAAAGTGACTGATGCTCATCAAAAAGATGACAGGTGCCCTTTAAAGTGCTCTTCAGTGACCCCCCCTTCAAGATCACACTCACCAGATTCGATGGACTCCTTGCTTGTGCAACAGTGTCATACAATGCTTTATCTTGTGGTGGATTTTCTTTCCTTCTTACTTTGCTTTTATCCTTCCAGCAATACACTTAGTACATCCTAATATCTCATAGAAACCAATGGGAAAGAGGAGGCACTCATAGTGTTATACTGCTTTTATTATTAAAAATATGTATAAGTATTGCACTTACAAAAGAATAAAATGAAAAGGCTGTGTACACTTGCCGGGCAGCACAACACATGCAGAAAACTGCTATTAATGTGCATTCCACTGGACAGGATGTGACGTCACCGGAAACTGAAAGCTCCATCCAACGTGTTTCGCCCCTCCCTCTCGCTGTCTTCAAAGACAGGAAGTTCCGGTTTCACAAACTATCTTTTGTACCGCATGTGCTCCTCCTCTTCCTATGACCTAATTCCTTTTCCTGTCTATAACTAAATTCATGTTCCTGTCTATAGATTTACGGGTGTATTTGCCTCATATTATACACAATAACAGCACTTCCTGTCCACCCAAAACACTAAGTATAACGGTCTCATTGCATATTTAATAAGAAATTGTAACATCAATCCATATAAAAAAGAATACATTTAAAAATAGACCTTTTCTAAATTAAAATTGTATTACACATAAAATTATTATGTTATTACACATGGATTTTTTGTACTAATTTTTTTATTGCCCCCCTACTGTTCTTTTTAGCCAATGACAATTTATGGTCGAGAATTCCAAGAAAACAAAATATAGTCAAATAAACTTTTTACTGAAAAAATTGCAGAAAAAAATTACAGAAAAAAATACAGAAACTATTTTTTATAAAAAAAAAATTCAGAAAAAATGGTTATAAAAATTAATTTTTTCTTTTCAGTCCATCCTTAGACCATTTTATCTTTTATGTGTGTTGTTATCCTCCCCAAATATAATCTTACCAATTAGAAATGAAACAGTTTAAATCTATTTCGATATTAAGACCTTTTGGGGTCAAAGTCCCCAGCTGGTGAATCAATCTTGTTTAATTTTGCCATATAGCTTTTTTTAAGGTCTTTCCCCCTCCAATAGGGTTCAACCCTATCTATTCCCACAAATTTAGAAAGTGTAGGGTCCTTGTTATGGAATCTTCTAAAATGATTGAACACACTATGATTCTTGTACCCTTTTTTAATATTAGTATGTTCTCTTCCTGGTGGCCCCTCCTATATATATATATATATATATATATATATATATATATATATATATATATATTCTGCATGTGTTGTGCTGCCCGGCAAGTGTACACATCCTTTTGATGTTAATCTCTTGTAAGTGCAATACTTATATTTATACTTTATATTTTTTCATAATAAAACCAGTATTACCCTACGAGTGGCTCCTCTTTCCCTTTGGTTTCTGTGAGGTATTAGGATGTACTGATTGTATTACTAAGTGTATTGATGGAAGGATGAAAGCACAGTAAGAAGGAAAGAAAATCCACCATAGATAAAGTGTTATATTACTATGTTGTACAAGCAAGGGGTAATTCAAATCTGGTGAGTGTGGTCTCGAAAGGGGGTTCACTGAAGAGCACCTTAAAGATTACCTGACATCTTTTTGAAGAGCACCAGTCACTTTTTATGTCGATTTGACACTTTAAGAAGACACATACACATTATTATGAATTGATTTTTTATTATTGGACGTTTATTTTGGATGATTTGTAAATCACTGCATATGTTACACTGTTGAGAGCTGTTGTTAAAATTTCTTTTGAGTCTTAGTGGAGAACAGTTTCACCAGGTTAATTTAATGGTTTGAAATTTATGTCACATGTAGCCATAGCACAGTTCATATTTTATTATTTTTCTGTTCTAGACCCTGCCTTATATTTTTAGTGGAAAAAAAATCCTTTTTCATCATCAACTTACCTTTTCTAGTTCAAAATACTGATAGTATTAATAAATACTTTAAAATAATTAATAATAAAATCATTTTCTTTTGATCATAAAATGTGTTAAAACTATGAACCTATAGCCCTCAATAACCAAAAACTGTATGTAAAAATTGTAGCTATTAGGTTGGATTAGTTTGTTTGGTTGTTAATACTTCCAGAGCAGTATGGCTTCAATCCACTCAGACAAAGCTGGTAGCCACTAGAAATACAAATTTCAGACAACCCCCCAACCTCAGACATAAACTAATCAGTAGGAAACTTCCTTCTGATTATGATGTCACAAATAATGGAAGTAAACCCTGTAATAAAAACTGCTGCAAACTGTTCAACCAAATCAATCCATCAAAAAGTGTCACACAAAAGGGACCTTCAGTATCACTGAATCATACAGCTGCACCTCCAGTAATGTTGTGTACCTTATCCAGTGCAAAAAATGTAGCAAAGGATCTTACGTTGCCCAAACAGGACAGAGGTTGAGAACAAGGATGAATTTGCACAGACATACCTTCAAGGAACATAAAGAAGATAAGTTCTGTACAACTGTGAGACACCATTTATCACAACTGGGCCACGCTATGGAAGACCTCAATATCTTAGTTCTTAAAGGGAGTTTCAAAACTATTCAGGAAAGGAAAACTTTTGAACTAAGAATATTTTTATTTGATTCAAAAGATAACAACCTAAAGTTAGACATGGTCTTTCTCACTCATTAGCCAACAGTTTTACGACCCCCTCTGTGACTGTTACCCCCCCCCCCCAAATATTAACTTTGAGTTAATTGAGTTTTTCTTTGGAAAACATTTTGGGATTGATTTACTAAAGCTGGAGAGTGCAAAGTCTGGTGAAGCTGTGCATGGTAGCCAATCAGCTTTTAACCTCAGCTTGTTCAGTTAAGCTTTGACAAAAAAAAAAATAGAAGTTGATTGGTTTCTGTGCAGAGCTGCAACCGATTTTGCACTCTCCAGTGATAGTAAATCAGTGCCTTTATATAGCATATCTAATCTTTTAACTAGAATGTAGATAATTTTTACGTTATCAGTAGAGATGAGCGAAGTATTCAAAAATTCGATTCGACTGATTCGGCGAATTCGTGGAAAAATTTTGATTCGAGTCGAATATATTCGCTGTGAATTTAACTTAAAAAAGGGTGTTTCTAGGCTTCAGAGAGACTTAATATTAGTGCTGAACACTGTACCTTTAATTTAAATGCCCTTGGAGTCTGCTGGGGAAGAGAAATAATACTGTCAGGCAGTATGACATGCAGATGAGTGCCGTCGATCTTAGAATCACCGCACACTTCACTCATTTGGCCAGTCACGGGGCCAAAACCAGAGTGTGGAGCCACAGTGTGGCGGTGGAGGCAGCAGCAATGGGAGGCCATACAGCACCCTATGACAAAAATGGAAACCACCAGCAGTGTGAGGAGACCTGAAAGTGGCACATGGCAGAGTGTGGCGATAGAGACAGCAGCAATGGGAGGCCGTACAGGGACCCATGACACACTCTGGACCTGGCAGCAGCATGAGGAGGCGGTACAGGGGCCCATGGCAGATTACGGGCCTGGCAGCAGCATGAGGAGTCGGTAGGGGGGCCCATGGCAGATTACAGGCCTGGCAGCAGCAAGGGGAGGCCGTACAGGGACCCATGACACAATCTGGACCTGGCAGCAGCATGGGGAGGCGGTACAGGGGCCCATGACAGATTACGGGCCTGGCAGCAGCATTTGGAGTCGGTACGGGGGCCCATGACACACTCTGGACCTGGCAGCAGCATGAGGAGGCGGTACAGGGGCGCATGACAGATTACGAGCCTGGCAGCAGCAACTTGGACAGGAGGACGTTCAGTTTCTGCACCGTCTGGTGCGTGCTCGCAAACTGTTGTCTCTTGGAAACGGATTCCAAGAAAGACTGCTGACGGAATCCGTGAAGAGGAGTAGCAGGAGAAGGAGCATCTGAACGAGCGGAATATGCCAACAAGCGACAACAGGGGCCCATGACAGATTACGGGCCTGGCAGCAGCATGAGGAGTCGGTACGGGGGCCCATGGCAGATTAGGGGCCTGGCAGCAGCTATGGGAGGCCCGTAATCTGCCAGCACCCTATGACAAAAAATGGAACCCACCAGCAGTGTGAGGAGACCTGAAAGTGGCACATGGCAGAGTGTGGCGATGGAGACAGCAGCAATGGGAGGCCGTACAGGGACCCATGACAGACTCTGGACCTGGCAGCAGCATGAGGAGGCGGTATAGGGGCCCATGGCAGATTAGGGGCCTGGCAGCAGCTATGGGAGGCCCGTAATCTGCCAGCACCCTATGACAAAAAATGGAATACACCAGCAGTGTGAGGAGACCTGAAAGTGGCACATGGCAGAGTGTGGCGATGGAGACAGCAGCAATGGGAGGCCGTACAGGGACCCATGAGAGACTCTGGACTTGGCAGCAGCATGAGGAGGCGGTATAGGGGCCCATGGCAGATTAGGGGCCTGGCAGCAGCTATGGGAGGCCCGTAATCTGCCAGCACCCTATGACAAAAAATGGAACACACCAGCAGTGTGAGGAGACCTGAAAGTGGCACATGTTTGGGGCATGATTCATGGCGGATTTAGTCAGTTGTGTCAGGAACTGGTGGTTTGAAATCCAGACTAATCCACGCCTGATTCATTTTCACAAACGTCAGTCTCTCCACACTTTGGGTGGACAGTCGTGTCCTCCGCGGAGTTGCAATACCTCCTGCCGCACTAAACACGCGCTCCGATGCCACGCTACTGGCCGGGCATGACAGCCTTTCAAGGGCAAATTCAGCTAGTTGGGGCCAAAGGTCAAGTTTCGTTGCCCAGTAGTCAAGGGGATTGTCTACCTCGGTTGGCAGGGTGCTGTCCAAGTAGGCCTAAGCCTGTTGTTTGAGGTCCTGCTCCAGGTCCACCTGATGCTGCTGCTGCTGCTGCTGCTGCTGCTGCGGCTGGTTAGTAGTTTCCTCACTGCGCTGGTGAAGAAAGCTACTCATCATCGACTGCAGACTGAGGCAGCCGCTGCTGGTGGAGCTGCCACTGCTCCTACCACCCCACCCCTCCCCTGCTGCCATGGCAGCGGAACGCGAGCGCACAGGGCCCACAGTGTCTGAGGATGGACGTTGGCGCAGACAGGCAGAGACCAGCTGACTACATAGGTGGTTTTTATAGTACGTTATTTTGGCCTCCCTCTCAGCAGGTGTGAAAAAGGCCACCATTTTTGAACGGTAGCGAGGGTCCAACAAGGTGGACAGCCAAAAGTCATCCCTCTGTCTGATGGTTATTATTCGGCTGTCACTACGCAAGCAACCGAGCATGCTATGGGCCATTTGTGCCAAGGAATGCGAGGGACTCCCTGCCTCCATCTCCACAGCATACTGCCACGGTGCGTCTGGGTCCTCTGTCTCCTCCTCCTCCTCCTCTACCAGATGCTCCTGCTCCTCCACTCCTGTCCGCTGAGTGGAAAAACCACCCATTTCACTCAATAATTCCTGAGCACCAATGTCCTCCTCTACCTCCTCCTCTTCTTCCTGTCCTGCCCCCACAGGGGTCATGTGGCGTTGAGATCTGTGCGCCACGTCTACCGCACCCTGACCAGCCATTGTTAACTGCATTTGTTCCAGGACGTGCAACAGAGGAATGACGTCGTTCATCCCATAGTCCTGGCGACTCACGAATAGCGTGGCCTCCTCAAAGGGCCTGAGCAAGCGCAGGTGTCACGCATGAGCTGCCAATGGCTGACATCTAAGTTACACAGGGAGTACCTTTATCCGCTTTTAACATCAGGAAATCGGTGATGGCCTTTCGCTGTTCGTAAAGGCGGTCTAACATATGTAGGGTTGAATTCCACCTTGTTGCAACGTCACAGCATGAGGAGTCGGTACGGGGGCCCATGGCAGATTACGTGCCTGGCAGCAGCAATGGGAGGCCCATAATCTGCCAGCACCCTATGTCAAAAAATTCAACACACCAGCAGTGTGAGGAGACCTGAAAGTGGCACATGGCAGAGTGTGGCTATGGAGACAGCAGCAATGGGAGGCCGTACAGGGACCCATGACACACTCTGGACTTGGCAGCAGCATGAGGAGGCGGTATAGGGGCCCATGGCAGATTAGGGGCCTGGCAGCAGCAATGGGAGGCCCGTAATCTGCCAGCACCCTATGTCAAAAAATTCTACACACCAGCAGTGTGAGGAGACCTGAAAGTGGCACATGGCAGAGTGTGGCGATGGAGACAGCAGCAATGGGAGGCCGTACAGGGACCCATGAGAGACTCTGGACCTGGCAGCAGCATGAGGAGGCGGTATATAGGGGCCTATGGCAGATTAGGGGCCTGGCAGCAGCTATAGGAGGCCCGTAATCTGCCAGCACCCTATGTCAAAAAATTCTACACACCAGCAGTGTGAGGAGACCTGAAAGTGGCACATGGCAGAGTGTGGCGATGGAGACAGCAGCAATGGGAGGCCGTACAGGGACCCATGAGAGACTCTGGACCTGGCAGCAGCATGAGGAGGCGGTATATAGGGGCCTATGGCAGATTAGGGGCCTGGCAGCAGCTATAGGAGGCCCGTAATCTGCCAGCACCCTATGTCAAAAAATTCTACACACCAGCAGTGTGAGGAGACCTGAAAGTGGCACATGGCAGAGTGTGGCGATGGAGACAGCAGCAATGGGAGGCCGTACAGGGACCCATGAGAGACTCTGGACCTGGCAGCAGCATGAGGAGGCGGTATATAGGGGCCTATGGCAGATTAGGGGCCTGGCAGCAGCTATAGGAGGCCCATAATCTGCCAGCACCCTATGTCAAAAAATTCAACACACCAGCAGTGTGAGGAGACCTGAAAGTGGCACATGGCATGAGACACTGTGGACCTGGCAGCAGCATGAGGAGGCGGTATATAGGGGCCTATGGCAGATTAGGGGCCTGGCAGCAGCTATAGGAGGCCCGTAATCTGCCAGCACCCTATGTCAAAAAATTCTACACACCAGCAGTGTGTGAGGAGACCTGAAAGTGGCACATGGCAGAGTGTGACGATGGAGACAGCAGCAATGGGAGGCCGTACAGGGACCCATGAGAGACTCTGGACCTGGCAGCAGCATGAGGAGGCGGTATATAGGGGCCTATGGCAGATTAGGGGCCTGGCAGCAGCTATGGGAGGCCCGTAATCTGCCAGCACCCTATGTCAAAAAATTCTACACACCAGCAGTGTGTGAGGAGACCTGAAAGTGGCACATGGCAGAGTGTGGCAATGGAGACAGCAGCAATGGGAGGCCGTACAGGGACCCATGACAGACTCTGGACCTGGCAGCAGCATGAGGAGGCGGTATATAGGGGCCTATGGCAGATTAGGGGCCTGGCAGCAGCTATGGGAGGCCCGTAATCTGCCAGCACCCTATGTCAAAAAATTCTACACACCAGCAGTGTGAGGAGACCTGAAAGTGGCACATGGCATGAGACACTGTGGACCTGGCAGCAGCATGAGGAGGCGGTATATAGGGGCCCATGGCAGATTAGGGGCCTGGCAGCAGCTATGGGAGGCCCGTAATCTGCCAGCACCCTATGTCAAAAAATTCAACACACCAGCAGTGTGTGAGGAGACCTGAAAGTGGCACATGGCAGAGTGTGGCGATGGAGACAGCAGCAATGGGAGGCCGTACAGGGACCCATGAGAGACTCTGGACCTGGCAGCAGCTTGAGGAGGCGGTATATAGGGGCCTATGGCAGATTAGGGGCCTGGCAGCAGCTATGGGAGGCCCGTAATCTGCCAGCACCCTATGTCAAAAAATTCAACACACCAGCAGTGTGTGAGGAGACCTGAAAGTGGCACATGGCAGAGTGTGGCGATGGAGACAGCAGCAATGGGAGGCCGTACAGGGACCCATGAGAGACTCTGGACCTGGCAGCAGCATGAGGAGGCGGTATATAGGGGCCTATGGCAGATTAGGGGCCTGGCAGCAGCTATGGGAGGCCTGTAATCTGCCAGTACCCTATGTCAAAAAATTCTACACACCAGCAGTGTGTGAGGAGACCTGAAAGTGGCACATGGCAGAGTGTGGCGATGGAGACAGCAGCAATGGGAGGCCGTACAGGGAACCATGAGAGACTCTGGACCTGGCAGCAGCATGGGGAGGCGGTATATAGGGGCCTATGGCAGATTAGGGGCCTGGCAGCAGCTATAGGAGGCCCATAATCTGCCAGCACCCTATGTCAAAAAATTCAACACACCAGCAGTGTGAGGAGACCTGAAAGTGGCACATGGCATGAGACACTGTGGACCTGGCAGCAGCATGAGGAGGCGGTATATAGGGGCCTATGGCAGATTAGGGGCCTGGCAGCAGCTATAGGAGGCCCGTAATCTGCCAGCACCCTGTGTCAAAAAATTCTACACACCAGCAGTGTGTGAGGAGACCTGAAAGTGGCACATGGCAGAGTGTGGCGATGGAGACAGCAGCAATGGGAGGCCGTACAGGGACCCATGAGAGACTCTGGACCTGGCAGCAGCATGAGGAGGCGGTATATAGGGGCCTATGGCAGATTAGGGGCCTGGCAGCAGCTATGGGAGGCCCGTAATCTGCCAGCACCCTATGTCAAAAAATTCTACACACCAGCAGTGTGTGAGGAGACCTGAAAGTGGCACATGGCAGAGTGTGGCGATGGAGACAGCAGCAATGGGAGGCCGTACAGGGACCCATGACAGACTCTGGACCTGGCAGCAGCATGAGGAGGCGGTATATAGGGGCCTATGGCAGATTAGGGGCCTGGCAGCAGCTATGGGAGGCCCGTAATCTGCCAGCACCCTATGTCAAAAAATTCTACACACCAGCAGTGTGAGGAGACCTGAAAGTGGCACATGGCAGAGTGTGGCGATGGAGACAGCAGCAATGGGAGGCCGTACAGGGACCCATGACAGACTCTGGACCTGGCAGCAGCATGAGGAGGCGGTATATAGGGGCCTATGGCAGATTAGGGGCCTGGCAGCAGCTATGGGAGGCCCGTAATCTGCCAGTACCCTATGTCAAAAAATTCTACACACCAGCAGTGTGTGAGGAGACCTGAAAGTGGCACATGGCAGAGTGTGGCGATGGAGACAGCAGCAATGGGAGGCCGTACAGGGAACCATGAGAGACTCTGGACCTGGCAGCAGCATGAGGAGGCGGTATATAGGGGCCTATGGCAGATTAGGGGCCTGGCAGCAGCTATAGGAGGCCCATAATCTGCCAGCACCCTATGTCAAAAAATTCAACACACCAGCAGTGTGAGGAGACCTGAAAGTGGCACATGGCATGAGACACTGTGGACCTGGCAGCAGCATGAGGAGGCGGTATATAGGGGCCTATGGCAGATTAGGGGCCTGGCAGCAGCTATGGGAGGCCCGTAATCTGCCAGCACCCTATGTCAAAAAATTCTACACACCAGCAGTGTGTGAGGAGACCTGAAAGTGGCACATGGCAGAGTGTGGCGATGGAGACAGCAGCAATGGGAGGCCGTACAGGGACCCATGAGAGACTCTGGACCTGGCAGCAGCATGAGGAGGCGGTATATAGGGGCCTATGGCAGATTAGGGGCCTGGCAGCAGCTATAGGAGGCCCGTAATCTGCCAGCACCCTATGTCAAAAAATTCTACACACCAGCAGTGTGTGAGGAGACCTGAAAGTGGCACATGGCAGAGTGTGGCGATGGAGACAGCAGCAATGGGAGGCCGTACAGGGACCCATGACAGACTCTGGACCTGGCAGCAGCATGAGGAGGCGGTATATAGGGGCCTATGGCAGATTAGGGGCCTGGCAGCAGCTATGGGAGGCCCGTAATCTGCCAGCACCCTATGTCAAAAAATTCTACACACCAGCAGTGTGAGGAGACCTGAAAGTGGCACATGGCAGAGTGTGGCGATGGAGACAGCAGCAATGGGAGGCCGTACAGGGACCCATGACAGACTCTGGACCTGGCAGCAGCATGAGGAGGCGGTATATAGGGGCCTATGGCAGATTAGGGGCCTGGCAGCAGCTATGGGAGGCCCGTAATCTGCCAGTACCCTATGTCAAAAAATTCTACACACCAGCAGTGTGTGAGGAGACCTGAAAGTGGCACATGGCAGAGTGTGGCGATGGAGACAGCAGCAATGGGAGGCCGTACAGGGAACCATGAGAGACTCTGGACCTGGCAGCAGCATGAGGAGGCGGTATATAGGGGCCTATGGCAGATTAGGGGCCTGGCAGCAGCTATAGGAGGCCCATAATCTGCCAGCACCCTATGTCAAAAAATTCAACACACCAGCAGTGTGAGGAGACCTGAAAGTGGCACATGGCATGAGACACTGTGGACCTGGCAGCAGCATGAGGAGGCGGTATATAGGGGCCTATGGCAGATTAGGGGCCTGGCAGCAGCTATGGGAGGCCCGTAATCTGCCAGCACCCTATGTCAAAAAATTCTACACACCAGCAGTGTGTGAGGAGACCTGAAAGTGGCACATGGCAGAGTGTGGCGATGGAGACAGCAGCAATGGGAGGCCGTACAGGGACCCATGAGAGACTCTGGACCTGGCAGCAGCATGAGGAGGCGGTATATAGGGGCCTATGGCAGATTAGGGGCCTGGCAGCAGCTATAGGAGGCCCGTAATCTGCCAGCACCCTATGTCAAAAAATTCTACACACCAGCAGTGTGTGAGGAGACCTGAAAGTGGCACATGGCAGAGTGTGGCGATGGAGACAGCAGCAATGGGAGGCCGTACAGGGACCCATGAGAGACTCTGGACCTGGCAGCAGCATGAGGAGGCGGTATATAGGGGCCTATGGCAGATTAGGGGCCTGGCAGCAGCTATGGGAGGCCCGTAATCTGCCAGTACCCTATGTCAAAAAATTCTACACACCAGCAGTGTGTGAGGAGACCTGAAAGTGGCACATGGCAGAGTGTGGCGATGGAGACAGCAGCAATGGGAGGCCGTACAGGGAACCATGAGAGACTCTGGACCTGGCAGCAGCATGAGGAGGCGGTATATAGGGGCCTATGGAAGATTAGGGGCCTGGCAGCAGCTATGGGAGGCCCGTAATCTGCCAGCACCCTATGTCAAAAAATTCTACACACCAGCAGTGTGAGGAGACCTGAAAGTGGCACATGGCAGAGTGTGGCGATGGAGACAGCAGCAATGGGAGGCCGTACAGGGACCCATGAGAGACTCTGGACCTGGCAGCAGCATGAGGAGGCGGTATATAGGGGCCTATGGCAGATTAGGGGCCTGGCAGCAGCTATAGGAGGCCCATAATCTGCCAGCACCCTATGTCAAAAAATTCAACACACCAGCAGTGTGAGGAGACCTGAAAGTGGCACATGGCATGAGACACTGTGGACCTGGCAGCAGCATGAGGAGGCGGTATATAGGGGCCCATGGCAGATTAGGGGCCTGGCAGCAGCTATGGGAGGCCCGTAATCTGCCAGCACCCTATGTCAAAAAATTCTACACACCAGCAGTGTGTGAGGAGACCTGAAAGTGGCACATGGCAGAGTGTGGCGATGGAGACAGCAGCAATGGGAGGCCGTACAGGGACCCATGACAGACTCTGGACCTGGCAGCAGCATGAGGAGGCGGTATATAGGGGCCTATGGCAGATTAGGGGCCTGGCAGCAGCTATGGGAGGCCCGTAATCTGCCAGCACCCTATGTCAAAAAATTCTACACACCAGCAGTGTGAGGAGACCTGAAAGTGGCACATTTCAGAGTGTGGCGATGGAGACAGCAGCAATGGGAGGCCGTACAGGGACCCATGAGAGACTCTGGACCTGGCAGCAGCATGAGGAGGCGGTATATAGGGGCCTATGGCAGATTAGGGGCCTGGCAGCAGCTATAGGAGGCCCATAATCTGCCAGCACCCTATGTCAAAAAATTCAACACACCAGCAGTGTGAGGAGACCTGAAAGTGGCACATGGCATGAGACACTGTGGACCTGGCAGCAGCATGAGGAGGCGGTATATAGGGGCCCATGGCAGATTAGGGGCCTGGCAGCAGCTATGGGAGGCCCGTAATCTGCCAGCACCCTATGTCAAAAAATTCAACACACCAGCAGTGTGTGAGGAGACCTGAAAGTGGCACATGGCAGAGTGTGGCGATGGAGACAGCAGCAATGGGAGGCCGTACAGGGACCCATGAGAGACTCTGGACCTGGCAGCAGCATGAGGAGGCGGTATATAGGGGCCTATGGCAGATTAGGGGCCTGGCAGCAGCTATGGGAGGCCCGTAATCTGCCAGCACCCTATGTCAAAAAATTCTACACACCAGCAGTGTGTGAGGAGACCTGAAAGTGGCACATGGCAGAGTGTGGCGATGGAGACAGCAGCAATGGGAGGCCGTACAGGGAACCATGAGAGACTCTGGACCTGGCAGCAGCATGAGGAGGCGGTATATAGGGGCCTATGGCAGATTAGGGGCCTGGCAGCAGCTATGGGAGGCCCGTAATCTGCCAGCACCCTATGTCAAAAAATTCTACACACCAGCAGTGTGTGAGGAGACCTGAAAGTGGCACATGGCAGAGTGTGGCGATGGAGACAGCAGCAATGGGAGGCCATACAGGGACCCATGACAGACTCTGGACCTGGCAGCAGCATGAGGAGGCGGTATATAGGGGCCTATGGCAGATTAGGGGCCTGGCAGCAGCAATGGGAGGCCCGTAATCTGCCAGCACCCTATGTCAAAAAATTCAACACACCAGCAGTGTGTGAGGAGACCTGAAAGTGGCACATGGCAGAGTGTGGCGATGGAGACAGCAGCAATGGGAGGCCGTACAGGGACCCATGAGAGACTCTGGACCTGGCAGCAGCATGAGGAGGCGGTATATAGGGGCCTATGGCAGATTAGGGGCCTGGCAACAGCTATGGGAGGCCCGTAATCTGCCAGCACCCTATGTCAAAAAATTCTACACACCAGCAGTGTGTGAGGAGACCTGAAAGTGGCACATGGCAGAGTGTGGCGATGGAGACAGCAGCAATGGGAGGCCGTACAGGGACCCATGAGAGACTCTGGACCTGGCAGCAGCATGAGGAGGCGGTATATAGGGGCCTATGGCAGATTAGGGGCCTGGCAGCAGCTATGGGAGGCCCGTAATCTGCCAGCACCCTATGTCAAAAAATTCTACACACCAGCAGTGTGTGAGGAGACCTGAAAGTGGCACATGGCAGAGTGTGGCGATGGAGACAGCAGCAATGGGAGGCCGTACAGGGACCCATGAGAGACTCTGGACCTGGCAGCAGCATGAGGAGGCGGTATATAGGGGCCCATGGCAGATTAGGGGCCTGGCAGCAGCAATGGGAGGCCCGTAATCTGCCAACACCCTATGTCAAAAAATTCTACACACCAGCAGTGTGTGAGGAGACCTGAAAGTGGCACATGGCAGAGTGTGGCGATGGAGACAGCAGCAATGGGAGGCCGTACAGGGACCCATGAGAGACTCTGGACCTGGCAGCAGCATGAGGAGGCGGTATATAGGGGCCTATGGCAGATTAGGGGCCTGGCAGCAGCTATGGGAGGCCCCTAATCTGCCAGCACCCTATGTCAAAAAATTCTACACACCAGCAGTGTGTGAGGAGACCTCAAAGTGGCACATGTTTGAGGCATGATTCATGGCGGATTTAGTCAGTTGTGTCAGGAACTGGTGGTTTGAAATCCAGACTAATCCACGCCTGATTCATTTTCACAAACGTCAGTCTCTCCACACTTTGGGTGGA
Source organism: Staurois parvus (assembly GCF_062004578.1). Lineage (NCBI taxonomy): Eukaryota > Metazoa > Chordata > Amphibia > Anura > Ranidae > Staurois > Staurois parvus. Next base: position 1,151,562 of record NW_028318930.1, read on the forward strand.
CAGTCGTGTCCTCCGCGGAGTTACAATACCTCCTGCCGCACTAAACACGCGCTCCGATGCCACGCTACTGGCCGGGCATGACAGCCTTTCAAGGGCAAATTCAGCTAGTTGGGGCCAAAGGTCAAGTTTCGTTGACCAGTAGTCAAGGGGATTGTCTACCTCGGTTGGCAGGGTGCTGTCCAAGTAGGCCCAAGCCTGTTGTTTGAGGTCCTGCTCCAGGTCCACCTGATGCTGCTGCTGCTGCTGCTGCTGCGGCTGGTTAGTAGTTTCCTCACTGCGCTGGTGAAGAAAGCTACTCATCATCGACTGCAGACTGAGGCAGCCGCTGCTGGTGGAGCTGCCACTGCTCCTACCACCCCACCCCTCCCCTGCTGCCATGGCAGCGGAACGCGAGCGCACAGGGCCCACAGTGTCTGAGGATGGACGTTGGCGCACAAAGGCAGAGACCAACTGACTACATAGGTGGTTTTTATAGTACGTTATTTTGGCCTCCCTCTCAGCAGGTGTGAAAAAGGCCACCATTTTGGAACGGTAGCGAGGGTCCAACAAGGTGGACAGCCAAAAGTCATCCCTCTGTCTGATGGTTATTATTCGGCTGTCGCTACGCAAGCAACCGAGCATGCTATGGGCCATTTGTGACAAGGAATGCGAGGGACTCCCTGCCTCCATCTCCACAGCATACTGCCACGGTGCGTCTGGGTCCTCTGTCTCCTCCTCCTCCTCCTCTACCAGATGCTCCTGCTCCTCCACTCCTGTCCGCTGAGTGGAAAAACCACCCATTTCACTCAATAATTCCTGAGCACAAATGTCCTCCTCTACCTCCTCCTCTTCTTCCTGTCCTGCCCCCACAGGGGTCATGTGGCGTTGAGATCTGTGCGCCACGTCTACCGCACCCTGACCAGCCATTGTTAACAGCATTTGTTCAAGGACGTGCAACAGAGGAATGACGTCGTTCATCCCATAGTCCTGCCGACTCACGAATAGCGTGGCCTCCTCAAAGGGCCTGAGCAAGCGGCAGGTGTCACGCATGAGCTGCCAATGGCTGACATTGAAGTTACACAGGGGAGTACCTTTATCCGCTTGTAACATCAGGAAATCGGTGATGGCCTTTCGCTGTTCGTAAAGGCGGTCTAACATGTGTAGGGTTGAATTCCACCTTGTTGCAACGTCGCAGATCAGGCGATGCTGTGGAATTCCGTTCTGCCGCTGCAGCTCAAGGAGGGTGTGCTTTGCGGTGTAGGAATGGCTGAAATGCATGCAAAGTTTACGTGACATTTTAAGGATGTCTTGCAGTGGGATGGTGGATTTTAGGAACCGCTTGACAACCAGATTGAACACGTGAGCCATGCATGGCGCATGGCACAACCTTCCTTGACGCAGAGCAGACACCATGTTCTTTCCGTTGTCGGTCAACATGGTTCCGATTTTCAGTTTGCGCGGAGACAGCCATCTGTCGATTTCTCTGTTCATTACACTCAGAAGTTCCTCCCCTGTGTGACTACGTTCGCCAAGGCATACCAGGTGCAGAACAGCGTGACACCGTTGCGCCCTGCACATGTGATATGCCGGTCGGGTAATGGGACTTGGCACGGGGGTGGCGGCTGAGGACACGGCGGAAGAAGAGGTGGTAGAGGCGGACATCTTTGCCGGACCAAGGACGTGCAAACGTGGAGGCAAAAGCGGCGTGACCTGTCCAAGTTGCTGGTGCGGCTGTGACGGCACCACGTTCACCCAGTGGGCCGTAAATGACATGTACTGTCCCTGACAATAGTTACAGCTCCACACGTCGGCGCTGCCGTGCACTTTGGCAGAGACCGACATGCTCAAAGACTGGCCCACCATGTCTTCTACATGTGAATGCAGGGCTGGCACTGCCTTTTTGGCGAAGAAATGACGGCTTGGCACTCTCCACCGCGGCACGGCACAAGCCATCATTTCTCTGAAAGGTGCTGAGTCCACCACTTGGAAAGGGAGGGACTGCAGCACCAGCAACTTGGACAGGAGGACGTTCAGCTTTTGCACCGTCGGGTGCGTGCTCGCAAACTGTTGTCTCTTGGAAACGGATTCCAAGAAAGACTGCTGACGGAATCCGTGAAGAGGAGTAGCAGGAGAAGGAGCATCTGAACGAGCGGAAGATGCCAACGAGCGACAACTCCCCTCAGCAGAGGTGTTGGAGCCTTGACTGGCTGATGGAGGGCGATTGACGTCGGGTGACGGAGCAAGTAACGGAGCGGGTGATGGAGCGGGGGCTGGGGCGGGCAGAACCGCCGTATCTTTATCACGGTTTTCCCAGGCCACCAAATGGCGACGCTGCATATGCTGCCGCAACGCTGTAGTCCCAAATGGGCCCCCTGGCCACGCTTGACTTTCTGGCCACATAGTCGACATACGGCTACGTTTACTTCCTCGGGCGGCTTGACGAAAAATTGCCACACCGCCGAGTAGGAAACTTTGCCCCCGATACTCCTCACTGGCTGACTGCTGCTTCCTCCGTGCACACCGGCACCACTACTGGCCGTAGTGGTAGGCTGCAGTGGAGCTGGTGCTCTACTCCGTGGCCGTTTGGCTCCACTGACACTGCTTCCACTGACACTGCTGCGACCCTGCTGCTGTCTCCTGGGCAACCCACCGACTGTTTCGCTCACTGCCAAGCTGCCACCCTCTTCTCCTGATGATGCGGAAGAAATTGCCTGATGACGACGAGGCTGCCAAGTGCGATCAACCTCCTCATCATCAAGTAGGGTCTCCGCCTCACTACTAGCCCCCTCGGCTGCGTCTGGGTCAGGAGACAGACCTGTCTCTAGACCGGCTACCGGGCCACTCTCCTCGCCACTACTTCTTCGCCTAGCTGCTGAAAAGGCGGATGTCTCCCCCCGTTCCTGACCGCCCTCTGTTAGCTCTTCCTCACTGTACAGTGGGGCTGAGCCCACAGCATGCGATACTTCGCTTGGTGAGGGAACACCAAAGGACAGGGGCAGGTAGAGGACACGTGATTTCAGTGGGCTTGGTCCCGGGCCATGCCAACTAACGGTTGTGTCTGACGTACCCACCGACCGTTGGCTGTAGGTGTCAGAGGTGACCTGGGAAGAGGAAGACGACCGAGCCAACCAATCGATGACGGCAGGGTTGTCGGTGGAGACACGACCGCTGGATGACACCGGGAGCACTGGCCTCTGGCTGCGAATAGTGCTGCCTCGACCCCTTCCTCTGCTGCCACGTCTGCTCGCTCCTAAAACATTGCCTCCTCTGCCACTCCTCTGCATGTTGTCTGACATACTCTTTAATTAAACGATTATGTGTCCCTGAGTAACAATTCTGTGTCCCTGAGTAACAATTCTGTGTCTGTGCGAGTAACAATTCTGTGGCCCTAAGTAACAGTTCTGTGGCCCTCAGTAACAATTCTGTGTCCCTGATTAACGTTTCTGTGGCCCCAAGTAACAGTTCTGTGGCCCTCAGTAACAATTCTGTGTCTGTGCGAGTAACAATTCTGTGTCTGTGCGAGAAACAATTCTGTGGCCCTAAGTAACAGTTCTGTGGCCCTCAGTAACAGTTCTGTTTCCCTGAGTAACAATTCTGTGTCTGTGCGAGTAAGAATTCTGTGTCTGTGCGAGTAACAATTCTGTGGCCCTAAGTAACAGTTCTGTGGCCCTCAGTAACAGTTCTGTGTCCCTGAGTAACAATTCTGTGTCTGTGCGAGTAAGAATTCTGTGTCTGTGCGAGTAACAATTCTGTGGCCCTAAGTAACAGTTCTGTGGCCCTCAGTAACAGTTCTGTGTCCCTGAGTAACAATTCTGTGTCTGTGCGAGTAACAATTCTGTGTCTGTGCGAGTAACAATTCTGTCTGTGCGAGTAACAATTCTGTGGCCCTAAGTAACGGTTCTGTGGCCCTCAGTAACAGTTCTGTGTCCCTGTGTAACAATTCTGTGTCTGTGCGAGTAACAATTCTGTGGCCCTAAGTAACAGTTCTGTGGCCCTCAGTAACAATTCTGTGTCCCTGATTAACGTTTCTGTGGCCCCAAGTAACAGTTCTGTGGCCCTCAGTAACAATTCTGTGTCTGTGCGAGTAACAATTCTGTGTCTGTGCAAGTAACAATTCTGTGTCTGTGCGAGTAACAATTCTGTGGCCCTAAGTAACGGTTCTGTGGCCCTCAGTAACAGTTCTGTGTCCCTGTGTAACAATTCTGTGTCTGTGCGAGTAACAATCCTGTGGCCCTAAGTAACAGTTCTGTGGTCCTCAGTAACAATTCTGTGTCTGTGCGAGTAACAATTCTGTGGCCCTAAGTAACAGTTCTGTGGCCCTCAGTAACAATTCTGTGTCTGTCCCTGAGTAACAATTCTGTGGCCCTAACTAAAGTTTCTGTGGCCCTAAGTAACAATTCTCTGGCACTCAGTAACAATTCTGTCTGTCCCTGAGTAACAATTCTGTGGCCCTAATAACGTTTCTGTGGCCCTAAGTAACAATTCTCTGGCACTCAGTAACAATTCTGTCTGTCCCTGAGTAACAATTCTCTGGCACTCAGTAACAATTCTGTCTGTCCCTGAGTAAAAATTCTGTGGCCCTAAGTAAAGTTTCTGTGGCCGTGAGTAACAATTCTCTGGCACTCCGTAACAATTCTGTCTGTCCCTGAGTAACAATTCTCTGGCACTCAGTAACAATTCTGTCTGTCCCTGAGTAAAAATTCTGTGGCCCTAAGTAAAGTTTCTGTGGCCCTGAGTAACAATTCTCTGGCACTCCGTAACAATTCTGTCTGTCCCTGAGTAACAATTCTCTGGCACTCAGTAACAATTCTGTCTGTCCCTGAGTAAAAATTCTGTGGCCCTAATTAAAGTTTCTGTGGCCCTAAGTAACAATTCTCTGGCACTCAGTAACAATTCTGTCTGTCCCTGAGTAACAATTCTCTGGCACTCCGTAACAATTCTGTCTGTCCCTGAGTAACAATTCTCTGGCACTCAGTAACAATTCTGTCTGTCCCTGAGTAAAAATTCTGTGGCCCTAAGTAAAGTTTCTGTGGCCCTGAGTAACAATTCTCTGGCACTCCGTAACAATTCTGTCTGTCCCTGAGTATGAATTCTGTGGCCCTAACTAGCGTTTCTTTGTCCCTAAATAACAGTTCTGTGGCCCTGAGTAACAATTCTGTGTCTGTGCGAGTAACAATTCTGTGGCCCTAAGTAACAGTTCTGTGGCCCTCAGTAACAGTTCTGTGTCTGTGCGAGTAACAATTCTGTGTCTGTGCGAGTAACAATTCTGTGGCCCTAAGTAACAGTTCTGTGGCCTTCAGTAACAATTCTGTGTCTGTGCGAGTAACAATTCTGTGTCTGTGCGAGTAACAATTCTGTGGCCCTAAGTAAAGTTTCTGTGGCCCTAAGTAACAATTCTCTGGCACTCAGTAACAATTCTGTCTGTCCCTGAATAACAGTTCTCTGGCACTCAGTAACAATTCTGTCTGTCCCTGAGTAAAAATTCTGTGGCCCTAAGTAAAGTTTCTGGGGCCCTGAGTAACAATTATCTGGCACTCAGTAACAATTCTGTCTGTCCCTGAGTAACAATTCTCTGTCACTCAGTAACAATTCTGTCTGTCCCTGAGTAAAAATTCTGTGGCCCTAAGTAAAGTTTCTGTGGCCTTGAGTAACAATTCTCTGGCACTCCGTAACAATTCTGTCTGTCCCTGAGTAACAATTCTCTGGCACTCAGTAACAATTCTGTCTGTCCCTGAGTAAAAATTCTGTGGCCCTAAGTAAAGTTTCTGTGGCCCTGAGTAACAATTCTCTGGCACTCCGTAACAATTCTGTCTGTCCCTGAGTAACAATTCTCTGGCACTCAGAAACAATTCTGTCTGTCCCTGAGTAAAAATTCTGTGGCCCTAATTAAAGTTTCTGTGGCCCTAAGTAACAATTCTCTGGCACTCAGTAACAATTCTGTCTGTCCCTGAGTAACAATTCTCTGGCACTCCGTAACAATTCTGTCTGTCCCTGAGTAACAATTCTCTGGCACTCAGTAACAATTCTGTCTGTCCCTGAGTAAAAATTCTGTGGCCCTAAGTAAAGATTCTGTGGCCCTGAGTAACAATTCTCTGGCACTCCGTAACAATTCTGTCTGTCCCTGAGTATGAATTCTGTGGCCCTAACTAGCGTTTCTTTGTCCCTAAGTAACAGTTCTGTGGCCCTGAGTAACAATTCTGTGTCTGTGCGAGTAACAATTCTGTGGCCCTAAGTAACAGTTCTGTGACCCTCAGTAACAGTTCTGTGTCTGTGCGAGTAACAATTCTGTGTCTGTGCGAGTAACAATTCTGTGGCCCTAAGTAAAGTTTCTGTGGCCCTCAGTAACAGTTCTGTGTCTGTGCGAGTAACAATTCTGTGTCTGTGCGAGTAACAATTCTGTGGCCCTAAGTAAAGTTTCTGTGGCCCTAAGTAACAATTCTCTGGCACTCAGTAAAAATTCTGTCTGTCCCTGAGTAACAATTCTCTGGCACTCAGTAACAATTCTGTCTGTCCCTGAGTAAAAATTCTGTGGCCCTAAGTAAAGTTTCTGTGGCCCTGAGTAACAATTCTCTGGCACTCCGTAACAATTCTGTCTGTCCCTGAGTAACAATTCTCTGGCACTCAGTAACAATTCTGTCTGTCCCTGAGTAAAAATTCTGTGGCCCTAAGTAAAGTTTCTGTGGCCCAGAGTAACAATTCTCTGGCACTCCGTAACAATTCTGTCTGTCCCTGAGTATGAATTCTGTGGCCCTAACTAGCGTTTCTTTGTCCCTAAGTAACAGTTCTGTGGCCCTGAGTAACAATTCTGTGTCTGTGCGAGTAACAATTCTGTGGCCCTAAGTAACAGTTCTGTGGCCCTCAGTAACAGTTCTGTGTCTGTGCGAGTAACAATTCTGTGTCTGTGCGAGTAACAATTCTGTGGCCCTAAGTAACAGTTCTGTGGCCTTCAGTAACAATTCTGTGTCTGTGCGAGTAACAATTCTGTGTCTGTGCGAGTAACAATTCTGTGGCCCTAAGTAAAGTTTCTGTGGCCCTAATTAACAATTCTCTGGCACTCAGTAACAATTCTGTCTGTCCCTGAGTAACAATTCTCTGGCACTCAGTAACAATTCTGTCTGTCCCTGAGTAAAAATTCTGTGGCCCTAAGTAAAGTTTCTGGGGCCCTGAGTAACAATTCTCTGGCACTCAGTAACAATTCTGTCTGTCCCTGAGTAACAATTCTCTGGCACTCAGTAACAATTCTGTCTGTCCCTGAGTAAAAATTCTGTGGCCCTAAGTAAAGTTTCTGTGGCCCTAAGTAACAATTCTCTGGCACTCAGTAACAATTCTGTCTGTCCCTGAGTAACAATTCTCTGGCACTCAGTAACAATTCTGTCTGTCCCTGAGTAAAAATTCTGTGGCCCTAATTAAAGTTTCTGTGGCCCTAAGTAACAATTCTCTGGCACTCAGTAACAATTCTGTCTGTCCCTGAGTAACAATTCTCTGGCACTCAGTAACAATTCTGTCTGTCCCTGAGTAAAAATTCTGTGGCCCTAATAACGTTTCTGTGGCCCTAAGTAACAATTCTCTGGCACTGAGTAACAATTCTGTCTGTCCCTGATTATGAATTCTGTGGCCCTAACTAGCGTTTCTTTGTCCCTAAATAACGATTCTGTGGCCCTCATTAACAAGTCTGTGTCCCTGAGTAATGGTTCTCTGTCCCTAAGTAACTTTTCTCTGTCCCCAATTATCGTTTCTGTGGCCCTAACTCTGTCCCTGTCCCTAGTACAGAGCGGTCTGCCTCTGTTCAATAACTGCAGGCAAATGAAGAATTCCAAAATGGCCGCTATTTATAGCTCGACCATTACACAGTGCTGGCTGGCTGGCTGCTGATTGGCTGATGCGATCACATGTAGTTGAGGAATGCATTATGGGTCAGCGCGCCTTGTCTGCGCGCCTTCCCAGACATCCCCGCTCCGTCGCCGCACATGTCAGCCGCCATTTTCTGAAATATTTCGATTCGCGCGTCCGAATTAGGCTATTTTTCGGATTCGGCACGAATCGAAATTTTTCCGATATTCGACTCGAATTCCACTTCGGATACTTCGATTCGCTCATCTCTAGTTATCAGCAAAACGGTTTTCTGAAAAAAATACAACTCAGTATAAAAAGAGGTCTGAATATCAGAAATCTTGGCTCTGTAAAATTACACCAATCAAAACTGTTATTTTACCACAAATTACGTTCTTTTCCAGAGACCATAAAATGTTTCAACCTGAGATATTTATAGTTATTTGGAAAAAGGAGAGTTGTTTTAATTTGCCTACTAATTGGAAAGTTTTGGACCAAATTCTGGCTAGGCTTCCCAATTTTTTCATTTCTGAAAGGGTATATTCACCTCATATGTACTCTTAGCATAACTCTCCGTGAAACTAATTGCATTGGTCCGCTTTTTGTGGTTCTGAATACAACTTACAAATCAAATAAAATTAATACCTCCAATTTAAATAGTTTTTTTCTGAATTTGGGACTGTTGAAGGGGAAAAGAAAAACAAGCAGTCCTTACTCCATTGCCACTGATGTGGGAGAATAAAGTGATTTTCAGGTTAAGTGGGCCTCAAGTGCACTTACCTGTATTAAATTCCAGTCTTCTCTCTTCTAATTTTTCTAATATAACAACATTTACTGAAATGCATATCTTTGAAGTCTAAGAAACTGCATATGAGTTACAACTGAGGTCAATAAAGTTTGGACCTTGCATACACCAAGCACAAGGGGAAAAACATTAAAGAAGTTGATGTGCTACTGGTGAAATAAATTAAACGATTGCTATTGAGTAAAATATTGTTATTTATTTTTAATCACATAGTTTTCATTGATTTTAGAATAAATAAAAAGTTACAAAAATAAAATAAAAAACGGACAATCCTGAACAGTGTTATTGTACAGTATAGATTTATTTGTTTGTCACATTTAAGGCAGGATAAGTAGTACATCATTTCAGTGAGTCTGATAAGGAGTTTACCAAGAACATACTCTACAGAGGAAAAAAAATACATGTTGAACCAAACCTAGCAATCAAGATACCCTGCATGTAACGTGTATCTAGGTTAGTATAGGATGAATAAACAAAGTACTGGTTTTCATAATGACTGTTCAGCGACATTGGCAGGTTATAATTTACTTTGCAGAATAATGAGAGCTCCATTAGGGCACTTACTGTTAGGGCCCATTCTATTGAAGCAGTCATTGTGAGATCAATAACATAGGTGCCAAGTCTGGCATCAAAAGCCATGGGTCCCAGAGCTTTTAACATTTTCTTAGGACTCTTATTCGAGTAAATGAAACATTGGTTTTGAATATTCTAGTAACAGTATGGACAACTGCATCCCACTAAATAAATAGTTTGGCCAGAACCACAGCAGCAATATTGTATTCTAATAACTGTATGCCGATGTATGTATACTAACAACTGTATGACGCTGGTCCTTACACTAATCACCTTTTATTCATATGGTTCACATTTAAAAAGACAACCGTTACAACTGCTCCAACACCCTAGCAGTGTCAACGTTTTATCCAACGCATTTCAACTCCTTATACATTTGCTGAACCTATTAGCCTGCATGGAAGTGTGGAGAAAATATAAATTAAAAAATGTTGAATAAAATAGATTATATACAGTATTTATTATTAACATTACATGTATTAGCCCCATAGAGTGATTAGAATGCAATGGGGGGCAACTGAAGAGTGCAAAATCTGGTGCAATTCTGAAGAGAAACCAATCAGCTTCCAGGTTTTATTGCCAAAGCTTAAATAAACAAGCTGAAGTTACAAGCTGATTGGATACCATGCATAGCTGCATCAGATTATGAGTGCTTCAATTTTAGTAAATCCACCCCTATGTTTTGATGTGATTGTTGTCTTTAACCCTTTCACTGCCAGGTCCGTACGGCGTACAGACCTACTGTACTGCTTCCAGCAGGCCAGGTCCCCATTTCTCCTCTGCTATAAGCTCACTTCAGTGACCATAAACTTATATCAGATCTGTTCAGCAGACTCTGTTGAAGAAATCAATAGCTCTGATTAGCGGCTAACAATCTGCTGATCAGAGTTATTGACCTAAAATGTGCCCCCACCCACTGCTACCACCACCTCCTTTGACATTTTTCCCCTCTGACTTCTCTGCCTCCACAAACTGCTGCTAACTTGCCCCCTGCCTCCACTCTAACGTTCCCTCTTCCAGGACCGATTCTGTCCCACACCAAATGACCCCCTTCCCCTCCATCACTGATCTCACCATTACTGTGTCTCCCCTGCAGATGTCGGTTTCCCTTCTCTACGCTCCCACTGGCTTTAGGGGCTGCAGGGGAGCCACAGAGGAATCCCTAACAAAAATTCACCCCCCCCTGCCAATCCGACCCCCCCTTGCTGATCTGAACTCCCTTGCAGTTAACCTCCCCTTACCTGATCCATGTGATTACCAGCCACTTCCTTTCCTTGAATGGGTATGGTGAGTAGTCAGTACTGATTGCTCCTATGTCCATTCATCACTGGAGCCTAGTAATCACTGATTACTCTGATTCAATTTTGTAAATGAGTAGGAGTCTCTATACAGAGTTTCTATTCATTCATATGCAAAAAAAGTGAAAATATTGAAAATAAAATGTAAAAAATGTTTTAAATTAAAAAAATTAAAATAAATAAAATAAAAAAATAGTAAGACTTTGTTCACACAGGGCATACTACAGCATACACCAATGCAAGGCCATATTTGCCCGCGTGTGGATTCACAGGTGTTCCTTGCATCTCCAAGCAGACAGTCCTATTGATGTCAATCGGGATATAACAACTGCACAAACACAACCACTGCTCCCAATCTGACATACGTGTGCGTCCAGGTGCATGTCCCTGAGCTCACACTGTCTGCATTCAGGGCCAGGTACCCACAACCAAACAGATGTCAGATTGGAAGCAGCAGTTTGTGCCCTTGCAGCCTCTGCATTCCAATTTACATGAATGGGACTACCTGCACAGGGATGCACAGAACACCTGGACAGGTAAACACAGCCCTCCACGGACATACACTTCAGTATCCCCCATGTGAACAAGGCCTTAGCAGCAATTTAGAAGGAATTTTGTAAGTTATGTTGCGATTGTGGGCACTAATATTTATTTTAGTGTATTTTTAGTGTTAATAACAAGTTTATAAACATTTGCGCAACTACCAGTAGCACATTTTTTATTCTACAGATCATGTACTTTTAGAAAGTATAATTTTCAGATTATGTATGGTTTGGGTGTTCTTTTACAAATTCTGAAAGCTGTAAGTGAAAAATAATAACCTCCAGATTTTTAGAGTAAATTGTTTTTATTTACAGCTTAGCTCACCCAGTGTTCACCATTTCACAAAAAGGCTCAATTTAAAATGTACAAATATTTGTTATTTATTAACTCAATACAGTTTTAGCTTTTATATTTAGTAAGAACTTAGCATGAAATTTGTAAATGTTGCCATATATGTATCCAATAACAATGATTTTAGTATATGTAGTGAAAATAGTGAATTAATAAACATTTGCACAACTACTGCAGGGCCTAAAAAAATCAGTAGCACAGTTTTTTATTCTACAGGTCATGTGCTTTTAGAAAGTATATGGTTTGGGGGTCTTTTTCAAACTCTGCAGGTTGTAAGTGAAAACTTATAACCTGCAGATTTTGGGTAAATTGTTTTTATTTACAGTTTTGCACACCTTCAGTTTTCACCATTTCACAAAATGGTGTAATTTAAAATTTACAAATATTTGTTATTTATTAACTCAATACAGTTTTAGCTTTTATGTCTAGTAGAAATGTAGCAAGAATTTTGTAAGTTTTGCCATGTATGTATCTACTAATAATAATATTAGTGTATTTTTAGCAAAAATAGTGAATTGCTAAACATTTGCAAAGATATCCTGGGCCTAAAAAAAATCATTAGCACCTTATTTTTATTCTACTGGTCATATTCTTTCAGAAAATGTATGGTTTAGGAGGTCTTTTACAGACTCTGAAAGCTGTAAGGTAAAAAGAAAAAAAAGTAAAAAAGGCAAAAATGGTCTGGCCACCTGAGTTTAAAAGTGGAGTAGAGGGCCTGGCAGCAAAAGAGTTAAACCACTTGGCTTCCAGAAGGTTTTACCCCCTTCATGGGCATTTTCTGCTATTCACCACTGCCCTACTTTGACTGACAATTGAAATGTATAGCATTTTTTTCCACACAAATAGAGCTTCCTTTTGGTGGTATTTAATCACCACTGGGTTATTTTATTTTTTGCTATAAAAAAAAAACAAACATTTTGAAAATAAAAGGTTTTCTTAGTTTCTGTTATAAGTAAATAATCTTTATTTATAAATTTATTCCAAAATGTAGTCTGCTACATTTCTGTGGTAAAAATAGTCTGTGTGAAAGTTACAAACTATGGTATATATATTTGAAAGTGTATCAATTCTGATGTACTAATGGCCAGTCTCATTTCTTGAGGCCCTAAAATGCCAGAACAATTTTTTGTTCATTCCAGGTTCTGTTATTGGTACAGATCATTAATATTTTGCATATCAATGTTGTTCATTCATTAAAGTGTACTTTTTTAAAAATGTGTTTGAAAACCCGCTGCACAAATATCGTGTGGCATAACAAGATGCAACTCCTATCATTTTTTTCTCCAGGACCTCTGCTTAAAAAATATATAATGTTTGAGGGTGCTAAGTAGTTTTCTTTAAAAAATTTAAATTATGTTGTTTACATGTAGTAAGGTAATGTCAGAATTGGCCCAGACTGGAAGTGGTTAAACAGGCATCTGACCAGTTGCAAAGGATGAGGGGATAGGAGAACCTAAAGATGATATTGCATCCTGGGTGGCCCTATTATCAGTACCAAAATGATTTCATAAGGGAAAAGAAATATCATACTGAACCTCCAATAGTAGGGATTTTAGGCAAGATGCCATGGCGTGAAGGATATATAAGATGATAGACCCATGTATTTCCCCACTAGGCAGCAACACAGTACAGTACAATAAGGATGACATAGTGATTGAATGAGATTGACACATATGACAGGACCAGATTCTGACTCTTTTATGGAATTAGACTTCTTTTCTTCTTTGCTTTACCTTGGGTATATACAGTACTGTGCAAAAGTTTTAGGCAGGCGTGAAGAAATGCTGTAAAGTAATAATGCTTTCAAAAATGTATATTTTTATCAATTTACAAAATGAAAAGTGAGTGAATAGAAGAAAAATCTAAATCAAATAAATATTTGGTGTGACTACCTTTTGGCTTCAAACCAGCATAAATCGTTTCACTTGCACACATTCTATACTTGCACAAAGTCAGGGATTTTGTAACATTACAGTCAGGTGTATGATTAACCAATTATACCAAGGAGGTGCTAATGATCATCAATTTCATATATAGCTTGAAACACAGTTATTAAATGAAGCAGAACAGCTGTGTAGGAGGATTACAACTGGGTAAGGAACAGCCAAACTCTGCTAGTAAGGTGAGGTTGTGGAACACAGTTTCATGTCACAAGTCATACATCATGACTGGACAGAGCACAGCAACAGGACACAAGGTAGTTTTACTGCATCAGCAAGGTCACGTCCAGGCAAAGATTTCAAAGTAGCCTGGGGTTTCAAGATGTGCTGTTCATGCTTTTTTGAAGAGGCACAAAGAAATGGGCACCATTTAGGCACAATAGTCAGCCAAGGAAACTTAATACAGCAGATGAAAGATAAGTCATGTTTTTTTCCCTTCGACAATGAAAGATATTCAGCAGTACCATCAGCACAGAACTAGCAGAAACCAGTAGGACTTTCATCCTTTTCTGAGTGCCCACACTGCTTCAGCATCATCTGTTTCTATGGTGCAGGTGGGCCAGCTGCCAGCACTATAGCAACAAATGATGTAATGCGTCCTTGTTCTGCCCCTCTGCACCATAGAAATGAATGATGTGGTACAGTGGATTGGGGCAGGGCACTGTGCAGCCATGCCGACTTGATATCACCGATGCTGCGCAGTACCACCCTAGCCCCTCAACTGGTCCTAGGGGAACATGATTGAAATCTGGCGGTATGAGCCCATTACCAGACCCACTTAAATCTGGTCCAATTGTTGTTCATATGTACTAACGTATTGTAACAAATTTGTTTTTGTACATTATAGATACACATCACTTGTTAACATTCTACTGAAGAAATGAACATTGTTCATGAAGCACGTTGAGAGAAAAAAATTGCTGGTCTAAGAAACCTTGGAAACATAGAATTGTTGAGTATTGTTACATGGTCTTGAACAAACATGAAAGAAATTACTGCAGTGCAATGAGAGGGGTTTATTGCAGTAGTAAGAACTACCCACTGCCATTGCTGGAGGAGAGGAGGAAGAACATTGGATGTCATTAACTACCCAGAAGACCTTTGAAAACAATAATTTATTTATTTATATATGTGTGTATGCAGGATGGGCATCAAAGAGGGAGGGAAGAGCATGGAATTTTTTTAAAAATAGGCTTCTGCTTTAAAAATGAACCTAATTAAAGAAGTAAAGATTGGAACATATTACATTTCTCCTGATTTAAATTCAGAAACTCTGATTATTAAAAAGAATAATGTAAGCAACTAAAATTGGCTCCCATCTTCAGCAACATAGAGAATGTTTATGCTAAGTATGCATTTTAGAAGCCAAATCTATTGCTGCCAAATGCTAAAGCTTGTTTTAGGAGTAATGAGAACCGCTTGTACTAATTCTTTAGCATGAACCCTTAGAACTCAACATGGAAAAATTTACACTTCTTTAATTGGGTTGTCTATAGGCCAAAAAGCCATAATTACAGCTGAGTTTGTTAGCTCCTGTAGACAGTTCTACTTATCTTGATATGCTCTGAAATATGTCCATTACTCTGTCTCCCCCCCCCCCCCCCCAATAGGCATTATCAGGCTTTTGAGTTCCCATCTTTGCCTAAAATTTGTCTAAAGGTAAACAGCTCTATCTGAGGTTTTCCTTTCTATTGCTATTTTTTTTTATAGCTGGGTAACCTCCTGTCCCAGAGGGGTCAACTCTGATATTTCAACAGGTCTTCAGTACAGTTACTGAAGGCACCTCCCTACCCCATGGCCCCTTTAGATGTAAATCTAATTTATTCTAAAAGTGGCAAAGGTTGTGGCCTCTTGTGGAAGCTATTGTCTTATCTTCCTACTCAACAGGTGTAAAAGAAAATATTTCACCATTTAGATTAGAATAGGGCTCACAGTCAGTGATACACGTGGGCATTATATAGATACCTGCTCCCCATCCAGACCTGGGATCACAGCACCTGGTAGAGCATATTCTTTCAGCACCAGGTTCCTTTGCAGGTCTAATATGTGATGTGATCAAATGGCAATAGCTACAGAGGAATCTGATGTGGAATTATGTGAAAGGTATGTCACAATAAACCATGCCCTTTAGGAATATCCACCTTTCGCCATGTCTATGAGTTACTGCAGGACTGTGGGACACTCATTCCTGCTCATCCCTATTGTGCTTATCAAACCCTTAAGCCAGCCATAGACAGTTCAAATCTCAGCCAGTTCAGCACGGATGGGCTGAGATTCAAACCAAGTATGGGCAGGCTGAATGTACCAAAGCTGATTGATCGATCAACTTGGGTACAAACACCCTGTCGGGCTTTACATGCAATTATTGCTAGCTGCTATTATAGCAGCTATCAATAGTCACTGTGTTCTCCTGGCAGGAACAGCTCCACTTGCCACCCCCTCCCCCTGCGCCCCCCTGCCAGGAGAACAAAATAGTTCAGCGAGAAAAATTGCCCTGTCAACACTGACTGCGTTGATGGGGGATCAAGCCATTTTCTTTCCTGCAACCACAGGTTGCACCATCTACGGCAGGCTTTAGGTTCTGGTTTGGATTATAAGTGGGAACCCCACACAAGAATCAAGAAAAAAAACATGGACATTCCCTAAAAATCCATGCTAGCCTCTTCTCTGAGCATGCAGCATGGAGGGACGAGTGTGCAGTCCTTTCTCCTGAACCATACCACACCACATGCCCCACGTTGAAGAGTGGAACCTCTTCCCAACAACCCTGGCCCAGTGGGCAGGTGGCATATGGGTGTCTAGAAGCCCCCTTTAACTACTTGCCTACCGGCACTTTTACCCCCTTCCTACCCAGGCCAATTTTCAGCTTTCAGCTCTGTTGCACTTTGAATGACAATTTCTCGGTCATGCAGCACTGTACCCATATGAAATTTTTAGCATTTTTTCACACAAATAGAACTTTTTTTTGGTGGTATTTAATCGCCACTGGAGTTTTTTTTGTACTATAAACAAAAACAGAGCAGAAAAAAAAAAAGTTATCTTTGTTTCTATTATAACACTTTGCAAACAGGTAAATTCTCTCCTCACTGATGTGCATTGATGAGGCTGCACTGATAGGCAGCACTGATGGACACTGATGAGCACTGATGAGGCAGCACTGATAGGCAGCACTGATGAGGCGGCACTGGTGGGATATGAGAGAGGAGGCACTGATGCTGCTGCACTGATATGCAGCACTGATGGGCACTGAGAGGTGGCACTGATGGGCACTGACTGGCAGCACTGACTGGTGGCACTGATGGGTGGCATTGCTGGGCACTGATGTGTGGCACTGCTGGGTGGCACTGATGGACATTGATGGGTGGCTCTACTGGGCACTAATGGGGCTGCACTGATAATCAGGGCACTGATCAGTGCCCTGATTATCAGTGCAGATGTCCTCTGTGACACTTGCACGTTATCAGCAGTACTTTCCTCACACTGTGACAGCATGAGGTAAGTGC
Source organism: Staurois parvus (assembly GCF_062004578.1). Classification (NCBI taxonomy): domain Eukaryota; kingdom Metazoa; phylum Chordata; class Amphibia; order Anura; family Ranidae; genus Staurois; species Staurois parvus. The sequence goes on from NW_028318930.1 coordinate 1,168,384, forward strand.
TACCGATAACCAGCAACTGTATTTACTTTATGATCAGCTGTGTCATTGGACACAGCTGATCACGTGGTAAAAGGCCGTTGTGATTGGCCTTTTACCTTGTCATGTGATCACCTGTGTTTGTAGGAGCATCGTTCGGGGAGCACGGGGGGGTGTGTTCTGAGAGGACGTCATATGACGTCCTCCCAGAACTGGACAACCACGTTGTAGCCATCATTCGGCTATAGCTTGGTTGTAAAGTGGTTAAAGTGCCCCTATGCATTCCTAAAAAAAGTAGACAGTTAAAAAATACAGTCTTTGACAAGTCATTGAATAAAAAAAATTAAATCCCACGATGTATGCATGGGGGTGCATAGGGGTGCTGTTAATTCTTAATGCCTCTGCTAAAGAACAACACATTTTGCTAATGTGTGCAAACAAACCCCTCTGTTTTTAACAGGGGCAAATTGGTCGTTTTGCAGGCTTGCTGATAAGTGTGCTGGGAAATCCTTTGTTTGTTTGTTTGTGACCTGCATTGCCCTATCATGTGCACCTGGTTGGTTACAGGTTGGGACAGTTGCCAACAGTTGACTGAGTTGGGTGCAAGGATGCACTGGATGCCTTTGCTGTCATTTTGCTATAGCTGGGCATCATGTCCATCCCTGTACCTTTAAGGAGGTGTGGGCTCCCTCCAGGCACACCTGCCCTTAACCTATCCATTGACATATGTGCTCCCACTGTGAATGCTCTGGAAATTTTAGGTTGATTTAGATCTAGTATACAGAGGATCCTTGACGCAACACTGCGACTTACGCATGTATTTGCAAATGTGTGCAAACAAAACCCTCTGGTTTCAACACAAACTGTTAGACAGGGCCAAATTGGTTGTTTTGCAGGCTGGCTGGTAAGTGTGCTAGGAAATTATTTATGATTTGGCTGAGGGTGCACAAATGTGTGCAATTTACACATGTTCCCAGAATAACTTAGATGTGAACCTAACCTTATAAGCTCAAAAAATGGTAGAAAGAATGCTGGATGAAAAGTGCTGATAATAGCTCTGATAATAGCATTTAGGCTAGGTCCACACTAATGCGGTACGGTACATCACATGTGATTCGCACAGGAACCGCACTGCAAGTCACATGCGATTTGTGTACTGTGAAATTGGAGCCCTACATTATGTATGGCTGAAATCGCACCTCACCCGCACCAAAAAGGTGCAGGACCCTTTTTTGGTTCCGCACTAGAATCGGATCGCATGGGTATTCACACCTATGCAATCCGATTCTGCACATCGCACCGCATTTTGCCGACCGATTTCGGGGGATTGTTAACTGAACATGCACGCCTGCATCGGTTCGCATGAACGGGGTGCAATTCTGATGCGGTGTGGAATTCACGTAGAAAACGCTGCGAATTCCGCACCACATCAGTGTGAACCCAGCCTTAGGAGAATTTTATTAGCATTTTTACAGTCTAGGACAGGGGTCTGCAACCTTTAAGACATAAAGAGCCACTTGGACCCGTTTCCGAGAGGGAAAAAAAGACTGGGAGCCGCAAAACCATTGCAACATTTAAAACAAATCCGACACTGCATATATTGCAAAAAACGCTCTGGTCATGAAGGGGGTTTAAGGGCCCAGTAAGCAAAGGGTTAATCAGGGCCACAGTGTATCGTCATAATCACAATCATAGCCTTAGGTCAGTGGTGGGCAACCTTTTTTTTCGACTGAGCCAAATCTCGCCAAAACCACGATTGAAATTTATTTTGAGAGAAACATTTTTAAAACTGAAAATACATCCCCCATATAGTAATTCATCGCCCATATAGTAATTCATCCTCCATAGTAATTCATCCCCCCTATAGTAATTCATCCCCCATAGTAATTCATCCCCCCTATAGTAATTCATCCCCCCTATAGTAATTCATCCCCCATATAGTAATTCATCCCCCGTAGTAATTCATCCCCCCTATAGTAATTCATCCCCCCTATAGTAATTCATCCCCCCTATAGTAATTCATCCCCCATAGTAATTCATTCCCCATATTGTGTGAATTCACTTACCTTTGCTCCGCGCGTTCCTCTCGCTGGGTTCCCGCGCCGTTCTGGTCTTCAGGGCGGACTGTGAGAGGAGAGGAGTTCGTCACGCTGCCCCGCCTACATCCTGACAGCCAATGTTTGCCAGCGGGCGCCCGGCACACAGAAGATCTGCATTAAAAGAGCCGCGGCTTGCCGACCCTATTGCCTGTCACCTGGTGGGCAGTGTGCTGCGGAGCCGCAGGAAAGGTGAAAAAGAGCCGCATGCGGCTCCGGAGCCGCGGGTTGCCGACACCCGGTCTAGGAGGAATAGGAATGCTTGAAAAAAGCTGTTACAGCATTTAGTAGCGTTCAGCATTTTTTTTCTGCCAGAAAAACGCTCCTTAAAAACTCTGCAAAAACATTTTTGTTCTGCTCCTAAATGCTGAAGCTTGAGAAATGCTTCTAGCATAACATATAAATACTCACAATAGCTTCTAGGAGCTTAAAAAAACATTAGCGTGCATGGAGCCTAAATGGGATAAGCATGCTGTTACATATTTAATTTCACTAGACTGTGGACATATCTACCATCTAGGTTTTCTTCCCATTCAGCAGACTTTACCAAGGGATACATATACTCCCATGGATATTTAAATTTCTCCATTTATAGGTAATTAAGGAAATTACTTTCCCCTGAAGCAGTAAGTTTAGATCTCGTCCTTCCTTAAAGGGGTTCTAAAGGCTCAAGGTTTTTTGTCTTCATGCATTCTATCCATAGATGTTCTTGACAGCCTCTGCTATCTGAAGACCCTTCCTCCTCACTGGCTGAGACAACAATGGGAGCTCATTGGCTCCAGCTGCTGTCAATCACAGCCAGTGAGCCAATGAAGAGAGAGCGGGGGGCAGGGCCGTGCCGCGGCTATATGTGTCTTATGGATTCATAGAGCAGCAACTCAGGGATGAGCACGAAGTGGTGCCCCCATGATGAGCAGCTTTCCCTGGGGGCACTGCTTGAGGGGGAGGAGCCAAGAGCACCTGCAGGGACCCTAAAAGAGAAGGATCGGGGCTGTTCTGTGCAAAACCACTGCACAGAGCAGATAAGTATAGACATGATTGTTATTTTAGAAACAAGAAAAATGAAGCTTTAATATCACTTTAAGTCTCACATTTAACAAATATCAACATTTCTTCATGTTTTTGGCATGTTTTAAGGATATTCTAGTTAAAGAAGAAATGCATCTCATCCAACTTCACTGGCTGCAGTCTTGCAGATGATCCAGCCTTCTGCTGATCTTTCTACATTATCTTTCTAATCGAAGCGTATACAATATCCTTACTCATACAGATGTCAAATACATCATACCACAACCATGTAACAGCACTAGGTCATGTACCAAACAACAGCACTGCCTTATGAAGTGAGTTACATACCCTTCCATAGAAATGCTAAGTATTTAATTTGCTTTTAGTAGGGAAAGAGCAGTAGTGGCACAGTGAGTAAATGCTGCTGGGGTGAGGCCATTAAAAAAAAAACCTGGTGCTTTGGCCAAAAGTGTTTATTCACGTTTGCAGCCAAATTAGGATAACATCTACTTCATATTTGTTATATATTTCCATTCATAGAACCTAAAAATATTAAGTAAAAACTGCTTATTTTTTTACCTACTCTGTTCTGAAAACTCCAGGAGGGAGTTACGCAGTTTATCCCCCTTTAAAATTAGCCATATACTGGTAGATCTCATTATCAGTTGCAAACTATATTTGAACACTGTCTTAAAAAAAGGGCTAAAGAACTTAAGTCTTGGATTCTGTGTAGTACTGTGTGTTAATGAGGGGGAACTCCCTACTTTGTCACTTTATTTTCACTTTGACATTGCTCAAAGTCTGCCCAATGGCCTGCCCCAACAGCTAAACAGGTAATAAATATGTTTTAATTTTTTTTTTATAACAAAACATTTAGTGGGGGTTTCTCAACTTTGACTGCAAAAGTGGTACTACACTTTAAGTAACTGCAAACGACATGCCAATAATCTGGGTGCCATTGCATAAACAATTGATTTTGGATTGATTTTTCCCAGCATCACTTTTTATCCTTTTTATCTGTATTCCAGTGGCACTGTGATTTCACCCATCTTTTTTAACTGACACACTGTAATCTTTAATTAAAGAAATTCTTTTTAAAAAGTAGGTTGCAGTTTTTGTGCTATTATAAACAGTAGGTTTATTTTTATTTTATGTAAGCATACTAAAATATAAAATATAATAATAAAGTAAGCACGTCCTGAAAACAAAATCGTCTCAAATATCTTTCAATGAAAACTTTTCCTTTCTGCGACAGATGGCATTCTTTTAATGCTTGTTTATGCCAATCATCTTAAATGAGATCATGTAAATTAATAAAAATAACATCATTTTTCAAACAAGTTTCTCATGTTGTCTTAACAGGTGATGTAGAATATGGTAACGCAAGCTGTAGAATATGACTAATACAAGTTTGAGAAAAACATTTTTGTAACACTACCATGCAGGTCTGATAAAATAAAGTCTGGTGAATAAAGAAAGCATGTTTGAGGTTATTGCCAATATAAAAGGTTACATCAATGATTGTTTAAAGCATTGTTTCTCAAACTATGAGGTCACCTCACCTGTAAGGCTAAAATTGTAGGTGCCTGCCTGTCATGACCCTCTTGCTTCAATACCTGGAATAAATTACCCAAAATATACATGAAGATCGAGATGTCTGATTTGTCTTTGACATTCCTGGTTTGCATGTTTATTCCAGGTTAGTGAGTCAGAAACCACTGAAGCCAGTCTATCGCTATAACAGTCAGGCAACCTCAGGAGGAGGTTGTCATGGACAGGAGTCCATATTGGCTAAGAACAAGGATGACCAATGTAGCACCCTCCTAGTCAGCTAGGGGTAGCTAAACCTCAATTGTTAGCTAGGAGGACTGAGTATCAGCCTGGGTGTGATAGCTAGCAGGGGTCAAACTGTGGTCAGAGCTGAGAGGCTCTGCAGACCAGCCCTCTGGAATTCCCCCCGCTCTAGAACTTTGGAGAAAGGTCTATACGCAGTCGATGGATCTGAGGAGTGGCTGATCTTCACTTTTGAGGGAGCCTGGCCAATCCCCAGCAGAAGGCTTGGCAAGGGGCAAGGAAAGCCCTTAAAAGTGAGAGAGTCTGCTCAGCTGCAGGAAAGTACAGGTGGAAGATGTGAGAGAGGCAGAGATGTAGGAGCCTGCGAGGGGGCCCAGTGGGATGGGGCCTACCTACAGGTCAGGAGCTTGGAAGGAAGAAAACTCAGGGTTTCACCACCTGTGCAGCAAGGAAGCAGTAGCCCAGCTAGAAGGCCTGGTAGCAGCCACAGACCCACCAGCAGCATAGGAGAAGGACTGAGTAAGCCTGCACCCCCTGGGTCAAATAGTGAAAGGAGAATTCTGGTTGGAAACCTGACTAGCTCTATATCTGGGATTCCTCAAGACAGCTGGGTAAAGAAGAGGATTTATCTGGGGTCTGGGGTGGTATACCAGGAGAAGCTGGAGAGGTCTCCTAGAAGAGAATCCTTTCTCATGGACTTGTACATAGTTGCCAGGAAGTTGTCCTCAGTTACTGTCCTTTGGGCATCCCATACACCCCTAACACCATTCAAATTAAAATTCTCCTAATAAAACTTCAAAAACAAAGCTCAAGGAATGGTTACTGACTCCTGGATACAAGTCTGTGTGAAAATGTGTATGTAAAAGTTGGTACTGCTAAACCAGGAATTAGGTGGTTGGAGCTGGGGCTCCATGGAGACATGGAACTCAGAGGAGACACTGAGTTGTGTTAGTTCCCAGAGGAATGCTGGAAGCTCAGACAATGGTGTGGCAGACGACAGTCTGATAACCAGATGAGACACAAGATACTTCTGGAGACATAGAGTGACAGCAGAGACTGTAATGACATGGGGTAACACTGGCAGGTTTGACCAGGGACTCGAGAAAAAAAGTGGACTAACACTGCCTGCATGTTCAGTGGATGTGAGAACCCTAAGGAGGTGCTGGTATTTGCAAGAGCACCCCGCAAGGGATGATGGGAGTTGCTGCAGGATGACTCATGGGTTGAGGCCCTCTAACTCACCCAAACAGGCAGCAATTAAGCCAGAAGCATGAGTACTCAGGAGTGAAAGGTTGCAGAGTGCCCAGGGGTGGGGAAGAATGGGAGTTCAAAAGACATTAGGAAAACTGTGATACTAGAAACACAGGTGCAAGAGTCTGTGAGAGCAATAAGCTGCTGGGATCACAGAAACACATGAATGAGTGCCTCTGGGGACACTGGAGTACTGGGATTATAGGAACACAGGAGTGAGAGTCTCTGGGAGCAATGGGGTACTTGGGTAACTTGAATACATAAATGAGAGCCTCTGGGAGCAGCAGTCCTCTGTTCTGGGAGCCATTAACCCTTTGAGGACCAAGGGACGCATTTGTCCCATGTTTTTAATTGCCTGTATCATCTGATTAAGAACTTAAAATACTTTATTTTTTTGGTTTGAGTCAAAATATTAGTTCTTATCAACAAATGGATCTAGCTTTTTGCCAATTATTTCATGAAATGGCTTAGTTACAGCAACTGAAGTGTACGAACTTTAAAAACAAAAAATTGATTCTTTTGGCGTTCCGTAATCTTATGGTCCTCAAAGGGTAACTTGTTTTGAATGTAAACTGTGACCTCGTTGCTTTAGGTAGAAGGAATCAGGCTGGCTATTCAGCTGCCTGATCACTTCTACAAAGTTCTTTGGCCACCTCCCCAAACAATTACAGCAGTCACCTCCCCCACTCTCATGACAATCAGAGACCACTGTCCTTTCATCTTGCCAGTCTCATCTGCTTCTCGGAATGCCAAGAGGAAGATTAAGAAACATGCTTCATAAGTTCCCCCGATCTCTTCCAAATTTTGAATTACATTTTTCCCTTTATTAGGCTGGTCACAGATAAGTGAGTTTCTTTCATTTAACCAGCAGTTGAGCAAAAAAAACTGACCTGATTCACCTTCCACACATTTGAGGTGGATGGGGGAATTTTCTCAACTGTGTCTTCATTGTGCCAGGGGGTGACTTTTCTGCTGTCAGAATACACTAATCAGCTTTACAGGCTATAGCATGCAGCACTGATCAAGCAGAAATTTTACAACAGGCTGATTCGATTGGTGGATCAACTTCTGTTCAACCACAGTGCCCATACTTGGATTCTGTCAGTCTCTGTTGAACCGCTTTACACTGCAAAAGAAGAATGTGATTGGTCACCCTGGGCAGCATGGGCTGTAACTGCAGTCCATTATTGTTTGCTTTACCTCTTGGCACTGTGGGAGAAAACTGAGAATAAACTTCTGATTCTGGGGAATGAGTATAAAAAAAAAGGAATATAGGTTTCCATATCCACTTTTCGAAAAGGATAAATAAACTTAAGAGCAAACATTTATTATACACTGCTCAAAAAAATTGAAGGAACACTTTTTTTTAATCAGAGTATAGCATCATGTCTATTAAACTCCTGGGATATTGATCTGGTCAGTTAAGTACCAGAGAAGGTTCTCAATCAGTTTCAGCTGCTTTGGTGTTAATGAAATTAACAACAGGTGAACTAGATGGGCAACATTGAGCTGACCCCCAAAACAGGAATGGTTTTACAGGTGGAGGCCACTGACATTTTTTTCTCTCCTCATCTTTTCTGACTGTTTTTCACTAGTTTTGCATTTGGCAAGGGTCAGTGTCACTATTGGTAGCATGAGGTGATACCTGGACCCTACGGAGGTTGCGCAGGCAGTCCAACTCCTCTATTATGGCACATCAATATGTGCTATTGTCAGAAGGTTTGCTGTGTCTCCCAGCACAGTCTGAAGAGCATGGTGGAGATTCCAGGATACAGTCAGTTTCTCTAGGAGAGCAGGACCGTAGAAGGTCCTTAATTCATCATCAAGACCGGTATCTGCTCCTTTGTGCAAGGAGGAACAGGATGAGCACTGCCAGAGTCCTACAAAATGACCTACAGAAGGTCACTGGTGTGAATGTCTCTGAACAAACAATCAGAAACAGACTTCCTGAGGGTGACCTGAGGGCTCGATGTCCTCTAGTAGGCCCTGTGCTCACTGCCCGGCACCATAGAGCTCGATTGGCATTTGCCATTGAACACTAGAATTTTAAGGTCCGCCATTGGCACCCTGTGCTTTTCACAGATGAGAGCAGGTTTTCCCTGACCAAATGTGACAGACGTGAAAGAGTCTGGAGAAACCATGGAGAATGTTATGCTGCCTGTAGCATCATTCAGCATGACCATTTTGGTGGTGGGTCAGTGATGGTCTGGGAAAGCATATCCATGGACGGATGCACAGACCTCTACAGGCTAGACATTGGCACCCTGACTGCCATTAGGTATGGGGATGAAATCCTTGGACCCATTGTCAGACCCTACACTGGTGCAATAGGTCCTGGGTTCCTCCTGGTGCACAACAATACCCAGCCTCATGTGATGAGAGCATGCAGGCAGTTCCTGGAGGATGAAGGAATTGATACCATTGAATGGCCCCCACATTCGCCTGACCTAAATCCAATAGAACACCTCTGGGATATCATGTTTGGGTGCATCCAATGCCGCCAGGTTGCACCTTAGACTTTCCAGGAGCTCAGCGATGCCCTGGTCCAGATCTGGGAGGAAATACCCCAGGACGCCATCCGTTGTCTCATTAGGAGCGTGCACCGACGTTGTCAGGCATGCATACAAGCACGTGGGGGCCATACAAACTACTGAGGACCATTTTGAGTTGCTGCAATGAAATTTCAGCAAAATGGACCAACCTAACCTAATTATATCACTTTGGTTTTCGGGGTGTCTTTGAATTCAGTCCTCTGTAGGTTGAAAATTTTCATTTCCATCAAAAGATGGGGCAGTCTTACATTCCTAACACATTACCCAGTCCATATCAGTATAGATATCCTGCATGATATTTTTCCCCCATTGAGATCTGATGTGTATTTACAGTGTTCATTTAATTTTTTTTTAGCGCTGTATTGTCCTTAGATATAGTGGATACTTTGGTTTACATTTCCTAAGAACACTTCCAGCAAGTACAGAAAATATCTGTTGATCTTGCTAGAAATGCATTGTCAATGTCCCTTATTGTGAAATGCTCACAACACAAAAACAATGGTATGTTTTTTCTGTAAACTAATAGTTTCTCATCTCCCATATAATAGAGATGAACAAAGGCAGACATATTTGCATTGTACCCTGGGTGGCTAGCGAGACTCCATCCATAGACACAGTGGAGGAGTAAGCATAGCCACCCAAAGAGAGGAAATATTAATCACAAGAATATCATGTGCAAAATAAGGGAAAAATGCCTGAAAAAAAAAGGTATCAGAACCCCCCCCCCCCCCACACACACACACACACACACACCCCACCACCACCACCAAAAAAAATTGTTTGTGGGTTCAGACATGCATCATTTGAAGTTGAAGCAATGATCAATGACCAGGCCAATAATGACACAGAGTTTATTATTCCCATACTGGAGTAGGTTCCCCTGGGTGATTCCTTCTCCCATAGGTTTTTTTAGTTCCTGACTACACAAGTAATAGAAAATATGTGATTAAGTAGAAATGTGTGATTGTATGATAATCTGGATAAGCATTATCACATAATACCCTCTGCAGAACATACGGAAGTACAGTATGTTGTTTTGGGGAAAAATACAGTACAACTGTAAGATACTGCTGGAGAATATACAGTATTATAGCATGATGCTATAGTCTGAGTCCAGGAGAATATATGACACTATAATACTCCAGAAGAACATATGAGAATATGATACTCCAGGAGAGCATATAATAGTACGATGCTCCGGGAAAACACAAAACAGTATGATGCTTTAGCAGAGCACAAGATGCTTCAGAAAAAAACATATCATAGTATGATTTTCACGGAAAAAATCGTATGATGCTCCAGGAAGGCATATGATAGCTTGATGCTTCATGAGAACATAGAGTATGACATATCATACAGTATGACTATGATGATCAAGGAAAGCATGACAGTAATCTACTTTGAGATAAGACTGTCTCCTGCTTTTGGAGAATATATGTGATTGTTCTGAAGGTGGCATAATTGTATAATGCTGTGGAAGAACTTATGAACACTTTGGAACAGGCATACCAAAAATTGTTCACTAAGCAAATCAGAAAATATGAAAAAAAATTACAAAAATATATTTGAATAAAGCATTGTATTACTTGGTAACGCTCCTTTAATTCTTACCAGTTCTGAGTGTAATCCTTTGATGAATGTTTCTGCTAATAGCTAGTGTTAATGTTCTAAATTATCTTTTCAGACACTCACTGTAAATGAAGCAATTGTTGCTAAAAATAACAAGCTTGCAGGCAACAGGATAAACCTGTAGTTTACATCTTCGCTGTTATGTAACACTGTAAATGAACTGATTAGCGATAGCAGACTATATTAGACAGTACCACTCCATTAGTGAGCAAAGCCAATGTGTAAATGGACCCAGTAGAATGCAGATAATGCTGACTAGAGATGAGCGAATCGAACATGACGAAGTGGAATTCGTTCCGAAGATTTGGAAAAATTCTATTCGCGACGAATCCAAAGATTAGCAAACTTCGGATGCACGAATCGAATTTTCCCAAAAATGGCGGCGACATGTGTGGCGACAGGAGAAAATGGACAGAGAAGATGGGGCGGGGATCTCTGGGAAGGCGCGCAGACAAGGCGCGCTGACCCATAATCAAAAGGATAAATACGAGCGCATCTATGAAATAGCAGCTGAACATAAGGTACCATACACCCTCAAAACAATATATATCACAAGATGCAGCGCTATAAACTATAACATATATGCATGAATCAAAAAATCAGTCATAAATGACTGAACAGTTGAAAGTTCATATAATAGGTGACTTTAGTGCTCTCTTCTACTTTATATCCTCCTGGTGGTCAGGCGTTTGTGCAAAATAGTGCTGAAGGGGTGCACACTCACCAGAACGCACAGGTATATGAGCGTTTAGTATAGATTCCCCTTTAGGATCATCAACTGGACACGATGTGATATTAGGACCACCACTTTCCAGAACTCCTAGATGTTCCTGTAAATTCCCTTGTTGGGTGACCTGCGGACTTCTCCTTAGGATCGGTATACGATTCGTACCCTAAGGCACCTGCGCACAACACAGTTGTGCGCAGGTGCCTTAGGGTACGAATCGTATACCGATCCTAAGGAGAAGTCCGCAGGTCACCCAACAAGGGAATTTACAGGAACATCTAGGAGTTCTGGAAAGTGGTGGTCCTAATATCACATCGTGTCCAGTCGATGATCCTAAAGGGGAATCTATACTAAACGCTCATATACCTGTGCGTTCTGGTGAGTGTGCACCCCTTCAGCACTATTTTGCACAAACGCCTGACCACCAGGAGGATATAAAGTAGAAGAGAGCACTAAAGTCACCTATTATATGAACTTTCAACTGTTCAGTCATTTATGACTGATTTTTTGATTCATGCATATATGTTATAGTTTATAGCGCTGCATCTTGTGATATATATGCGCTGACCCATAATGCATTCATGAGTCATGAATCATGACATGTGATCGCATTAGCCAATCAGCAGCCAGCCAGCCAGCATTGTGTAATGGTGGAGCTATAAATCGCGGCCATCTTAGAATTCTCCATTAGCCTCCGGTCATTCAAGAGAGACAGACCTCTGTGTATTGAGGGACAGAGTTAGGGCCACAGAGACTTTAGGGCCACAGAATCGTTACTCAGGGACACAGAATTGTTACTCAGGGACACAGAATCGTTACTCAGGGACACAGAATCGTTACTCAGGGACACAGAATCGTTACTTAGGGCCACAGCTATCAAAGAATCGAAAATTTAAAGTGACATACACCATTTTTTTTTTTGGTGGCTGTCGTGCACAGTTGGTGCTGCAGTTTGCCGATTGTGCAAAATAAACTGACTTTCTGCTTCACAACCACTATTGTACGTTCAAAGAGTTAAATCCATTTACACGCCGGCTGGCGGTAATATTTTTTGGGTGATTAGTGCATTCCAGTGACACAAACGTACAGTTTCCAGCCAACAGCAAGCTGCAATTGACCGATTGTGTACAATAAACTGACTTTCTGCTTCACAACCACTATTGTACGTTCAAAGAGTTAAATCCATTTACACGCCGGCTGGCGGTAATATTTTTTGGGTGATTAGTGCATTCCAGTGACACAAACGTACAGTTTCCAGCCAACGGCAAGCTGCAATTGACCGATTGTGTACAATAAACTGACTTTCTGCTTCACAACCACTATTGTACGTTCAAAGAGTTAAATCCATTTACACGCCGGCTGGCGGTAATATTTTTTGGGTGATTAGTGCATTCCAGTGACACAAACGTACAGTTTCCAGCCAACGGCAAGCTGCAATTGACCTATTGTGCTAAATAAACTGACTTTCTGCTTCACAACCACTATTGTACGTTCAAAGAGTTAAATCCATATACACGCCGGGTGGCGGTAATATTTTTTGGGTGATTAGTGCATTCCAGTGACATAAACGTACAGTTTCCAGCCAACGGCAAGCTGCAATTGACCGATTGTGTACAATAAACTGACTTTCTGCTTCACAACCACTATTGTACGTTCAAAGAGTTAGATCCATTTACACGCCGGGTGGCGGTAATATTTTTTGGGTGATTAGTGCATTCCAGTGACATAAACGTACAGTTTCCAGCCAACGGCAAGCTGCAATTGACCGATTGTGCTAAATAAACTGACTTTCTGCTTCACAACCACTATTGTACGTTCAAAGAGTTAAATCCAAATACACGCCGGGTGGCGGTAATATTTTTTGGGTGATTAGTGCATTCCAGTGACATAAACGTACAGTTTCCAGCCAACGGCAAGCTGCAATTGACCGATTGTGCTAAATAAACTGACTTTCTGCTTCACAACCACTATTGTACGTTCAAAGAGTTAGATCCATTTACACGCCGGCTGGTGGTAATATTTTTTGGGTGATTAGTGCATTCCAGTGACAGAAACGTACAGTTTCCAGCCAACGACAAGCTGCAATTGACCGATTGTGTACAAGAAACTGACTTTCTGCTTCACAACCACTATTGTACGTTCAAAGAGTTAGATCCATTTACACGCCAGGTGGCGGTAATATTTTTTGGGTGATTAGTGCATTCCAGTGACAGAAACGTACAGTTTCCAGCCAACGACAAGCTGCAATTTACCGATTGTGTACAAGAAACTGACTTTCTGCTTCACAACCACTATTGTACGTTCAAAGAGTTAGATCCATTTACACGCCAGGTGGCGGTAATATTTTTTGGGTGATTAGTGCATTCCAGTGACAGAAACGTACAGTTTCCAGCCAACGGCAAGCTGCAATTGACCGATTGTGTACAATAAACTGACTTTCTGCTTCACAACCACTATTGTACGTTCAAAGAGTTAAATCCATATACACGCCGGGTGGCGGTAATATTTTTTGGGTGATTAGTGCATTCCAGTGACATAAACGTACAGTTTCCAGCCAACGGCAAGCTGCAATTGACCGATTGTGCTAAATAAACTGACTTTCTGCTTCACAACCACTATTGTACGTTCAAAGAGTTAGATCCATTTACACGCCGGCTGGCGGTAATATTTTTTGGGTGATTAGTGCATTCCAGTGACAGAAACGTACAGTTTCCAGCCAACGGCAAGCTGCAATTGACCGATTGTGTACAATAAACTGACTTTCTGCTTCACAACCACTATTGTACGTTCAAAGAGTTAGATCCATTTACACGCCGGGTGGCGGTAATATTTTTTGGGTGATTAGTGCATTCCAGTGACATAAACGTACAGTTTCCAGCCAACGGCAAGCTGCAATTGACCGATTGTGCTAAATAAACTGACTTTCTGCTTCACAACCACTATTGTACGTTCAAAGAGTTAAATCCATATACACGCCGGGTGGCGGTAATATTTTTTGGGTGATTAGTGCATTCCAGTGACATAAACGTACAGTTTCCAGCCAACGGCAAGCTGCAATTGACCGATTGTGCTAAATAAACTGACTTTCTGCTTCACAACCACTATTGTACGTTCAAAGAGTTAGATCCATTTACACGCCGGCTGGTGGTAATATTTTTTGGGTGATTAGTGCATTCCAGTGACAGAAACGTACAGTTTCCAGCCAACGACAAGCTGCAATTGACCGATTGTGTACAAGAAACTGACTTTCTGCTTCACAACCACTATTGTACGTTCAAAGAGTTAGATCCATTTACACGCCAGGTGGCGGTAATATTTTTTGGGTGATTAGTGCATTCCAGTGACATAAACGTACAGTTTCCAGCCAACGGCAAGCTGCAATTGACCGATTGTGTACAATAAACTGACTTTCTGCTTCACAACCACTATTGTACGTTCAAAGAGTTAAATCCATATACACGCCGGGTGGCGGTAATATTTTTTGGGTGATTAGTGCATTCCAGTGACATAAACGTACAGTTTCCAGCCAACGGCAAGCTGCAATTGACCGATTGTGCTAAATAAACTGACTTTCTGCTTCACAACCACTATTGTACGTTCAAAGAGTTAGATCCATTTACACGCCGGCTGGCGGTAATATTTTTTGGGTGATTAGTGCATTCCAGTGACAGAAACGTACAGTTTCCAGCCAACGGCAAGCTGCAATTGACCGATTGTGTACAATAAACTGACTTTCTGCTTCACAACCACTATTGTACGTTCAAAGAGTTAGATCCATTTACACGCCGGGTGGCGGTAATATTTTTTGGGTGATTAGTGCATTCCAGTGACATAAACGTACAGTTTCCAGCCAACGGCAAGCTGCAATTGACCGATTGTGTACAATAAACTGACTTTCTGCTTCACAACCACTATTGTACGTTCAAAGAGTTAGATCCATTTACACGCCGGGTGGCGGTAATATTTTTTGGGTGATTAGTGCATTCCAGTGACATAAACGTACAGTTTCCAGCCAACGGCAAACTGCAATTGACCGATTGTGTACAATAAACTGACTTTCTGCTTCACAACCACTATTGTACGTTCAAAGAGTTAAATCCGGTTTTATTTTTGGGGTGCTTATTGAATTAAAGAGTATGTCAGACAACACGCAGAGGAGTGGCAGAGGAGGCAATGTTTCAGGAGCGAGCAGACGTGGCAGCAGAGGAAGGGGTCGAGGCAGCACTAGTCGCAGCCAGAGGCCAGTGCTCCCGGTGTCATCCAGCGGTCGTGTCTCCACCGATAACCCTGCCGTCATCGATTGGTTGACTCGGTCGTCTTCCTCTTCCCAGGTCACCTCTGACACCTACAGCCAACGGTCGGTGGGTACGTCAGACACAACCGTTAGTTGGCATGGCCCGGGAGCAAGCCCACTGAAATCACGTGTCCTCGACCTGCCCCTGTCCTTTGGTGTTCCCTCACCAAGCGAAGTATCGCATGCTGTGGGCTCAGCCCCACTGTACAGTGAGGAAGAGCTAACAGAGGGCGGTCAGGAACGGGGGGAGACATCCGCCTCTTCAGCAGCCAGGCGAAGAAG
Source organism: Staurois parvus (assembly GCF_062004578.1). Taxonomy (NCBI): domain Eukaryota; kingdom Metazoa; phylum Chordata; class Amphibia; order Anura; family Ranidae; genus Staurois; species Staurois parvus. The sequence continues at coordinate 1,183,993 of NW_028318930.1, forward strand.
TACTGGCGAGGAGAGTGGCTCGGTAGCCGGTCTAGAGACAGGTCTGTCTCCTGACCCACACGCAGCCGAGGGGGCTAGTAGTGACGCGGAGACCCTAATTGATGATGATGAGGCTGATCGCACTTGGCAGCCTCGTCGTCATCAGGCTATTGCTTCCGCATCATCAGGAGAAGAGGGTGCCAGCTTGCCAGCGAGCAAAACAGTCGGTGGGTTGCCCAGGAGGCAGCAGGGTCGCAGCAGTGTCAGTGGAGCCAAACGGCCACGGAGTAGAGCACCAGCTCCACTGCAGCCTACCACCACGGCCAGTAGTTGTGCCGGTGTGCACGGAGGAAGTAGCAGTCAGCTAGTGAGGAGTAGCGGGGGCAAAGTTTCCTACTCGGCGGTGTGGCAATTTTTCGTCAAGCCGCCCGAGGAAGTAAACGTAGCCGTATGTCGACTATGTGGCCAGAAAGTCAAGCGTGGCCAGGGGGCCAATGTTGGGACTACAGCGTTGCGTCAGCATATGCAGCGTCGCCATTCGGTGGCCTGGGAAAACCGTGATAAAGATACGGCGGTTCTGCCTGCCCCAGCCCCCGCTCCATCACCCGCTCCGTTACTTGCTCCGTCACCCGACGTCAATCGCCCTCCATCAGCCAGTCAAGGCTCCAACACCTCTGCTGAGGGGAGTTGTCGCTCGTTGGCATCTTCCGCTCGTTCAGATGCTCCTTCTCCTGCTACTCCTCTTCACGGATTCCGTCAGCAGTCTTTCTTGGAATCCGTTTCCAAGAGACAACAGTTTGCGAGCACGCACCCGACGGTGCAGAAGCTGAACGTCCTCCTGTCCAAGTTGCTGGTGCTGCAGTCCCTCCCTTTCCAAGTGGTGGACTCAGCACCTTTCCGAGAAATGATGGCTTGTGCCGAGCCGCGGTGGAGAGTGCCAAGCCGGCATTTCTTCGCCAAAAAGGCAGCGCCAGCCCTGCATTCACATGTAGAAGAGATGGTGGGCCAGTCTTTGAGCATGTCGGTCTCTGCCAAAGTGCACGGCAGCGCCGACGTGTGGAGCTGTAACTACGGTCAGGGACAGTACATGTCATTTATGGCCCACTGGGTGAACGTGGTGCCGGCACAGCCGCACCAGCAACTTGGACAGGTCACGCCGCTTTTGCCTCCACGTTTGCACGTCCTTGGTCCAGCAAAGATGTCCGCCTCTACCACCTCTTCTTCCGCCGTGTCCTCAGCCGCCACCCCCGTGCCAAGTCCCATTACCCGACCGGCATATCACATGTGCAGGGCGCAACGGTGTCACGCTGTGCTGCACCTGGTATGCCTTGGCGAACGTAGTCACACAGGGGAGGAACTTCTGAGTGTAATGAACAGCAGAGAAATCGACAGATGGCTGCCTCCGCGCAAACTGAAAATCGGAACCATGTTGACCGACAACGGAAAGAACATGGTGTCTGCTCTGCGTCAAGGAAGGTTGTGCCATGCGCCATGCATGGCTCACGTGTTCAATCTGGTTGTCAAGCGGTTCCTAAAATCCACCATCCCACTGCAAGACATCCTTAAAATGTCACGTAAACTTTGCATGCATTTCAGCCATTCCTACACCGCAAAGCACACCCTCCTTGAGCTGCAGAGGCAGAACGGAATTCCACAGCATCGCCTGATCTGCGACGTTGCAACAAGGTGGAATTCAACCCTACATATGTTAGACCGCCTTCACGAACAGCGAAAGGCCATCACCGATTTCCTGATGTTACAAGCGGATAAAGGTACTCCCCTGTGTAACTTAGATGTCAGCCATTGGCAGCTCATGCGTGACACCTGCCGCTTGCTCAGGCCCTTTGAGGAGGCCACGCTATTCGTGAGTCGGCAGGACTATGGGATGAACGACGTCATTCCTCTGTTGCATGTCCTGGAACAAATGCTGTTAACAATGGCTGGTCAGGGTGCGGTAGACGTGGCGCACAGATCTCAACGCCACATGACCCCTGTGGGGGCAGGACAAGAAGAAGAGGAGGAGGTAGAGGAGGACATTGGTGCTCAGGAATTATTGAGTGAAATGGGTGGTTTTTCCACTCAGCGGACAGGAGTGGAGGAGCAGGAGCATCTGGTAGAGGAGGAGGAGGAGACAGAGGACCCAGACGCACCGTGGCAGTATGCTGTGGAGATGGAGGCAGGGAGTCCCTCGCATTCCTTGGCACAAATGGCCCATAGCATGCTCGGTTGCTTGCGTAGCGACAGCCGAATAATAACCATCAGACAGAGGGATGACTTTTGGCTGTCCACCTTGTTGGACCCTCGCTACCGTTCAAAAATGGTGGCCTTTTTCACACCTGCTGAGAGGGAGGCCAAAATAAAGTACTATAAAAACCACCTATGTAGTCAGTTGGTCTCTGCCTTTCTGCGCCAACGTCCATCCTCAGACACTGTGGGCCCTGTGCGCTCGCGTTCCGCTGCCATGGCAGCAGGGGAGGGGTGGGGTGGTAGGAGCAGTGGCAGCTCCACCAGCAGCGGCTGCCTCAGTCTGCAGTCGATGATGAGTAGCTTTCTTCACCAGCGCAGTGAGGAAACTACTAACCAGCCGCAGCAGCAGCAGCATCAGGTGGACCTGGAGCAGGACCTCAAACAACAGGCTTGGGCCTACTTGGACAGCACCCTGCCAACCGAGGTAGACAATCCCCTTGACTACTGGGCAACGAAACTTGACCTTTGGCCCCAACTAGCTGAATTTGCCCTTGAAAGGCTGTCATGCCCGGCCAGTAGCGTGGCATCGGAGCGCGTGTTTAGTGCGGCAGGAGGTATTGTAACTCCGCGGAGGACACGACTGTCCACCCAAAGTGTGGAGAGACTCACGTTTGTAAAAATGAATCAGGCGTGGATTAGTCTGGATTTCAAACCACCAGTTCCTGACACAACTGACCTAATAACCTAGCCGTTCAGGCCGCTCCCTGAACACCTCGGGAATTGCTTTGTATATCTGTCGCCTTAGAGGCCGCTGTCTGAACAGCTCATGAATTGCTTTCTATATGTGTCGCCTTTGAGGCCGCTGGCTGGACAGCTGATGAATTGATTTGTATATATGTACTTATTGTCCACTGTCCGGACAGCTCATGAATTACTTCTTGTATATAGCCTTCCAAACCACTCTCAGAATAAGTCATGATATTCATGCTGTGTATAGCCTTATAGGCCAATGGTCAATCAAGTCATGATTGTTATAGTGTGTATAGCCTTATAGGCCTCTGTCTTTACAACTTTATAATTCCATGCAGTATATAGCCCTATCGGCCACTTTCTGGCATCCAGTTGCTGTAGCCCCCATCACCACACTGTGCCACGGGCCCCTGTACCGCCTTCTCATACTGCTGCCAGATCCATCCTCTGCCATGTGTGTCTTTGTCGTCTGCTCACGCTGCTGGGTTCCAGTTTTAAACCTAGGCCTGTGTATGGCTTCCGAATACTGCTGCCTCCACCGCCACCCTGCGCCATGTGCCTCTGTCGTCTGCTCACGCTGCTGACGGCTTCCGCTTTTTAACCGAGGCCTGTGTTTGGCTTTTGAATACTGCTGCATCCACCGCCACCCTGCGCCATGTGTCTCTGTCGTCTGCTCACGCTGCTGACGGCTTCCGCTTTTTAACCTAGGCCTGTGTATGGCTTCCGAATACTGCTGCCTCCACCGCCACCCTGCGCCATGTGCCACTTTCAGGTCTCCTTACACTGTTGGTGGGTTCCATTTTGTGATAGGGTGCTGTATGGCCTTCCATTGCTGCTGCCTCCACCGCCACCCTGCGCCATGTGCCTCTGTCGTCTGCTCACGCTGCTGACGGCTTCCGCTTTTTAACCGAGGCCTGTGTTTGGCTTCCGAATACTGCTGCATCCACCGCCACCCTGCGCCATGTGTCTCTGTTGTCTGCTCACGCTGCTGACGGCTTCCGCTTTTTAACCTAGGCCTGTGTATGGCCTTCAATTGAAGCTGCTTCTGCTCCGCTACTCTGCCATTGGACTCTTGATAGTCGTCTCCCCACGCTGCTGCTGGGGGGACTTTTTAACATAGGCCTCTGTATGGCCTTCAATTTTAGCTGCTTACGCTCCGCCACTCTGCCATGGGCCCCTGTACCGCCTCCTCATGCTGCTGCCAGGCCCGTAATCTGCCATGGGCCCCCGTACCGACTCCTCATGCTGCTGCCAGGCCCGTAATCTGTCATGGGCCCCTGTACCGCCTCCTCATGCTGCTGCCAGGTCCAGAGTGTGTCATGGGTCCCTGTACGGCCTCCCATTGCTGCTGTCTCCATCGCCACACTCTGCCATGTGCCACTTTCAGGTCTCCTCACACTGCTGGTGGGTTCCATTTTGTCATAGGGTGCTGTATGGCCTCCCATTGCTGCTGCCTCCACCGCCACACTGTGGCTCCACACTCTGGTTTTGGCCCCGTGGCTGCCCAAATGAGTGAAGTGTGCGGTGATTCTAAGATCGACGGCACTCATCTGCATGTCATACTGACTGACAGTATTATTTCTCTTCCCCAGCAGACTCCAAGGGCATTTAAATTAAAGGTACAGTGTTCTGCACTAATATAAAGGCTCTCTGAAGCCTAGAAACACCCTTTTTATAAGTTAAATTCGCAGCGAATATATTTGGCACGAAGCAAATTTAATCGGCGAATTCGGCGAATCAGCCGAACCAAATTTTTGAATAATTCGCTCATCTCTAATGCTGACTATGATTTACTAAAACTGGTGCACTCAATCTGGTGCAGCTGTGCATGATAGCCAAACAGCTTCTAGATTCAGCTTATTCAATTAAGCTTTGACAAAACCTGGATGCTGATTGGTTCCTATGCAGAGCTGCACCAGATTTTGCACCGTGTGGTTTTAGTAAATTAACCCATTTATCTATTGCAGAATGTTTATATAGTAATCCATTGTTTGGTTTGTGCTTGTTGATCTTTTTCATTTAATCGTATATGAGTGGTGAAATCTTTAAAAGACTGGTCTATAAGTTAAGTCTAATTACATTTGACATACCTATCTGGGCACTTCCAAACATGTGTTGCACTGTTCAACACAATTTTTGTCACAGATATGCTCTGACCTGTTCCATATGTAATTTTTCCTCTTGTTTACAAATATGGTATCAGAAATTTTCTATCACCCATACTTCCGGAGTTATGCTCCAGTAAAGTTTGTACGTTACTGTAAATTAGCCATTACAGTTTTGTCTGGGTAGAACAGAGGTTTAATACGAAAACTTCCATTGTTGTATGTTGTCAGCCACAACCAAAAATGATGAGTCGTGTATTTATAATTACCCGGCCCCTTGCCCTAATGACCTGGCTGATTCAAGCAAAAATGCTGAGTCATGTATTTCTGTCTGAGTGGGGCAGTAGGGACAGGATAAATCATTACATCCAGAAACAGTGGCCAAAGAGAACATCACTAGTCCCAGGACAGAAAAATGTTGCACATGACCCACATGTGGAGCCGAATAAAGTATATCTACCTTCACTCCATATAAACTTGGGTCTTATGAAGAACGTTGTAAAAGCGATGGATAGAAGTGGACTTGGATTTGCATATCTAAGAAAGACATTTCCAAGGATCAGTGAAGCGAAGATCAACGAAGAGATCTTTGTAGGACCTGACATTAGGAAACTGATAAAAGATGAAAACTTTGATGGTCCGTTGAATGAAACTGAAAGAGCTGCATGGGAGTCTTTTAAGACTGTTTGCCGAGACTTCTTGGGAAATAACAAGGCAGACAACTACGCAGAATTAGTGGATACTATACTGAAATCTTACCAGAAACTGGGATGTAACATGTCTTTGAAAATGCACTTCTTGGATTCACACCTGGATTGTTTCCCTGCAAATCTAGGAGCAGTCAGCGATGAACATGGGGAACGGTTTCATCAGGCTATTTCAGTAATGGAAAATAGGTACCAGGGCGAGTGTAGCTCCACTATGCTTGCAGACTATTGTTGGACCCTTAAGAGGGATGTTCCTCAGGCGCAACACAGCAGAAAATCATATACAAATACCTTTTTAGAAGACTACGTTAAAATATACACCTATATACGTATATTGTAAATATAAGCAACGTAGTGTAAATTTCAACTGAATGTCACTCTAAAACGTTACATGATGGAGAATTCCTAAGCAGATATCTGAGTTAGCAACCAAAAAAAGAACTAGAATAACCCCTGTTCATTTCTGTGACAGAAAATGTTTTTGATTTTGTTTACCTGTGTTATCAAGTTAAATTTAGGATGCAATGCCTCTGTATGTTTCTTTGTTTTTAGGCCCACAGCTTACAGGTTGACATTTTTGTCTACCATTTTAGGCTACTTTCACACTGATCTGTGGCAAAAACACATATGCATGTGTGGGAGTGACAGAGGCGTAGCTAGGATATTTTGCGCACGGGGACGAACAGCCACCTCATGACACCCCCCCCCCGCTTCATATGGTCCCTGTAGACACCCCCCCATCCGGATCACATTGCCCCCTGCTTCATCCATGGCACTACTCACCCGACTCGGCTCTCACCTCGTCCCCTCCGGCACATGCCCAGCTCACTGCCCTCCGCTCCTCTCCCGGCCGCCTCCTCTTTTCTCTCATAACTCACTGTGGATGGCAGACGTATCAGATGACACATCTGTTGCAGCCGCTGCAGTGATCTTGTGACCTCATTTTGGCGCCCCTGTACCTTGGCGCCCGCGTACATATGTACCCCCCTGCCCCCCCCAGCTATGCCTCTGGGGAGTGACATAATTGCGGCTTCGGCCATTCAAGTGGCCACAGCTCAGGAACCCGGAAGACTGGGTGAAGATGTAAGCCTCTTCAGTGGTGATAGCACTCCGCCGGAGGGCTTCGTTCTCAGGTAAATCTTTCATAATGTGCTAGTATACAATCAGGGGCGGACTGACCATTTGGAAACTCGGGCACCGCCCGAGGGCCCGGGGTCAGTAGGGGGCCCCATGAGATGCCCCTGGTACCTTTTTCATAGGCTTTTTTGAGTTTGGGCAAGGACACAGGGGCCCCATGATCCCCTATTGCCCGGGGGCCCCATGAGTTGTCAGTCCACCCCTGTATACAATGCATATTAGCACATTATGACATTACCTTGCAGGAGGAAGTTTTTTTCGTTAAGGTTTACTCCTGCGTTAAGATTAGAAGTTCTCAATATAGCAGCTGAAGCAACAAATGAAACCTTACACATTTAATAATTTTACATATGGGGTTCTGCCAGTTTTCCACCTGTAGTGCTTTTTTTTAGCATTTGTCTGTGACCAATATTTCTCATTGCAACATGAATACATCATATTTTTTTAAATCCAACCAGCAACTATACAATGCCACTTCAATATCCCTCTTGCAAAACTGGAAATCATGGATTTAAATACTGTATAATGCATTGATACTAGTAAAAGTCATGCATAAAACATTCTTTTTTATTTTTCTAGTAATTTAAATCTTTTGGATTTAAAGCCAGGAATACACGGTAAGAAAACCGTCCGAAAAATTTTGTTGATCAAATGATTGATTGATTTTCTCTTCGCTGATGAGCAAGATGTTATAACCGATAATGATATTGTGAACGAAAAAATCTGGTTGAACAACAGTGAAAAATGTTGACGTTTCACATGCGAAGGACCGATTTTTTATGCGGTGGTATGATAGTCGTCTGAAAAAAATCTATCAAGCGCTATCATGCATGAGCGGAGACAGAAGATGACCCGGATGTTTATGTCCAAGAATCCATAAATCCAATTTATTCCAATTATGTTCAAATGTCCAAGGATCCATGAATCCAATTTATTCCAATTATGTGCAAATGTTCAAGGATCCATATATCCAATTCAATCCAATTAATTCCAAGGAATTATGTCCAATTGCTTGTTCTGGACGGCAGGGCGTTGATCGCTTGTTCTGGGCGGAAAGGGCGTGGCTACAAGGTCACACACACACTGCATCACTTCCACTTGTAACGAAGACGTAAACACTATATATTGCTTGACAAATGATTTTTTTCGATTGGTTAATGTGGGCCACAATTTTGACCAACAAACGAATGCCGATCGGTCGTCGGATGATCGGTCAGTCTATTTTCTTACCGTGTATTCCTGCCATTAGGCTCCCAAGAGCAGGTTCCTCCTAACTCTCGTGTCTTGAATTTTATTGTAACTATCCTGTCTCCATTTATTTTGTAAAGTGCTGTGCAGACTGTTGGCACTATATAAAACTTGTGTAATAATAATAATAGAACAAAAGACAAATCCCAATTGTTTTTGTGTCAATATAATTCACACTATGTGTGTATGGCCAGCCTTAGCTTTTGCAGGAAAGCTGTAGTTAAATTCAGCTGCCTATACCTGCTGATTGTTTTGTCATGCTATCAAATACTGGGGTGGAATTGCCCAGATATACAATGTTTGTGGCAGGCATGCACATTTGATTAAATGTGTTGTAAACTAAGGGTTCATTACTGTTGGTACAACCTAATTAATTCTTCTGGATCTTTTAGGTATGATTTGTATAAGAAATATGTGCATGTTATTATTTGGTAATATGCCTTTATCTTGGCTAATAGTATATTATTTAGAAGATACAGTGTACCTTCTTCATTAGGTTGAGAAGCACTTAAGCTCTTGATGGAGTTTCCTCAAATATGTACCATTTCATTAGATTGTACGCCCCTTGAGGGCTAGGGACTGATGTGAATGTACAATATATATGTGTAAAACACTGCGTAAATTGACAGCGCTATATAAGTACCTGAAATAAATAAATACAATTTTTTCCAAAAAATGAAAGCATCCCTGCATGCTGTGGTACTGCTCCTATTGGTTCACACAGTAAAGCTGGCCACATATGGATCAAAACTCAGCCAGTTCAATCGGCTCATGAGATCTAATGATATACTTCTCTTGAACACGAATGTTGAAAAATTTTCTTTTTGATCAGAGCTGCAACCATTCAGCTGCAGCACTTGTATTCTGACAGCTAAGGAGTCCATGCTGGCAGAATACAATAGCACAACCAGGCATATTCATCTATTCACCTCAAATGTGTGGATGGGGGAATCTGTTTGGCGGCTGGCTGATGAAAAAAAAAAGCTCTGTCTATGGCCAGCTTTAAATTGAAGTTGCATGAGCCTTTTTTTTAACATGTATGAGATGCTAACTTTCACCATAAGCTGTAGAGTAACCTAGACCATCTATAATGTAGATTTCATCATGATCTAAATCAGAGGTTCATCTTTCCAACTGGTGCTGTTTATAAGACCTTGCTCCATTATAACAAATACTCTGGGGGTTCTTACAATTCTCTGATCTGGGTAGGTGACCAGATATTGATACTATTTCTTTTCTAAATACATCAATAAACAATGTATCAGGTTACAGTTAATTATGTGATTTTGGCTATAGCTGACCTAGCACATTACAGTCAAGTTTTTACAACATCCTTTAAGTGTGGGCCTTAAAGGATTATTAATTAGAAGAAACATTTTTGTGTTATTTGGGCTTTATAGGAAGAAAACAGATTTTCAGATTTTTTTTTTACTGAGGAATACAGGGCTAATAAGAAATAAATTAATGACAGACATCATTATGTATCATATGTTCTATTATAAGACAAGCTTATGCAAAAGTATCCTGCAAGCTGATGCGCTGCAAATTGCACACATGGTCCAACTCATTATGACGTTGATAATTAAAATGTGCCAACATTCCCCATCCACTCATTTATATTCATGAATATAATTTAATCTGCAATCGTTATATTCATAAATATAATGAAATTAAATATCATTCATATGCATCAGTTTGGCCTATAGAGATGATTTTCTTTTTTGCTTCCATAATATTAGATTCATTTGCTTTTGCAAACATTGTGATGATGGAGCTATACATTCTGTTGCCTGGTTTCTCTTAAAATACATTATGAAAACAGACTTTTTCAACCTAAATATGAACTGCAAAGTGCAGTCATACAAATAACTTGAACATGTAGAATCAGTTCTGAAATACTACAGGATAGACTGACCATGCCAGCTCATCCATTTCTCCTCTAAATATCTTAAGACACTAAAAACAGTTTAAGTGACTGTAATTGATATAGTGTAAAACATTTGCCCTTGAATGGTCCACTTAATTATTTTTTGTATCTGTACTGCTTCTTAAAAAAACAACATACCTTGTTCATATCAAAGGTGGAAAAAACTTGTTCGATGTATTTGTTTGCTTCAGGGTTCATTCCATGCAGACCAAGTAATCCTTTAAACTCGTGCAAGCTCAGCTGTCCAGATGGACACTCTCTCATGAATTTTCTGTACCAATGATGTATCTCCAGAGCATTAATATCATCTGCAGTAGATGCAGCTGTACCCATATTGCTTATGTTATGAGCTTTTGCTTTTTGAATTCCATTCCATGCTGAAGATTCAGCCACTTGTCCAAGGATTTCCCAAAACACTGCACATATTACAGTAAAGATCTTTTTTAAACCTCTTAAAGCTCGTTACAGAGAAAGGCTATGAGTGTAAAAATAGAAACCTGGACAGATTAAGTGTTTTATCAAATGGCTGGTTACTAAGAAGTGTTAACATTTCTAACAGTGTTTGTCTTTGTAAATTAAGGGGGAGCAAAAATAGTCACATGTGTATAAGTGGATTATTTTTAATTTGCACATGATATCCAAATGGTCAGGTTTGCATAATTAAACCAAATTCATTTAGAGGAAATTAAGAGTTGGACTAGATTTCTTGTTTGAATAAAGCTGGCCCACCAGTCCCTGGTTATCATTATTTCCATAATAGATATTTTAATATACATTCTTTTTTTAGGCCATTTGTGTTTATGTTGACAATGAAGACTGCGTGAAACACTTTTTTTATTTGTGATTTTTCATGGCATCATTAGTAGAACTTAAATCTGCCAGATCACCTTAGAACCTTACCCTACTAATGCCAAATGGTTCATCCAAAACAAAATAGAAAAGACAGGGTAGTAGGCTCACTAAGCTCTGGGGATAATGAGTACAACTACACATTACAAGTGCACAGTCTATTTGACTTTAGTAAATATATCCTTCTAAGTTAGTACATTACTGATTTTGTTATGGTGACTCTAGGTGATATGGCCACTGTCACACAAATGCAGTATGTTTGTATGTAAGTTTAGAGTTTTAGTTTCAGCATCAGAGGGAACATGGGATGCATGTGATAGGTTGGATATTCAGAATAATGTCTACTTGCCTTGTTTTAACCATTGCTCACTAAAATCAGCACAAATAATACAATTTTATTTGCAGCTTGCTGCAGCTGATCATAAAATATGTACCATACTGCACATATTTTTTCTTTTTTGTAATATTGAGTGCAAATGTGAAATACTACAATGATCATTTATAAAAAAAAGACTTAAACCATATTAATTGATTCTTAAAAAATATGCTTGTGTATTTCCGCATTATTTCTGACTTAAATATTGCTACTGCTAAGAAGGTCCTTTCATTTACCTAAGAGAGTTCAGGCTGTACAGATACATTCACTGCCTTGCAGAAATTAGATGTAACAGATATATCATCTTACCCTGTTAATGTGTTGAGCAAGACAGAAGACCTGTGTTTTGTGCATCATCACATTTAGTAAAAATACTACCTGTGCTAATAAAAAAAATTCATTATTATTAAAGCGACATCTCTTAGCCAAAGTGTGCATCCCTCTATACTGGAAGTAACCTACAGCTTTGCCAGTTAGCCTATGGCTGACCAGAATTGATGAAATCTATATGATGGAGGAACTGATGGCCGCGGTCCACAATAAAGAGGAACAATTTCACAAACGTTGGTTCTATTGGACCGACTACATTCCCCATGGACTTCGGTCCATGGCTACAGACCTACAGTCTTCTCCAGGCTAGATGCATACCCCACTGCATGGTAGCTGATGTGGTTTGCTTTTAGTTGTGAGCTGGGTGTAGCGTTCCCATATGCTTGTCTCTAAATTTCCCACTCACCCTTCCCCCCCTTTTTTTTCTTCTTCTCACCCTTCCATCTCAGATCCTTCCCCACGTTTTTATATACAACTTTCTATATACGTCATACCCATAGGTATGTGATAATTCCTCCCCTGGTGTGTTTTGTTTTTGAACTGAGAGAGTAAAAATCCCAGAACTCAATAAAGGACTTCTCATGATATTATCTACTTTCTGCTCAAGCTCCCTAACTTGTTTTATGTATCTGTATATGTTGTTTTTTTTTTGTAATGTATTCTGTTCTGACATACTCTCATGCTATTGCTGCCTCGAATTGGTTATATGAATGTAAAACCTCAAGTAAAGAATTAAAAAAAAAATTGACTAATATTAGGGCTCCAAACAAACAGTTCAATTACTTTTTTGAAAAATGTAAGGGCAAATAAAGCCCATTTCTCAACTAGTAAAATAAGAACAATTATACAATATTTTCTTCTAGTTAAGACAAAAGGTCTGTGTATTCTGCCCCTTTCTACTTTTTGATAAAATATTCCCTGTACAGCTTAAAATTTAACAAACAGTCTGGGGGCAACTCCAGAAAATGGAGTGCTTTACAGAAATTAAAAAAAAGAATACTTGAATACAAATAAAATAAGAAAGAACAACTGTACTATATTATTTTGTTGCGTTGGCAAAAAAATGTTTTGGTGTATTACAATTTTGGTGTATTAAAATTTTAGAATTTTACATTGAAAATATAAAATGCTAACTTTCCAAAATAAAATCTTACCAACAAATGTGAAGAAGTAATAAACCATCAGCATGTTTTACTTTAAAAATCCTCTTACAAATTATTTGTTAAAATTCTTAGCTCAGCACTTGCAGTATACAAATTTCAATGCTGCAGGCTCTTGTTGTCTCAGTGCTGCTTCTCCAAACTTCCAGTCATCACAGAAACAGTTAAAACGGTAGTAAACTGCGAAAAAAAGAAAAAAAATCTTCTCCCTGCAAGCTAAGAGCATAATGTGCCAGTATGCGTCGCATATTATCACATTATGAATAGAGATGAGCGAATTATTCAAAAATTCGGTTCGGCTGATTCGCCGAATTCGCGGAATAAATTCGCTTCGAGCCGAATATATTCGCTGCGAATTTAACTTATAAAAAGGGTGTTTCTAGGCTTCAGAGAGCCTTTATATTAGTGCAGAACACTGTACCTTAATTTAAATGCCCTTGGAGTCTGCTGGGGAAGAGAAATAATACTGTCAGTCAGTATGACATGCAGATGAGTGCCGTCGATCTTAGAATCACCGCACACTTCACTCATTTGGGCAGTCACGGGGCCAAAACCAGAGTGTGGAGCCACAGTGTGGCGGTGGAGGCAGCAGCAATGGGAGGCCATACAGCACCCTATGACAAAATGGAACCCACCAGCAGTGTGAGGAGACCTGAAAGTGGCACATGGCAGAGTGTGGCGATGGAGACAGCAGCAATGGGAGGCCGTACAGGGACCCATGACACACTCTGGACCTGGCAGCAGCAATGGGAGGCCGTACAGGGACCCATGACACACTCTGGACCTGGCAGCAGCATGAGGAGGCGGTACAGGGGCCCATGACAGATTACGGGCCTGGCAGCAGCATGAGGAGTCGGTACGGGGGCCCATGGCAGATTACGGGCCTGGCAGCAGCATGAGGAGGCGGTACAGGGGCCCATGGCAGAGTGGCGGAGCGTAAGCAGCTAAAATTGAAGGCCATACAGAGGCCTATGTTAAAAAGTCCCCCCAGCAGCAGCGTGGGGAGACGACTATCAAGAGTCCAATGGCAGTGTGGCGGAGCAGAAGCAGCTTCAATTGAAGGCCATACACAGGCCTAGGTTTAAAAGTCCCTCACAGTTAATTCCAATAACGAACTCTACTCCTCCGTGCAATCTACTTACGAGACCCTGGGCAGGTCTGGGTCCAATTTGTGGTAGAGACTGGTTTTGTTCAGCCATGCTTGAGCGAGTAATAACAGGTCTGTGCTGCCCTTTGGTGTCTGGCTTAATGCGCACAACACTGAACGTCCCAGCGTTTGTCAACGATTTGCCGTTAAGTGATGCAAACCCGCTGAACCACGTTCATGAGGAGCCGGTACAGGGGGCCATGAATCAGTATGGACCTGGCAGCAGCGTGAGCAGACGACAGAGGCACATGGCGCAGGGTGGCGGTGTAGGCAGCATTATTCTGAAGCCATACACAGGCCTAGCTTAAAAAGCGGAAGCCGTCAGCAGCGTGAGCAGACGACAGAGACACATGGAGCAGGGTGGCGGTGGATGCAGCAGTATTCGGAAGCCATACACAGGCCTCGGTTAAAAAGCGGAAGCCGTCAGCAGCGTGAGCAGACGACAGAGGCACATGGCGCAGGGTGGCGGTGGAGGCAGCAGCAATGGAAGGCCATACAGCACCCTATCACAAAATGGAACCCACCAACAGTGTAAGGAGACCTGAAAGTGGCACATGGCAGAGTCTGGCGATGAAGTCAGCAGCAATGGGAGGCCGTACAGGGACCCATGACACACTCTGGACCTGGCAGCAGCAAGAGGAGGCGGTACAGGGGCCCATGGCAGAGTGGCGAAGCGTAAGCAGCTTAAATTGAAGGCCATACAGAGGCCTATGTTAAAAAGTCCCCCCAGCAGCAGTGTGGGGAGACGACTATCAAGAGTCCAATGGCAGAGTGGCGGAGCGTAAGCAGCTTCAATTGAAGGCCATACACAGGCCTAGGTTAAAAAGTCCCCCCAGCAGCAGCGTGGGGAGACGACTATCAAGAGTCCAATGGCAGAGTGGCGGAGCGGAAGCAGCTTCAATTGAAGGCCATACACAGGCCTAGGTTAAAAAGTCCCCCCAGCAGCAGTGTGGGGAGACGACTATCAAGAGTCCAATGGCTGAGTGGCGATCCGGGAAGTCAGCGTTGTGATTGCAGATGCAATGCAGAGATTCTATGAGGTGATGCCGTGGGTGCGAAGAAGATCATATACCGTCGTACTTCCATCCATAAGACGGAACAACCTGCGAACCGGGAGCTTTATTGCCCTGACCCGCTGAGCAGCTTCTGGGATACCCAAGAGGCCCATGGCAGAGTGGCGGAGCGTAAGCAGCTTCAATTAAAGGCCATACAGAGGCCTATGTTAAAAAGTCCCCCCAGCAGCAGCGTGGGGAGACGACTATCAAGAGTCCAATGGCAGAGTGGCGGAGCGGAAGCAGCTTCAATTGAAGGCCATACACAGGCCTAGGTTAAAAAGTCCCCCCAGCAGCAGTGTGGGGAGACGACTATCAAGAGTCCAATGGCTGAGTGGTGATCCGGGAAGTCAGCGTTGTGATTGCAGATGCAATGCAGAGATTCTATGAGGTGATGCCGTGGGTGCGAAGAAGATCATATACCGTCGTACTTCCATCCATAAGACGGAACAACCTGCGAACCGGGAGCTTTATTGCCCTGACCCGCTGAGCAGCTTCTGGGATACCCAAGAGGCCCATGGCAGAGTAGCGGAGCGTAAGCAGCTTCAATTAAAGGCCATACAGAGGCCTATGTTAAAAAGTCCCCCCAGCAGCAGCGTGGGGAGACGACTATCAAGAGTCCAATGGCAGAGTGGCGGAGCGGAAGCAGCTTCAATTGAAGGCCATACACAGGCCTAGGTTAAAAAGTCCCCCCAGCAGCAGTGTGGGGAGACAACTATCAAGAGTCCAATGGCTGAGTGGCGATCCAGGAAGTCAGCGTTGTGATTGCAGATGCAATGCAGAAATTTTATGAGGTAATGCCGTGGGTGCGAAGAAGATCATATACCGTCGTACTTCCATCCATAAGACGGAACAACCTGCGAACCGGGAGCTTTATTGCCCTGACCCGCTGAGCAGCTTCTGGGATACCCAAGAGTTTGGCTTCTGTGGGGAATATGGTTGAAAACTGAAACTTAAAGGCATGTTGACGGAAGGGCACCAGTGTCAGTGCTCTGGAGGGAATATAGCTTCAAAGCTGACACTTAAAGGTATATCGATGGTCAGAGACCACAGGAAGTGGAGCTTGCGTCTTAAATCGACTGAATGTGGCAGACGTGAAACGTCTACGGGCCGTATATGAAACGGGTTGTTCCTCTTTCTGGAATAAGTGTTGGAAATGGCCACTCTTTTTGGTGTGGCGTTTTGTCTATTTAATTCCGATAACGGACTCTACTCCTCCGTGCAATCTAGTTACGCGGCCCTGGGCAGGTCTGGGTCCAATTTGTGGTAGAGACTGGTTTTGTTCAGCCATGCTTGAGCGAGTAATAACAGGTCTGTGCTGCCCTTTGGTGTCTGGCTTAATGCGCACAACACTGAACGTCCCAGCATTTGTCAACGATTTGCTGTTAAGTGATGCAAACCCGCTGAACCACGTTCATGAGGAGCCGGTACAGGGGACCATGAATCAGTATGGACCTGGCAGCAGTGTGAGGAGACCCGAAAGTGGCACATGGCGCAGGGTGGCGGTGGAGGCAGCAGTATTCGGAAGACATACACAGGACTAGTTTAAAAAGCGGAAGCCGTCAGCAGCGTGAGCAGATGACAGAGGCACATGGCGCAGGGTGGCGGTGGAGGCAGCAGTATTCGGAAGCCATACACAGGCCTAGGTTAAAAAGCGGAAGCCGTCAGCAGCGTGAGCAGACGACAGAGGCACATGGCGCAGGGTGGCGGTGGAGGCAGCAGTATTCGGAAGCCATACACAGGCCTAGGTTTAAAACTGGAACCCAGCAGCGTGAGCAGACGACAAAGGCGCACATGGCAGAGGATGGATCTGGCAGCAGTATGAGAAGGCGGTACAGGGGCCCGTGGCACAGTGTGGTGATGGGGGCTACAGCAACTGGATGCCAGAAAGTGGCCGATAGGGCTATATACTGCATAGAATTATAAAGTTGTAAAGACAGCGGCCTATAAGGCTATACACACTATAACAATCATGACTTGATTGACCATTGGCCTATAAGGCTATACACAGCATGAATATCATGACTTATTCTGAGAGTGGTTTGGAAGGCTATATACAAAAAGTAATTCATGAGCTGTCCGGACAGCGGACAATAAGTACATATATACAAATCAATTCATCAGCTGTCCAGCCAGCGGCCTCAAAGGCGACACATATAGAAAGCAATTCATGAGCTGTTCAGACAGCGGCCTCTAAGGCGACAGATATACAAAGCAATTCCCGAGGTGTTCAGGGAGCGGCCTGAACGGCTAGGTCATTACTAAATATATTTTTGTGGCCAAACATCGGCCTATAAATAGATGTCTACACAGTGACAAAAAATTATGTCGCCAGACAGCGGCCCCTAAGGCGACAGATATACAAAGCAATTCCCGCGAGCGCACAGGGCCCACAGTGTCTGAGGATGGACGTTGGCGCAGAAAGGCAGAGACCAATTGACTACATAGGTGGTTTTTATAGTACTTTATTTTGGCCTCCCTCTCAGCAGGTGTGAAAAAGGCCACCATTTTTGAACGGTAGCGAGGGTCCAACAAGGTGGACAGCCAAAAGTCATCCCTCTGTCTGATGGTTATTATTCGGCTGTCGCTACGCAAGCAACCGAGCATGCTATGGGCCATTTGTGCCAAGGAATGCGAGGGACTCCCTGCCTCCATCTCCACAGCATACTGCCACGGTGCGTCTGGGTCCTCTGTCTCCTCTTCCTCCTCTACCAGATGCTCCTGCTCCTCCACTCCTGCCCGCTGAGTGGAAAAACCACCCATTTCACTCAATAATTCCTGAGCACCAATGTCCTCCTCTACCTCCTCCTCTTCTTCCTGTCCTGCCCCCACAGGGGTCATGTGGCGTTGAGATCTGTGCGCCACGTCTACCACACCCTGACCAGCCATTGTTAACAGCATTTGTTCCAGGACGTGCAACAGAGGAATGACGTCGTTCATCCCATAGTCCTGCCAACTCACGAATAGCATGGCCTCCTCAAAGGGCCTGAGCAAGCGGCAGGTGTCACGCATGAGCTGCCAATGGCTGACATCTAAGTTACACAGGGGAGTACCTTTATCCGCTTGTAACATCAGGAAATCGGTGATGGCCTTTCGCTGTTCGTAAAGGCGGTCTAACATATGTAGGGTTGAATTCCACCTTGTTGCAACGTCGCAGATCAGGTGATGCTGTGGAATTCCGTTCTGCCGCTGCAGCTCAAGGAGGGTGTGCTTTGCGGTGTAGGAATGGCTGAAATGCATGCAAAGTTTACGTGACATTTTAAGGATATCTTGCAGTGGGATGGTGGATTTTAGGAACCGCTTGACAACCAGATTGAACACGTGAGCCATGCATGGCGCATGGCACAACCTTCCTTGATGCAGAGCAGACACCATGTTCTTTCCGTTGTCGGTCAACATGGTTCCGATTTTCAGTTTGCGCGGAGACAGCCATCTAAAAAAAAGAATACTTGAATACAAATAAAATAAGAAAGAACAAATGTACTATATTATTTTGTTGCGTTGGCAAAAAAATGTTTTGGTGTATTACAATTTTGGTGTATTAAAATTTTAGAATTTTACATTGAAAATATAAAATGCTAACTGTCCAAAATAAAATCTTACCAACAAATGTGAAGAAGTAATAAACCATCAGCATGTTTTACTTTAAAAATCCTCTTACAAATTATTTGTTAAAATTCTTAGCTCAGCACTTGCAGTATACAAATTTCAATGCTGCAGGCTCTTGTTGTCTCAGTGCTGCTTCTCCAAACTTCCAGTCATCACAGAAACAGTTAAAACGGTAGTAAACTGCGAAAAAAAAAAAAAAAATCTTCTCCCTGCAAGCTAAGAGCATAATGTGCCAGTATGCGTCG
Source organism: Staurois parvus (assembly GCF_062004578.1). Taxonomy (NCBI): domain Eukaryota; kingdom Metazoa; phylum Chordata; class Amphibia; order Anura; family Ranidae; genus Staurois; species Staurois parvus. Next base: position 1,202,801 of record NW_028318930.1, read on the forward strand.
CATATTATCACATTATGAATAGAGATGAGCGAATTATTCAAAAATTCGGTTCGGCTGATTCGCCGAATTTGCGGAATAAATTCGCTTCGAGCCGAATATATTCGCTGCGAATTTAACTTATAAAAAGGGTGTTTCTAGGCTTCAGAGAGCCTTTATATTAGTGCAGAACACTGTACCTTAATTTAAATGCCCTTGGAGTCTGCTGGGGAAGAGAAATAATACTGTCAGTCAGTATGACATGCAGATGAGTGCCGTCGATCTTAGAATCACCGCACACTTCACTCATTTGGGCAGTCACGGGGCCAAAACCAGAGTGTGGAGCCACAGTGTGGCGGTGGAGGCAGCAGCAATGGGAGGCCATACAGCACCCTATGACAAAATGGAACCCACCAGCAGTGTGAGGAGACCTGAAAGTGGCACATGGCAGAGTGTGGCGATGGAGACAGCAGCAATGGGAGGCCGTACAGGGACCCATGACACACTCTGGACCTGGCAGCAGCAATGGGAGGCCGTACAGGGACCCATGACACACTCTGGACCTGGCAGCAGCATGAGGAGGCGGTACAGGGGCCCATGACAGATTACGGGCCTGGCAGCAGCATGAGGAGTCGGTACGGGGGCCCATGACAGATTACGGGCCTGGCAGCAGCATGAGGAGGCGGTACAGGGGCCCATGGCAGAGTGGCGGAGCGTAAGCAGCTAAAATTGAAGGCCATACAGAGGCCTATGTTAAAAAGTCCCCCCAGCAGCAGCGTGGGGAGACGACTATCAAGAGTCCAATGGCAGTGTGGCGGAGCAGAAGCAGCTTCAATTGAAGGCCATACACAGGCCTAGGTTTAAAAGTCCCTCACAGTTAATTCCAATAACGAACTCTACTCCTCCGTGCAATCTACTTACGAGACCCTGGGCAGGTCTGGGTCCAATTTGTGGTAGAGACTGGTTTTGTTCAGCCATGCTTGAGCGAGTAATAACAGGTCTGTGCTGCCCTTTGGTGTCTGGCTTAATGCGCACAACACTGAACGTCCCAGCGTTTGTCAACGATTTGCCGTTAAGTGATGCAAACCCGCTGTTATGATCCGCCAGGTGGTGCCTCAGGCTGCCAACTGACAGACCTACTCAGAGCGTGGGGTCTAAGCCCGGGCTGTGCTTTCACCAGAGCCCCTGATGGTGGGGATGGACTTGAAACAGTCCCGGGCCAGGTCACGACCTCCGAGCAGGCCCGCCAGTGGCTGAGGAGACCCTTGGGGACAGGTACCGGGAGAGCCAGATATGAAGAGGATGGCGGCCCCAGCAGGGTAGTAACGGATCGTGGGCCCGTGAGGGTAAGCGGGGTACAGAATCGGTAGGCGAGAGTAGTCGGGTCACACGCAGGGTCAGCAGGGAAGTCAATCCGTAGAATGGTCAGGGCAATCCGGGTCAAACGCAGGAGCAGGCAGAGTAGTCAGGACAATCCGGGTCAAATGCAGGAGCAGGCAGAATAGTCAGGGTCAATCAGGGTCACAAGATAGGTGCAGGAACTCAGGATCACAGAAGACCTTGCGGCAATCTGTGACAGTGCAGGGCATCTTTAAATAGTGCGCCCTGCACTGTCATTGGCCGGCTAGGACGCGCCCCCGACTGTCATTGGACGCCTGAGGCGCGCCCGCGGCTCCTACTGCGCATGCGCGGCGTCCTGTCAGCCGCGGCTCGCCGGGACCTAGTGCCTGTGTCCCGGCGCGATCCGCTGCCACTGCGCATGCGCGAGGGACGGAGCCGCGATCGCGGACCCTGGAGCCGTGGTCCCTGACATTGCCCCCCCCCCCAATGGGCACCCTCCGGGAGCCCCACTGATCTCTCCAACGCGGGTGAGCACGAAAAAACTCCCGGATGAGCCTGGGCGCGTGGACGTTCTGGGCGGGTTCCCATGAGTTCTCCTCAGGGCCATACCCCTTCCACTTTATCAGGAACTGTGTCTGGCCCCCCCTCCTTCGGCAACTGAGGATAGTCTCCACTTCAAATTCCTCCTGGTCACCTATAGTGACTGCCTCGGGAGGTCTGGATTCACGGTCCGGGAAGGGATCCGGTCTGGATGGCTTCAGGAGAGATACATGGAAGACAGGATGTATCTTGAAGGTCTGCGGAAGCTCGAGCTCGTAGGCCACCTCGTTAACCACTCGCTTTACCGGAAAGGGGCCGATGAACTTGGGTCCCAGCTTCCTTGAAGGACATAGCATCTTCAAGTTGGTTGTTGCTACCCAAACCTGATCCCCTGGTTGAAGCAGTAATTCTCCTCTTCTCTTTCTGTCGAATGCCCTCTTACTGTCCTCTTGGGCTTTAGCGATGGCTTCCTGAATTGTCTTGTTATTGACAGAAAAGAAGTTCAAGATGTCTTGAGATGCTGGTACCGGATTCTCAGGCATCAGATCAGGGAGGAATGTGGGATGATACCCATAATTGGAAAAGAACGGGGATTGACCCGTGGCTGAGTGACTCGAGTTGTTGTACGCGAATTCCGCGGAAGGCAGCAACGACAGCCAGTCGTCCTGAAGGTAGGATGTGTAGCACCGTAAGTACTGTTCCAGCGTCTGGTTTGTTCTCTCAGTTTGGCCGTTGGTCTGTGGATGGTAGGCGGATGAAAGCGACAGCTTGATTCCCAGCGATTTACATAAGGCGTTCCAGAACCTGGAGGTGAATTGGACCCCCCGATCTGATACTATATCTTCGGGAACACCATGAAGCCTAACCACTTCCTTGATGAAGATCCGTGCCGTTTCCGGTGCTGATGGGGTCTTCTCCAGGGGCACGAAATGTGCCATCTTTGAGAAGCGGTCAACGATCACCATTATTGCAGTGTAGCCCTGGGATGGTGGAAGTTCGACCACGAAATCCATGGCTATCATTTGCCAAGCCCGCTTGGGTATGGGTAATGGACGTAACAATCCCCATGCCCTGCTCCTGGAGGGCTTGTTCCTTTGACAGGTGGAACACGTTCAGATGTACTGCTCACAATCCTTGATCATGTCTGGCCACCAGAACGAGCGCCGTAGCTGATCCAGCGTCTTCGTTACCCCGAAGTGGCCCGCCATAGGATGGTCGTGGCAGTGCCCTAGGACCAGGGTTCGCACTTCTTCTGGGACCATGATCCGGTCTTCCTTCCAAATTAGCCCACCGTGGCTCTGGAGGGGTGATTCAGACGGAACTGGTAGTCCTACAGAAGCATCAAGAAGTCGGGAGCGAAGTTCCGTTTGTAGAGCGAGGAAACTCCCAGAAGGTAAGATGGTGTCAGGTAGCACAGCGTCGTCGGGGTCCTCAAACATGCGGGACAGAGCGTCTGGTTTAGTGTTCTTAGTACCGGGTCGGTACGTTATATGGAATGAGAATCGAGAGAAGAAAAGCGCCCATCTCGCTTGGCGAGGTCTCAGTCGTTTTGCCGTTCTCAAATATTCAAGGTTTTTGTGATCTGTGAATATTAGGATTGGGTGTGTGGCTCCTTCCAGTAAATACCTCCATTCTTCAAGAGCAGTTTTAATGGCCAGGAGCTCCCGATCTCCAATGTCGTAGTTGCGTTCCGCTGGAGTCAACTTCCTGGAGAAGAACGCCACAGGGTGCAGAAGTTCCTTGGTACCATTCCTTTGGGACAAAACCGCCCCTACAGCATTTTCGGAGGCGTCCACATCCAACACATATGGGAGAGAAGCATCTGGATGGCAGAGAATGGGAGCAGAGGTGAACAATTCTTTGAGCTTTTCGAAGGCTGTCTGCGCTTCGGGAGTCCACTTAAAGCGGACCCCTTGTTTCGTCAGTTGCGTGATCGGGGAGACCAGACCGGAGAAGTTCCTAATAAACTTCCTGTAAAAGTTGGAAAAACCGATGAAACGCTGTACCCCCTTTTTGTCAGCGGGTATTGGCCAATCTAAGATCGCCGTGACTTTCTGGGGATCCATCGCGACCCCCGCGGAAGAGAGAACCAGTCCCAAGAATGTGGTTTCGTGCTGTTCGAAACAGCACTTTTCTGCCTTTGCGTATAGCCCGTGTTGACGCAACCGTTCTAATACCCGTATCACATGACCCCGATGAACCTCCAGTGAAGGGGAAAAAATTAAGATGTCATCCAAATAAACCACCACAAAAATATCAAGAAGGTCACGAAAAACATCATTGATAAAGTGCTGAAAGGTCGCCGGTGCATTACAGAGCCCGAACGGCATCACCAAGTACTCGTAGTGACCGAATCTCGTACGGAACGCCGTCTTCCACTCATCCCCCTCCCTGATACGGACAAGGTTATAGGCCCCCCGCAGGTCTAATTTAGTGAATATCGTTGCCGATCTCAATCTCTGGAGGAGCTCGGGGACTAGGGGTAAAGGATAACGATTCTTTACCGTTATTTTGTTCAGGTCACGGTAGTCTATGCAGGGCCGTAACGATTTGTCCTTCTTCTCTACGAAGAATAACCCGGCCCCGGCTGGGGATGTGGATGGACGAATAAATCCCTTCCGAAGGTTCTCATCAATGTATTCCCTCAGTACTCCTGATTCTGCTTCGGACAAGGGAAAGATACGGCCGAAAGAGATTTCAGATCCGGGTAGGAGGTCTATGGGGCAGTCGTAGGAACGGTGCGGAGGGAGAACGTCAGCTCCTCGCTTACTAAAGACGTCTAAGAAGTCATGGTAGGCCGGGGGAATAACCTGGGATAGATCGGTGTCACCATCCAAGCACAGGAGGAACCGGGGAACCACGGATCCTGTGACGTGGCAGTGACTTAAACAATAGGGTGAGCAAAATTGAACTGTTCCCTTTTCCCAGTCAATCTGGGGGTTATGGGCCCTCAGCCAAGGGAGGCCCAGAATGACTGGAAAAAGGGGGGATGCGATGGCATCCAAACGGAGGAACTCCTGGTGATGGTCTGCCATTGTGGTGAAAATGGGTGGTGTCTCCTGGTCCACCACCCCTGATTTTATACGAGACCCATCTGCCAAGAAGATGTTGAACCCCCTTTCTTTGGTCTGGAGAGGGATTTTTTGCCGGTGGGCAAAAGTCAGATCGATGAAGCAACTACAGGCTCCTGAGTCAACGATTGCGGTCACCGACAATGTTCCTCCGGGGAGCTGTAAAGACACAGGAATGGCCAGGTAACTCGACTGATCATCCCTTCCTGCGGGTAGAGTAAAAGAAACGGGCGTGGACTTACTCATTTTAGCAGGACAGGAGCGCACCTGATGACCAGCTTCCCCGCAGTACAGACATAGGTTCTGTGATAGTCTCCTTTGACGTTCCTCGACCGATAAGTGAGAACGGGCCAATCCCAGCTGCATGGGTTCCGGGTTGTCCCCTGTTTCCGTGCTTCGCGGATGGTTCCCTGGGGTTGGAGCTGTATCTCTGGAAGGAATCCATGCCACCCTTTGACCCTGACTGCTCCTTTCCAGCCGACGTTCCCTTAGTCTACGGTCAATTTGAATGGCCAACTCAATCAGTTTTTCAGTCAGGTAGGCCTACTCGCGCTAGTTCGTCCTTGAGAGGCTCAGACAGCCCGATGCAGAACTGGTGACATAAGGCCGCATCGTTCCATCTGGTGTCGCCCATGCAACGCCTAAAATCGGACGCGTATTCTTCGGCTGTCCGGCGGCCCTGCCGCAGGGAGTATAGAGTCGCTTCAGCGGAAGCAGCTCGCTGAGGGTCGTCATACAAGACGGCCATGGCCCGAAAGAATTCGGTCACGGAGTCAAGATGGGGGTCGTGCTTCTCCATCAGACGGTGAGCCCAATCCTGGGGCTCATCCTGAAGGAGGGAGACTATAAACCCCACCTTGACGGTCTCAGTGGTGAACGTGCGGGGTTGTAAGTCAAAGTATAGGGTGCAGGCGTTCCGGAAGGCTCGGAAGCGGCTTCGATCACCACGGAATCGTTCCGGCAGAGGAACGCGGGGTTCAGGAGCTAGGGATGTGGCAACCGCTCCGGATACCGGGTTAGCGGGAGGTCCTGCAGGTGGAGGACTCTGAGCAGGGGGAGTCAGGGGGGCTATTGACTCCATGCGGTCCTCCAGTCGGGCGCAGCGACTGTGGAAGTTCTGAAAAGCCTGGGTCAAGGTGGCCAGGTGCTGACAAATATCCTCTAGGGACGCCGGTCCACTTCCTGGCTCTGTCATGGCCGCAAGGTACTGTTATGATCCGCCAGGTGGTGCCTCAGGCTGCCAACTGACAGACCTACTCAGAGCGTGGGGTCTAAGCCCGGGCTGTGCTTTCACCAGAGCCCCTGATGGTGGGGATGGACTTGAAACAGTCCCGGGCCAGGTCACGACCTCCGAGCAGGCCCGCCAGTGGCTGAGGAGACCCTTGGGGACAGGTACCGGGAGAGCCAGATATGAAGAGGATGGCGGCCCCAGCAGGGTAGTAACGGATAGTGGGCCCGTGAGGGTAAGCGGGGTACAGAATCGGTAGGCGAGAGTAGTCGGGTCACACGCAGGGTCAGCAGGGAAGTCAATCCGTAGAATGGTCAGGGCAATCCGGGTCAAACGCAGGAGCAGGCAGAGTAGTCAGGACAATCCGGGTCAAACGCAGGAGCAGGCAGAATAGTCAGGGTCAATCAGGGTCACAAGATAGGTGCAGGAACTCAGGATCACAGAAGACCTTGCGGCAATCTGTGACAGTGCAGGGCATCTTTAAATAGTGCGCCCTGCACTGTCATTGGCCGGCTAGGACGCGCCCCCGGCTGTCATTGGACGCCTGAGGCGCGCCCGCGGCTCCTACTGCGCATGCGCGGCGTCCTGTCAGCCGCGGCTCGCCGGGACCTAGTGCCTGTGTCCCGGCGCGATCCGCCGCCACTGCGCATGCGCGAGGGACGGAGCCGCGATCGCGGACCCTGGAGCCGTGGTCCCTGACACCCGCTGAACCACGTTCATGAGGAGCCGGTACAGGGGGCCATGAATCAGTATGGACCTGGCAGCAGCGTGAGCAGACGACAGAGGCACATGGCGCAGGGTGGCGGTGTAGGCAGCATTATTCTGAAGCCATACACAGGCCTAGGTTAAAAAGCGGAAGCCGTCAGCAGCGTGGGCAGACGACAGAGACACATGGCGCAGGGTGGCGGTGGATGCAGCAGTATTCGGAAGCCAAACACAGGCCTCGGTTAAAAAGCGGAAGCCGTCAGCAGCGTGAGCAGACGACAGAGGCACATGGAGCAGGGTGGCGGTGGAGGCAGCAGCAATGGAAGGCCATACAGCACCCTATCACAAAATGGAATCCACCAACAGTGTAAGGAGACCTGAAAGTGGCACATGGCAGAGTCTGGCGATGAAGTCAGCAGCAATGGGAGGCCGTACAGGGACCCATGACACACTCTGGACCTGGCAGCAGCAAGAGGAGGCGGTACAGGGGCCCATGGCAGAGTGGCGAAGCGTAAGCAGCTTAAATTGAAGGCCATACAGAGGCCTATGTTAACAAGTCCCCCCAGCAGCAGTGTGGGGAGACGACTATCAAGAGTCCAATGGCAGAGTGGCGGAGCAGAAGCAGCTTCAATTGAAGGCCATACACAGGCCTAGGTTAAAAAGTCCCCCCAGCAGCAGCGTGGGGAGACGACTATCAAGAGTCCAATGGCAGAGTGGCGGAGCAGAAGCAGCTTCAATTGAAGGCCATACACAGGCCTAGGTTAAAAAGTCCCCCCAGCAGCAGTGTGGGGAGACGACTATCAAGAGTCCAATGGCTGAGTGGCGATCCGGGAAGTCAGCGTTGTGATTACAGATGCAATGCAGAGATTCTATGAGGTGATGCCGTGGGTGCGAAGAAGATCATATACCGTCGTACTTCCATCCATAAGACGGAACAACCTGCGAACCGGGAGCTTTATTGCCCTGACCCGCTGAGCAGCTTCTGGGATACCCAAGAGGCCCATGGCAGAGTGGCGGAGCGTAAGCAGCTTCAATTAAAGGCCATACAGAGGCCTATGTTAAAAAGTCCCCCCAGCAGCAGCGTGGGGAGACGACTATCAAGAGTCCAATGGCAGAGTGGCGGAGCGGAAGCAGCTTCAATTGAAGGCCATACACAGGCCTAGGTTAAAAAGTCCCCCCAGCAGCAGTGTGGGGAGACGACTATCAAGAGTCCAATGGCTGAGTGGCGATCCGGGAAGTCAGCGTTGTGATTGCAGATGCAATGCAGAGATTCTATGAGGTGATGCTGTGGGTGCGAAGAAGATCATATACCGTCGTACTTCCATCCATAAGACGGAACAACCTGCGAACCGGGAGCTTTATTGCCCTGACCCGCTGAGCAGCTTCTGGGATACCCAAGAGGCCCATGGCAGAGTGGCGGAGCGTAAGCAGCTTCAATTAAAGGCCATACAGAGGCCTATGTTAAAAAGTCCCCCCAGCAGCAGCGTGGGGAGACGACTATCAAGAGTCCAATGGCAGAGTGGCGGAGCGGAAACAGCTTCAATTGAAGGCCATACACAGGCCTAGGTTAAAAAGTCCCCCCAGCAGCAGTGTGGGGAGACGACTATCAAGAGTCCAATGGCTGAGTGGTGATCCGGGAAGTCAGCGTTGTGATTGCAGATGCAATGCAGAAATTTTATGAGGTAATGCCGTGGGTGCGAAGAAGATCATATACCGTCGTACTTCCATCCATAAGACGGAACAACCTGCGAACCGGGAGCTTTATTGCCCTGACCCGCTGAGCCGCTTCTGGGATACCCAAGAGTTTGGCTTCTGTGGGGAATATGGTTGAAAACTGAAACTTAAAGGCATGTTGACGGAAGGGCACCAGTGTCAGTGCTCTGGAGGGAATATAGCTTCAAAGCTGACACTTAAAGGTATATCGATGGTCAGAGACCACAGGAAGTGGAGCTTGCGTCTTAAATCGACTGAATGTGGCAGACGTGAAACGTCTACGGGCCGTATATGAAACGGGTTGTTCCTCTTTCTGGAATAAGTGTTGGAAATGGCCACTCTTTTTGGTGTGGCGTTTTGTCTATTTAATTCCGATAACGGACTCTACTCCTCCGTGCAATCTAGTTACGAGACCCTGGGCAGGTCTGGGTCCAATTTATGGTAGAGACTGGTTTTGTTCAGCCATGCTTGAGCGAGTAATAACAGGTCTGTGCTGCCCTTTGGTGTCTGGCTTAATGCGCACAACACTGAACGTCCCAGCATTTGTCAACGATTTGCTGTTAAGTGATGCAAACCCGCTGAACCACGTTCATGAGGAGCCGGTACAGGGGGCCATGAATCAGTATGGACCTGGCAGCAGTGTGAGGAGACCCGAAAGTGGCACATGGCGCAGGGTGGCGGTGGAGGCAGCAGTATTCGGAAGACATACACAGGACTAGTTTAAAAAGCGGAAGCCGTCAGCAGCGTGAGCAGATGACAGAGGCACATGGCGCAGGGTGGCGGTGGAGGCAGCAGTATTCGGAAGCCATACACAGGCCTAGGTTAAAAAGCGGAAGCCGTCAGCAGCGTGAGCAGACGACAGAGGCACATGGCGCAGGGTGGCGGTGGAGGCAGCAGTATTCGGAAGCCATACACAGGCCTAGGTTTAAAACTGGAACCCAGCAGCGTGAGCAGACGACAAAGGCGCACATGGCAGAGGATGGATCTGGCAGCAGTATGAGAAGGCGGTACAGGGGCCCGTGGCACAGTGTGGTGATGGGGGCTACAGCAACTGGATGCCAGAAAGTGGCCGATAGGGCTATATACTGCATAGAATTATAAAGTTGTAAAGACAGCGGCCTATAAGGCTATACACACTATAACAATCATGACTTGATTGACCATTGGCCTATAAGGCTATACACAGCATGAATATCATGACTTATTCTGAGAGTGGTTTGGAAGGCTATATACAAAAAGTAATTCATGAGCTGTCCGGACAGCGGACAATAAGTACATATATACAAATCAATTCATCAGCTGTCCAGCCAGCGGCCTCAAAGGCGACACATATAGAAAGCAATTCATGAGCTGTTCAGACAGCGGGCCTCTAAGGCGACAGATATACAAAGCAATTCCCGAGGTGTTCAGGGAGTGGCCTGAACGGCTAGGTTATTACTAAATATATTTTTGTGGCCAAACATCGGCCTATAAATAGATGTCTACACAGTGACAAAAAATTATGTCGCCAGACAGCGGCCCCTAAGGCGACAGATATACAAAGCAATTCCCGCGAGCGCACAGGGCCCACAGTGTCTGAGGATGGACGTTGGCGCAGAAAGGCAGAGACCAACTGACTACATAGGTGGTTTTTATAGTACTTTATTTTGGCCTCCCTCTCAGCAGGTGTGAAAAAGGCCACCATTTTTGAACGGTAGCGAGGGTCCAACAAGGTGGACAGCCAAAAGTCATCCCTCTGTCTGATGGTTATTATTCGGCTGTCGCTACGCAAGCAACCGAGCATGCTATGGGCCATTTGTGCCAAGGAATGCGAGGGACTCCCTGCCTCCATCTCCACAGCATACTGCCACGGTGCGTCTGGGTCCTCTGTCTCCTCTTCCTCCTCTACCAGATGCTCCTGCTCCTCCACTCCTGCCCGCTGAGTGGAAAAACCACCCATTTCACTCAATAATTCCTGAGCACCAATGTCCTCCTCTACCTCCTCCTCTTCTTCCTGTCCTGCCCCCACAGGGGTCATGTGGCGTTGAGATCTGTGTGCCACGTCTACCGCACCCTGACCAGCCATTGTTAACAGCATTTGTTCCAGGACGTGCAACAGAGGAATGACGTCGTTCATCCCATAGTCCTGCCAACTCACGAATAGCGTGGCCTCCTCAAAGGGCCTGAGCAAGCGGCAGGTGTCACGCATGAGCTGCCAATGGCTGACATCTAAGTTACACAGGGGAGTACCTTTATCCGCTTGTAACATCAGGAAATCGGTGATGGCCTTTCGCTGTTCGTAAAGGCGGTCTAACATATGTAGGGTTGAATTCCACCTTGTTGCAACGTCGCAGATCAGGTGATGCTGTGGAATTCCGTTCTGCCGCTGCAGCTCAAGGAGGGTGTGCTTTGCGGTGTAGGAATGGCTGAAATGCATGCAAAGTTTACGTGACATTTTAAGGATGTCTTGCAGTGGGATGGTGGATTTTAGGAACCGCTTGACAACCAGATTGAACACGTGAGCCATGCATGGCGCATGGCACAACCTTCCTTGACGCAGAGCAGACACCATGTTCTTTCCGTTGTCGGTCAACATGGTTCCGATTTTCAGTTTGCGCGGAGACAGCCATCTGTCGATTTCTCTGTTCATTACACTCAGAAGTTCCTCCCCTGTGTGACTACGTTCGCCAAGGCATACCAGGTGCAGCACAGCGTGACACCGTTGCGCCCTGCACATGTGATATGCCGGTCGGGTAATGGGACTTGGCACGGGGGTGGCGGCTGAGGACACGGCGGAAGAAGAGGTGGTAGAGGCGGACATCTTTGCTGGACCAAGGACGTGCAAACGTGGAGGCAAAAGCGGCGTGACCTGTCCAAGTTGCTGGTGCGGCTGTGCCGGCACCACGTTCACCCAGTGGGCCGTAAATGACATGTACTGTCCCTGACCGTAGTTACAGCTCCACACGTCGGCGCTGCCGTGCACTTTGGCAGAGACCGACATGCTCAAAGACTGGCCCACCATCTCTTCTACATGTGAATGCAGGGCTGGCACTGCCTTTTTGGCGAAGAAATGCCGGCTTGGCACTCTCCACCGTGGCTCGTCACAAGCCATCATTTCTCGGAAAGGTGCTGAGTCCACCACTTGGAAAGGGAGGGACTGCAGCACCAGCAACTTGGACAGGAGGACGTTCAGCTTCTGCACCGTCGGGTGCGTGCTCGCAAACTGTTGTCTCTTGGAAACGGATTCCAAGAAAGACTGCTGACGGAATCCGTGAAGAGGAGTAGCAGGAGAAGGAGCATCTGAACGAGCGGAAGATGCCAACGAGCGACAACTCCCCTCAGCAGAGGTGTTGGAGCCTTGACTGGCTGATAGAGGGCGATTGACGTCGGGTGACGGAGCAAGTAACGGAGCGGGTGATGGAGCGGGGGCTGGGGCAGGCAGAACCGCCGTATCTTTATCACGGTTTTCCCAGGCCACCGAATGACGACGCTGCATATGCTGACGCAACGCTGTAGTCCCAAGATTGGCCCCCTGGCCACGCTTGACTTTCTGGCCACATAGACGACATACGGCTACGTTTACTTCCTTGGGCGGCTTGACGAAAAATTGCCACACCGCCGAGTAGGAAACTTTGCCCCCGCTACTCCTCACTGGCTGACTGCTACTTCCTCCGTGCACACCGGCACCACTACTGGCCGTGGTGGTAGGCTGCAGTGGAGCTGGTGCTCTACTCCGTGGCCGTTTGGCTCCACTGACACTGCTGCGACCCTGCTGCCTCCTGGGCAACCCACCGACTGTTTTGCTCGCTGGCAAGCTGGCACCCTCTTCTCCTGATGATGCGGAAGCAATAGCCTGATGACGACGAGGCTGCCAAGTGCGATCAGCCTCATCATCATCAATTAGGGTCTCCGCGTCACTACTAGCCCCCTCGGCTGCGTGTAGGTCAGGAGACAGACCTGTCTCTAGACCAGCTACCGAGCCACTCTCCTCGCCAGTACTTCTTCGCCTGGCTGCTGAAGAGGCGGATGTCTCCCCCCGTTCCTGACCGCCCTCTGTTAGCTCTTCCTCACTGTACAGTGGGGCTGAGCCCACAGCATGCGATACTTCGCTTGGTGAGGGAACACCAAAGGACAGGGGCAGGTCGAGGACACGTGATTTCAGTGGGCTTGCTCCCGGGCCATGCCAACTAACGGTTGTGTCTGACGTACCCACCGACCGTTGGCTGTAGGTGTCAGAGGTAACCTGGGAAGAGGAAGACGACCGAGTCAACCAATCGATGACGGCAGGGTTGTCGGTGGAGACACGACCGCAGGATGACACCGGGAGCACTGGCCTCAGGCTTCGACTAGTGCTGCCTCGACCCCTTCCTCTGCTGCCACGTCTGCTCGCTCCTGAAACATTGCCTCCTCTGCCACTCCTCTGCGTGTTGTCTGACATACTCTTTAATTCAATAAGCACCCCAAAAATAAAAACGGATTTAACTCTTTGAACGTACAATAGTGGTTGTGAAGCAGAAAGTCAGTTTATTTAGCACAATCGGTCAATTGCAGCTTGCCGTTGGCTGTAAACTGTACGTTTATGTCACTGGAATGCACTAATCACCCAAAAAATATTACCGCCACCCGGCGTGTATATGGATTTAACTCTTTGAACGTACAATAGTGGTTGTGAAGCAGAAAGTCAGTTTATTTAGCACAATCGGTCAATTGCAGCTTGCCGTTGGCTGTAAACTGTACGTTTATGTCACTGGAATGCACTAATCACCCAAAAAATATTACCGCCAGCCGGCGTGTAAATGGATTTAACTCTCTGAACGTACAATAGTAATTGTGAAGCAGAAAGTCAGTTTATTGTACACAATCGGTCAATTGCAGCTTGCCGTTGGCTGTAAACTGTACGTTTATGTCACTGGAATGCACTAATCACCCAAAAAATATTACCGCCACCCGGCGTGTATATGGATTTAACTCTTTGAACGTACAATAGTGGTTGTGAAGCAGAAAGTCAGTTTATTTAGCACAATCGGTCAATTGCAGCTTGCCATTGGCTGGAAACTGTACGTTTATGTCACTGGAATGCACTAATCACCCAAAAAATATTACCGCCACCCGGCGTGTAAATGGATCTAACTCTTTGAACGTACAATAGTGGTTGTGAAGCAGAAAGTCAGTTTATTTAGCACAATCGGTCAATTGCAGCTTGCCGTTGGCTGGAAACTGTACGTTTATGTCACTGGAATGCACTAATCACCCAAAAAATATTACCGCCACCCGGCGTGTATATGGATTTAACTCTTTGAACGTACAATAGTGGTTGTGAAGCAGAAAGTCAGTTTATTTATCACAATCGGTCAATTGCAGCTTGCCGTTGGCTGGAAACTGTACGTTTATGTCAATGGAATGCACTAATCACCCAAAAAATATTCCCGCCACCCGACGTGTAAATGGATCTAACTCTTTGAACGTACAATAGTGGTTGTGAAGCAGAAAGTCAGTTTATTGTACACAATCGGTCAATTGCAGCTTGCCGTTGGCTGGAAACTGTACGTTTATATCACTGGAATGCACTAATCACCCAAAAAATATTACCGCCAGCCGGCGTGTAAATGGATTTAGCTCTTTGAACGTACAATAGTGGTTGTGAAGCAGAAAGTCAGTTTATTTAGCACAATCGGTCAATTGCAGCTTGCCGTTGGCTGGAAACTGTACGTTTATGTCACTGGAATGCACTAATCACCCAAAAAATATTACCGCCACCCGGCGTGTAAATGGATCTAACTCTTTGAACGTACAATAGTGGTTGTGAAGCAGAAAGTCAGTTTATTTAGCACAATCGGTCAATTGCAGCTTGCCGTTGGCTGGAAACTGTACGTTTATGTCACTGGAATGCACTAATCACCCAAAAAATATTACCGCCACCCGGCGTGTATATGGATTTAACTCTTTGAACGTACAATAGTGGTTGTGAAGCATAAAGTTAGTTTATTTAGCACAATCGGTCAATTGCAGCTTGCCGTTGGCTGGAAACTGTACGTTTATGTCACTGGAATGCAATAATCACCCAAAAAATATTACCGCCACCCGGCGTGTAAATGGATCTAACTCTTTGAACGTACAATAGTGGTTGTGAAGCATAAAGTCAGTTTATTTAGCACAATCGGTCAATTGCAGCTTGCCGTTGGCTGGAAACTGTACGTTTATGTCACTGGAATGCACTAATCACCCAAAAAATATTACCGCCACCCGGCGTGTATATGGATTTAACTCTTTGAACGTACAATAGTGGTTGTGAAGCAGAAAGTCAGTTTATTTAGCACAATCGGTCAATTGCAGCTTGCCGTTGGCTGGAAACTGTACGTTTATGTCACTGGAATGCACTAATCACCCAAAAAATATTACCGCCACCCGGCGTGTAAATGGATCTAACTCTTTGAACGTACAATAGTAGTTGTGAAGCAGAAAGTCAGTTTATTTAGCACAATCGGTCAATTGCAGCTTGCCGTTGGCTGGAAACTGTACGTTTATGTCACTGGAATGCACTAATCACCCAAAAAATATTACCGCCACCCGGCGTGTAAATGGATCTAACTCTTTAAACGTACAATAGTGGTTGTGAAGCAGAAAGTCAGTTTATTTAGCACAATCGGTCAATTGCAGCTTGCCGTTGGCTGGAAACTGTACGTTTATGTCACTGGAATGCACTAATCACCCAAAAAATATTACCGCCAGCCGGCGTGTAAATGGATTTAACTCTTTGAACATACAATAGTGGTTGTGAAGCAGAAAGTCAGTTTATTGTACACAATCGGTCAATTGCAGCTTGCCGTTGGCTGGAAACTGTACGTTTATGTCACTGGAATGCACTAATCACCCAAAAAATATTACCGCCAGCCGGCGTGTAAATGGATTTAACTCTTTGAACATACAATAGTGGTTGTGAAGCAGAAAGTCAGTTTATTTAGCACAATCGGTCAATTGCTGCTTGCCGTTGGCTGGACACTGTACGTTTATGTCACTGGAATGCACTAATCACCCAAAAAATATTACCGCCAGCCGGCGTGTAAATGGATTTAACTCTTTGAACGTACAATAGTGGTTGTGAAGCAGAAAGTCAGTTTATTTAGCACAATCGGTCAATTGCAGCTTGCCGTTGGCTGGAAACTGTACGTTTATGTCACTGGAATGCACTAATCACCCAAAAAATATTACCGCCACCCGGCGTGTAAATGGATCTAACTCTTTGAACGTACAATAGTGGTTGTGAAGCAGAAAGTCAGTTTATTTATCACAATCGGTCAATTGCAGCTTGCCGTTGGCTGGAAACTGTACGTTTATGTCACTGGAATGCACTAATCACCCAAAAAATATTCCCGCCAGCCGGCGTGTAAATGGATTTAACTCTTTGAACATACAATAGTGGTTGTGAAGCAGAAAGTCAGTTTATTGTACACAATCGGTCAATTGCAGCTTGCCGTTGGCTGGAAACTGTACGTTTATGTGACTGGAATGCACTAATCACCCAAAAAATATTACCGCCAGCCGGCGTGTAAATGGATTTAACTCTTTGAACATACAATAGTGGTTGTGAAGCAGAAAGTCAGTTTATTTAGCACAATCGGTCAATTGCTGCTTGCCGTTGGCTGGACACTGTACGTTTATGTCACTGGAATGCACTAATCACCCAAAAAATATTACCGCCAGCCGGCGTGTAAATGGATTTAACTCTTTGAACGTACAATAGTGGTTGTGAAGCAGAAAGTCAGTTTATTTAGCACAATCGGTCAATTGCAGCTTGCCGTTGGCTGGAAACTGTACGTTTATGTCACTGGAATGCACTAATCACCCAAAAAATATTACCGCCACCCGGCGTGTAAATGGATCTAACTCTTTGAACGTACAATAGTGGTTGTGAAGCAGAAAGTCAGTTTATTTATCACAATCGGTCAATTGCAGCTTGCCGTTGGCTGGAAACTGTACGTTTATGTCACTGGAATGCACTAATCACCCAAAAAATATTCCCGCCACCCGGCGTGTAAATGGATCTAACTCTTTGAACGTACAATAGTGGTTGTGAAGCAGAAAGTCAGTTTATTGTACACAATCGGTCAATTGCAGCTTGCCGTTGGCTGGAAACTGTACGTTTATGTCACTGGAATGCACTAATCACCCAAAAAATATTACCGCCAGCCGGCGTGTAAATGGATTTAGCTCTTTGAACGTACAATAGTGGTTGTGAAGCAGAAATTCAGTTTATTTAGCACAATCGGTCAATTGCAGCTTGCCGTTGGCTGGAAACTGTACGTTTATGTCACTGGAATGCACTAATCACCCAAAAAATATTACCGCCACCCGGCGTGTAAATGGATCTAACTCTTTGAACGTACAATAGTGGTTGTGAAGCAGAAAGTCAGTTTATTTAGCACAATCGGTCAATTGCAGCTTGCCGTTGGCTGGAAACTGTACGTTTGTGTCACGGGAATGCACTAATCACCCAAAAAATATTACCGCCAGCCGGCGTGTAAATGGATTTAACTCTTTGAACGTACAATAGTGGTTGTGAAGCAGAAAGTCAGTTTATTTTGCACAATCGGCAAACTGCAGCACCAACTGTGCACGACAGCCACCAATAAAAAAAAGGGTGTATGTCACTTTAAATTTTCGATTCTTTGATAGCTGTGGCCCTAAGTAACGATTCTGTGTCCCTGAGTAACGATTCTGTGTCCCTGAGTAACGATTCTGTGGCCCTGAGTAACGATTCTGTGGCCCTAAAGTCTCTGTGGCCCTAACTCTGTCCCTTAATACAGACAGGTCTGTCTCTCTTGAATGACCGGAGGCTAATGGAGAATTCTAAGATGGCTGCGATTTATAGTGCTGGCTGGCTGCTGATTGGCTAATGCGATCACATGTCATGAATGCATTATGGGTCAGCGCGCCTTGTCTGCGCGCCTTTCCAGAGATCCCCGCCCCATCTTCTCTGTCCATTTTCTCCGTGGCCTCACATGTCGCCGCCATTTTTGGGAAAATTCGATTCGTGCATCCGAAGTTTGCTAATCTTCGGATTCGTCGCGAATAGAATTTTTCCAAATCTTCGGAACGAATTCCACTTCGTCATGTTCGATTCGCTCATCTCTAATTATGAATGACTTACCTGAAAACAAAACCCTCCAGCAGAGAGCTGTCACGGCTCCCCAAGGTTTCCATCTTCACTCGGTCTTCCATCCGGGTTCACGAGATGCAGCCATCTTATTGCCCGGGCAACAATGTTGTCACTGCCGTGCGAAGGGAGTTCTGGCACGCTGTCCATTGAGAGCGCAATGCGCATGCGCAGGTGACATCACCAGCGCTTCTAGAGTGAATATCTCCTAAACAGCGCAAGTTTAGGAGATATTTACAGTACCTACAGGTAAGCCTTTAATAAGGAAAATATACAAAAATGAGTTTACTTCCATTTTAACTGTTGACAGTGAAGTTTTTGAGCCAGTGTGTTAGCTTAGAGAAGAAAAGGAGGAGGGGGAGGAGGGGGAAGAGAGGAGTGCCTTACTCCTTACAGAGGAGTGCCTTACTTACTAAATGTGTGTTTCTTCTGATGCACACACCCTGCATACAAGGGTGGCTCCATAGGATGCTGCAAGAGAAAGAAGCCACTACGAAACAGGAAACCTGGGAGAGCTGTCATGGCACCAGCCTAAACTGGAGTATAGGCAAGGAATAAAAGATAAAGAAGTTAATAGGAAATGTCTTAAATGTAACTTCCATGTGCTTAAATAAATAAAAATCATTTTAATAGGAAAGATAAAGAACTGCATACTTAATAAGTGAATAAATCAGCTGCTAATGTGAAGAAAATCAGCTGCTGAAAGTGCTAAAAGTAATTCTAAAACCTGAAGGTTTTTTAACCTCAATCCATTCTCTGCATTAAGGTAAAAAAACAATCAGTGGGCTTCTCCCGCTCCCCCCAGTCCTCCCCCCCATCTCTTATACTTACCTGAGCCTGATCTCATCCCAGAGATGTGTAGAGAGCAGTAGCGGGAGCCCATTGTTGTAGGTCATGGGAAGTTAGGAGGGAGCGGCCGATCTGCAGTCTGCTTGTGAATGCCCCCATAACAGGCGGCTTGCTATGGTAGCACTTAGCAGAGGGAAGGAGCAGACAGCGCCTACAGTGGACCAGGGAACAGGATGATCAGGGCTACATTTAATGTCACTTTATTGTATAAAACTGCATACAAAAATATTTAAAACATTTTAAAAACTTTAAAGTGATACTAAAGGCATATTTTTTAAAACAACAAACATGTCATACTTACCTGTTCTGTGTAGTGGTTTTGCACAGAGAAACTCCGATCCTCCTCTTCTTGGGTCCCCCGCTGACGCTCCTGGCCCTTCCCTCTTGTCGGGTTCCCCATAACAAGATGTTTGCTATAAGGGCACCCACTCCTGAGTCACTGTTCCATGTGTCCATTTACACATGGAGCTGTAGCTCGGCCCCCGCCGCCTCTCTCTTCTCATTGTCTCACTGGCTGTGATTGACAGCAGCAGGAGCCAATGGTTGCTGTCTCAACCAATAAGGAGAGGGAGTCCCAGGATAGCCGAGACTCCAGTGCATATCGCTGGATCGAGAGGTTGGCTTAGGTGAGTATTAGGGGGGTGGGGGGGATGTCACACAGAGATTTTTTGCCTTGCATGTAGGTAAAAAACCTTGAGGCTTTACAACCACTTTAACCACCTCTATACCAGGCACTTTCACCCCCTTCCTGCCCAGGCCAATGTTCAGCTTTTAGCACTGTCACACTTTGAATGACAATTGCGCGGTCATGCAACACTGTACCCATATGAAATTTTTATCAATTTTTCTCGCACAAATAGAGATTTCTTTTAGTGGTATTTAATCACCACTGGGTGAAAAAAGACTGAAAATTTAGAAAACAAAATGTGTTTTTCTTTGTTTCTGTTTTAAAATTTTGCAAATAAATAACCTTTCTTCAAAATTTAGGCCAAAAATGAATTCTCCTACATTTCTTTGGTGAAAATAACCCAGATCACTGTTTATTATTTAGTTGGTAGGAAAGGTATAGAGTTCACAAACTATGGTACATATTTGAAAATCGATCAACCCTGATGTACTGACGCCTGCCATCTAATAATATTCTCATTGCTGGCTTTTAAAATAAAATAAAAACAGCACACAGACCCCAGTCGGGGGATCTTTGGAGGGGTCAGTGTGCTGTTTTTATTTTATTTTAAAAAGTCAGCAATGATAATATTATTATTATTACTATAATACAGGATTTATATAGCGCCATACAAACAGTTTTCTCAGAGCTTTACAAAATGAGATGTTATTTCCATTTGCTGATAATTTAAACTTTACAATTTGTTTTCTTTGTTATTGTCACTTTTTCAGTAGTACATGTTGCAGCAGAAATAAAAAATCTATTTTTTAGACCCCCCCCCCTACATGCATTCCAGACCCTTTGAGTAAGATATTGTTTTTGCAGGATACCCCACATAAAAAACAGAAAGAAAGTGTGTTTTACCCAGAAATCTATATCAGACTCTAGGGGTCTGACACAGATTTTAAGTGGGATCTAACACAAAAGAAATGTGTGGAGGATCCCCCTAATAATACATACTAGATCCTTAGTCTAATCATGCAGCCTGGAAGTCCAGGAAAGAAAGGGAATGAGTATACAGCCCCCACAAATCATACCAGGCCATATACCCTCAACATGGGGGGTTATCTTGCCACAGGGGACCCCATGGCAAAGGACCTTGTCCCTTTATTGAAAACAATTCTTGGGGGTTGTAGGGGTCTGCAAATGGGGTGCTTATTAGAATCTGGAATCCCCCTTTAACAATAAGGGGTCACCCAGATATTATATAGACAATATATAGATATTGCCCCCCCCCCCCCATGTGAATGAGTACAGGGTATGTAGTACCCCTACTTATTACCAAAGAAAAAAAAACGTTGTAACCAAGACTGTTTAACAAAATAAACCCTTCTGCACCCTACAGTGTCCTTAACAACCATTGACAACAGAAAGATTTCATGTGTAATAGCAAAAGTAATACCACCATTATACATAATGTAACATTTGGGTGTTCATCTGAATGTCTAACAGATAAAGTTCGGTCCAAACCAAAGAAGACAACCAAACAAGTAGGGAAAAATGCCTGGTCCCCACGGCAGAAAATTAGCTTGGCTAATAGAGAAAACTGTAACTTTGATCATTACCAATTTGCAAGATTTTTCCTTACTTATTTCATTTATGCCTGGAGTTTGGCTTTAGGACACTGCATCCTTTGAACCATGTCAAGGTCAGTGTTTACCAATGATGCTTTTCTTTTAAAGATTATGGACAACAGGGAGGAGAAGCTGGTCTCAAATAATTTACTAGGATCAGATGTGAGCCATCAAAATAGGGAGTCTCTTTTTAGTGCAAGTAGCCTGTCAGGAAGGATGGATATGTTAAGGGCCTCTCATTTATTGTAATTTATTTTGAAATTAGAGTGATCCCTGTATTGTTGGAAGATAAGAGGGTAGGCAATGCTGTCTCTGGGTGAATAAGAAACCATCCACATATGCTGCCAGTTTGTGTTGTGTACTGGAAGAGGGCAGCCTAGTGATATTTTAGTTTGTTTTCATGGTGCATAAAATATGTTGTAATGTAATTAAAAAAATGAGATGAAATAAGGGGCATTCCTGAAGATTACAGTTAGAGAGAGAAATACAATCAGAATTCATGTTTAATCAAATCTCTGTCTGCAGAAATAAGTGGCAGGTACCGTATCCAGGAGATTGCATGGGCTCCTAGGCCAAAAATGTAGTATGAAGGAAGGGTCAGTCTACCCTACTGAAGGCCTTCTCTGCATTTATGGGCACCAGCAGAAAGGTTTTCGCCTTTGACAATGCAGAGTGAATCAGTTCAAGGACCCTGGTGGTATTGTCTTGGGCCTTTCATTGGGAGATAAAGCCTGTCCATTCTGTTTGAATGATTCCTTAAATATGAGGAAGTAGTCTAGTGGCTAGAATTTTGGTAAAGAGTTTCAAGTCTACATTTAGTGCAATTGTTCTGTAACTACTACATTGGGTGAGGTCTTTCTCCTCTTAGGGGATCATGGTAATGTGTGCCCGAAGTGTCTGGTGGGGATTAATGACCCTTAATAATGGGAAAATAGACCTGTAGAAAGTGTGATGTAAAGGTGTTTCCCAGTCAGTGAAGAGGAAATTGCATATCTAAATTCCTCTGGAATGAGGGGAGCTGACAAGGAGTCAATTGTCTCTTGGTAAATAGCTGAGAGACCAGAAGAATGGAGTTATACCTTGATTTGTTGTTGATGCAGGTCAGGGGTGTTGGAGCAGTAGATTTGGATGTTGTATAGATAATGATAGAGGATATGAAGTTCACAAAAAATATCTGTGGAGGTAGTCAATTTGGTTCCTGGGCGCAAAGTATTTGTTTATTATGTATTACTGTGTTTACTATGTTTACTATACTTCAGTATGCTACTATGCTTCAGTTTGTGAATGAACAGGAAGCCTCAGAGCATTTTCCATTCATTCACTGCCTAATAGAGCTAAGGCTGCAGAGAAAAGGACTGGAGAATTTGTCCTCAGCCCCTTTCTCTGTCTCAAAAGTGAAGCATTCACCCAAAGCCCCCCAACAGGGATTCTAAAAAAAAATTGTAAAAAAAAAAATAGTAAAAAATACATCATAAATTTTAAAATAGAATACAAAAATAGAAAACTATGACACCGTCCATTGCTCTACTGACACCGGTTCCCGGCTCTACTGACACCATCCTCTGCAACACTGACACTGACCTCTGCCCTACTGGCAAAGTCCACTGCTCTACTGACACCATCCTCTGCTCTACTAACACTATCCTCTGGCCTACTGACACCTTCCACTGCCCTCCTGACACTGTCCACTGTCCTTCTGACACCAACCCATGCACTACTGACACTGTCCACTGCTCTACTGACTGATACCATACTATCCTACTGACACCAGCCTCTGCCCTACTGACATCCACTGTCCTACTGACACCAATCTGGCCTACTGACACCTGCCCAGGGGTGGACTGACCATTTGGAAATTCAGGCACTGCCCGAGGGCCCGGGGTCAGTAAGGGCCCCATGAGATGCCCCTGGTACCTTTTTCATAGGCTTTTTTGAGTTTGGGCAAGGACACAGGGGCCCCATGATCCCCTATTGCCCAGGGGCCCCATGAGTTGTTAGTCCGCCCCTGCACCTGCCATTGCTCAACTAACACCATCCTCTGTCCTACTGACACTGTCTTCTGCCCTACTAACACTGTCCACGCACATAAGTTAGAATTTTTACAGTGACATTTTTTATATTACGTTTTCCCTACTATTTATTTACAGTAGGTCTTTTGAGTTCATTTCTTAAAAAAAAAAGTAGATCTCTACCTTTCAAACGTTGCCTACCAGCTCTAACTAGTATCTCACTGGTTTGTTATTAAGTTTGTAAAATGTTCTTCTCCCCTTTAGAAGTTTGTGTTTGACATTCTGATATACCAGGAAATTACATAGTTACATAGTTAGTCTGGCTGAAAAAAGATAAAAGTCCATCCAGTTCAACCATAGAAAAAAAGTTAGAATCCTATACCCACAGTTGATCCAGAGGAAGGCAAAAAAACCCCAGCAAAGCTCAATCCAATTGCACCTGCTGGGAAAAAAATTCCTTCCTGATCCCCCATGAGGCAAATGTATATTCCCTGGATCAACTTTACCTATAAATGTTAGTATCCAGTTATATTCTGTGTATCTAAGAAATAATCCAGGACTTTTTTGAAGCAATCCACTGAGCTGGCCAGAACCAACTCTTGAGAGAGTCTATTCCACATTGTCACAGCTCTCACTGTTATTCTCTCAAATGTTATTGTTTTCTTAGGGCCTGTAGTTCAGTGTATGTGGAGGTGGCCAGCGATTTTTGTTTTGTGGGTTGCTTCTAATTTTTGGACTTGTGTGTTTTGGCAGTTGGTCTGTGAGATTAACTTTAATTTTCTTTAGTTGTGCACTATATATGAGGAAGACACCACATATTACACATTTATGGGCTTCCCAATGAATAAAGGGGTTTATGTGTGACTTGGAGAGAGTACAAGTATGAAAGTAGGAACCCAATTCTTAGCGACATCAAGCATGAATACAGGGTGCTAGAGAAGAGTTTCATGAAGTTTTCATGAGCTCAGTTTTTCGTAGGGTTGCACTAGTTCAAGAGATAGGTACATTGGGGCATGGTCCAACAAAAGAAGCTCATCTGTGGATGTTGACACCCATTTTTCTACGTCTTTGTGTTGGATAGAGATAATCCAGATGTGGGCACATTATGAGGTTTAAAAAACAAAAGGTGTAGCTGTTTTGGTAGGATTAGTTAGGCACCAGCTATCTTTCTGGTGGGCTAGAATTAAGCTTCTTAATCCACATTCTCTAACACTGCTTAAATCATGGTTTCCTCAAATATTAAAATTTCCTGCTCTCCCATTTTACTTGCCACATTTCTGATATTTGTGTATGCAGGACAATGCAATAGGTTCACTACAATGTTTGTCCCACCAGCGCCACAGCGCCTTCTCACCCTTTCTTTTCCCCACATGACAGGCCTGGTGTATGGTCATTAGCCATTTAGGCACCGAACACCAGCACACTGAGGACAAGGAGAAAGTCCTCAACCCTGTTTAAGGTTCAAGCCATAATTTGTAGCTTAGAAAAGGGCTTCATCTTTTGATGCCAGAGACTAAACTGGAGGCAGGAGAGCAAAACAAAGTATACACAGCTAGTGGTGCAATCATTAAAGAAAATCTTTTGTTTTGCCCTGTGTGGAAATCTCTAGTTAGCTTTGAAATTAATTTACATCATTAACAATTTCTTCAATCATACTGTATTTCATCAATTACTATTTTTACATTTACAAATATCTGGCCCTCTCTGTTCTGTTTACTGCATTATTTTTGGCTTGCCTTGTATCACAAACATATGAATTTATGAACCCACACAATAAACAGTTGCAGCACCAGAGAATGACATATGACCAAGCTTTAGACAAGCTGCTGGGAAGTTGATATTTTGTTCTGCTGAGTGAGCTGCTGACAAGCTGTTGAGAATTTGTTATACTGTTTTGTTCAGAAGTTGTTGTTAATCTCTTGTTAAATCTGTTCAGCAATAAAGCTGAAAAAAGAGACAATCTACATATAATTATATGTCACTTGAGTGTACAAGCGTACAAAACAGACAACAGTGTTGCAGAGTGCAAGTGCAACCTCGGCCCATTTATCATAAAACAACGTGGGAATAAAACGGAAAATTTCCTATCAAATTCTTACCGTAATTTTCCCTTCCTGATGGACTCTGTGAGAGGGGGAAACAGCTCTTATTGTTTGAACACTGTTTGTGTGGAAGTAAATTAATGTTTCGACTGACATTCTGCAGTTTAGCCACAAGATGTCACTGTTTTTCTAACACAGCCTCAGACTGCATAGATATTTGTATATTCATGAAGAGGTGGGGTTTTTTTGCACACAAAGTTGGAGAGAACAGGAAGGAGAGAGAGAAGCCATGTTTTGGAGCATGGTGAATAAGGGGCCCTGTGAGCTGAGAATCTGATGACATCAAGGTGTGAAAGCGTCCCTCCACAACCAGAGCTGCAGCTAAGTGAAGCTGATGAGATTGCTGTCAGGAATGCTGATGAGATTGCTGCCAGGAAGGCTGATGAGAGCAGAGGAACTAAGCAACATATACGGCGAGACCGCATGCTTGTTGGAGAGACATTTGTTCTGTTCAGAGTCACCAGCAGAACCGGTCGGTAAGAATGTGCACGCACCTCATTTCAGTTTGGGGCCTTGAGACTGAGTCCAGTCCTATAGTTAGTTAGTTAGGGTCTTTGTTTGTGCCAGGCCACAAGTGTTGTTACTGATCATTGGAAGGACTCCACAACCTAAAGTGACATTTCACATTGGAGAGCTGATAAAATCCTAAAAACTCAAGCCAGACTGGCATTTTGCTCAGAAGGAATACTCAGGCACGTGCTACAGGACCAGTTATGGGGGAGGGAATACTGTAGATTTATGTAAGATTGTAAGCTATTGTGCTGCACCGCAGGCTAGCCCATACCATACACCCATACACTGATTCCTGCTCTTTTAGGGTAATAACAGGTAAGGTGTGGCAGCTTAGTTGTGCCCGCCAGTAGGTAAATTACTTCACTTTCTACCTTCATCCATCAGAAGGCGCCGTGCTGTGCAGCACAAGGGTCTCAGCCTTTGGGCTGGGTGTATGTAAATTTATTGTATGTTTCCAGCATTTGTGGTTGTGTTTATTTGCCACATCTAAGTAAAATTCTGTTGTGGCAAAAGCTGGTGTTGGGGTTGCTTTCCTCGTTCGTGACTTCACTGTATCCTGGGGAGCTCACCCCGGTACGCGGCTTACAACTCCATGGCAGCATATGTATGGGTTAGTGCCGCCCTCTCTTCTCCTATAGGACCCCACTCCCATAAATCTTTGCTCCTTGCCAGAGGTCGTGTTTCATTACTAGCCTACTCATAGCACTGGGAGGGTACTCCTGCCGCCATGGAGTCCATCAGGAAAGGAAAATTACGATAAGAATTTGATAGGAAATTTTCAGTTTTCCTGACAGACTCCATGGCAGCATACGTATGGGAGATAACTAGCCATACACACACAGGTGAGCAGTTACTCAAAAACTTCAGTAGTAGGCGTCCTTCAGATCTATAGACAGGAGCCAGTCACCTGGTTGCATTGCTTGTTGGATTGTGAACAGCATCTCCATCTTAAATTTTTACTTCCTGATAAAGAAGTTTAGATGGGTGAGGTCTATAACCAGCCTCCAGGCCCCGTTTCTCTTTTGGACCAAAAAGAGGGGTGAGTACATGGCCTGAAATTCTTCGCCTTCCGGAACTGGCACAACAGCACCCTGCGCCAGCAGAGAGTCCATGTAGGACAGCAGGATTTCCCTCCTTTCTTCGGAATGTGGAAGGGCCGTAGGGGCAAAACTGAGATGAGAAAGGCTCTTGAACACCCAAGCATGCACTAAAGATACCGTGTTGATGGCCCAGGCATGCTGGATTGAAGCCACCCAGACATGCAGAAAGTGGCGAAGATGTGCCCCCACCTGGACTGCCTGAGTGGGCCCAATCTCAAAAGGACTTTGTGGCCTCATGACCTTGAGAGGTCGAGCCCTTGGAGGATTTCTGAAAAGATGATCTGCTTCTCCTCCAGCTTCTCTTAAATTCACGGCCTGGCTTTTAGAGGTGCACATCCCTAGCTTGCACTGAGCCCTGACTTCTAGGCAGAGCCCTCTTCTTGCTTAGCAGATGCTGATCCTGGGGCAGGAAACCGGACCTCCCGCCTGTAGCCCAGGCTATAGTGCTGTCCACCTGTTCCCTAACAGGGAGCAACCCTCAAAGGCGATCTTGCACCATGCCTGCTTAGAGGCTGGATCAGCCAACCAGGGCTGAAGCTACAACGCACGCTTGGCTGTAACCGAGGACAGCATAACCCAAGCCAGAAGACAGGTAAGGTCAATCAAGCTCTCTCCCAGGAAGGCAGATGCCAACCTCAGCTCCCGAATATCTGAATTCCTGGCCACCTGTTCCAGAACTCCACTGAGGGTCGCATCCACATTATCCAACCACACTTCCATAGCTTTATACAAGGCCACCAAGGCAAGTTCCGTCTTGCAAGCCATCCCTGTCATAGATTAGATTTGCTTGAGATCAAAATAGAGTCTCCTTTCCAGGTTGTCCTTGAAGGACACCGAATCCTCGAGAGGGATGGTAAGTGCTGGGCTAGCCTCATCAAGGATGCATCCACCAGAGGGGCCGATTCTAAATGTTTGACATCCTCCAACGGGAACGGAAAGTTTGGACAATCCTTCCTTAGATAAACAACACAAAAACAGCGCAAAATCTAAAATTAAAATAACACAAATAAATAAACACTAAATTTATAATAAGTGTCCGTGAAAAAATATATATATGTAAGTCCTTATTCCAATCAAAACCAATACAAAAATCAAAAAAATAAAAAATATTCCAAATGTGCTCCCACCTAAGACCTGGTCTTGAGAACGCCCTGTGGGTGGGGCGAAATGCGTTGACGCACTTCCGGTCCGCCGTCATTCTGGTTAACGTCACTTCCGGTGTTTGGAACGCACGCCGGCTTATGCGGTTCAAGCGGCCATCTTGGAGGTGGAAGGCTGTTCATCCTCTGCAGTGACTATATAAGCGTGAGATCCCTATATCTACATTCTGGAAATTGGTTATCTTGAAGCCATTGAGGCTATTAAACAAGGCTTTTAATTTTATTCAAACATGTGAGTGGCCTTATTCTATCTTTATATTTTATATGGAGTGGCAGTATTACACTATGTAGTTTTTTTCTCTGAACACTATTGAGGAATCCATGGAGGAATAGAGTGGAGACGATTGCTATACCATAGCAGGGTGAAGAAGGAGATTTGAGTCCCTTTGGAGGGGTTATAGGATCCCTTATATCCTATAAGGCTCACTACTCACCTCCATCTGGTGAGTGCGGTCAACATTTTTTCTCACATGGTGGATTGGTGGAAGCACATTTGGAATATTTTTTATTTTTTTATTGGTTTTGATGGGAATAGGGACTTACATATATATATATTTTTTCACGGACACTTATTATAAATTTAGTGTTTATTTATTTGTGTTATTTTAATTTTAGATTTTGCGCTGTTTTTGTGTTGTTTATTATTGGTATTACTGGTGCACAGCTGCATAATCATATAGTTTCTTTTTTTTTTTGCAGCTGGGATATATACTTTTGGTTTAATCCTTCCTTAGATGTTTGAAGAATTTCCTGTGTTTAGGGGGAGACTCCACGGCTTCTTCCAACTTCAAGGCCTCTTTGACTGCTTTGACTAAGGGTGAGACCAAAGTGAAATGGAAGCCCACACACAGCTCCTCACTCTCCACCTCACTATCTGAGGCTCCGGCTGACAGTTGACTAGGTTGTGAAGGCTCCAATCCCTCTTGGGGATCTTTGGGAGGGGAGCACACCCCAACCAATGGGTGAGACTAGTTTCAATTTCTTTCAGGGACTCTTGAACGACCTGTCTGACCAAAGCCTCTACCTGTTAGTTGGCACATTCTCTCCCACTGGTCACCCATGCAAAACAGGAGTCACATAATGACCTGTCATCAGGAACCTGAGAATCGCACCCCCAGCAAGTTTTCCTATTGGACCTTCCGGAGTGCCCCTTAACATGATGCCTGGAGGAGAAACAAGAGCTTCTCCTCTGACGCCTGGAGCTGGAAGATGACCTGTGGTGTCCAGGGCTGAAACCTGGATGCACTTCCATCATCATGTACTGTATAGTGGCGATCAGATCTAGAAGGCCTGAGAGAGAGAGAGAGAAAAAAAGGCACAGAACAGTGGATAGTAAAAAGCCACAGAAAAGCACCAGTAGGGTATCAAGGGGCTAAAGCCATCCTTCTGTAACTACTGCGCAGGGGCTGGCCACAAGGAGGCGATGACACATCCACGCCGGGGCAGCTGCGAGGACAACCAAGCTTTAAAAAAAACCAAGCTTTAAAAAAAACATGACATGCAGATTCCCAGCAGACCACCAGGGGGGAGCAGTAGGGAGCAGGTATTGACCTTCACAGTGGACCACAACGCTTGTGGAAGCTGCCGCATTTAGCCCACAGAATTTCCCAAAGAAAACAGCTTTGACAGCTGTTTAAATTTGCTGCCAAAGCTATGACATCACTGCAGCCGTAATGCGCATGTGCCAGACCCCAGGACACATGCATGAGCACCGCCATCTTGCCATACTGTGCACGATCGAAGCCAAGCCTCATTCTGGCATTTTTATGTTCCTGTGTCAGCAGTGGGGTCCTCCTGGGTCTCCTTCCATAGCATCCCTTGTCATTCAGATTGGAACGTATAGTGTAGGCTGACAAAGTTATACCTTATGCCTGAAGATCAGTTTGAGTGTGTCTGAAAGTTGATCGAGGTTCTTTATCCATCATTTCGAATGAACCTTTGTTGCAATCTTTGATCAAGTTTTTCTCTTTCATCCACATCCACGTTTGACCATAGAATTGTTTTTTTCTTTTACAACTAGCTTGACTTATTTAAAGCACCAAAACTTTGATTTATTTCAGTTTAAAAAGATTTGTTTTAAGGTCATTTAGCAGTTACACATGAAGTTTAATCAAGCATCGAAATGCTTCTTTGACCAGCGCATAGAAATTGACCAATTGCTAATCGCTGTCCCTGTTCTCTCAGGTCAATGAAAAACCAGCCTGCTGCTGGCCAATTTCAAATTGAATTATGATGATGACAGATGATACAGTAGTGTAAAAACTGTCTAGTGGCAGGATAATTTTAGTGAGTAATATTTGGTCAAAGTATACATATAGTTACATAGTTAGTCTGGCTGAAAAAAAAAGACAAAAGTCCATCCAGTTCAACCATTAAAAAAAAAAAAATTTATAATCCTATACCCACAGTTGATCCAGAGGAAGGCAAAAAAAACAGCAAAGCATGATCCAATTTTCTCCTGCAGGGAAAAAAAAATTCCTTCCTGATCTCCTGAGAGGCAATCAGATATTCGCTGGATCAACTTTACCTATAAATGTTAGTATCCAGTTTTATTCTGTGTATCTAGGAAAGAATCCAGGCCTTCTTTAAGGTAATCTACTGAGCTGGCCAGAACCAATTCTTGAGGGAGTCTATTCCACATTTTCACAGCTCCCACTGTGAAGAAACCTTTCTGTATTTGCAGATTATATCTCTTTTCCTCCAGAGATAAAGAGTGCCCCCTTGTCATCTGTGATGACCTCAGGGTGAATAACTCTACACCGAGTTCACTATATGAACCACTAATGTATTTATACATGTTGATCATATCCCCCCTTAATCTCCTCTTCTCAAGACACTATACTAAAGACACAGGGCACACAAGCAGGTGTTTCATACCATAAATCCCCAAAATACCACCATCCAGAAACAAGAAACTTTGTTTTTAAAGGAAAGCCTTGCAGAAAAAAAACATTTGGCTATAAGAAGTCAGGAAAGGGGTAATTGTCTAAAGACCTAGGAATCAGAAGTAAAGTACAATCCTTATTAGCCTGCTGGGAATGGTTCAAATGGGGCTGGTGCATTATGGTTGAAAAGAAAATTGCACAAAAAATCCTTATTATTGCGAATTTCAAACATGCAGATGTTTTTGTAAATCCGTGGACACAGATTTCATAGATCATTCCTAAGAAAGATGTGTGACACCCTTTTTCTGGTGACATCTTCAACAAAAGGATGGTGCACCTGGATGTCAGATACAGGAAATGTGATATCACCAATACATCATTTTCTCTGTAATGTTTTGCCACGATTTGTTCTTACTATATTCTATATTTTCATGGTAACCCAACTTCTCTTTCTTAATATAATTTGTTATAACATGATTTCATGTTTGGGTAACAAGTTCCCCAGAACTGGAATAAACTGCAGATAATTATGACAGTAATCAGCATGTCCAAAGAGAGTAACTCAGTAGGAGCATAGTTCTATTGCAAAATAATAAAAAATATCTAATTTTTAAATATATAATGAAAGAGGTAAAGGTGCATATTAAATGCAATTAATACAACTCTGCATGTACTTTATAAAAGCACTGACAAAAGGGATGGGAGAGCTGACTTATATAGGGAGAATACATTTTAAAAGCTCCATTATTGGCCATATTCTGCATCCTGACCACAGTTCACAATTTTTTGCTCTTGTAAGTGAAAAAAAACCCCAAAACATAATTTCAACTTTAGAGGAAACTGAGAAATGCAAAATTTGCTGCAAACCCTATCCAGCAGCAAATTCGAACCCCATCCCCATTCCATACCCAAAACATGTAAATAAAGATGTATGGCAAATGTCATACTCCTATTCTGCAGTATAAAGCATGTTACTTAATATATTAAATATAGTATTAAAATATTACATATTAAACAGATTTAAAAATATTGTTTTCTTTTTTCTGTTTTTATTTTCTGTTTATTCTGCTGTAATCTATCCTAAAAATCGTTTTTAGTTAGTTTTTTTTTTTTCAGAAGAAAAACATGCTCAACTTTATATCAGCATTGATGTAAAGTAAATTTGTAAATTCTGTATAAAATAGTATTCTATTTTGTATGCTTTGCCTAGGTATTGTACACTGCACTAATAATGTTTCCATTACGTTTGCATTCCTTCAAGTCCTCATTAAAAATCAGCCTGCCTATGTAACGTCCCTCCTTACTATAAAAGTACAATTGTAATATTAATGTGATACCTACGTAATCATGTGTCAAACACGCCTAATGAACAGAACGGTGATTTGGAAAGATGCTGAGTGTATCTTTTTGTGTCTGTTCCCTACTGCAGCAGTTGTTAATTTGGAGCCACTAATCAATATGAGGATAGGAGTTGCCTATGTATAAAATTTTCAGTATTAATGTCCAGAACAGGTGACAAAAGACAATCAGAACAGATTGGTTAGGAGTTAACAAGCTGTGGGGTTTTTTTGTTGTTGTGCAGGCAAATACTAAGATCAAGATTCATCAATTTGTCAGCGCTGTATCACATGGAGTTTACATGACGTAAGAAGTTACTTTGGCCAGGGTTTCATTAGTCATGCCAGCTTCATGCTGCTATGGCAGTCTGTTGCTTTTTCTCTTTCTTCTTCCAAAACTGCACAGTGAAGACAATTTTACACCTTTTCCTGATTCCCCACTAGATGGAGTAATGTCTTGGAATATGTGTAAGGTGTGGCTTTTAAAATCAAGCTTAAAAGGCAATAGTTCATAGAACTGATTTAACCAGGCATAATAAACTATATATACAATTATACAATTCAGATGTTTTATATTACCATATTAAATGAAGGTTGAAATTATAATAATTTCCTGACAGGGATACAGGGAAATGTATTTGTATCATGAAGGTTTTATTATTTTATTTAAAACATGGATCTAAGGTTAAACAAAACAACTGTTAAGAGGAACTTTTTGGTTGGTTTAACCTCCTCCCGCCCGCCATATAAGGTAATGACGAGCGCAAGGCCGTTCTCTCGTTCTGGGAGGACGCCATATGACGTCCTCCCATTCTAACCACGCATGCGTGGCTCCAGCGATCGACAGTGTGCTGTGTCCCTCGGACACAGCGGATCACCGATCAACGGAAAGAGCCGAAGATTTTTGCTCAGTCATGTGATCAGCTGTGTCCAATCACAGCTGATCTCATGTAAATAGGGAAATGCCGGTTATCAGCATTTCTCTCCTCACAAGCTGTCACGCTGACAGCTCAAGAGGACAGGAGAGCCTGTAATTGGCATTCCTCAGAGGGGACATGTGCACTGATCATCAGGGCACTAATGATCAGTGTGCCCTGATGATCAGTGTAGCCCCAGCAGTGCCACCTGTCAGTGTCCATCAATGCCAGCTGTCAGTGCTCTCCAGTGCCACTTGCCAGTGCCCATCAGTGCCTCATCAATGTCACATATCAGTGCCTACCAGTGCACATCAATGCCACATATCAGTGCTCATCTGAGCTGCCTTTCAGTATCACCTATCAGTGCCAGTCAGTGCCACCTATCAGTGCTGCCAATCAGTGCCACCTATCAGTGCCAGCCAGTGCTGCCTATCAGTGCCAGTCAGTGCTGACTATCAGTGCCGCCTATCAGTGCCCATCAGTGCCCATCAGTGCTGCTTATCAGTGCCACCTAACAGTGCCAGTCAGTGCCACCTAACAGTGCCAGTCAGTGCCGCCTATCAGTGCCAGTCAGTACCGCTTATCAGTGCCACCTATCAGTGCCGCCTATCAGTGCCATATATAAGTGCTGCCTTTCAATGCCCATAAGTGATGCCTGTCAATGCCCATCAGTGCCACCTACCAGTGCCTCCTCATCAGTGCCCATCAGTGCCACCTATCAGTGCCCATCACTGCAGCCTCATTAGCGCATATCAGTGAAGTAGAAAAATCACATATTTACAAAAACTAAGAAAAAAATATTTTTTTTTCAAAATTTTCAGTTGTTTTTGGTTTGTTTAGCAAGAAATAAAAAACCCAGAGGTGAGTAAATACCACCAAAAGAAAGCTCTATCTGTCTCAAAAAAATGATAAAAATGTCATATGGGTACAGTGTTGCATGACCGCGCAATTGTCATTCAAAGTACGACAGCGCTGAAAGCTGAAAATTGGCCTGGGCAGGAAGGGGATATAAGTGCCCAGTAGGCTAGTGATTAATCCCAGCATCTGTAAATGAGGAGAGTAAATTTGGGTGCTGAGGTAAACCTTGCTTATATAAGGGAGAATTACATCATCGCTGGCTTCCCAGTGACCAAAAAAAGATGACAATAAGATGACATTGTCTTGTTGGAAAATCGATGGAGAGCATGGAACTATCAGCTCCGGAGGAGGGCAAACTAAAAAGTAAGTCTGCCAAAAT
Source organism: Staurois parvus (assembly GCF_062004578.1). NCBI lineage: Eukaryota > Metazoa > Chordata > Amphibia > Anura > Ranidae > Staurois > Staurois parvus. Next base: position 1,236,858 of record NW_028318930.1, read on the forward strand.
ATTCATACTTGCACCTTTTGGCAAGTTCTCCTGCCTCCCACCAACACAATATAAGTACAGTATACAATAATATGCTACAAAGGACTGTTTACATCTAAAGGCAATGCCTAACATTAGAAGGCATGTGTTCTAAGGCATAAAAACAAATGTATTTAGAATCATAACAATGGTATAAACCCACATGCTAACTAAAGGGTGAGTTTATTTTCCTATTAGAAATGAGGTATAGGTGGTCATTACATGCGTTTCTAAAATGGACACTTTGTTTTGCCCACATAGAAGGCATTGCACTGGCAAACCTTCAAATAGAGTACCCCCGCCATTTGGCAGTCAATCTGATTCTGGGGGAGCCATTTTTGATTGTTAGATAGTCCAATATATCTGCTCTCCTGAACCTAAGGGAAGTAGAGGTAAGTTCCACAAGCAAACATTCCCTCCCATTATTCCGATTTATTTTCATCTATTTATGTATGAAAGTAATTTCTGGTGTAAGATCTATAAAGCTCCCGGCTAAAGGATCTCCGGTGAGGCGATGCCAGTGATTTTGTAAGCAATGTCTTGGGGGCAGTAGGCACTCTATAATATTTGGGCTTTTCCATATTTTGCATTAGTACTTTGGATCAGATGAACATCTTCAGACACCATTGAGGTTATGTTTGTTTTATAATATTATTATACCGTATTAGGACAAACTATACAAAGAACATTTAGCAACCATTGATATATTTTTCATGTAAGTTTTGATCTATAGGTGCTTTTTATGTAGATATTCCATCATAAGATTGCAATATATTGGCCCAGTCTTCCCCCTGTCCTCATTGTGGCATTTAGAATGAATTTATAGTCTGGGACTTCACGTGGTTCCCATGTCCCGAAGTTTATTTAGATACAGTATTTTTGTGGTAACTTTATTTATTTTAGAATATCAAGGTAAATTTTTATGATCATGATCAGTTATTAGTATGAACATAATGGACATAAATTATTTATTGGTTGTCCCATACAGCCAATACATAACACACTTGATGTTTAACAAATGGTCCAATTGGCTTGATTAGATATTTTATTTTGGTGTTTCTATTTTTCTAGAATATCCTCTCTCCTGAAGAAGCAATTAAGTGAAATGTGTTGAGCCAAGGAATCGGTCAAGAGCATGGGCCTACTTATTCTTCTGCTTTTGTACTATTAGTTTTTGGGGGCACTGAAACATTTGTTGGTTACCCAGGGGGAACTTTGATATATTATAAGGCTCTGGAAAGGTTCAATGGGAATAATTTGTATACTGTGCATTTTTTGTAGACTCTTTTGTCTTGATTTTAATGATGTGGAGGCTAATATGGTCTTTTTAAAATTGAAAATTGGCTATTGGCTTTAACAGCCAAATGAAAATGAAAGATTGAATTGTTTATAAACAAATATGTGCATAATGACATTTCTTTGAGAGATCATCTATCTTAAAAGTCCCACAATCAGTTCTTTTGTCCTTGTTTTTGAGGCAGTATTGGTATTGTGGCAATATGATATTGATGTGGTGGATTCGCTATACCTTTGTCACTACAATATTTTTCTGTCTTTGCAATTTTCTTTTCTTTTTTTGTAATAAAACATGTATGTTAAATAGTTAGCTGCGTAAGAGTCAGATACTTTTTTATAAATAAGTATTTGAACTTTTGTAGAAGTCCTATGAAAGTAGATATTTATACAGTAGTAGTGTCTTAAAGTTTTCTACTAAAGACTCTGGATTTTTACCAGTTTTTGATTAGTTTTGAAAGGTGCAGGGCTTTAGTTGTTCAAGTTGTGGAAAGAGATGACCAGAAGACAGGCAGCACCCATTATGTTAAAGGAGATTTTTCTCGTAAGCTTATTTTAGATTGTCAAATATAAAAATATAACTATTGTTTGTATTGCTATTAAAGTGCTGATGTTATAAAATGAAAGTGAATGCTATGACTCCAGAACTTCTTTAACATTTCTAGATGTTCCCTAAAAATAGAAGTGCATCACTTTTGTTTAGGTCTACTTTAAATAGACCTAGCAGACTTTTTAATATGCAACAAATAGATAGTGTCACTTTTAATTTCAGCACTAGTTCAAAAAATAAAGCAGAACATATGATTGCTGACCATGTTGAGCACTGACATTTCTGAATTGCACTAGGTTTTGATATTGTAAATTACCATCTCTATTTTATAATGTCATATAAAGCTAGATATCTAATATTTGCAATGTCTGAGAGACACTCTTGAAAGTTCTATTCTCCTAGATCAGTATTATAAAAATAAAAGAGAAAAAAATCTACAAATATAGTGCACAGCATAATATATTTAGGAATTACTTTCATAAAATAATTCATTTAGTTAATATCACTTGCTAGCTGGTAATCCTTTCCTTTAAACTTACATGCCTGAAAGCCAATGCATGAGTTTAAGTCAACCTGACATGTGAAGGCTTTGAAAATGGAGGACCTTTTAGAAGACAGCAGTGAACAGGAATGTGAATCTTATTTGAATAAACATTAGCAATAGCTATTGAAAAGAATGTGCCTAAGTCCTAATAACTGGCCCCATATACATAATTTTTACACACCAAAAAGTAATACTACATTAGAAACTTAAGAGACAAATTAGTAGGCCTACTTACCTTGGTATTGTATATTAGAAGTTACAAATCACCCCTGTAAACTATAAAATATATTGTTATACAGTAACACTGTCTTTATTGAATGCTTTATTGTTTTAAATCAATCAAAACATGGGGAGAAAGTACGCTCCTACTGCCTAATACATATTTAATTATCAGGTTCACTTATTTTGTATTTTTTCAGAGATATATTTTAATTAATATATTACAGTGATAGGACTGTCAGAATTGTTGCTTAGGAGTAATTGCTAAGTGACAGTTTTCTTAGAAGTAGCAGTCTGCCTTTGTGTACCCAGGCTCTCAGAACTTTTATCCATATCTGGAAACAGTGCAACTCCCTAAAGTTCCACTATTGCTGAACTTGGTGTGGGGCATGGAAATGAAGTGAAAAAAATGACCCTTGGACTAGCCCTATCACTTGCTCCTCCCCACAAACCCAAAATGTGACATAGCCAAAAAAACTAGTATTTGCCTTTTAATTTAACATTAGCATTGAGACAGAATATGAAGGAAAAACATATTTTTAGAGTTTACACAAGAGCGAGAGATAAGGTCAAATTTAATGAGGACCAATATGCAGATGGATTTCTCTTCATTTTAGGGAGATTTCGTAAAATGTCCTGTTGCGTCTCAGGAGTTCCGATACAGGATGTGAAGGAATTTCACCCTAGCAGCACAGAGACAGCAAAAAAAAAAAAAAGAGATTTTGACCTTTATGTTTTCTATCTGAAACTAAAAAAGAAAAATTGCCAATTCATATGTTTTAAAACTAGAAGATTCTATATAAAGCAACATGGCTACTGTGTTTTTATTTACTGGATCAAATAATACTGTATAGATATAGTTATTTTTAACTATTAGGCTGCCAATATAAATAATAATACATATTATCAAAAAGCAATGCCTTTCTTATTTTGGTAATTACAACCTAATATATCCCTTCTTATGGCAATTTATCCAATTCATCCATTATTTTGGTAAGTACAACCTAATATATCCCTTCTTATGGCAATTTATCCAATTCATCCATTATTTTGGTAATTACAACCTGATATATCCCTTCGTATGGCAATTTATCCAATGCATCCCTTATTTTGGTAATTACAACCTAATATATCCCTTTTTATGGCAATTTATCCAATGCATCCCTTATTTTGGCACAAATAAAACATTATATTGCATTTGGTATAAGATGAGACTATTTGACATCCAAGTTTTACATTTACAAGACCCTTTCATGGCCTTGAATCTTACCGACAAATCCATTTGTGAATGGAATCCTCCTACAGATGCACAATAACTGATTAGAAAATGCATAATGTTAAATGACATTAATGTCTCACAAATTTCCAAAATAAGCCATATTTTACATATTAACTATTAGACAAACATTCAAAATGAGTAAACGTATAGGTTTGGTAGCATTAAATCATACTTTTAGTGAAAATAATATCGCATTGCAAAGGTATTAAAGATCGGGCAAGTTTTGTTAATGAAAGCACTTAAAGGCGAATTTGATGAACGTTTATGAACTGATATAAGAAAATACGGCTTATCATGCCTGGCTACCTTATGAATCCACAAAAGAATCCAACTGGTTTTCTTCTCTGAATTTAATATCACTATCACTGAGTGCAGTGCACTGCATATCTGCATTAGTAGCTCTTGCTTTATGAGTCTATAAATCTACATTTAAAAATATATTTTTTAATTTATATTTAATAACAGTCACTACCTAAATTAATCTGACCTGGTCTGTTCTGGTACTAGGTTAGCCTTCAATCAATCCCCGTGAAGCCCCCTGGATCTATTTGTCCAATTGACATATGCCCCAATTGAAGAAAAGCCTTGCTCCTTCCAGATATTAAGCTCCACCCTCATCATCTGAATGTCAGATTATAGAACATTCATCGGCAGTAGAGGCTCTGGCATTATATGTTAAATGACAGCTATTTACAGCCCATTTACAGCCTGTGACTGTGTCCATAGACCAGACGCGATTTCTCCTGCGCTCTAGGACCCAGGTGGGTGGCAAATAGATGGAAACAGAACTGGAAAAGGCGACCACCAGTGCATATAAGGTTGTGCAGCTCCAAATAAGGCTGGGGAAGCCTGATCAGTACTGCAAAATGAAACAAAAACGAGAAGCGCACCAACCTTGCGCATTATCTCAGTAACCAAAATTTATTAATTAGAAAATGGTACTCACAAACAGCAAATAAAATCAGGCATGTAAGTCCTCCAAGGGACTTCAAAGATAAGGAGCCAGCGCGAATCCCATCATGGGGGTAGACACTCAGTACAGCTGACGCGTTTCGAAGGCCATGCCTTCTTCATCAGAGCTAACTGGACTGAGAGTGTTCACTCCCATTTATGCCCAAGGACTGAAATTTGGCCCTCCCCACTGGGTTGGGCAGAAAACAGATAAAAAATATATACAATAATAAGCATTTAAATCTACTAGTTATTGTATATATTTTTTATCTGTTTTCTGATGGCTTGACAACTAGATATTATACTTTGTTGACACCTTGGCCCCTCCTCCCAGCCTGAAACTGCCCAACCCAGTGGGGAGGGTCAAACTGAATGTCTACCCTCATGATGGGATTCGCGCTGGCTCCTTATCTTTGAAGTCCCTTTGAGGACTTACATGCCTGATTTTATTCGCTGTTTGTGAGTACCATATTCTAATTAATTAATTTTGGTTACTGAGGTAATGCGCAAGGTTGGTGCTCTTCTCCTTTTTGTTTCACTTTACTGTGTCCATAGAGACATTGATTTGAACTTGCACAGGTACTTGTAAGCACCACCATGTGCTAACACAAGGCATATCATTACTTTAGAAATGCTTTTGACCAGATCAGATTAAAGTTGAACTCCAATTTTTTATCTGATTTAAATAGTTTGGCCAAACTGATTCAAACAAACTATTTCCATTACATTGCTATGCATCCTCTGTGTGCACAGTTTCATTGTGTAGTAGCATTAGCTACATACAGTATGAGGCACTGTGTTCCAGCAGCAGTACTGGCAACTTCCGTCTGTTGCCAGAACAAAATAGAGTTGGAATAAATGCTTCTCTGCCATTTAGCAATGAACTCAAGTTTTCCTCTAATTAGCTGAGGTGAAAATCATGAAATCATCAGCCCACCTCTCCACTTTGGCCAATCAGAGGAAGCCTTATAATAATTTATAAAAAAAAAGCTGTCTCCTGAGTGGTGGAGAAGCATTCAGGCTGAATCTATTTTGTTTAGGCAGCAGACTGGAATATGCCCATACTGCTGCTGGAACATAGTGCTGCATACTGTATGTTTAACCCCTTCATGCATAAGGGTAAAGCAAATCTTAAAAGTACAATTTTACAACTTTGACATGTGTTAGTATAACCGTACATATCATCACAACATCCAGGTGAATTATACCTTGTTTTTTTCAGGACAAATTGGGCTTTCATTTGGTGGTAAATGGTAATGGATAGCTCCTGATTTTCTGTTTTTATTATCAAAGGAAAACTGGCCCAAAATAGTAAAAAAAAAATATTTTAAATTTAGCTGTGTTTCTTGTTACTACCATAGCCTACCACCAAAGAACAACCCAAAATAACATTTTCAGCTCTTGATGATCGCAACGATACCATATATGTGTATGTTATTTTTTGTTTGTACCTGTACTACAGCCCAGAATCAATAGTGCACATTTTGATTTTTTTTGTTTTTTTACCTAAAACACACTGACATTAACTGACACTGATACCAATTAAAAAAAAAATCCTGACCTTTGACCCTGTCCTTGACTCAAACACTAACCCTGGCACTGAACTACATCAAACCTTGATCTAGGTATTTTTTCTTTATCTTTTCTTAAATTTTTTTATATTTACTTATTTTAAGTTTTTTTTCTCTCTTTCTGCAAGGAGATAGAGAGATACAATGTATCACTCTCCTCTATTCTGAGAGAAAAAAAAACAAGGGGGGTGAGCTTCACAGTGACTGATTACTGTGATAGCCAATCAGAGGCTATCACAGCGATCATGTGACCTGGAATCGGGAGTCCTAGGTCTCGATCATTAGAACGAGACCCAGGGCTCTCAGTGACACCCTGGTCTTTGAGCTGGGAGCGTGCTGTGCGGCGCATTCCCATCACAAAGACCTGTACGCAAATATGCAGCCCCACGGAAAAAAGCCCAGTTCTGTGAGTCCGCATATTTGTGTGATGTCGGTGGGAAGGGGTTAAAGTCAAATGAAAGCTGGATTTCCACTTTTGGCGTTTTAAAGTACAACTAAAAGCAAACTGTTTTTAGTTTTTGGTACAGTTTTGATGGGTTATAACACTTTTAGGTTTTTAGTGCTGCCTTTGTACCCATTAGGAAGATTCGCCTGTTTACCATTATCAAAGAAAGTAAAAGAAAATCACAAATTTTGGTTGTCCCCAAAACAGTAATAGAGGGAAAATTTTTCAATGGGGACACTAATTCTGGTAATTCTGGTGACACATTGGGATTCCCTCACTGAGGAATTTCCTCTGACTTCCTGTTTTGGCTATGGAACAGGAAGTGAAGGTAAATCTTCTCAATGGGACACAGATGGAAAAAAAAACCTGAGAGTGGTTATATCTCTCCCTTACTGTATCAAAAATAAAAAATAAAATGTTTACCCTTTACCCTACTTTATGCATGCCAGTTACAGTCAGTAATTTTGTTTTCAACACAAATTTTTTTTTGCAGCAATGTACACATGGGAGGGCAGTACACATCCCAAAACAAAGAAAAAAATTCCCATCACGCTTACCAGATAGCCTGCAAAACCAAAAACCAAAACAAAATTGACCCTGTCTAACAATTTATTATAAAAACAGAGGGTTTAGTTGCACACATTTTGTAAATTTATGTGAAAGCTGCAGTGCCTCGCCAAGGTTCCTCTGTACACTGCAGTCCTAACTCTATATTTGAGAGTCTCCAAGTTGGACAATATATAGCAGTGGATAAGTTAAGGGCAGGTTTACCTAGAAAGAGTCTACTCCATTTTCAAGGCACAGGGACTAATTGGAAACCCACCCTGCAAGAGAACAATGGCAGCTGAAGGTATTCAGTGTGTCCCCATGCCAAATCCAGTAAAGAAGCTACACAAAGAGATGACAGCTACCCCAATTTACAACTATCCTTTGCAGCAAGGTGCACATGGAAGGGCAATGCACATCACAAACAAAACATGTCCTAGCACACATATCAGCTAGCCTGCAAAAAAAACACATTGCATTGATCCTGTCTAACTATTCACATTAAATCAGAGGGTTTAGCTATACACATTTGAAAATATGTGTAAAGCTGCAGTGCCTCGCCAAGGCTCCTCCATATACTATGATCCTAACTCTATATTTAAGAGTTTCCAAGTTGGAGTGCTCAGTGCTGGGACTACTACATCACTTCCTGTTAACAGAGTGGATCCAGTTCTTCTGACAGCAGTGGACCTTAAGACCTGTAGACAATACATACTGTATTCCTGAGTGCTGATTGAACTACAACTACCAGAGAGCTGGCAAAAAAGAGGAATGGTGGGAGAGCAGATATATTCTACAGCAAGAGACTGGCACTCTCTCTCTTGGTGCAGGATTCAGAGCTGACCACGGGGACTGGTGTTCTCCTACAGAGACAGATTGTGGGCCTACTGCTGAGGGACTCCACACATCAGTTCAGCAAAGGAGTGATGGCAATGTCACACCTGGATTGTATCCGTCTTCTCTGCACTGGGACTGTCACTGCCCAGTCCTCACACAGACATCGCTGCTTGCTGTACTGACAGGCCATCTGGCACATCCCTGCAAACAGTCAAGAGCCTGTGCAAGAACTTTGTTCCTAGGAGGTCATGTTATCCATGGGATTGGTACACTGGCAGATGCTTTACTTTGCTTTAAGCATTACCAGAGCCTATCTGTTTAACTTCACTGAATTACCGGTTTCACTTATGTTTATGGGCCCCACCATTGCTAGCAGAAGACAACATATATCTCCATATCACAAGCCTCAAGTTGCAATCTTTAGTTAAAGGGACCTATTCTCTTATAAGACCATTGTTATTCAAACAAATGTACTTACTGTACATGTACTTACGCCGGAGTATACATTTACATAATTCTCTGCATCACTCATTGCAGCTCCGGTGGCCTAGAGGGAGCTGATAAGTCAGCAAACCTTTTATTTCCCCTCTTACTGCTGGTGTTGCAGTTTAATTGTTGATGCTTACTACTCATGACTGTATAATTTGTTAAACATTACTGATTGATTATTTCTATTTTACCAGTGTTCTGTTTTATGCGTTAACCGGAGTTGTATATTATTTTTTATTATTATTATTATACAGGATTTATATAGCGCCAACAGTTTGCTCAGAGCTTTACAATATAAATATTGTACATCCTAAATCAATTATTCCAGAGGTCTACTCTTTTGCACAAACCTAACATAGAGGTGTTACTAAAGAATTGTGTCCATTAAATAAATAAATATTATTCAATACTGTTGAAATATGACTGAATCCGGAGTGTCAGAGGTGTCAGGAGGCTTGCAAGGACAGGGCAACCACTGGGGACAAGCATTATCAAACGGCTCTTACGGGGGTAGTGCTATATAATAATGCTTAGGCCTTAATACTTCATTGTGGCAAAGCGGAAGGACTGTGTGTACTTTATATGTTGGTACTGAAGATTCAAAGAGAATGTTAAATGCAGTAACAAAAGAATTAAAGCACCTAAGAGATAATAAGCATAAGAAAGCCATATTAGAAAATCTTCCTTTGCATTGGCAGTTATATGTTGGAACTATTAATGAAGCAGGCTACACAAGCATTCTGTTAGTTTCCCTTTTGACTGAAGCAAAATAAGCATTACCTCCACTTAGCTAACAATTAGGGACTCCAGAACAAAGCATACATTTTCTTAATTGGTTTAAAAACTTTCACTTGAGCTGGTCACCGTACTTTACAGGACATTCAGTGAGTCACTACAATTTACTGCTGGTCTGCTTAACATCCAGACAGGCAAAACAAGGCAATTAAAGTGGACCTGTCAGCCTGAATTAAATTTTATAAAATTAATATTGCGTAAAAACTTCATATACATCCTTGCTTCCATGAGACTCTTGAAATAGAAAAAAGGACTTGGAAGGAGGATCAGTGACTTGTTTAATAAAGTTTAAGCACTGAATGCACCTATTACTTTCTTTCTTAAGGTGTTACACTGCTGAACAGACATAAACAGGAGCAAAAATGTAACAACATCTAACAAACATAATACTCTTTTGAATCTTTTTGGCACTTTCTGTTTTATGGACTTTAGTAAATAGCACTGGTTATGTGCACACACTATTCCTTTAATGGGTTTACTCGATTTTTAAGCAAATATTATCTCAGTTTTTAGACAAGTGATGAAGAACACACTTTTGTCTCTTTGCAGAATACAAAATAGCTTTTTTTTTTCCTGCGCAAGCTCTGTAACGTTATATGATTGTTACAATTGGAATGTGCTAGGAAATATCACTAAAGATTAATAATAAAATAATTTTTAAAATGTGCAAAATGTTGTACTAAGTTTGTTTGAAATATTATTTAAGTTTTACAAAAATAAATACATTGTAACCCACAGAAAGGAATTATAGCTGCCAGGGAACCTCCCATTAAGCAGCAACACTGTATACAAAAAGCAATATTAAAGGTCTTGATTGATTTCTAGATTTGCAGTATGCCCTGTATTTTGCCTACTAGGTTTTTTTCTATGATCGTCAGCTCCATCTAGTAGTCATAATGTAGTGTTTTAACTCAATCGTAAAAATACTATTATTATGGCCACTAGGTGGAGCTGTTGATCATAGGAAATAAGCAGATTAGGTAAAATACAGGGATTTTTTGTGATTGCTGTGTAAATGCTTGAGACATTCACACAGGAAATATTTTTAACCATTTCAGCTCAGGAAGGTTTTACCCCCTTCATAACCAGGTTATTTTTGCTATACTGTACTGTGCTACTTTAATTAGTAATTGTGCAGTCATGCAATGCTGTACCAAAATAAAATGTATATAATTTTTTTACACAAATAAAGCTTTCTTTTGGTGGTATTTGATCACCGCTGGTTTTTTTTAATATATTTTTGCGATATAACTGAAAAAAAGACTGAAATTTAAAGAAAAAAACAATATTTTTACATTCTGCTATTAAACATATCCAATAAAAACATTGTTTATTAAAAAATGTCTGTAAATTTTGGCCAAAATTTATTCTGCTGCATGTCTTTGCTAAAAAAAATCCCAATAAGTGTATATTGATTGATTTGCGTGACAGTTATAGCGCCTACAAACTATAGTATATATACTGGAATTTTTATATATATATATATATATATATATATATATATATATATATATATATTTTACTAAGGGTGGTGATCAGTGACTTATAATGGAACTGCGGGAGTTCGGCGGGCAATCTGACAATGACTATCACTGACATTGATAATACTAAACACTGCCACTGTACTAATCATACTGGCTGGGAAGGGGTTAACATCTTGGGTGATCAAGGGGTTAAATGTGTGCCTGCCTAAGTATGTGTAATGTATGTAAAGTGTGCCGCTTTTACTAAGTGATCTCTAAGTTTCCCATTCCTGCTGCAGCAGGGATGAGAAACTTAAATATTGCTCCCTCTGTACAGAGCTCTGTGTTGTTTACCAACACAGAGCCTCTGGGCTGTGATCAAACACAGCCAATCAGCAGGTCATGGAAAAAGTAACCACAGTATACAAATAAAGATAGTTATTTATCTAAAATGTATTTAACTGCATAATATAGCTCATTGAATGATAAATGTCTATGAGAAGACACAGTTTTTGTCCTAGCACATATTTAAATTTCTTACTGTGTATTTGTTAAAGTAGAATTTTAGGTAAAGCCTAACTAGTCTTAAACATGCCCCTCCCCCCATCCTTCTAACATCTATACTAACTAACCTGTATAAGAAAGATGTACTGTATATACTTACCTAATTTCAGCCCACACCGGTCCTGTCACCTGATCCAGCTCCCCTGTGACAACCACTGGTTGCTGCATTGGAGAGAAGGGATCTCAGGCAACGACTGCACAATTGGAGCTTATGGGTGATGTCATCACTCCTGGCTAACAGGATGCTGGGTGCTCTCCCCATTGTTCTGCAGCTGCTGCTGGGTGATATAGGGGATCAAGTGACCAAGCTGGAGTTAGAGGAAAATAGGTAAGTATATACATCTTTTTTACAGATTAGATGGTAAAGGAGTTAGAAGGGGGGAGGGAGTATATTTAATACTAATTAGGCTTTAGCTGGAATTCTACTTTAAATGCATCACAAGCAACTTGCCTTCATTTTGCCTTTAATAATTCTTATTACAGATTTTATATATTTACAGCACAGTTGTGGATATTTTGTATATATAGCGGTAAACAATTCTCAGTAAGTTGCCATTAGAAATAAACAAGGGATCAGGCCCAGAATGGGAGGAAAAATAGGCCCGGGCATTTTATTTAAACCAAATTACAAATAATGACAACTACCGGTTTCTAGATGTCTTTTGCTATATTTAGCCTGCTTCAGTCACTGTTGTGGCAAGTTGCGGCAAACAGGGACCCGTGGTTGAGAGCTAGGTGCATGATATATGTGATGTATTAAAACCCGACAGAGGTTCTAATCCCTCTCCACTCCAAAACTAAAAAAAAGTTTTCCCTTTAGTTACACTTTAACAGTAAGGGTTAACACGGGTTCCAAAATATCAAAAAATATAGGAAATTCCTTATGACACCATTGAAAAAAAATAGCACTGTGGGGGGGGGGGTGAGAGAGGGGGGAGGGAGGGGGGTAAGAGAGACAAAGCCGTGTAAAAGAGGGGGTGAGAGAGAGAAGAGGGTGAGGGAGAGAGGGGGATGATAGAGAGAGGAGGCTGAGAGAGAGTGAGAGGGTGGTGAGAGAGAGAGCGAGGCAGGTGAGAGAGAGATGGAGGTAAGAAAGAGAAAGGGGTGAGAGAGAGGGGTGAGAAAGAGAGAGGGGTTAAAGCGAGAATGAGGTAAGAAGTGAGAGGGAGTGAGAAAGAGATGGGGGTAAGAAAGAGAAGGGGATAAAGAGAGGTGTGAGAAAGAGAGGAGTGGTGAGAGAGAGAATGGGGTAAGAAAGAGAGGGGGGTCAGAGAGAGAAGGGGTGAGAAAGAGAGAGGGGGTGAGAGAGAGAAGGGAGTGAGAAAGGGGGGTGTGAGTGAAGAAGGTGAGAAAGAGGGGGTGAGAGAGAAAGGTGGTGGGAAAGAGAGGGGGTGAGACAGAGAAAGAAGGGGGTGAGAGAGAGAGGTGAGAGAGAGGGGGTGAGAAGGAGAGAGGGGTGAGAGAGAAGGGGGTGAGAGAAAGAGAGAGAGAAGGAGGAGGGAGAGAGAAAAGGGGGTGAGGGAGAGAGAAGGGGGTGAGAGAGAAGGGGGTGGGAGACAAGGGAGTGAGAAAGAAAGGGGGGCGAGAGAGAGGGGTGAGAGATAGAGAAGGGGGTGAGAAAGAGAGGGTGGTGAGAGAAAAAGAAAAGGGGTGGGGAGGGTGAGAGAGAGAAGGGGGTAAGAAAGAGAGGAGAGGGAGAGAGGGGGTGAGAGAAAAAGAGAGGGGGGGGGCGATCAGTATGTCTGCTACTCACAATTATGGCACTCCCCCCCATAATATGAGGTTATAACGAGAACACAACCCCCCTCTTAGAACACAAGGTCTCCATTATGATACAATGCACCCCTCCTTCCCTAGAACACACACAGGGCCCCCCTGCTACATAAAGTGAATACAGAGCCCCCCCCCAGCACACACATGTCTCCCCTCAGGCTCTCTCAGCCTATCACACTCTGGTTCTTAGCTCGCCAGTCACCCATAGCTCTCCCCCCTTCCTCCCACTGTTACACTGTCCGAGAAGTGTCCACCTCCTCAGGCTCTGTTAGTCTCTCTCTCTCCCCTCTCGGGACTAGACTCAGAGCCCACTTACCCCGTTCATCCCATTGCTCGCCTCATCCTTCCAGGTGCCTGTCATGGGGCCTCTACTCACCCTGGGCCCTCGGGAAGATTTGGGTAGGGGGGAAGAGGCTTGGCTTTATTTTAGATGTTATGACAATTAGCCTTCAGTGACAGTTCTAATAGATGAAGTAACATGCAAAAATAGTTATATATAGTGTGTGTATGTATAAATATATATATATATATATATATATACACACACACACTATATTGCCAAAAGTGTTGGGACACCCCTCCATATCATTGAAATCAAGCACCTAGGCATGCAGTGGTATATACAATGATCATCTAAACAATGAGCAAATGTATTCAGCACTCACACAATAATAAATTAGATAGTAGTATATTAGTCCACAATAATAGATAAATAGGGAAATAAAGCTGACTGCACAGTAGGTGATGTGACAATGATATGTCAAAACGTCAATATGTCTAAGAGGTAAGCAGAGTAGGGGAGAAGTGGACCAAGGGATCAGAGGCACATGCGCTGGGACCGAGAGTTCCTCACCAAGGACAAAGGAAAAGGAGAGCGCCAGGTCAGTGTAGGTTAAAAAATTGAAGCTTTATTATAAGATGACTTACATTTAAAACTCCTTCAGTCAGCATGCAGGATGTGTGGAGTATTCAGAACAGTGAAGCCGAAGATCACTGGGATGGTGGATCCGATCAAAGGAGAGATGTGACAACTGCCGTGACAGATGCCGTGAATGCCTGAGGCTTGACAAAGGAGGTGGAGCTTCTGAAATGCATTGTGGCCGGCCCAGTCACCATTCATGGCATCTGTAACGGCACCTATCATATCTCTCTTTCACTCAGTGGGAAGACACGGAGGAACGCCGTGAAATCCGCGAGCGGCTCTCCCCCTAGGCTATGCATCGACTCCACCATCCCAGTGATCTGCGGCTTCGCTGTTCTGTCTACTCCACACATCCTGCTTGCTGACTGAAGGAGTTTTAGATGTAAGTCATCTTATAATAAAGCTTCAATATTTTAACCTACACTGACCTGGCACCCTTCTTTTTCTTTGCTAACCTAGGCATGCAGACTGCTTCACAAACATTTTTGAAAGAGTGGGTCACTCTCAGGAGCTCAGTGAATTCAAGCATGGTAGCATGATAGGTTGCCACCTGTGCAATAAGTCCATTCATGAAATTTCCTTGCTACTAAATATTCCACAGTCAACTGTTAGTGGTATTATAACAAAATGGAAGCAACTGAGAATTACAGCAAGTCGGCCACGTAAAATGACAGAGCGGGGTCACCTCATGCTGACAGAAGCGCAAGTCACCAACTGTCTGCAGAGTCAATAGCTAAAGACCTCCAAACTTCGTTTGGCCTTCATATTAGCAGAACAGTGCATAGAGAGCTTCATGAAATGGGTTTCCATGGCCAAGCAGCTGCATTCAAGCCTTACATCACCAAGTGCAATGCAAAGCGTCGGATTCAGTGGTGTGAAGCACACCACCACTGGACTCTAGAGCAGTGGAGACGTGTTCTCTGGAGTGACAAATCACGCTTTTCTGTCTGGCAATCCAATGAACTTGTCTGGGTTTGGCTGTTGCCAGGAGAATGGTACTTACCTGACTGCATTGTACTAAGCGTAAAGTTTGGTGGAAGGGGATTATGGTATGGGGTTGTTTTCCAGGGGTGGGGCTTGGCCACTTAGTTCCAATGAAAGGAACTCTTAAGGCAGCAGCATACCAAGACACTTTGGACAATGTCATGCTCTTTGTGGGAACAGTTTGGGGATGGCCCCTTCCTGTGCCAACATGACCGCGCACAAAGCAAGGTCCATAAAGACATAGATGAGCGAGTTTCAGGTGGAGGAACTTGACTAGCCTGCCCAAACTCCTGACCTCAACCCATTAGAACATCTTTGCGATGAATTAGACCGGAGACTGTGAGCCAGGCCTTCTCGTCCAACATCAGTGCCTGACCTCACAAACGCGCTTCTGGAAGAA